>NC_140592.1:1119081632-1119681632 GCF_964204655.1 Triturus cristatus
AATTGTGCTGCAAGTACAGATTCACCTGGAACCATTCTTGCTTCCTGCCACTCCTAATGTGTATGACCTCCAAGGTCTTCCTTCAATTTCTGTCTCAGCTTGTTAAAAGAATAATATGGGTATTAGTTACTAAAGATCGGTACGCCTTTGATAACTTGCGTTTGTTCAGTCCTACAGTGATCAGCTTCAATTCCAATGGGTTAAATTCCAGAAGTAGTGATAGTGTATCTATATACAAGGTTAATGCATGGTACATATGAAGAACTGACTCAAATGGAGCTTCTGTTTGTGATTTATATCTTCAAAGGAGTGTTGCACTGTCCCTGCGATCATGTCCTAACGTTTGATAATTCCAATGGTGCCCCTCCCATGGAACACCCTGCAAGGTCGACACATGGCCCAGCCTCTCTCCCTGCCAAAAGGGAGTTTCAACAGTTAACCTGCCCCTCCAGCCCAAATCTTTGAGAGCACAATATCATATTTTGAAGCTAGTTTGTGTAGCGGGAGGTATGGGGGATAGGTGACCTAGGCCTACCTCCATCGGCTAGGTGCAGAGCATGAAAGCCCACTAGGCCCCACCTCTCTGTTGCAAATATATGGTCTGCCTGTGTTCCATAATTTCACTCATTAATTATGAGTAGGTGTGCCACTCTGTAGTACAGGATATGGTCTGCCCCTGCAATCTTTCCCTCATAGGTGGCTGTGAAGCATTTTGTTGGGGCTATTTTTGGGGATTACCAGTTCCAGTCAATTCTGCATAGAATTAAGCTGCCTAAGAAAAAAAGGCCTGGGATAGTTCTGGATTTGAGACAGGAGGCTTGGCAAAGCTATCATCTTAAACTCCAATATTAAATACTGCATTCTGCCTAGCAATGATAAGGGGAGAGGGGACCAAACTGTGATCCCACTCTGCAGTTTATCTAATTCAGGCTGGGTATTTTTGTGCCACATGATGACGTTACTTTCAGAAATATACATACCAGAATGTTTAAACCCCAGCTTTTCTATCAGCAACTTGATCACCCATCTAAGCTCTCAGTGCTGCCCTCCTCTTGAATAAGATATTGATTTGGCTCTGATGATTTTCAGAGATGTGTGTTTGATGAAACCTTTAACGATTTGCAGCTGTCTAGGGCCAGAAAACTCAGGATTTTGCAAAAATATAAGACGGCCGGCAGAATACACAGGTAAACTTGAGTGGTCACTCATGCAGCCCTTCCCAATCCTTTATTGAATTTTCCTATAGGGATCCACTCAGCCAATTGTGATAGCAACAGTGGCGGCTCCTCCGCTAAGGTGGAGGAGCATCACCTAACTGCCTCGAGCATCAAAATTAAGGAAAAAATTAAATGATAATAACTAATGTTATTATCATTTTAACTTGACCTCCTGCTTCAGCAGCTTGCGTGACGAGGCAAGGCGGGGCTGAAGAGCAGGGGAGAAGGGTACAACCCTCCTAAGTGCGCAATAACTGTTTGGTCGGCACTCTTGGGCCGCCCAAACCAGTCATGCGCACTTTCCTCCTTCTCCATGAAGGCTGCATTTCAGCCTTCATGGAGAACATGCCCACCCCTACAGCCCCTGGTTGACCCCCATGTGACGACGCTCAGACCAAACACAATGCTGCATTGCAGCATTGTAATTGGCTGTGGGGAGTGTGGAGGCCCTCGTGCTTCCTGTTTCTTACAATAAGCCAGGAAGAAGACGCAGGAGAGGCAGAGGCGGCCAGCGAGATGTCCAACCAGCCGGGAGGTAAGATTTATTTTTACTGTGTTCTCCCCAACCCGCTGCCCCTTCCTCCCCACCAATACCACTGCTGCTTCCAGCCAGCAGCTGAGACTGGTTGGTAAGTAGGAAGGAGGACAGACAGCATCTGTCTGGTGCTCATCCAAATGGCAAAGGTTCTGACTCCTCACCACCCACCATGACTCTGGCCATTAAGTGGGTGTATAAAAGCTGTACATAGCCAAGGTATTTGAGTCCCACATTCATTTCCTTCAGTAATGCAAAATATGACTTCAGCTCACCAAATCAAATGCTTTTTCAAGATTGGCCATAAGGAGTGCTGGAGGACACTCCAAACTACGTGCCAAAACGAGTGCATTATGTGGGTGCCTAATATTGTGTCTAGTTGCTCACCCCAGCATCAAGCCACATTGATCTGGTCAGAATAATAATCAGATCTCTTTTGTTTATGAGCTAGCCAGTACTGATAGTGGATGATAGGATGATAGGAGGAGAAATGATAGTGGGGTCTGCCTGTTTCATGTATCACTACCATTTTGGCTAGTTGTGGTACCTCCACCCTGTCAGCCGAATCCTTGAAAACCTCTTGGAGAAAATTTATGATTTTTGCTGAGATCTATTTAAATACCTCAGCTGGGAATTTGTTTGGACCAAGTTCTTTACCAGTTTGTAACTGACCAAGCGCATCTGCTAGTTCCCCTGTAATAATTACTGTATTCCCTCTTTTTCTATGTCAGATATCTCCTGAGGATCTCTTTTAAAAAACATGTTTTGAGTTTACCTCTGCACTGTGTGAATATAGTATCAAGTAATAAGTGTTAATCCAAATGCAATGGCCTCATTATCTGCTACCCGGGATCTTTTTCGTCTAACATATGTGTTTTTGTTTACCCTTATTTCGGCATAGCCAATGCAATGTTTTACTGGCTTTTCTGCCTCACTTACAGATTCAAATCTCAGAAACTAGAGATGTTGAACTAGCCTCATTTGTTTTAATATTGTTTCATTGCCTTCAGTCACTCTATCTGTCAGCAATGGGATACTTCTGAATCGGCTGCCTCAGGCTCAATGAGGCTGACACCACCATCTTGGCCCTCTCGCCCACTGTGAAAGCTCATTAGATTTTGTTGGCTTTCCCCACAGTACCAGTCCTTTGGTTGGTCATTGGAGGGAGACAGCATCAGGCAAAAATATTCCTTGCTGCTTCAGGGAGTAGCAGAAGGGGCAGCTGTAGGAAATTGGGTTACTCGTTTGGGGGTGTGAAACCCTACTCAAGCAGCAACCACAATTCTTGTCAGAAGAAAACCCCAAATTAACTTAGACTTATTTCTCTGGTAGCTTGGAACAAAGCAGTCAGGCTTAACTTAGCGGCAGTGTGTAAATATTTATGTAGTGCTTCAAACAGTAGTAATGTGACAACATTACACAAGAAAAATCCCACACCAATTTTTTAAAATAGCATAACATTTAATAAATTATTTGAAACCAAAACATATAAACCATTTTAAGGATTTAAGTAAGAATAGTCCTTAAACGAATAAATGAATATATCTGTCATGCATGTTACTGGCGCAAACTGACCAATTCACAGAATCAGGCCATTTCAGCTCATTAAAATACATTTGGTATGTAGTAATTCCAATTTGCAATTTGGTAACATGCACCCGAATCGCAATTCAGAATTGCGATTACATACCAATTCGGTATTAGAAAGGGGTATGTTTAGGGCGTCCCTTCCTAATACCGAATCGCAGCAGTAAGTGAGAATGTTTTGTGACCGAAATACAGGTTTAAAAAAATTGCATTTTACCACCTACTTTAAGTACGTGGTAACGCATTCACAAATGGAAAGGGGTCCCCAAGAGACCACTTTCCCTTTGGGAATGGTAGCGAAAACGTTTTTTTAGAGGAGGCAGTGGTCTCACAGACCACTGCTTGCTCTTAGAAAAGAAAGAGAAAACTTTTCCATTTTCCTTTTTTAAATGCATCTTGTTTTCCTTTAAGGGAAACGAGCTGCATTAAAAAAAAAAAGCTGCTTTATATTAAAGCACAGACATGGTGGCCTGCTGTCCCCAGCAGCCACCATCCCTTCATTTTTAGTAATCCCCAAATGGCTGACAAATTGTGAACTACCTCATGAATAATAATGAGGTAGGTGAATTGCGAGCCACTGGGGATTGTTAAATGGAACTCATGGAGTTTCATACATTAGGAAAAGCGATTATCTAATTGCGATTAGCAGACAATCGCAATTAGGTAATGGCTATATCCAATAATGGTACATATGGCCCAAAGTCCCCACTGTGGTTGTCTGTTCATGCCAGACAGGGACAAACTTTCAAGTTCAAGTTGACCTCGATTGAGTGTAGGCAGGATACAGAGACCAAGTCAGTCCAGCTGAACAAACTGCCGTAAATCCTAGTTGCAGAACATTGCGAGATACCAGGTTTAGGATGCGTTGCACACGGCTGCAATGCAAGGTCCTGCGTCAAGGATGCACCACTCAGCAACAATTCTGTGGAGCTGTGAGGGTGTGATGCAAGGTCCTGTGTCCATGATGCATCGCACAGTGGCAGTTCCGAGGAGTTGCGGGGCTGAGATGCGAGGTCCTGCATCAAGGGGGCATCACGCAGCGGCGGTCCCAAAGAGATGTGGAGTCCTGCATAGTGATGCGCCACACAGTGGTGGTGCTGAGGCGGAGCTGTAATGCATTGCGCTGGCTCTTCTTCAACTACAGCTAGGCTGGTAGAGCACATACAGGCCCCCTTCCAAAGGTCCAAGACAAGCAGCACTTAGGGGGCAGGGCTCACGGTACGCAGGGTCCGGGTGAAGGGTTCAAGATGGTTGGAGTGTTTTCTGTCCCTTAGGCTCTGATCATGAGGCCAGCCAACTAGTCACTCTGGTGACCCTGGGTTCAAGGTGCTGGTCCAGTCCTTCTCACTCAGGCAGCAGAGTAGCAGTCCTTCTTGCAGCAGAGGAGGAAGCCGTCATTCTGAGTCGTCCACAGGTCAAGAGGTGTAATGAAGAGTTGAGTTTGAGAGTCAAGTATTTATACCTGGTGCTCACAAACACAGCTGTCAGGAATTTATGCTTCCCTGCCCTGGCTCCAGCTTGTAAGGGGGCACAAAAGACTAGTGTGAAACCCTTTTTGAGTGTGCTGAGACAAGGTCCTTGGGATGTACAACAGTGGTAGGTGACAGCCGCACCCCCTATCAAGTCACATATGGCACATCCTGCCAACACCATCTCCCCCTTTGCCTCACTGTCTCAAAGCAATACATAACGATCACTGCCAACTACACCTAGTCATGCAACCAGAGACAGGATGCAGGCACCAAATGGTTGGGACAAAATTATGCAAACTTTCTAAATGTGGCATTTTCAGAATTGTGACATAAAATGTAATTTTACTATTAGAGAGGGTCTAATATTACAATTCTTTAGACACTAAACTCAATATTCCTACCTGCTCCCGAATGAAAGCTGTAGGAGGATGGCTGAGTATATGGTAAACATTTATCCAAGTGATGCACCTTGCACTAATCCAGGCAACTCTTCTGGTGATGTTAGTGGTCTTTGATAACCAGAGGAAGAGCTCAAGGTGGTAATTGTGAAGAGCAGCCTTCAGGCTTATCTTGAAGGAGTGTAAAGCAGCTTGTTTTACCACATTTAATCGAGAGTGTAGAGCAGATGAAAAAGAACCATACGATGTTTTATATAAAAAAAGTCTATTTTATTACACAACTCAATCACTAACACATTGGAATATCTCCTACACTGAGATATCAGCACAATACACAAGAATACTTCAAAACAATAAGGTAAGTAGCACAAATATACACTGGTCTCTAGAGGGAGACCAAACCATATATTAAGAAATTGGAATTCAAACTGCTAAGGAGATGAGGACTTGGACCAGGAGAGTCAGAGGAGCTGGGGACACAAGGAGGCTGTGTGCTTAGTGGGAACACAGCCACCTGCCCAATGGAAGTCAATTGAGAAGTTAGAGCTTCAAAGAAGAAGGACCCTTTCTAGAGGACCCCGAAGAAACCCTTTGGAAGATGAAAGTTTGGAGAGCCGCCCCACTCATGGATGCCCAAAGCTCCAGGTTAACTGCACCAGGGAAGCCAGGTGCATGGGGTGAAGTGATGTCAGAAACTGCCATAGACACAATGGAAGACATCAAAGAAGACACCTCTGGAGAAGACTGTGAAGGAGTCTGATGAAATCCAAGGGTGGATTCTTGAAGAGGAGCACCTGCAAGCAGAGCGGACTGAGTCTATGCCACTCGGAGGTGACAAGGAGACACAAAAGCACAATGCCCACTGGTGTCGCGAGGTTCAGAAGGGAAGACGGTGACATTATCGCTGCATCTGGGAGGACTAGGCAATGCTGAGGAAGACCAGGATATGTGCACAAGCTGTCTCATCTCAGATGTCGGTGTCTAGGTGGTTGGTGTCCAGCAGGTGCACCAACAAGCCTTGGTAGCAGCAAATGACTAGGAAAGCAAAAAGATGCCAATGTTGGGACCAGCAAGATCCAAGGGACTCACCAAGTAAAGAAGAATCAGAGCATGCCTCGAGCAAGTAGGAGAGCCCACTGAAGCAAAGGAAGACCTTTGAGAGGACCCACAGGCTGAAGGCATAGGACTCGTGAGAGGGACTCAGGCAGCTCACCAAAGATGGAGGGCCATGGTGCAGAGGATGCAGTGAGGAATCTGATCTTCAAGGGATGAGGTGGTAGAGGCTGGGGCATCTTGTAGCCCGAAAATCTCTAGAGTGCAGAGCCAAAAAGCCTTGGCAATGGCAAATCAAAATAGTGCACAGGGGTTTGGTCCCAGCGGCTCCAACGAGGGATACTATCCTCAACATTTCTGAGAAGACAAGTTAGGCCTCCAGGGAGCTGCAGAACCACTGCTTGTATTGCTGGGTCGCAGAAAGTCTGTGGGACAACAGGAGCAGCGGAGCAGTCAGCTTTGTTGTGGTGCCTGCAGATGCAGGGGAGTGACTCCTCTCCAGGGAGATTACTTTGGATGTCATTGATGCCCACAGGCCTTCTGGAGAACCTGGATGAAGCACAGACACTGACGATGCAGAAGACTTGAAGAACTTGTGGAACAGCGAGACCAGGAGCAGCAGGAGTCTACCTTTGTGTTGTCTGGGTTCCAGTCGAAGTTCTAGTGTCCAGACAGTCGAAGAGTGTCTTGGTTTCAGAGGTGAGTCTTGTTCCATTATGAATCTAAGGCTCCACCCACAGGGTAAGGCTTGGAACAACTCGGGGGTCCCTCCCAGAGGAGGGGATGGACAGAGAGGAGGATGCTCCCCTGTCCTTTGTCCAGTTTCACACCAGAGCGGGAACCAGGTATTCCTGAACTGGCTCAAACTGGAGTATGCAAGGAGGGTGCCCTTCAAAGCAGTCTGGTGGTGCTGACAAGCACCCCCACTCCAGCCCAATACACTAAGTCCTATTTGAGAGGTGGTGATACCTCCCTATGACGGGAAACCTTTTTTTCTATCTTCCCCTGCTCGAGCTCAGCGCAGCAGCAGGAGGGCAGAATTGTGTCTGTGGTCGACAGCAGCACTAGCTTGCTGGCAGACCCTGAAAGGCTGTTGCCAGGAGTACAGAGGGGTCCCCTAAGAAGTCCCCCAGTACATGGTATCATACTTTCACCACCAGAATCGGTGTTGGGGTTGGATTCCAACAGGTTTGATGCCAAACATGACCACGTTCGGTGCAGCCACTCTATAGTTTGCACTCTTGCAATGAATACTGGCCACTATATGGGAAACGACCTTTACATTGCGGTGATTACACCATGATGCCATTACAACGCGGTCTTTACAACGACCGCTTTGTTAGCACGCAATGCCGTTACTACGCAAGTCATTACATCGACTTGTAGTAGATGGCGCACTAACATTAGAAATAGTATAGTTCACTATTCCAACACCTTCCCTACTGTTGCGTTGGCTGGAGTTGGAATATGAAATTATATATTTCTAATGTCAGCGCGCCATCTACTGCAAGTTGATGTAATGACTTGCGCAGTAATGGCATTGGGTGGTAACAAGGTGGTCGTTGTAACGACCGCGTTGTAATGCCACGCGATGTAATGACTTGCGTAGTAACGAGTCATATTCCCACTATATACCTTAAAATGGATGATCGAACTTAAAAAGCCTGGAGAAATTACTCTGGGTTTTGTAGGGGTGTCCTGCTCATGCAAGGGCACCCTCACACTTGTAACCAAGCACCCTGCCTTCAGGACTGAAGAGCCTGCCATAGGGGTGACTTATAGGTTTTAAGTACAGCGACCTCATATACAAGGAAACTTATATCTGTTGCGAGTAGTGTTAGCACCAGCTTACACAGGCTGCAATGGCAAGCATGTAGTCATAGTTTAAGAAGACTCCCATGGGTGGCACACTACATGCTGCAGCCCATGGCAGACCCCTGGTGCACCTGTGCCCTGGGTATCTCAGTACCGTATACTAGGGACTTACAAGGGTACACCACTATCCAATTGTGGTTGTACAAAAGTACTTACCAGAGCTAATTTAGGGGAGAGAGCACAGAAGCTGGGGTCCTGATTAGCAAGAACCCAGCAAAGTAAGCCAAAAACATACTGATTCCATGCAAAAAGTGGGGGTAACCATACTAGAAAGAGCCTACCTTCAGAGAAAGCTATTACCTATTAAATGTAATAAGGTAACCCCATGTTATCCTATGGGGAAGGACTTGCAGTAGTGAAAAATGAAATTTAAGAGCTTTTCATTCCCGCAACATGTAAAGCTTAAAAAGTTTATGTAAAAACTTTTAAATTAGAATACACCTTACCCTTTGGGTGGTTTAGGGCCTACCCTAGGGGTAACTAATATGTTAATAAAGGGAAATTTAGGCCTTGCAAAAGGTTTATTTTGCTAGGTCGAAATGGCAGTTTAAAACTGTACACACAGGCTGCAATGGCAGACATAAGACATGTTTAAAAGGGATACTTAAGTGGGTGGCACAATCAATGCTGCAGGCCGACTAGTAGTATTTAATTTACACATGTAGTACCACTTTACTAGGGACGAACAAATAAATTAAATGTGCCAATTGGGTGTAAGACAATTTCACCATGTTTAACGAAGAGAGCACAAGAACTTTAGCATTGGTTAGCAGTGGTAAAGTGCCCATAGTTCTAAAAGCCAACGAAAGCAGGATGAAATCAGATTTATGGTGCTGGTATTGGAAAACCAACAAATGGAATCCATCATGTTGCACTTCAGACCATACCTCTATAATTTCCAAAAACCATGCTTTGTATAACCCCATTGTATACGTTTACTCTTTCATGCTGTCAAGAATTGATTAGCTTTGAAATTGAAAGCTTCTGACATTAATTTCAAGGCCAATTACAGATAACCAGACTGGTGTTGATCTTGGTTAGGCACAAACCCTGCAATATTGCCTTGCTACATGAATGAGGGTGGCATGTTCAATACAGACCATAGCAACCTCTGATGGTATATTCTATAGGCCAGAGGGATCAGTGCAATCCTGTTATTTCTCTTTAACCCCAAGTGACCTTTTCTGATTTTTTGTTAACAGGTTTATAACATATTTTAATATTGTATTTGCCATTGTGATAGTGTATGCGCAGTAAACTTTGGGCTTTCTCTGTATTTGCTAAAGGAATAATACTTAAATAAATTTAGCTAGTGGTCCATCTAATTGAATGGAATGAAGGAATAACCTGGCCATTTGAATCTGTGTTCGCAGTGTGTCAATCAGTTGATTCCAGTGGCTTCATTCTGTAGCATTGTCTTTATGAAATTAGAACACTGTTCTTCCATCTCAGGGTAGTGTTGCCTTCACATTGGACCCTTCACGCTGACAAATCCTAGTCCATATTCGCAGTTTTTGTAGCTATCAGAGGAGTTTCAACCTCTGAACTTCACACAATCTGTCCAATAATGCTATATTTATTGAAGATCAGGGGCCACACTTGGAATTATTAGTGAATCACATGTCCCCTACAGAATAAGTTATGAATGCAGAAATTGGACATTGAGGTGTACAAAATGTATAAATTTCAGAATCACAAAATTGCAGTGATGCAAATTTCTCCGGCAAATCAATATTCACAGAAATTTGCAAATATCAATTAGCAAAACTCATGCACACAATTGTTGCAAATAGTTGCAACAATGAATAGTCCGATGTGAAACAAAACCGACGCATACCAGAGCCTCAATCTATAAACAAAACAGTCCCAAAAGGCAAGGCACGCCTTCAAGAGTGCATACCTATATACCATAGTGCCACAGTGTCAAAGATGACGATTCTTGTAGTACAAGTAATAAGGAGAGAAATGAATAATGATGTATTTTTTTCAGTGACACTATTTGAGCCTTGAGAAGATGTTTATACATTGTACACAGTAAGCTGCAGCTAAAGAAGACATTCTACAAAATTTGTGATTTTACAACTTTTAGATATGTCACCCAGGGTGTTCTAACGTCCTTCAGCAAATGAATCTTTATTAAGAAATAGGACAGAATGCTCAATCAAAATGTGATTGTCTTCAATGCTGACAACATCATAACTTGTTTCCCGGACTGTTATTCTGTGTGTATGCATCATTTTTATATGTTTCACAACATGGGAATGCACACCCTTCATGCGTACACTTCTATAGGTTACCATGGAGACAGCTGGTTCCTATGTAAGGGTACACTACAATCACATGCAAGAATCCACAATTGACACACATTGACAGCACTTACCTGATGTATTTCCTTTGTAGGTAAAAGTGCACTTGCATCTGTCCACAGACACTGTGGGGCCGATTCACAGAACTAACTTAAGGCAAAATCCAAAACTTACTACTTTTGGTATTCACAAAAGTTAGGATTTTGTCTTAAGTTTGTCTTAAGACAAACTTAAGACAGACTTAAGACAGACTTAAGACAAAATCCTAACTTCTGTGAATACCAAAAGTAGTAAGTTTAGGGTTTTGTCTTAAGTTAGTTCTGTGAATGGGGCCCTGACACTTTATTTGAATCACACCATCCGGTGGGCACTGGTTAAAGTGCAGCACATTGGCAGATAAGGTCTGTGGTGCTGTGCACCTTTAGACTCACTGAGTCAAGTTTCAAACGTATCCTCAGGACAAAAATGGAAGAACTGGGTCACCAAATGAAAGTTAACTGCAATTAAGTAACGAAGTCAGTATTTACAAGTGATAGGTAGAAGATTATACATGATTAAATCCAATAAATGGCAAATTCATATGGAATACCTAAAAGCGGACAACTTTCTTACAAAAGTCATGATAATAAAAAATTACATAAACAATTATTGCATGATGATGGTGATTATGTATAGTTGATACCCACAAATCCCAATGGGTTATAATGCATTTTTACATATGTACTAAATTGTAAAACAAATTTTTGAAATTTCCTAAAATGTTAAAAACAAACAATCTGGGATTGAAAATAAAAAATGTGTGGAAACCTCAGACAGTCAAAAACAAAACACCACTGCTGTATGCAGAAAGCACTGTGAAGCTCAATGTAATTAAAAAATAAATACAGACTCAGGTTACACAGAGTAAAGGTGAGGGTTCAGAGGAGAGCAAAACTTAAGATCAGCAAGTTCAATTAAATAGGAAAACATAGATAACAAATCATTGGCGAATTCACGATCAGAGCGCACAAGCACACACTTCATTCCCAGCACTAGCAGGGACGTGGTTCTGAAAATATGTGATTAAAGGTAGTTTTAGTCAATAGTATAGAAAGCAAGATATGAAAACCGGAGATAAGTAGAACAAACACACTCTGCACAGAGAGGTTAAAGGACAATTTATTAGGATTAAGATGAGGGGAACCAAGAGGAGAGGAGGACAAAACTTCAAGGATGCAGGTGGTGTGGTTACGTGGAAATATATCATTAACTCATATTATTCCATGGTTTGCTATTGCTTTTTAAAGATGATTGGTATGAAGTCAGCATAATTTGTGAGTATATAAGAAGCTGCCTGCGTGTAGCAAATTGGCACCGTCTTCAGTCTTTTGGGGCTGACTGTCTCCCAGCCATATCCTAAGTAAATTTATTTTCTGTTTCCAACAACTTCTGTCATTGATTTTTCCTAGTTAACTTATGGGGAGCCAGATAGGAGTCAAGTCCAGTGTATACCAAAAGTGTCCAAAGGAACAAAGGCTGCTCGATTGAATAGAAGTGCACAGAAATCAAAGTAAGCAGACACCTTGTTTGTCTAAAGTCTGTCTCTTCCTATAGTTAGGTCTTGCTGAGGTAGTGCCTTCATGTAGGTGAGACTGACTCTGACCGGGTACTTCTTTGATTATTGGACACATTTTTGTCAATAGAAAATAGGACAGTGATGTTTTTACATTTTGTGGATTCCTCATATTGTAGAAAAATATGATATGAAGCATAACCTGGGTTAGACCAGATAGTAAAATGTTTTATATTTTCTAGATTCCTCATATTCTCGAAAAATTTGTGAAGAGGCATAGCTCGGTTTAGACCGGATGATAAAATGTTTTGTATTTTGTGTGTTTCGCAAATTGTAGAAAAACATGAGATGAGGCTTTACCCAGGTTAGACCAGAAGATTAAAGTTGTAGTGTACATTGTAGATTACCCAGTGCTGGACACTGTAAGACCTAGGTTGAGGTATTACCCAGTTTTATACTGAGGTATTACCTTCACTGACTTGACAGAGAACGGTCAACTATATAGAATTTGTTTTAGAAATGGGACCCATCATGAATGCATGAGGAAGATATATCCATTTGGGATATAGGGAATAGAAAAACATTCCAAGGAATGGTATAATACACTGATGCCTGTCCTTGGCACAGAGAGGAATAATTGCCAGACTCTGTAGATTAAAACTGCAGTATAAAAGTATGTAATTTTTTGAGATTGCAATCACATTTCAACATAATGTTAAATACGATGTTTTTCTTAAATATCTAAATGTTGTATTTATTTATTTATTTATTAATTTGAAAAGTTTTATATAGCGCTGGCTAGACCCGGAGGTATCAGAGCACTTTACATAAGGACATGCATTGTTTCATAGCATAGCTTCAAGTTACAATGTTGCAAGATACACAGTTTCAGAGCATAGATACCAGTTGCTGGAGTGCAGTTGCATGCGTTGAAAACGAATACTTAAGGGAAAAAGCAGGCAAGGGGAGAGATTCTGGGGAGAGAGGATAGGAGCAGGGGAGGGAGAACAAGAATAAAAGAGGGAAAGAGGTGGCAGAGGGAGAAGGAAACTTAACCGGGAGACACGGAAAAACAGTGTCCAACATCTGGTGTGCAGTGATCCCAGTGGAAAAGGTGTCGTTCCCACACCTCCGCTGTGTGTGGCTCCCTATACGCTGTGGGCTCTCTCAGAGGGGTCTCTGAGACTCCAGGGAATAAATGCTGGATCCCTCCCCAACAAGGGGAGAGGGAGTGCTTTGGTAAAGGGCACATGGCTAACAATAGTTACAAGATACACAGTTTCAGAGCATAGTAACCAGTTGCTGGGGCACAGTTGCATGCGTTAAAAAGGGCCAAGGGGAGAGATTCAGGTGAGGGAGGATAGGAGCCGGGGAGGGAGACAAAGAATGAAAGAGGGAAAATTTGAAGAGTTTTATAAAGCGCTGGCTAGACCCGAAGGTATCAGAGCAATTTACATGAGATAGGACATTGCATCAGAAACATTGTTACATGGTTACATCAGTTACTTATTAACACGTACACCCATCTTATGGGGGGTGGAAAGGTAGAGGTGAGAAGGCGAACAGGGGTAAGGAATGCAAATAGTAAACACAACGGGGAGGCGAGGAGAACAATGTCCGTTGTAGAGAGTTTAGGATGCTAGACCAGTCTTAACCACATACCACCTATAGGCTCACAATTATAATAATAAAGAGGTTTATAAAGCGCCTGGTTATACTAACTAGTATGTCCCCACGCTGCGGCCAAATTGGACCAGCCTCAAATACGTGGTAAGGGTCATGAGGGAAAGAAGGCTGATAGAACTAAACTGGCTGGAAAAGCCAGGTCTTCAGTTTTTTTGGGATTTTTTCGGATTGTTCCAGTCTTAGGTCCAAGGGGAGAGTGTTCCATTGCTTAGCTGCAAGGTAGCGGAAGGATCATCCCCCCATTCTTGTTCTTTTTATAACAGGAACTTGAACCCGGCCTGCGCCCGAGGACCGCAAGGCCCTGGAGGGCGAGTAGGGGGACAGAAGATTGTGGAGATAGATCGGGGTCTTCCTTTGAAGGATTTGGTGACTAATGCAGAGGGCCTTAAAGGAGACTCGTTCTTTAACTGGGAGCCAGTGTAGAGTGGATCACACATTTTTCGATGAGGCTCTCCTAGGAAGCATCAGGACAAGTCGGGCAGCCGCATTCTGAATATATTGTAGCCTCTGCATGCTTTTACTGCTGGCGCCCAAATAAAGGGCATTCCCATAGTCCAAACGAGAGGTGACAAGTGCGCGGACTAAGGTTTTCCTAGCCGCTACTGGGAGCACGTCAAGAACTTTCCGGAGGTCTTTCATTATACCAAAACACTTTCCGGCAACCGTCCTGGAATGGTGGTCAAATGAGAGCTTAGAATCTAACCACATTCCCAAGTTCTTCACCTGCTCCTTAGGGGCAGGGATACGGCCCAAGGTCTGTGGCCACCATTTAGGAGACCATAGTTTGGTATCTCTACCCACAATCAGTACGTCGGTTTTATCCCCGTTCAA
Source organism: Triturus cristatus (assembly GCF_964204655.1). Lineage (NCBI taxonomy): Eukaryota > Metazoa > Chordata > Amphibia > Caudata > Salamandridae > Triturus > Triturus cristatus. The sequence continues at coordinate 1,119,096,145 of NC_140592.1, forward strand.
TTTAAGGCAGTTGTTCTCCATCCAACCGGCAAGTTCTTGGAGGCACAGTGAAAAGTTGGAGGCATCCTCATCACGAGATTGGGATAGAGATACCACAAGCTGCGTGTCATCTGCATATGACACGACACTGATGCCGTATTTTTTGATGTTATCGGACATGGGAGCCATATAAAGATTGAAGAGCGTAGGGCTCAATATAGATCCCTGGGGGACCCCCTGCTCCATCCTGATGTTCTTGGAATAGAACGGTCCTTGGGCTACTTGGAAACTCCTATCCCGAAGGAAGGAGCTTAGCCATTTCAGTGCCAGGTTGGCCAATCCACCTTCCTTAAGGCGCTGCAGCTATCCTGTTGCATGCCTCAGCTGAATCCCTATTAGGAGGAGAGATTCTATCCAGCGACGATAGTTCTTTAAAGATCATGAACAGCTCTCTAGAGGAGTTCTCTGCTAGTTCAATTTTGGTGTTATAATAGGCAGCCCATGTCTTCCAAGAGAGTGGTAGTTCTTAAGACTAGACTTATAGGATAGTTTCCTATCTTTGGAAAAATCTACTCTCCAGCTACGTTCCAGACGTTTGCAGGAGGATTTAGCGACCTTCAGTTCTTCATTAAACGAGGGAGCAGATCTACTCTGTCTCCTCGGAGCATTGGAGGCGTCCCTCATTGATGCGGTGTGTTAAGGCATTGCAGGCAGTTTCCACATCACTCCCCCCTAGGGGACCTCCCAGCAGTAGGGCCTGATTAAACTTAGTAGCCGAAAAGCTGGCCCACTTTCTCTGGGGTTTACCTGATTTAAGCACAGTAGGGGGTTTTAGAATCATAAAACTAAAGGGAACCAGATAGTGGTCTGACCATGGAACCGGGATCGGAGCGTCCACCCTGATTCCTTCCCAGTTAGCAAAGATGGGGTCTAACAAGTGACCCAACTGATGGGTAGGGAGAGTAGATTGGAGCATTAGATTGATCGCGGCCATCTCCTGACAAAGCTCTTGTGCAGGGGCATTATCCCTAACATCGAAATGAAGGATAAGGTCACCCAGCACCAGTACCTTAGCATACCATAGAGCTAATTGAATGACCTGTTCTCTAAGATTATTGGCAAACTGTAGGATAGGGCCAGGAGGACGATATATCAGCAAGCCCTTGATAACAAGGGAGCTGTCAGCCCCGATTGTAAAGAGACCCGCCTCACAGGCCTCTATGGTCACTCTTTCCAGGGCACATTCACTGGTGACTTTATGGATCAGTGCAATCCCGCCCCATTAATGGGGCGGTCCAATCTTAGAATCCCATAGTTTAGGAGGAGTGCTTCAAGGATATTAGGGGCAGCGTCCTCAGACAGCCATGTCTCCGTCAGCAGCATAATATCTGGTTTACTATCCATGAGGAGATCGAATAGCTCAAGTTTGTGTTTAGTAAGGGATCTACAGTTGACTAATATTATTAGGAAATTCTGTTCCTTTAAAGTGTCTCCCTGTTTGTTAGCCAATGAGAAGGGGCAGTGAGCACATTTTTGTGCCTTGAAATCGGACTGTATGCTATGCGCACATACATCCGTTACAGGGGGGCGCAGCAAATGCAGTTCCTCAGGGGTATAACTGAGAATGATTGGAGGATGGGCAGGGGTTCTGGCCCCAGGCCCCGGCAGGACACGGACGGGCGCAGACGGGCTTGCCTTAAGCGCGCCTTCGGCGCGCCCGATGCGTGCGTCCGCTGCGCGTCCTCCCAAGCATGCACCTAAATAGGCCCCGCCCGCCTCCACACTAGACCGCAGACCTGGTCCAGCCACCGGGAGACAAGAAGTGCTGTTTCCTACTTCCTGCCCTCCGTACAATCGGCACTAGCAAGCTGTGACGGACCGGGGCAAGGAAGATCAGATCGTGCCACAAGGGTAAGTAGGCTTTGTTTGTTTTCTTTTTTTTAAAAATATTCACACACACAATTAAAAAAAGTATACAGCATTCTAGAACCCAAGCCAGCAATACCATGAGAGAAGCGGTACCTCACAGACTCTGCCACCGTCTGCAATTGAACCGCTGCGCATCCTCCCAAGCATGCACCTAAATATGCCCCGCCCGCCTCCACACTAGACCGCAGACCTGGTCCAGCCACCGGGAGACCGGAAGCGCTGTTTCCTACTTCCTGCCCTCCGTACAATCGGCACTAGCAAGCCTCGACGGACCGGGGCAAGGAAGATCAGATCGTGCCACAAGGGTAAGTAGGCTTTGTTTGTTTTCTTTTTAAAAAAAATATTCACACACACAATTTAAAAAAGTATACAGCGTTCTAGAACCCAAGCCAGCAATACCATGAGAGAAGCGGTACCTCACAGACTCTGCCACCGTCTGCAATTGAACCGTTGCGCGTCCTCCCAAGCATGCACCTAAATAGGCCCCGCCCACCTCCACACTAGACCGCAGACCTGGTCCAGCCACCGGGAGACCGGAAGCGCTGTTTCCTACTTCCTGCCCTCCGTACAATCGGCACTAGCAAGCCGTGACGGACCGGGGCAAGGAAGATCAGATCGTGCCACAAGGGTAAGTAGGCTTTGTTTGTTTTCTTTTTTTTTTTAAATATTCACACACACAATTTAAAAAAGTATACAGCGTTCTAGAACTCAAGCCAGCAATACCATGAGAGAAGCGGTACCTCACAGACTCTGCCACCGTCGGCAATTGAACTCATGGTAAGCTATGAGGGAAAACGGGGTTGTGAAACAGGACTGTACTTGTAGGACTAGGTCAGCCTCACAGCCAAAGATCTAACACTGCAGCTCCCCAATGGTGGGACATTAGTGAGAAAAGAAACTGGATTATTTAGAAGAATGTATGAGAGCCACTGAGTAGAGAAGGAAGAAGAATAGGTTGTTCTTATGGGATGCCTTGCATCCATGGGAAAAGTACGACAGAAGTGGGAGACAGGTGGATCCCTAGGGAAATAAGGAATAAACGCAAGGATATAACCAGATTCAAAAAATTGAGGAATACATAGAGCTAAAACAAGGGTATTAAGGCAACAAGCCTACACACCTATCAGAGGTAGGGTGTTTTGAAGGTTGAGGAGACAAGTCAAAGTCAATTCTACTGGACAGAACACTAATTACAATGCTTCCTCCAACATACACAACATTGTTATAATTATATGGGGTACTGACCACTGGAGGTGCAATAGTACTAAAACATTCAGATAACGAGGCAGGAGTGTAAATAGAGGAGACCCAAATAGAGCAGCTGAACAGAGACAGAATATTCATCAGTTAGCCATACAACAGTCACATAATTATTTCTAACAATAGAATACCTCAGACACAGATGATATTAGTTGATTACGATTGTGAAATGTTTGACAAAACAGGATATGTCTAATACACGTATCTGTATAGTTGCCTGAGAACACTAGCACAATGTCCATGATCTCAGTAGATGACACAGGTCCAATTTACTCACCTATACAGTTAAACACACTCAAGTTCACTTACTCATAAAAATACTAACAAATTCTGTGTCTTCCTGCAGAAAAAACAAACATCACATGACACAGATATCCTTGCACTATGGCGTATACAGCCACTCCCAAAATCTCACACACTCAGATATAGATAGTTATATACTCTTACACACATATACACTGCGTTTCACATATGTAGTTACTGACACATGTACAACTGAGATATACATTCAATCACTAACACACCCATACATACACTCACCCAACCATACAGTCCATCACAGATGCACTCTTAAAACCATGCACCCAGTGAATCACCCACTCACACATCTAGTCACAGAGACACACACACCCTACCCACACAAACACTCAGGCACCCATACAGATACTCAGACAACTAATCAATAACCCATATAGACACTCATATAGCTATTTACAAAACCATGCAGCCACTTATACACCAACACACAGACACATACAGACATTCACACAGTTTAGTCACTAGTCTGCAGTAAGATACATTTAATGACTCACTTATAGAGTCAGTTACGCACCTAGAAAATCATCCATTCACACACTTGTACACCCACTTATTCTTCAACAGGCCTTTCCCTAAATATATTAAACATAATAAAACTGTTCAGAAACACATACTCAATTGATGATGTCATCAGTGATGTCCTTTGAGATGTCATCAGTGATGTCATCAGTGATGTCACTGACCATGTCATGAGTGATGTAATATGTGACATCATCAGCAGTGCATTGCGGGGGCGCGAGTTATAGTTAGCTGAACTAACTATAACAGGGGAATTTCTAGGGTTATCTACGAGGAAAATGTCCAGCTAACTATAACGCCCCTGAAACCTTTGTTTTTTTTCAGTGAATTTCAAAGGTTTTTTAAATGCCAATTCCTAACTATAACGTGCATGAAACCTATGGTTTTTTCAGTGAATTTCAAAGGTTTTTTAAATGCTAATTCCTATCTATAACTTATCTCTGAAGATATCATGAAAAGCATTCCTTTTTAAAAGTAGGGTGCACATTAGCTTTGTGGAAAAGCATCTTTGTGATTGGTTAAGAAAAAGCAGTTTTAACGTGGAGTATATATCATAGGATAAAATTTGCTCAGCTCAACCACACCTGCTACTTGCATTTGGAAGGCACTGTTCGAACTTAAAACAATCGTCAACTTTTAACCTGCACGTGTCGTTAAATGTTCAAGAAAATGTTACAAAAAAAATCGCATAGTTTTAAAAAATTGATGAACTTTTAACCTGCACGTATTGTAGAATGTTCTAGAAAGTGTGTTGATAGAATACGTTGCACTTCTGACTTCTATGTGTTGTTGAATATTTAAAAAAATGGTTCATATGGAAAATTAAAAAGAAATCAATAGAAAAGTTTTGAAACCTAAAAGAATCAAGGAACTATTCTAATTTATTCTTTACATGTATTTATGTGTGCAGCAACAAAATTATAGACACAACAGCACTAGGAAGAGGAAGAAGCAGGGGGAGGGGGGGGAGATGAGCAGAATGGCACACATGCACAATTAAGTACAACACACATATAGACTAACAATGGCCAAAATGAAACACACCAACAAGGAGCACAAGTCACACAACCTGCCAACATCACACCACTGAACGAGCATAGAAGTGAAAACCACGCTGCATTCATACAGGATGTGTACAAAGGCCAGTCGTTGGTGTTGTGGGATGTCTGCGACCGTGGTCATCATGGATGAGATGCCCAGCATGTGGCACATGGTCGAGTTCACTGTGTGTTATGTTGCCAAATGGCTGCTCCTCCCTCCCACGAGCCCCACACTTTTGTACGGTGAGCTGTTGTATCTCGTGCACTCGTACGGCACGCCATTGTAATGCCTATTTGCGCATGTCCTGCTACATTCCAACTACAACATCACAGTGCCGTTTGGAGGTGGTGCATGCCACTTTACAACATCGACTGCTGCGGCTCTTGTAACAGGCCACACCAGAACACAGAGACACACTTACCGCACTTCCTGTACACGGACATGTCCGAGACACCCCGTTCCCCTTGCCAGATAGGCACACCCCTGCACTGACCTGTGAACAACAGACTAGCACACGCCAGTTGTGCATGCAGGAGGATGCGTACGTAGCTACACATCCAGGCTCACTGCCAACGCTGAGGTGACAGCACACTGTGATGTTGCAGGGCTCGTGCCTATCATGCTAAGACAATGACCACAGGGACACACTTACTAAGATGTGGGTTTGGGTGCATTGGCGGTCCTGGAGTTGTTGAGATGAGTCTTCTGGCCCTCATGGGTATCCCTGTATCATGCTCATTGACTCTATGGCACCTGTGGGTGTTCTGGTGTGGCTCCTGGCTGTGTTCCCTTTCATGGTGCAGGTAGTTGTCCTGCTTAACACCAGCAGAAAGCAGGTGTAAAATCCCTGGTGTTAACGTGTCTTATCGCCGGAATTTGTTTCGCATTGCAATTGGTGTGAAAGTTGTGATGTGATTTTTTTCGTGTGCACAACAATATACGAACTGAGCAGTGTATCTCGTCAAGATCCAGCACCTGACACACTATTCCCAATCAATATAAATACAATGAGATTTCTTAATAGATTTTGTGTGTACACTGTAAGTGCAGCCAATACCTCAGTGCAATACAATACAGGATTTTAGTATTTAGAATAAATCGCAAAGGTGCACCTCATGTCTTTTTGCACGGGAACGGCTACTCTCCATTTCATTATCAGCACTTTAACGGAAGTAAAGTTGAGATAAATCTAACACACTATTCAGAAGTTGGTGCAAACTGCAGATATCACCAGTATTCCAGGGATAAGTGCCCCAAAATTTAACACCATGGTGGACTCCATCAAATAACAGTAATAAGAACAAGAAAGAGTCACACAGCAGTTAAGAGAACAACCAAAAATGTTATTAATTTTTTTTTCAAACTTTATTTTTTATAATAATAAATATATCAACGAAAAACTATTTTCAAACTTTATTTTTTTATTAACATATATATGAACAATAAACTAATAAACAAAATGTAACAACAATAACAAACAACAACAAGGCGGAACACTACTGTCGGGACAATGGATGTCGACGACAGACCTCGAAAATGAGACAGATTGTTAAAAAAACAACAACATGGTATTCTCTACAAAATACCACAAGAAACACATCACAGATATATAAAATGCATACAGCTAACAAAATTTTATAAGTTTCACTTACAAAAACTGTAAATGTTGCTGCTTTAAAATATTTACCGAATCTGAAGAAAATGTTTTGCAGAAGGCACCACACCAACAAAGTTTTTCTTCAGTGGTGAGGAAATTTTTTACTTTTTCCAAGGAGAAAACAAAGACCAATGCCACCTTCTTCACTCGCAAGATTTGCCAATGACTTCTGTTACGAGGGGATCCTAACAAAAAATACTCGTGCGGCACAGCAAGTATGATGAAACACCTAAGGACCCTTCATCCAAACAATCTTGCACGAGAAGAGTGCAAACAGATGAGAAACACTCCTGTTCTGTATCTGTAAAAAAGAATCACAAATAAATGTATATTAATAACTTTCAAATTTGTACTATTCCATTACGGTACAAACACATTATATATAAAAACTGACTAAGAAACTATAGCCCTGAACCACAAGTGTGAGGATCGTTAAAACACTACATGCATAGTGCATACTACTTTGAAGCAGTTCATGCTCTAAAGCCTACCTTATTGAAAGACTACATGCTAACTGACTAAATAATTACAGTACTATAAGGAGACACACTGGGTGAGTGACAGGGTGTTTGCTAGAAGATTATGAATACTAACTAGGGAATTGAAGGTGTGAAACACAACTGTGTAGGTGATTAGAGGACTGCATCCATACTGCATAGGCATTTAAAGCAGTCCATGTGCTAAGGCCTGGCTCACTGCATGACTACTTGGGTACTGACTGAATGATTAGAGTACAACAAGGAGAGTGCCTAGGTGAATTTATAAGTGCTAGGCTTTTCGCACAGGGAATGGATTAGTACTTGGTACTGAATGGGTCACTAGAGGAGTGCAAATGCAGTGTCAAGTGCTGGACAGTATGGATATTGACTAGGAAATTGAAAGTGTGAAAGACAAGTGTCTAGGTGGTTAGAAGACTGCATGCATAGTGCATAGGGGTTTGAAGCAGTCCATGTGCTAAGGCCTGGCTCAGTGTATGAATACTTAGGCACTGACTGAATGATTAGAGTACTGCAAAGATAGCATCTCGGTGAATTTATAAGTGTTTGGGTTTTAGCACAGTGAATGGATTAGTACATGGTGCTGAATGGGTCACTAGAGGACTGCAAAGGGAGTGACAGGGTATTTCCTGGAAGTGTATTGATACTGATTAGGGAATTGAATGTGAGAAAGACAATTGAGTTGGTGGTTAGAGGACTGCATGCACAGTGGATAAGGGTTTGAAGCAGTCCATATACTAAGGCCTGGGTCACTGGATGAGTACTTGAGTACTGACTGAATGATTAGAGTACTGCAAGGAGAGTGCCTGGGTGAATTTATTAGGGTTTGGCGCTGTGAATGGATTAGTACATGATGCTGAATGGGTCACTAGAGGAGTGCAACAGCAGTGACAGGGTGTTTGCTGGAAGTGAATGGATACTGACTGGGGAATTGAAGGTGTGAAAGACAAGTGTGTAGGTGGTTAGAGGACTGCATGCATAGTGGATATGGGTTTGACGTGGTCCATGTGCTAAGACCTGGCTCAGTGCATGAATACTTAGGCAGTGACTGAATCATTAGAGTACTGGAAAGAGAGTGTCTAGGTGAATTTATAAGTGTTTGAGTTTTGGCACAGTCAATGGATTAGTACATGCTGTTGAATGGGTCTCTAGAGGACTGCAAAGGAAGTGACAGGATGTTTCCTGGAAGTGTATGGATACGGACTAGGGAATTGAAGGTGTAAAAGACAAGTGTATAGTATGTCAGAACACTTTTATTTGAAGCAATCTATTTGGTACTTAGAAACTGACTAAATAATCAGACTACTTCTAGGACAGTGCTTAGGTAAAACTTTTACATTTTCAGTTCTGCCACAGTGAACAGAATAGTACATGGTACTGCACCTTAGTGTCAAACCCTGACTCATTTTATCAATGCATAAGCAAAGACTAGCTTCTAATACTACTAAAACTTGACAACATGAGAGGTTTTAAATTAGTTATCTGTCAGCAAATACACGATGTTACCAAATGCTTCTCTCACAGTGGTTCTCAAATGCACACAGACTCACAGTGTGATTCTAGACAACAACCACTATACCTAGGAGTTTACCAAAAATCCTTCACTACTGTGGAAGTGGTAAGCGAACTGCACACAATCTTCATATTTCAGGACTGCACTTTTATGTCAAAGCCTGACTCATATATCAAAGCATAAGCAAAGACTGGCTTCTAATGCTACTAAAACTTCACAACATGACCGGTTTTAAAACAGGTATATGTCAGCAAATACACAATGTTACCAAATGCTTCTCTCACAATCCTTACCCAAATGCACACAGACTCACAGTGTGATTTTAGACAAGCAACACTATCCTAGGAGTTTACCAAAACTCATTCACTACTCTGGAAGAGTTAATGGTACTGCACACAATCTACATATTTAAGTACACCACATCAGTGTCACAGCATGACTCATTTAATCAACACATAAGCAAAGACTGGATTCTAATCCTACTAAAACTTCACAACATGACAGGTTTTAAACCAGTTATCTGTCAGCAAATACATGATGTTACCAAATGATTCTCTCACACTGATCCCAAATACACACTAACTCACAGTGTGATTCTAGACAAGCACCACTATCCCTATGAGCTTAACAAAACTCATTCACTACAGTGCAAGTGGTAAGGGAACTGCACACAATCTACATATTTCACGGCTGCAATTTACTGTCAATGCCTCACTCATTTAATGAAAGCATAAGCCATAACTGTCTTCTAATGCTACTAAAACTTGACAACCTGACTGGTTTTAAAACAGTTATCTGTCAGCAAATACACGATATTACCAAATGCTTCTCTCACAGTGGTTCCCAAATGCACACAGACTCACTGTGTGATTCTAGACAAACAACACTATCCCTTGCACTATACCAAAACACATTTCTTCATCTAGAAGTAGTACTACATTTTAATATAGAAACATAACATAACTCATTTCACAAATTCATAAACAATGACTGGTTTCTAATTCTACCAAAATATAAAAACTGCACAGTTATCTGTCTACAAACACATGAAAAACACAAATGCCTATCACAGAATGGTTTCTACATGCACACACATTGTAGAGAAAAAAGTACTCCCTACACTTTAGCAGGAAAAATACATTAGTCTGATTAAAATCAAAATAGTCTACATACATCCCCTCACAATTAAATAACTCATCTTTCAAGTTATTTTGTAGATTAAGGAGTATATCAATCACTTACCATATTTTCTTTTACAGAATCTCTGCACTGTGCACCTCTCAGCAAAAGCAAAGAATGGAAAAGTTTCCCTTTCATTTTCCACACATATACATGTAAACATCAAATCACAATCCTTCGCACATAAACTCAAAAGCAAACACACATTTCTATTGGTTAAACATTTCAACCCTTTCCAACTGAAATACATTTCAACCCTTCCCCCAATTTGCCTTCTGCCTGTTACCATAGAAACAGGTCATGGAACACTGCACTGAGCTCACAGGTCACAAGTTCAGCACACAATGTTCCTACACAAGACAGGAAGTGTGCTTGACTTTTCAACATATCAGCTTATCATATATAATGTTCCTTACAATCTGTTTTTGTTAACCAATAACAATCATACCTTTAAAAAACAAAAATATACACCCTACCTTTCAGTGTAGAAAGTTGTTATACAACCAACGATTTCTTGTGGTTTTTCAAAAAACGTTGCTGTGGATCCGCGCACCCACCGCGAGAGAATCCGTGCATCCAACGCGATAGGATGCGCGCACCGTGCGCGCATTTCACCGCTTTTTTTTTTAAAAAGGGGGGCCACAGGGGGTCCTTCTGGGACCCCCTAAGCAGATCTAGAGGGTCAGAGTATTTCCACTCTGCCCCCTTTATATCTTTTACACACTTATTCCCCTTCCATCTTCAGCCTCGCTTCTACCGAGGCAGAAAATGGCCGCCAACAGTTCCAGGTTTCGAATGTAGAGAGATGCTCGACAGCCAATTAGCATTCAGCACGCGATCGGGAGGGTGTGCGCTCCGTTCGGGGAGGGTGCGCTTACGGTGCGGGTACGGTCTGCGGATCCTCCGCAGCCATAGATATCACTAATTTTTTTACCCTAATTTTCTCAGGAACTACTGAACAGATTCACACCAAATATGCAAAAGGCATGAGTCCGAACTGAGGACTACCTCTTTGCCAAATTTGGTGTCATTCCGTTCAGCGGTTCGGGCTGTAGCTGCGACAACAGATCCTATGGGAAATTGCACGGGGAAAATGCGTTTTGGGAGCCCCCTTTTTTCTCGGCCCCCGCTTCACGGATCACCGCAAAACTTTTAGGGTAGGAGCGGAGCGGAGCTGGCCAAACGTTTGGAGAATTTCGCGAAGATTCGTCAATCGGCGCCAAAGATATTCCCAATAGAATGTTGTGGATTTCCTATGGAAAATAGGTCCTAACTATAACTATCTACTGGCAACCACCAGTAGGTAATATATATACATATATATATATATATTCACAGAAAAAACCATAGGTTTCAGGCACGTTATAGTTAGGAATTAGCATTTAAAAAACCTCAGAAATTCACTGAAAAAACCATAGGTTTCAGGGGTGTTATAGTTAACTGGACTTTTCACTTGTACAAAACCATTGAAATTCCCCCGTTATAGTTAGTTCAGCTAACTATAACTCGCGCGCCCGCAATGCACTGCTGATGACGTCACATATTACATCACTCATGACATGGTCAGTGACATCACTCATGACATCACTGATGACATCTCAAATGACATCACTGATGACATCACTGATGACATCATCCTTGTGATAGAGTGGCAGACCTCCTCTCACCCTAATATAACCTTTGATACACACATTCAAAAATAGAGACTAACATTTTCAAAACAATGGACATACCAATACCAGTTACAACAACCTCTTCAGTAATTCTAAGATCCACATACACATCCACTCATTCACCAACAGTCCTATACAGTCACTCATACATGTACTCACTCATCATATGTACTCATACACCTATACATCCTGTTACACAATGCCACTCATCCATAGAGTTACTCACACACATAGTCACTCATGCTAATAAAGAATCAAACATACATTTACTTGCATATACAGTTATACACACACCACCACACTTACTTCTATGGAAACTTACACATACTTAGTCTTTTAAACAATCACTTATAGAAACACATACTTATTCATACAGGAACTCTTTCAATCTCTCACTCTCACATATACTCACTTATATACACCAATATTCACATATACTAGATTAAAACATATGTAGTTACTCATAAAGACACTATTGAGACAGTCATTCACTCACTAACACACCCATACACACACTCATCCACCCATACAGTCCTGCACACATGCTGTCTTCAACACATACAAACAGTGAGTCACTCATTCATGCACCTATGCACCACGTAATACCCCCCACTGAACCATGCAGACACTCAGACTGATACTCAAAAAACCAACTAATAACCTATATAGACACCCATGTAGCTACTCACCAACCCATGCAGCCACTGATACAGATATTTACATATTTAAACATTACTCACTAAGCCATGTATTCACTATGATACACTTAATCAGTCAGTTACACAATCAATTTTTCAAAAACAAATCATCCATTTAGACACTTATATACCCATTTATTCTTCCATCATTGTTTAGATATACATATATAAAACATATTTAATTTTCAGAAAAACAGACATTCACTGGATGATGTCATCAGTGATGTCATCAGTGATGTCATTTGAGATGTCATCAGTGATGTCATGAGTGATGTCACTGACCATGTCATGAGTGATGTAATATGTGACGTCATCAGCAGTGCATTGCGGGCGCGCGAGTTATAGTTAGCTGAACTAACTATAACGGGGGAATTTCAATGGTTTTGTACAAGTGAAAAGTCCAGCTAACTATAACACCCCTGAAACCTATGGTTTTTTCAGTGAATATATATATATATATATATCCCAAACACGAAATTGCTCCTTCCGGATTACTGGGACCCTTGGAGGTTGGCATACATACCGGCGGAGCCAGCCGGTGAACAACATCCGAATTACAGGTGAAAATAAAGTATGCTCTCAGTAGAATAAGACGGATTCCAAAATAGTGGATGGTCAAGTGTTTTATTCCACACAACAAGTTTCGGCACGCAGCCTTGTTCACGTGTAAAAGAAAATCACGAACAGCAGTCTTACATATGCTTACGGTCACTCTCATAGTCGTAATCAACAAAGGACTTACTCTGTTGAGCAAACAAACATCCGAAAATCAGCGGCCATCTTACACTATGCAAAAACCAAAGGCTACATGTTGAATTTCGTCAGACTGAATGTACTCAAAAATTTGGACCAGGTTAAACATGCATACATAATACAATATTGCCTCTTGTCAAGAAATTCAACATTTCATTATAATATTGACCAAAATAGGTAAATTCCAAGGTTGTATAGTGGCACCTTGCTTTGCGATCGCCATTTTGGATCGGTGTCCCTACAACTAGCAATGCAACAGCTATTTGGCATAGTGCATACATGTTTCTGCATGAGATAATATATTTCAACATCGTAGACATTAACTGTGTGGTAATGAGTATAATTCCAATGCTCTAAGATAACACGGCATACTCGTATATATGGTAGTTGCCACTACTATCACCTAATATTAATAACGCCCACAATAGGCTAAGTTTTCAGTGGAGAAAAACGAATCCTTCCACCCTACCATGCAGATAACAAACTTCATATGTACTCACGGGGCCAGTGCTCCCCCTACAGACTTTGGTTGAAGGTAATTTATATATCATGGGTTGTGAAATAAATACATCAAGGGGATATAGCAGAGATATATCTCTGAATCTCCACACGTAATTACGTGCACGGACCTACAGTTTATTGTGGAAATATATACTGTAGTACTACCCAAATGGGTTTCGAAAAAATGACGTATCCCAAACCTTACCAACCGTCATTACACAATAATACTACATATATCCATATCGGCAGAGTAATACTCTCAGATTCACTGGTTAGGTGTCTGCACACACATATCAATATAAAGAGATTAATATTCAAATACCACACATATGATTGGTAGACATCTCAGAAGACTGCTGAACGAAAGTACTAACAGTGAAAGCGTATGAAAAAGTGCATAATAAATCAGAGAAAAAGGGTAGGATGCCTGTGTAGGTGCTGTCATGTGGAGGGGCCCCTTCCTTCTCTCCTGTAAAAAGATACAAATAATAAAAACTATGATTAAAACCGTGAAATACAAAGTCAACAATTCACATTACAAACTAGAGGCTAGAAAAGTGTAAAGCGTATCTGCAGCTTGGACTTAATTTCAAAATATATTCTATTCATGCAGTTTATAACATCATTCTAAACACCCATGTCTCCAAAATAATTCTAGGTCCTGGACTAGGATCCTGTTTTAAGATGAATTGACAATTCCTCATCCATATTAAGCCCTCCCGGGGTCTCGGTTTGGAAATCTATGATATACCTAGATTCCCTTTGCCTTAGAGCCAGTACCCTATCCCCTCCTCTCGGATTCTTGGGGATATGTTCCAAATTCAGATAGCTCATCTCCGATAAATTGGAGTAATGTCGGTCGTAGAAATGACGAGCGACTGGATATTTGGGATCGTTGTTAGTTATCGCTCTCTGATGTTCTAATATCCTCTTTTTCGCTGCACATGTAGTGCTACCAATGTACCAGAGTTTGCATGTGTATTCTAAGCATAAATTACAAAGTTGGTGCTACATGTCAAAAATTGATAGATGTTTTTAGTCACCCCTCTGTAATCCAGCATGGGTTTATATTTGCTGTGCTTACATGCTTTGCAATGGCCGCATGGAAAAAATCCTACGAGGCCATGGTCAAGGGAAGTGGGATAGTTCGTAATATCATTTCTCACAACCAAGTCCCGTATGTCTTTATCTCTCCTGTAAGTGATGGTGGGTCTATCAGTAATGAGATCCCCTAGTGTGTTGTCTGCCTTCAAGATGTTCCAATGTCTCGATACTATGTGTTTTATTTTATGCAAGTCATTGCTAAACGTAAGGATCAGACGAGTGCCCGCCTCTCCCTGATCATCATCCCCTTCAAATTTGTCTCATCTCGTTCTACTCTTTCAGCACGGTCTCTTGCTTTATTGAGGACCCAACGCGGGTAACCCCGAGTGAGAAACCTAGCAATTATGTTATCTCTTTCCTCCCAATAAGACTCAGGGCTATTGCAGTTTCGTTTAGCCCTCAGCAGCTCCCCATAAGGGATGCTCTATTTGAGTGCCTCTGGGTGTCTGCTGAGGGCGAGCAGAACACTGTTGCCTGCAGTAGCCTTGTGAAACAGGGTAGTTCCCACCTTGCCATGTTCAATTTTCAGGCTTACATCAAGAAATTCTACCTTGTTGGCATCAATATTCCCAGATAGAACGATGTTATATTCGTTAGCATTAAGTTTGCCAATAAAGGTGTCTGCTTCTTCTCTACTGCCATTCCAGAAGATGAACAAGTCATCTATGTAACGTCACCACACGATGACTTTCGGAAGGTATTCCTGCATGCGCTGTCACTCATGATCTCTTGCTCCCAGTATCCCATGAAGAGATTGGCAAAACTGGGAGCAAAGCAAGAACCCATTGCAGTACCGTTCACTTGCCTGTAGAGGGCGCCATTGAATGAAAAAATATTATTTTGTAGACAATATTTTATCATCTCCAAATCATAAGACTGTGATCACGATATTTTATGAGTCTCTGTTTGAGAAAAAATTCACATGCATTCAAACCTTGGACATGGTCGATTATCGTATAGAGTGATTGTACATCTAAAACAATAAAAAGATAACCCGGTTGCCATGTCAGGTTGTCAATTTTGCAGAGAAAGTCTTTGGTATCTCTTAAATAGCTAGGCAGTAATACCACGAACTCTCTCAAGAAATGGTCAACATATTTGGAGATGTGTTCACTTACGCACCCAATAGAAGACACAATGGGGCATCCCGGAGGTTTGGTGTTATTTTTGTGCAATTTGGGTAAGAGATATAAAATGGGTACCCTAGGATGATCTTTTTTCAAGTAGCAAAACTCCTCCCACTCTAGAAGACCCTTGTCTTTCCAAGTACTCAATTTGTCCCAAATTAGAGTTATACTCTGATGGTAAATGTCCCACGTTACATGTACATAGAAATTGGTGTCTTCAAGTTGGCTTAAAGCCTCGTTGATGTAATCCTCTCTATCAAGAATGACCACATTTCCCCACTTGTCTGCAGGGCGAATAATTATTTCAGTGTCTGAGGATAAAGATTTTAGTGCCTGTCTCTGCGCCCAGGACAGATTATTGTCAGCATTAGTTGAATATTTTTTATTTTTACTGAATCTAAGCTCAGTAAGTGATTTGATAATGCAGTCTTGGAAGGTATCTATGTTATCATGTGGTAAGGATGGTATAAAAGTGGATTTGATTTTGAAAGGTGTTTTAGCTACTGCTCCTGTGTTAATTTCCATGTCATCTAGTGCCTGTGTCTCATTGGTCTCTACTTGATCGCCTTCATCACTCCGGGCTAATTCAGCCATAGTAATAAGAGTATCTATATCACCAATAGCCAAATTATCATTGTTGGGAACTTTACTCGCTCTATTGATGTGATTAAAGCCTTGTCTTTTCAATATGTGCCATTTTTTGAGTTTCAGTTTTCTCACATATTTAAATAAGTCTATCCTGGTTTCAGTATACTTAAAGGAAGAAGAGGGGCAAAAGGACAAACCCAGGCAAAGAGTTCTTTTTTCAGTATCACTCATGGGTCTTTTAGAAAGATTAACTACTGTCAAATTTACCATTTTCATATCCATTAATAGTTCCTGTTTGAGCGGGTTCTGCGGTTTCCCATGGTACCTCTTCCTCTGTCTGTTGAACCAGCGTTGTGCAAGTCTCTTTTTTCTGTTACGGCGTTTCCCCTGCCTCTTCCTCGTCCACGTCCCCGTGTTCTTGGTGGTGGGCTCTCGCGTGTTGTTTGTCGATCCTTCTGTAGGACCCGAAATTCTTCTAAAAAATTGACTTGTTTCTGATTGCGTTCTTCTCCCGAAGTATTTCCTCCGGAAATGTCAGATTCAGTGTCACTTATAATGATGTTGTCGTTGCTAGAATTGGTGGGGTTGGTGGTGGTGGATGGGATGGATGTCATGGTAGTCTCTTGTGCTTTACATAGATGATCGTATTTCTTGCTGAAAGTTAAGATTCTTCCGCTTTCGTAATCGGCATAGTCTCGATTCATCTTTCTTGCTTTCCTTGCTTTTATTTCTTCTTCATGTCTCCCAAGACGTTCTTTCATGAGGTCAAAGATCTTATTGAAAGCATTACTCTCCATTGATTGTTGTAATTCTGCCATGAGTGATTTAATCTGTTTAAGTAACTCGTCTCTATCCTGCCACGCATATTTGATTAATATTTCCATCATCCCCTTCGATCTTAACGCTGAATGTTGAGACCATTCCACCAACATCTTGGGGTTCGGGGCTTCATAGGTGGGAGTGACAAAAATCCGTAATCCTCTTGGTGCCATATTTTGGTCTACATAATTCTGAAGGGATATGGCTTCCCACCACTTGGATATTTCCGCTCTTTTAAGTTTTTTGAATTTTTTCATTTTTTCTTCCAATGCTTGGGTAGGTGAATCAGTTTTGTTATTGCTGTCATGTCTGTTGCCAGATGCATTTTTTCTGCAAAATAGAGTGAGTGCTGCCGCTCTCCTTTCAGCCGCCTCCTCCTCCATACTATATCACCACTTGACCAAAGATGCCTCAAAGTAGGTACCGTCCTATTCTACCCTACCCACAAATAAGGAAGTTACTTTTGCTGCCACAAAAATATATAAAGAAAGTATATAAAGAAGTCACAGAGTATTGACTGCCACACCTCCAGCAAGAAATGAAATTGTAAAAAACCGAACTAATCATTTCATTGTCAACGATGGTTACGGAAGTCCTCTGTTTAGAATAGCCAGGTCACAGTGTATTCTATACTTCTTAGAGCACCGTGTGCTACGGTAATGCAATGCAAACTAAACCCAACCGGCAATGCCGCCCTGATAGTCGTTAACCCGAGGTGGTGCGCAGTAGTTACACGCCCTCCGACGTTCAAACTCCAGTCTTCCACCCCACAGGACGAACACACAATGGGCAGGCATACCTCTGAGTCAGCTGCAAGTCGATCCATCAAATGATGGAACCACGCACCTTGGTAATATTTTGTCACGTGCAGCCGGTCCAAATTGCAATCCTCGTTTAAATCCAAACACGAAATTGCTCCTTCCGGGTTACTGGGACCCTTGAAGGTTGGCATACATACCAGCGGAGCCAGCCGGTGAACAACATCCAATTTACAGGCGAAAATAAAGTATGCTCTCAGTAGAATAGGACGGATTCCAAAATAGTGGATGGTCAAGTGTTTTATTTCACACAACGCGTTTCGGCACGCAGCCTTGTTCACGTGTAAAAGAAAATCACGAACAGCAGTCTTACATATGCTTACGGTCACTCTCATAGTCGTAATCAACAAAGGACTTACTCTGTTGAGCAAACAAACAGCCGAAAATCAGCGGCCATCTTACACTATGCAAAACCCAAAGGCTACATGTTGAATTTCGTCAGACTGAATGTACTCAAAATTTTGTACCAGGTTAAACATGCATACATAATACAATATTGCCTCTTGTCATGAAATTCAACATTTCATTATAATATTGAGCAAAATAGGTAAATTCCAAGGTTGTATAGTGGCACCTTGCTTTGCGATCGCCATTTTGGATCGGTGTCCCTACAACTAGCAATGCAACAGATATTTGGCATAGTGCATACATGTTTCTGCATGAGATAATATATTTCAACATCGTAGACATTAACTGTGTGGTAATGAGTATAATTCCAATGCTCTAAGATAACACGGCATGCTCTTATATATGGCAGTTGCCACTACTATCACCTAATATTAATAACGCCCACAATAGGCTAAGTTTTCAGTAGAGAAAAACAAATCCTTCCACCCTACCATGCAGATAACAAACTTCATATGTACTCACGGGGCCAGTGCTCCCCCTACAGACTTTGGTTGAAGGTAATTTATATATCATGGGTTGTGAAATAAATACATCAAGGGGATATAGCAGAGATATATCTCTGAATCTCCACACGTAATTACTTGCACGGACCTACAGTTTATTGTGGAAATATATACTGTAGTACTACCCAAGTGGGTTTCGAAAAAATAATGTATCCCAAACCTTACCAACCGTCATTACACAATAATACTACATATATCCATATCGGCAGAGTAATACTCTCAGAATCACTGGTTAGGTGTCTGCACACACATATCAATATAAAGAGATTAATATTCAAATACCACACATATGATTGGTAGAAATTTCAGAAGACTGCTGGACGAAAGTACTAACAGTGAAAGCGTATGAAAAAGTGCATAATAAATCAGAGAAAAAGGGTAGGATGACCGTGTAGGTGCTGTCATGTGGAGGGGCCCCTTCCTTCTCTCCTGTATCTTAGAGCATTGGAATTATACTCATTACCACACAGTTAATGTCTACGATGTTGAAATATATTATCTCATGCAGAAACATGTATGCACTATGCCAAATATCTGTTGCATTGCTAGTTGTAGGGACACCGATCCAAAATGGCGATCGCAAAGCAAGGTGCCACTATACAACCTTGGAATTTACCTATTTTGGTCAATATTATAATGAAATGTTGAATTTCTTGACAAGAGGCAATATTGTATTATGTATGCATGTTTAACCTGGTACAAAATTTTGAGTACATTCAGTCTGACGAAATTCAACATGTAGCCTTTGGGTATTGCATAGTGTAAGATGGCCGCTGATTTTCGGCTGTTTGTTTGCTCAACAGAGTAAGTCCTTTGTTGATTACGACTATGAGAGTGACCGTAAGCATATGTAAGACTGCTTTTCGTGATTTTCTTTTACACGTGAACAAGGCTGCATGCCGAAACGCGTTGTGTGAAATAAAACACTTGACCATCCACTATTTTGGAATCCGTCCTATTCTACTGAGAGCATACTGTATTTTTGCCTGTAAATTGGATGTTGTTCACCGGCTGGCTCCGCCGGTATGTATGCCAACCTTCAAGGGTCCCAGTAATCCGGAAGGAGAAATTTCGTGTTTGGAATTTAAACGAGGATTGCAATTTGGACCGGCTGCACGCGACAAAATAGTACCAAGGTGCGTGGTTCCATCATTTGATGGATCGACTTGCAGCTGACTCAGAGGTAAGCCTGCCCATTGTGTGTTCGTCCTGTGGGGTAGGGGACTGGAGTGTGAACGTCGGAGGGCGTGTAACTACAGCGCACCACCTCGGGTTAATGACTATCAGGGCGGCATTGCCGGTTGGGTTTAGTTTGCATTGCATTACCGTAGCACACGGTGCTCTAAGAAGTATAGAATACACTGTGACCTGGCTATTCTAAACAGAGGACTTCCGTAACCATCGTTGACAATGAAATGATTAGTTCGGTTTTTTACAATTTCATTTCTTGCTGGAGGTGTGGCAGTCAATACTCTGTGACTTCTTTATATACTTTCTTTATATATTTTTGTGGCAGCAAAGGTAACTTCCTTATTTGTGGGAAGGGTAGAATAGGACGGTACCTACTTTGATGCATCTTTGGTCAAGTGGTGATATAGTATGGAGGAGGAGGCTGAAAGGAGAGCGGCAGCACTCACTCTATTTTGCAGAAAAAATGCATCTGGCAACAGACATGACAGCAATAACAAAACTGATTCACTTACCCAATCATTGGAAGAAAAAATAAAAAAAATCGAAAAACTTAAAAGAGCAGAAATATCCAAGTGGTGGGAGGCCATATCCCTTCAGAATTATGTAGACCAAAATATGGCACCAAGAGGATTACGGATTTTTGTCACTCCCACCTATGAAGCCCCGAACCCCAAGATGTTGGAGGAATGGTCACAACATTCAGCGTTAAGCTCGAAGGGGATGATGGAAATATTAATCAAATATGCGTGGCAGGATAGAGACGAGTTACTTAAACAGATTAAATCACTCATGGCAGAATTACAACAAACAATGGAGAGTAATGCTTTCAATAAGATCTTTGACCCCATGAAAGAACGTCTTGGGAGACATGAAGAAGAAATAAAAGCAAGGAAAGCAAGAAAGATGAATCGAGACTATGCCGATTACAAAAGCGGAAGAATCTTAACTTTCAGCAAGAAATACGATCATCTATATAAAGCACAAGAGACTACCATGACATCCATCCCATCCACCACCACCAATCCCACCAATTCTAGCAACGACAACATCATTATAAGTGACACTGAATCTGACATTTCCGGAGGAAATACATCGGGAGAAGAACGCAATCAGAAACAAGTCAATTTTTTAGACGAATTTCGGGTCCTACAGAAGGATCGACAAACAACACGCGAGAACCCACCACCAAGAACATGGTGACGTGGACGAGGAAGAGGCAGGGGAAACGCCGTAACAGAAAAAAGAGACTTGCACAACGCTGGTTCAACAGACAGAGGAAGGGGTACCATGGGAAACCGCAGAACCCGCTCAAACAGGAACTTTTAATGGATATGAAAATGGTAAATTTGACAGTAGTTAATCTTTCTAAGACCCATGGGTGATACTGAAAAAAGAACACTTTGCCTGGGTTTGTCATTTTGCCCCTCTTCTTCCTTTAAGTATACTGAAACCAGGATAGACTTATTTAAATATGTGAGAAAACTGAAACTCAAAAAATGGCACATATTGAAAAGACAAGGCTTTAATCACATCAATAGAGCGAGTAAAGTTCACAACAATGATAATTTGGCTATTGGTGATATAGATACTCTTATTACTATGGCTGAATTAGCCCGGAGTGATGAAGGCGATCAAGTAGAGACCAATGAGACACAGGCACTAGATGACATGGAAATTAACACAGGAGCAGTAGCTAAAACACCTTTCAAAATCAAATCCACTTTTATACCATCCTTACCACATGATAACATAGATACCTTCCAAGACTGCATTATCAAATCACTTACTGAGCTTAGATTCAGTAAAAATAAAACATTTTCAACTAATGCTGACAATAATCTGTCCTGGGCGCAGAGACAGGCACTAAAATCTTTATCCTCAGACACTGAAATAATTATTCGCCCTGCAGACAAGGGGGGAAATGTGGTCATTCTTGATAGAGAGGATTACATCAAGGAGGCTTTACGCCAACTTGAAGACACCAATTTCTATGTACATGTAACGTGGGACATTTACCATCAGAGTATAACTCTAATTTGGGACAAATTGATTACTTGGAAAGACAAGGGTCTTCTAGAGTGGGAGGAGTTTTGCTACTTGAAAAAAGATCATCCTAGGGTACCCATTTTATATCTCTTACCCAAATTGCACAAAAATAACACCAAACCTCCGGGACGCCCCATTGTGTCTTCTATTGGGTGCGTAAGTGAACACATCTCCAAATATGTTGACCATTTCTTGAGAGAGTTCGTGGTATTACTGCCTAGCTATTTAAGGGATACCAAAGACATTCTCTGCAAAATTAACAACCTGACATGGCAACCGGGTTACCTTTTTATTGTTTTAGATGTACAATCACTCTATACGATAATCGACCATGTCCAAGGTTTGAATGCATGTGAATTTTTTCTCAAACAGAGACTCATAAAATATCGTGATCACAGTCTTATGATTTTGGAGATGATAAAATATTGTCTACAAAATAATATTTTTTAATTCAATGGCGCCCTCTACAGGCAAGTGAATGGTACTGCAATGGGTTCTTGCTTTGCTCCCAGTTTTGCCAATCTCTTCATGGGATACTGGGAGCAAGAGATCTTGAGCGACAGCACATTGCAGGAATACCTTCTGAAAGTCATCGTGTGGCGACGTTACATAGATGACTTGTTCATCATCTGGAATGGCAGTAGAGAAGAAGCAGACACCTTTATTGGCAAACTTAATGCTAACGAATATAACATCGTTCTATCTGGGAATATTGATGCCAACAAGGTAGAATTTCTTGATGTAAGCCTGAAAATTGAACATGGCAAGGTGGGAACTACCCTGTTCCCCAAGGCTACTGCAGGCAACAGTGTTCTGCACACCCTCAGCAGCCACCCAGAGGCACTCAAATGGAGCATACCTTATGGGGAGCTGCTGAGGGCTAAACGAAACTGCAATAGCCCTGAGTCTTATTGGGAGGAAAGAGATAACATCATTGCTAGGTTTCTCACTCGGGGTTACCCGCGTTGGGTCCTCAATAAAGCAAGAGACCGTGCTGAAAGAGTAGAATGAGATGAGACTCTACGAGACAAATTTGAAGGGGATGATGATCAGGGAGAGGCGGGCACTCGTCTGATCCTTACGTTTAACAATGACTTGCATAAAATAAAACACATAGTATCGAGACATTGGAACATCTTGAAGGCAGACAACACACTAGGGGATCTCATTACTGATAGACCCACCATCACTTACAGGAGAGATAAAAACATATGGGACTTGGTTGTGAGAAATGATATTACGAACTATCCCACTTCCCTTGACCATGGCCTCGTCTTATTCTACTGAGAGCATACTTTATTTTCGCCTGTAAATTGGATATATATATATATATATATATATATATATTCACTGAAAAAACCCTAGGTTTCAGGGGCGTTATAGTTAGCTGGACTTTTCACTCGTACAAAACCATTGAAATTCCCCCGTTATAGTTAGTTCAGATAACTATAACTCGCGCGCCCGCAATGCACTGCTGATGACTACACATATTACATCACTCATGACATGGTCAGTGACATCACTCATGACATCACTGATGACATCTCAAATGACATCACATTTTTCAGTGAATATATATATATATATATATATATATATATATATATATATATATATATAAATTCACTGAAAAAACCATAGGTTTCACACATGTTATAGTTAGCGGAAATTTTACTGATAAAAAACCAATGAAATTCCCCCGTTATAGTTAGTGCAGGCAACTATAACTCACGCGACCGCAATCCTCTGCTGATGCTAATACTGTATTTAGACACTTATTTGCCCATGTCTTCTTCCATAAATTTTTAGCTATACATATATTACAAATATTTTTTTTTCATAAAGACACATATGTCATCAGCAGAAGATTGCGGTCGCGTGAGTTATAGTTGCCTGCACTAACTATAACGGGGGAATTTCATTGGTTTTTTATCAGTAACATGTGTGAAACCTATGTTTTTTTCAGTGAATTTGCAAGGTTTTTTAAATGCTAATTCCTAACTATAACGTGTGTGAAACCTATGGTTTTTTCAGTGAATTTGTACGGTTTTTTAAATGCTAAGTTACTTTACACCATTCGTGGCGTGCGCGCCCACTTAACGCAGTTCGTTTCGTGTGCGCACGGTGCGCTTCGCGCACCGTGCGCGCACAGTGAGCACGCGGTGCGCTTCGTGCACCGCGCGCCCACTTTACGCAGTTAGTGCCGTGCGCGCACGGTGGGCACACGGTGCGCTACGCGCACCGCGTGCCCACGTTACGCTAGATGGGCCATGTACGCACGATGCGCTTCGCGCACCGTGCGCACATGGAGGACATATGATGCACTTCGTTTTGAATGGTAATATTTAAATTTTTCACACCTCTTATAAGCCATGCACAAATGGTGCCCTTCGGGCACCATTTGCACACGGGGTGGGGAGAGTGTGGATAATTTTTTTTTTTTCATATTTTTTTACCGTAAGCGTAATCGGCGAAATTAGCGAAAAAATAAAAATTCCGTTTTTGGCCTTGGGGGATCTTTGGGGACTCCCTCAACATGGCTAGGTGTTTTGGAGCTGTCCAAACAGCCCCTTTACATGTTTTTGTGCTTTGTATTTTAATCCACACTCTCAGTGCGAGAGAGAAAATGGCGGCCGCCGCTTCCTGGTTTCGGCCGATTCGAATGTTTACTAAGATCTAAGAGCCAATCAGAATTACTTTACGCCATTCGTGGCGTGCGCGCCCACTTAACGCAGTTCGTTCCGTGTGCGCACGGTGCGCTTCGCGCACCGTGCGTGCACAGTGAGCACGCGGTGCGCTTCGCGCACCGCGCCCCCACTTTACGCAGTTAGTGCCGTGCACGCACGGTGGGCACGCGGTGCGCTATGCGCACCGCGTGCCCACGTTACGCTAGATGGGCCATGTACGCACGATGCGCTTCGCGCACCGTGCTCACATGGAGGACATATGATGCACTTCATTTTGAAAGGTAATATTTAAATTTTTCACACCTCTTATAAGCCATGCACAAATGGTGCCCTTCGGGCACCGTTTGCACACGGGGTGGGGAGAGTGTGGATAATTTTTTTTTTTAAATATTTTTTTACCGTACGCGTACGGTAAGCGTAATCGGAAAAATTAGCAAAAAAATAAAAATTCCGTTTTTGGCCTTGGGGGATCTTTGGGGACTCCCTCAACATGGCTAGGTGTTTTGGAGCTGTCCAAACAGCCCCTTTACATGTTTTTGTGCTTTGTATTTTAATCCACACTCTCAGTGCGAGAGAGAAAATGGCGGCCGCCGCTTCCTGGTTTCGGCCGATTCAAATGTTTACTAAGATCTAAGAGCCAATCAGAATCGCGCTCGCGCACGCCACCGTACGTGTACGGTAAGCGTACCGTAAGCGCACCGTAAGCTGGCTCAGATATATATATTGATTTAAAGGCTATTTTCTCAGAATCTACTGAACAGATTTACACCAAACCTACAAAAGGCACTTCCTTGACCTGAGGACTACCTCTCTGCCAAATTTCTAGTAATTCTGTTCAGCCGTTCGGGCTGTAGCTGTGTCTAAAGGTCCTATGGAAAAATGCATGGGAAAAACGCGTTTTAGGACCCCCCTTTTATCTCAGCCCCCGCTTGACGAATCCCCCCGAGACTTTCAGGGTAGGAGCGGAGCGTAGCGCCCCACCTATTTTGAAAAATTTGCGAGGATTCGTCGACCGGCGCCAAAGTTATTCAAAATAGAATGTTGCGGATTTCCTATGGAAACGTGGTCCTAACTATAACTACCTACTGGCGACCGCCAGTAGGTAATATATATATATATATATATATATATATATATATATATATATATATTACCTACTGGTGGTCGCCAGTAGGTAGTTATAGTTAGACCTATTATCCATAGGAAAATCGTTGCATTCTTTTACCAAGCTCAGCTCCTATCTTAAAGGTTTCGGGGTGATTCGGCAAGCGGGGGCCAAGAAAAAACGGGGGTCCCAAAACATGTTTTCTCCATGTTAATTCCTATAGGAAACTTTAGACACGGCTACAGCCCGAACTGCTGAACGGAATTACACCAAATTTGGCGAAAGTCAGCCCTTGGTTCAGAAAGATCCCTTCTTGTTAAATGGCGTAAATCCGTTTGATTTTGAGGGTTACCAAAAGGAGAACTACAAAGGGTGATAACAGACTTTACTTACATTAGAATTCATTTGTTGATGGTACCATACTAATTTCAGGAATTGTGGTGTGTTCTAAGGTGATTTTACCCTGTGAAAAACCTTCTGCTGGGATATCATGAATCATGTTTTTAGAGAAAACTGAAGCTAAAATAAGAGCATATTTTCTGTAAATTCACATTATCTTTCTCAGTCATGTGAGAATGAAGTCTGTCATTCTCAGTAAATCATGTACATCCAACAAGGGCAGAGACTGTCAGTTGATTCCTTTCTGTTCTACTGTAGCTGCCCAGAGTGTTCTAAAGAACAACTAGAGCGCTAACAGTTTTACTTATGAGGGGGTTCATTTTGTCCTAGAAATTATGGTTAGTGCTGTAGAAAGTAAAATTAGGACGTGTTTTAAGTGAGATCTCAAATATCTTCCTGTTATATTTCAACAGGAGAAGCCGGTCAGTTGATGCCTTTGTGTTCTACTGCAGCTTCACAGAGTGTTCTAAATAACAACTAGAGAGCTAACAGTCTTACTTATGACAAAATTATGGCACACCTGAAGCCATCTTGATTGGAATAGACTGGTAACACTTAAAACATTTCATTTAAAACTGAACAAAATGAGGGGGTTCATTTTGCCATAGAAATTATGGTTAGTGCTGCAGAAAGAAAATGTAGGGCATGTTTTAAGTGGGATCTCAAATCCTCTTCTATTTCATTAGAAAATTCTGATATGGAGACTGAAACAATCACTTTCAATACCAGCAGTAGAATTCCAGTTAACTCCCTGGTGAGAAGTAGCTTTACTACAGTGATCTAATGAACAACTAGAGTGTTAACATTCTAAATTAATGGCAATTGTGTGACACATCTGAATGCCTTCTTGATGGAATCAAAGTAAAAAACTGAAAGCATTCCTACTGAGGAGACTGCAGTAAATGAGGAAATTAGGAAACTTCATAACAAATAAGTCTCCCAAGATGGCCACCAGAGAAAAAAAGAGCCCGAATGTAGCACAAATATCACCCAGATGTAGCCCACATATAGCCCAATGACAGAAGTGTGCAAAACACTTTTTATTTTTAGTTTTTCTGCAGTTTTATATAGTGCAGACTGGTCAGGTATTGGAGCAATACATCTTACTTTGACCCCTTATTGCGTATTTTGTACGAAGTACATGAGATTGATCTTGCAAAACATTGAACTTTACGATTCTGTTAACCTGAAGTTGCTCTGAACCGGGCTTTGTAACATCCGTTTTTACCTACTGGTTTTAATTAATTCTCACTGTATTGTATTAGGAAAGAGGAATTACTGTTTTTATGTACACTTTTATGATCTATGTTTCTAAATTAGATCAAATAAAGACGGCAGAACGGAGGCATGGATTATGCATATCTTTCCTCACTTTAATTGCATAGCAATTCAAAGAAAACGTAACACAACAATCATTAAACAAAAGACTACACAACCCATGAACCATTAGGGGGGTAGTCGCCAAGGCAACTATATTCCAATCATATCACAGTCCATCGTATATAATATTGTGACGTCCCTTCCGCTTCCTCTTTCTTCACTGCTCGCCAGTTAAGTGCATTCCTTACATTCTGGGCTTAATCTGACATTGTTGCTCTTTGTATAGCGGTTTCTTGTGCATGGTATTAGCATTATTGCCTTGGTATTGTTTCATATTCCCTGCGCAGCAGGCTCTTGCCCGAGAGCATTCTCCCCCTCGCAGTTTCTCCCACTGTGCGCTCTGCGTGTGGTGAGATCCTGTCAGGCTTGTCTGGTCCAAGCGAGGCAGCTCCGTCGAGCGCTCCCGCTGGTCTTTACGCTCGTTTGGGAATCCGGTCACTCCTTCAGTGTCCGCTTGATTCCCAACCAACCCTCGCCTAATTTTGACACCGCTACGCGGTGATTTCCCCACATGGCCACGTTAGCGACCAGTGCCACCTGATGGTGGTAATTGGTATTGTACCTCAGTCTATTCTTATAACAGCTTCAGGGAAAGCCCAGCTGTTGGAGCACCGGCGAGGGGGCTGCCTTAAGGATTTTAAGGGCATTTGTTCTGTGCTCACACCCTCTGCTATCATGTCTTCTCCAGAAGACCATTTTTACTCCTCCTACCAGGAAGTGGAGGAGGAATGGCCCTCCAACTTCTCCCTCCAGCAGTGGACCAAGCCCTCTCTCTGGCTATTTCTAGGGCACTGACTCATCTTAGGGATCAGGTTGATAAGCTGGCGAAAAGCATCCCTGGGGTGTTCAGTGACCCAGATCTGGTGGTGGTGGGTCCCAGTAGCGCGAATGCTAAAACATGCAACCTGATGAAGAGGAGGAGGAGGACGGAGAAAATTACGACGCTGTCACCACTATTGTAGACCCTGATGGCGGGTTTCCCTTAGAGGGAGAGGGAGAGGATAAGGACTCGGGCGTCCCTGGCATCCAGAGTCCCACTCCTCTCAGTCCTGAGTTGGGGATGGGGTCCACTCAGACATGTTTGAGCCTACCCAAATTTACCATCCTAGGTCGGCGGAGTGGACCCCTGACACCAAAGTGGCAGAGTATGTGGTGGGGAAAATCCATCAACCCCTTGAAAGGGAGGTCAGGAGTAGGATGAGGGGAGAATGCCCCCAGCCCTCACTGAAGGGGAAGGTGGCACACACGCCTGAAATTGATGATAAACTATGTACCTTTTTCTCCAAGTATATGAGGGATCCCAAGAAAGGAATTGATAGGTCTTGGATGTGGTAGGGCCCTTGGCCCAAATTATTCAATTGGCGGAGCGTACAAAAGAGTCAGGATCCCCTTTGTCCAAGGATATTGTGGCTGGTTGGGCGCACTACCCTAAACCCTAAAACACTACCCCCTCCACTACCCAAACACCACTGCACTACCCTAAACCCCAAAACACTACCCCCAGCACAACACCCTACACTACCCAAACATAACTGCACTACCCTAAACCCTAAAACACTACCACCAGCACAACTCCCTACACTACACAAACACCACTGCACTGCCTTAAACCCTAAAACACTACTCCAGCAAGACCCCCTACACTACACAAACACCACTGCACTACCCTAAACACTAAATCTACCCCCAGCATGACCCCCTACACTACACAAACACCACTGTACTACCCTAAACCCTAAAACACTACCGCCAGCACAACCCTTTTCACTACCTAAACACAACTGCATGACCCTAAACCCTAAAACACGACCCCTTACACTACACAAACATCACTGCACTACCCTAAACCCTAAAACAATAGAACCCAGCACGACCCCCTACAGTACAAAAACACCACTGCATTACCCTAAACCCTAAAACACTACCCCCTATACTACACAAACACCACTGCACTACCCTAAACCCTAAACCACTACCCCCAGCACTACCCCCTACACTACACAAACACCACTGCACTACCCTAAACCCTAAAACACTTCCATCAGCACAACTCCCTACACTACCCAAACACAACTGCACTACCCTAAACCCTAAAAACTACCCCAGCACTAGCCCCTACACTACCCAAACACCACTGCACTACCATAAACCCTAAAACACTACCCCCAGCACAACCCCCTACACTACACATACACCACTGCACTACCCTAAACCCTAAAACACTTCCATCAGCACAACTCCCTACACTACCCAAACACCACTGCACTACCCTAAACCCTAAATCTACCCCCAGCACGACCCCCTACACTACCCAAACACCACTGCACTACCCTAAACCGTAAAACACTACCCCCAGCACGACCCCCTACACTACACAAACACTACTGCATTACCCTAAACCCTAAAACACTACCACCAGCATGACCCCCTACACTACTCAAACACCACTGCACTACCCTAAACCCTAAAAAACTACCCCAGCACGACCCCCTATACTACCCATACACCACTGCACTACCCTAAACCCTAAAACACTACTCCTAGCACAACCCCCTACACTACTGCACTACCCTAAACCCTAAAGGACTACCCCAGCATGACCCCCTACACTACCCAAACACCACTGCACTACCCTAAACCCTAAAACACTACCCCCAGCATGACCCCCTACACCACCCAAACACCACTGCACTACTCTAAACCCTAGAGAAAAAAAATACCCCAAGCCCAATCCCCTTACCTCTCACTCCTCGTGGTTCCTCTCTTGTCGTGGTTCCTGCTTCACGTCATCTCTGAGGGGCGGTGCACGTCGTTGTGAGGAAACAGAACAGCCTCTGTTTCCTTACAACAACGTGAATTGTGTACATGTTTTTTAGAACGCATGGTCATTTACCATACATTCCTTCACAACAAAATTTGTTGTAAAGGCATGCGTTTTAAATAACCATGTGAAGTAATGACTTTGCGATGTACAACGCATGTCTGGTAATGCAAGCGTTGTAATGGTATCGCGAAGTAAAAAAGTCATTGTAACGGCGGTTTACCGATCGAAGCTGGCCCCTGTTCTTCAGTGAGACGTTTATTTGATTAATTAGGAGGAAGGAATGTGTTTTTTTTACCGAAAAGTGCATTCCCAGCTGTTGTATTGTGAAAGTGTCCACGTGGCCTGGTTTCACTTCCGGTGAGAAAGTGGAAGAGTCTGTTTGGATCTATAGGAGTTCTGTTGTTGGACGGGGCCGGCACGACATGTCATCAGAAAACATAGCTAATGGAAAGCGACCTCCCTGAAGTGTGGAGCAGTGCCATGAGAGGTCAACGAGAGTGCGTCCCACGGCAGTATGACCGTACCGTGTGACCAATGTGCCGCCTCCAGGGTAAGGGAGGCAGAAGCGGCATTGCAGGTCCTCTTGAAGACCGTTGTAGCACTAATTCTACATTTTGGTACTAGGGCATTTTAACTTTGTTGTTCCTGCCAGATACAAAGAGAAGATCCTGTGTTATTCAGTGCCCTTGTTACCTTTTTTGTGGGTTGTGGTGCTTGTCAATTTGCTGCCCTGCCGGTGCACACGACTGGGCACCCCACCTCGTGTGCCATCTGCAGGGCCTCTGCCCTCTGATCACTGGTTTCGGTTTCTGGATTGGCAACATAAACAGTTGCTCCCAAAGGACTAGCCTGAACACTTAGGTGAATATCCCCTGCACCAGCATTCCATGGAAATTCTTTCCTAGATCTCCCACGTCGACGAGGACGTCATAATAGCACGGCTCCACTCGCGACACCATATGACGTCATCAGAGCCATAAGAGGACCTCGTCGGTGTGCTGACGTCAGTTCCACCTATTTTTTCTGTGCAACCGAGGCAAACAGGCGGACCGAGATATTTTCACATGTATACATAGTATAATAAATATATATATATTCACTGAAAAAAACATAGGTTTCAGGCACATTATAGTTAGAAATAAGCATTTAAAAAACCTTAGAAATTCACTGAAAAAACCATAGGTTTCAGGGGCGTTATAGTTAGTTGGACATTTCACTCGTACAAAACCATAGAAATTCCCCCGTTATAGTTAGTTCAGCTAACTATAACTCGTGTGCCCGCAATGCACTGCTGATGACTTCACATATTACATCACTCATGACATAGTCAGTGACATCACTCATGACATCTCAAACAAAACCTCAATTCCTACATAAAAGACACAAGTGATTTGCTTAGAATATTACAGGATATTCCTTGGCATAATACATACCAACTGATTACAATGGACGTAATAGGCCTGTACACCAACATTGATAACACCTTAGGTATAAAAGCTTGCAAGTTTTTCCTAGAAGAAAGAAACATACACTACAGTTACCACAATGAGATTTTACTAGAGATGATTTTATTCAGTTTAACGAAAAACATTTTCTCATTCGGTGATTACATTTACCGACAATGTAACGGAGCTGCGATGGGTTTTGCCTTCAGCCCCAGCTATGCCTGCCTAGTAATGGGCTGGTGGGAGAAGGAGGTAGCTTGGAATCCAGTTTTAAAAAAACAAGTGAAGAAGATAGTGAAATGGATACGCTTCATATATGATCTTCTGATCATCTGGAATGGGAGTGTGGAAGACTTTCAGGATTATTTTGAAGTTTTAAATTCAAGCATACCCAATCTCAAATTTACATCAAATATCAGCAATGAGAGAGTATTTTTTCTTGATACAGAGATCTACATAAAAAATATGAAAATTGAAACCACCCTCCATCGAAAAGCTACAGCTACCAATGCTACTTTAGAAGCCACCAGCTTCCACCAACCAACCTTAATATCAAGCATCCCATAGGGAGAATTTCTCCATTTGCGTCGGATCTGTAGTGAGGAAAAAGAATGGCAGCACCACTGTGAAATTACAACAGAAAGATTTACACGGAGAAAATACAACAAAAAAATTGTCAAAAAGTGTTGGGAAAAGGCAAATGAAAAATCACGACAAGAATGCCTGACTTTAAAAGAAACACGGAAAAGTATGGACCCAGAACCCATAAGATTAATTATTGACTATACTCAAGAATCTAAAGATTTTGCCAATATCCTAAGAAAAAAACTGGAAAATTCTACAGCTTGATGGCACGGTGAACAAAATTTGGGGGAAACATCCCATTATTACATATCGTAGAGCCAAAAATCTTAGGATCGACTAGTGCACAGTCACCTAAAAGGAAAGGATAAAAAGGGCTCCTGGCTAAAAACAAAGGGCTTTGTAAAATGTTACTCATGCAAAGTGTGCCAAATCGCTAAACCATCAACAGAGATCCAAATGGCCGATGGAAAAATGCGGAAGATTCGAGAGTTAATAACGTGTAAAAGTCAATATACTGTGTATATTGTTTGTTGGCTGGTGGGAGGAGAAGGTGGCCTGGGCGGGGCCCAACCAAATTTGGAACATGAGGATAAAGGCATGGCATCATTATATTGACGATTTGTTTATTGTGTTTGATGGTTCACCGGATTTGGCAAAGTCATACATCGATATTTTGAATTGCAATGATGTTAACCTGAGATTCTCAGGTGAAGTGAGTACTGAGGAGGTCAACTATTTAGATCTGACAGTGTATATAACAGATGGGCAGTTGCATACTAGATTTTATCGGAAACCTGCTGCAGGTAATTCAACTCTCTTTGCAACCAGTAGTCATCCAAAGAAACTCATTGACAGTATCCCGTATGGGGAGTTACTGAGACTTAAAAGGAATAACACCAGTGACATAGAATTTCAGAAGGCAGCAGAAATGAGTATGCAACGCTTTAGAGTGAGAGGCTATAGCGAAGCTGTCTTGTCACGTGCCTTAGTCAGACTCAACAATATCCGTAGAGGAGATTTATTGATGGAGAAAGATACAAAAAAGTCCGGTAATGGGACTTTTCGTATGATTACTACCTTTTCTGAAAATGCCAATCAACTTAAGAGAATATTGCAAAAAAATTGGCATATTCTACTTACTGATCATATTATAAGGGAGGATTTACCATCAAATCCATTGGTCACTTTCAGGAAAGCAAGGCCATTGAGAGATTATCTGGTTCATAGTTACCATGATGTAGAGCCCGTTAGAATATCCATTAAAGCACTCAATGTATTTTATCCATGTGGGAAGTGCAAAGCCTGCAAAAAAAGAAAACGCACTTTGTCGTATGATGTCCCTGGTCTCAGTACCCCAAGAAAGATCACCAAGTTTCTCACATGCACCACCCCTTATGCTATCTATTGTTTGGTCTGTCCATGTGGTCTTCGTTATATTGGAAGCACAATCCATCCGGTTAAGATACGGATTTTAGAACACATGAGGGCGATTAATAATGTTGATGAATCATACCCGGTGGCGAGGCATTATAACAAGACACAGTGCCGGAACAGAGATCTCTTGACGTATTTTTGTCTAGACCATGTACCGTCCAATCCTAGGGGTGGAGACAGAATACATAAATTAAGACGTTTAGAATCACGCTATATCGTAGACCTGCAATGTAAGAGTCCGCTGGGTCTGAATAGCAGTGAGGAACTTGCTGTACATTTGGGATTAATTTGTTATAACATTGAATACGCAATCAGAAGATGTAAAGTTCTAAATTTCTGAATCTCTTCCTATTTCTTTAAATTGCATCATTTATGAACATTACGAAATATATGAGAAATGTTTAGTTGTTGTTAATGGATCCCATTACATTAAGATGTTGTGTAATGGTATTTCTGGTAGAATGCATAAGCATAGGCCCATCTATGGGCGAGATTTAGATTTTTTGAATGACAACAGTAGTAATTAATTTATCATTTTTAATTGGTTTTGCCCATCCAGGGCTTGTATGAATTGCCAATAACGATTAATTCACGTTGCAATGTTTAAGAAATGCTATATTTATTGCACTTTAGCTCCGCTTTCAGGCATTCAAAGATGGCGGAACGCTGAGAACTGTTGCCGTTTTCATGAATGGTCCTTTTTCTGTTGCAATACCGGATACCACCAATGAATTTGTATATATAAATGAAATAAAATATGGCCGCGCCGTTTCGTGCAGAAATTGACAAAGGCTAAGTGCCGAAACGCGTCTTGTTTGCCCGGAGTTCATGAATAAAATTCTCTGAACTCTCCCCCGTGAGTGCTGTGTTCTGTCATGTGTGCGATTACCCGATGGAGCTGTGAGCTGAATATATATATATACATATATAGAGAGTGAGTGAGTGAGTGAGTGAGTGAGTGAGTGAGTGAGTGAGTGAGTGAGTGAGTGAGTGAGTGAGTGAGTGAGTGAGTGAGTGAGTGTGAGTGTGTGTGTGTGTGTGTGTGTAAATTTATCTGCCGCTTTGGATACAGGTGTTAAAATGCTTTTGTAGATGAAGCACCACAAATACCCACAGCACAGCAGGTGTACTAGGAAATGAAATGGGGGCATATTTGTCTGAACTAACAAAGGTTTCTACATTCTTTCCTAAACAGGTATCCAGCAGGTCTACCCTGTAATGACTGGCCAACAAGTCTACATTTGCAACTATGTTTGTAAGTGGAATATCAAAAATTGGAAGGGCCCTTCACAGTGAGATTAACCACGCCCGCAACTACCAAAGTGGCTGAAATTAAAAAATGGATCCACTGCACAGATGTTCGCCCTGACCCATCAATGCAAGCTCAACAACAGATACAAAAGGGAAAAGAAGAGGAAAGAGAGGATCACCTGTTAAATCCATCTCCACCGTGCTTGGACAATCTATTTGATTCTACCAATGGACAATTATGCATTTCTATCTTCTTTTTTCCATTTTTTGGTCTGGTTGTTTAATGATAACTGTTTTATGTCTTGTAGGTTTTCACAATGATATGCTTAGTTTCTGCCACTGGGAGGGAGGGACCCGTAGATAGGGCCAACACAAGTGTAAACAAAGGGTGAGTTTCACTGCACACTGCAAGATAATATGTGGTATCAGTACCTGTTTAATAGCATGAAACTCCTCGGATGACTAATGTGTTGTGTGTTTCCTCACTCCTCATGCCACTGCATCAGATAGGTTGCAGTAAGCAAGAGAAGTTATTGTTATTATTATTGTTGTTATTATTATTATTATTATCATTATTATTATTTTTGTAATTATCTTAAACATTTGTAATGCGCAGAAATCACCTAATGGGTATCCTTGCTATGTAAACCTTACCAGGTCAGCAACAAACACACTTTCCTCCCTATGTATGATACATCTTTCATGTCCCTTCCTGATATGGATATGGCTATTTTGGGAAAAGCCAGGGTTTTAGAACTCTCCTAAAGTGTATAAGACTTTTATTGGCTCTCAGGGGTGGTGGTAGCTTATTCCACAGCTGAGCTACCATCACCTCAAAAGGCACAGACTCCATACTTCACTTTCCTAAATTTCGGAGCACATAGTAGGTTGACAGAGGAGGAACGCAGGTTCTTCATTGGCCTGCAGTGCCTAAAGAAGTGCCCCCAAACATCACTCTTTGCCTATTACATCTATTTCTGTGTAGGGCGAGAGCCCAGATACAGCCTGTAAAAATATGGCCAATATCATTTAGGATGAACACCGCTATATATGATAGGAAGCAAAAGTACTATACATTCCAACAGACAGAGACATACTGAATGAGTTTGCCCACGTGAAATTAGATGTGCTGTAACAAACTATATTAAGTTAAATTATCTGCATGAGAAGACTAATAGGTATGGAGAGAGAATGCTAGCACATGGCATTTTCAATATCCCCCACACTTTCCCACAGTAGTGACTACAGTGTCAACCTAATTCCACTGGATTGCACAGAAAGGCCAGAATTCGAAGTCACCAGGTCAGTTTGCACCCATGATGAATGGCAGCCCAAAAATCTGGTTTTTCTATGGAATGGCACCCACACCAATAAAGGCACTATAGGGAAGTGTGAGAGTACATGGGACAAAAGCATTGCACTATACACTTGGGTGAATGGGACAGTACGCCCTAATCAGTTATAAAATGTGTTAGACTTGGCATCTTTTGGTGGGGTTTCCCCTTGTCTTTTTATCTCTGACCTCCTTTTTTTTGACAGTGTGCGTCATTACATTGTTGCTGGTCTTAGGACTCGGGCACTTTACCACTGCTGACCAGTGCTAAAGTGCAAGTGCCCCCTATCTAAAATGTAATGGCATTTGGTTTCCCCATGATTGGCATATTTGATTGACACCCACATAAATCACTAGTACAGGGCGCTGTGTGAGCCCAGAGCCTGTAAATCAAATACTACTAGTGGACATGCCGCACTGAGTGTGCCATCCACATGAGTAGCCCTGCAAACATGTCTCAGAGCTGCCACTGCAATGTCTGTGTGTGCAGTTTTAAACTGAAATTTCGACCTGGCAAGTGCACCCACTTGCCATCCCTAAACCATCCCTTTTATTACATGTAAAGCACCCCTAAGGTGGGAGCCAATGACGTCCTATGGGCAGGGTGAAGTGTATTTAAAAGGTAGGACATGTAATGTGTGTTTTCCATGTCCTGGTAGTGAAATACTGCTAATTCTGTTGTTCACTAAAGAAGACCTATTTCTTCCATAGGTTAACATTGGAGCTGCCTTGTAACACCTATTAGTGTACATGCCAATTCGGAGCTGATAGAAAATTAGAGTTTGGTGTCTTTCGACTCACAATTTAAAAATACATATTTTAGTGAAACTGGTTTTTAAATTGCAGGTCTGAAAATGCCACTTTTAGAAATTTTGCATTTTCTTACTTTAATTATTCTGTGCCTCTGCCTGCCTCTGAATACATGCCTGGGTCAGGATGACAGTTGGGCTGTTTGTGCCCCCACTCTAGACAGTCACCCAAAGGGAGTTGAGATATTACCTGCATATCCTGATGGCCCATCACCAGGCTTATGGGATTTGCTCAGCTAGGGTGGTGGGAACAGCTGACTCTAACACCTGAATAGAGCTGTGCCTGTCCTCACACAAAGCTGTCTCCATCCCTCATAATGTGTCTGAAGCCAGTGCATGGAAAGGCAGGGACATCTGCACTACAAGGACTTTCCTTTGAAGTTTGCCTACTTCAAAGGCTGAAATTAGTAAAAGTACTGGACCTGTGACACCATATACTCATAACACTTCTGTGTTGAAGACATTCTGCCAGAAAAAAAGATGATTGCTGTCAGGAAAGACTGCTGCTTTGCTGTTTGCTTTGCCGTGCTTGACTACTGTTTTTGCTTCTGCCCTGGAAGTAAAAGGACAAGATATTGCTTTCTACATCCTGCTTCCAAGGTTATCCAAGGGTTTGCGTTGAGCTCGCCTCCTTGAGAAGTCTCAGGGCCATCAAAAACTTCACCTACCAGCACCTGGGCTTTCTTGCTGAGAGTCGTGTTTTGCAAAGTGGTCTCAAGTCCAGCTCCTAGGCCCTTGGGAATGAGATCTGGTGATATCAAGAAGAAAATCTATGCATCAACTCCAAGCGTCATTCGGGGTTGTCGCAGCATTGTCAAAACTTGACACATTAATGCTGCCTGCACCGGAGAGGGGTTCCCGCGGAATACAATGACCGCGACTTACAATGAAGGCCCCAGCTTTTTGTCGCAGCATCTCTGAAGAACTGCTGCTCTATGGGTCTTGAGCCCCACATCACTGACGTCTGTGATGCATTGCCCTAACTCAGTCGAAGAGCCTGCTTCAAAGCTGCGGAGTGGACGCATCATCGATGCATCATCCCTGGGCACCTTCAGTCTCATGAATTTCTTTTGGAAAATACAGAGAGCTACAACACATCCAACTACCTCCAAACTGGACAGGGCTCTGCTGTCTGGTTACCTGGCAAACACCCACTCCAGTAATCCCAGAGGTGATTATCAGCATACTGCACGACCATCCCATGAGCCCTAGGTTCACTCTTCTTCATCGTCACTGATGGAAACCATCTGCAGAGTGCTATGAGTCCACCTCTTGGAAGGAAGTACCCCAAGAGTTCAGACCATTCAACAATGCTCAACTGTTCTTTGGAAAAGTGTTGTCATTCGTCGAGGCAAAGACAGCTGGATGGCTCCAAATTAAATGGGAACTATTGATGATCATTGCTTCCAGAAAAGGGTTCGATGTCATTAAGGAATAGTTGTGAACAATGAAAATAAGGATCATGTAACACTGATATGTGCTAGCCCTTAGTAAAAGGCCATGTAGGAGGGCACTTGTGTAAATGATGAGGACAATAGAACTTTCACCAAGCCGATACAAACTGCATGATCTACAATGGACAATGGTGAGCGAAGAAGGTGCCCCAGATGAATGCTTTAAAGGTTAGTTTGATTGGCTACCATTCAGGATGTCGGCACTGTGTAAGGCCATGTTGCCCCTTATTGTGGTCTTGTTTTTGATGTATTGTGCTTTTCAATTAATAATAGAATGCTGTACAAGAGTTAGCACTAAGGTGGGTGGAGGTTCATAGCGAAATCACCAGCACGGGTAAGAGATGCCATGAAGAACACATATCAGCTGACATTTAGTAAGGACCAGGAGTTAAAAGAAGCTGTTGAAATACTGACTAGAGGGGGGAATGTTAAAGAAAATATAGACTGCGAGGAAACATCAGACAGACAAAAAAACACCACTGTTGTCAATAGAAAGCACTATAAAACTTTATTTAATAAAATAAAAAATACAGACCCAGGTTACACAGGACAAAAAGTAGAGGTGAGGGTTCAGAGTAGACCAAAATAGAAGATCAGCGAGTTTAGTTAAATAGGAAAACATGCCTAGCATAAAAAAGGCTTGATGAATTTAGGATCACAGAGCACAAGCATGTACTCCAACACCACTATTAGCAGAGACATTGTTCAGAAAATATGTGGTCAAAGGTAGTTTTAGTCAATAGTACAGAAAGAAAGATAAGAAAACCTGAGAACAGAAGAACAAACACACACTCAGGAAGGAGAGGTTAAAGGACAATGTTTCATCAATGCTTCAATAGGATTAAGAACGAGAGGAAAGGACACAAGTTCAAATATGAAGGTGGTGTGGTATTTACGTGGAAATGTATCATTGACTCATATTATTGCATGACTTGTTATTGCATTTTGAGAGGATATGTATGAAGTCAGCATAATTTGTGAGTATATAGGAAGCAAATTGAGAAGCAGCCCTCTGACCGCAACCTCCCACGAAAACCCACACTAGAAAATTGTAAGGCATGTCTTGCTCTTGTTCGCCAGCTCGCATTTCTGCAACCTCGCAGGAAACACTTTTGCCATGTGACGATTGGCGGGAACACTACTTTGCAAGAGCTATGCAGTTTGAGTCCTTGAATTCTGTCAATTTTATAACTATGTGAAAGTTCACAAAATTCACTCGCCTCTATCTTTTTTTGTGAGAAGTGAATGCAAAAGCATACCTCCTGTTTTAATGGTTATGTGAGATTCCAGCAGGAGACTGGTTAGAGAAGAAAATGTCACCTGCAAGAGATTTTTTTTACTTGAATCTGTCTCCTGCAGGCAAAAATAATGAGAATTTTCCCACCCGCAAAATCTCCCCAAACTTCACAAAATTTGTATAACCCCAAATTTGGAATTTTACAAGATTTTACAGACATAAAACAATTCACTTCAGCCTATAAATCACGTGTCCCCAGACGAAGCATACATGATGCATTCTGCTTAAACATAAAACCTTTAAAAACAGATGGAAATGCTAACTGAATGCTGCTCAAATTATTGGGAAATACAACACACTTGGTACTAAATGCACTGCATTCCACTGTCATGCAGAAAGTCGCCCAGCTGTTATAGTCAAAGCATAAATTACTTTATGGAATAAAAGTTTGTTTTAGTGGCCGCTCTGTATGTAGCAGTGCAGTGTGAGCTTCAAGGGGATTTTGCAGTACTTTAAAATACTTTATCAATTCAGTTGGAACCTATGAATAACAGGCCACTGCCAGATTTCTGTAGTAGACAATGAACAGCCTTAGCTGTCTTATTGGGAATTGAATGTGAGATCTGCGGGCTATACTTTGAAATCTGTTGCATGCCAAGACACTATTTACCCACTCACTTTAGCCTATTTTCAGACAACAAAAAGGGACTTTCAGATTTTGCTAGGGCTTTGTGACTTATTTATGCTCCATTCTATGAAGAGATTTACAAGTGCTTCGACATTTGAAAAAACATATTTACTGCATGGATATTAGGGTCCTAATGTCTGTTGGTGTCACTTACTCTTGTACTGCTGCAGACTTACACCTGGAATTCAGCTGTGTGGCAAGAGTAATGCTGCCCTTCTCCCAGTTTACTCTGGAACTCAACAATAATCTAGGAGTACTACTAGAGTAAATCACATTCATAGTCAAATATTTGTGAATCAATGACGTTATAATTAAGATTCCCCTTCATTATGAAGAAATGTAGCCAGTAATTCCCAAGTATTTATGTATCTGTTGTGAGTAACATCTGTGCTTCCACCTTTCAGCATCCATTCTATAAACCTGTGGAACACACTCACTTTAGGCAGAGGTGCTGGTCTTGATTTTTTCACTTTTGTAAATCTATCAAAGCCTGTCTGTTTCCATATTCATATATGGGTTGCCTTCCCTTAATTCAGCTAATTTCAGTGACTTCTAGGGTAGGCTGACCAGTAAGGTGACCAGATGTCCCTGATTTCTCGGCACAGTCCAGTTTTTTAATGCCTACCCTGGCATCCTGATACTGTTCTTAAAACAAAACTCAAATCCAGGTTTTGAGAGAAGGTTCAGACGAGCATAAGAAATACAAGTAAATGTTGCTTATGCTAAAGAAACACATGATGGGTGGAATGCTGAACAATGCAAACATTTACTCCCAGTCACAAGGATCTTGATTTCATCCATCGTTATTTTGCTCACCACGCCACCCCAGTTTGAACCCAGTCATATGCAAATCAGTCTTGACCCTGTTCCTTGTGGGAGCAGTCCAGCCCGAACTGCCAGGCCAGGTCCTCCCTGGAACAGAAACAAGCATCGATGCTTACATATGTATCTATTAGCATGTTCCAGTCCTTACGTTCTTGCG
This sequence comes from Triturus cristatus, assembly GCF_964204655.1. Classification (NCBI taxonomy): domain Eukaryota; kingdom Metazoa; phylum Chordata; class Amphibia; order Caudata; family Salamandridae; genus Triturus; species Triturus cristatus. The sequence continues at coordinate 1,119,137,879 of NC_140592.1, forward strand.
AATGGAGCCGCTTGGGTACGGCACACGTCTGTACATTGTAGGCGAGGCTGACGTGCATTGAGGGAGCTCAGTGGATGTCTCGGTACGGAAAGAGCGCGGTGGGCGCAGGTACCAACATAGGTATATTTTGAGAGCTCTTTGGATGGTTCAGTCCTGGAATCAATGTTGGGTGGTGACTGGTCGGCCAGTACAGAGGTTAATTGTGCGAGCCCCGGGATATTCCAGTGGCTGGCTATTAGTGTGTACGGAGGTGCTTTATGAAACCTCTTTGGTGGTCTCAGTTATGGGATGTTTGTTGAAGCTCTGTGGATAGCTCATAGCTGGAGTACAACAGCACAAGACAAATGTGTAATGCGAGATGGGTGCACGCCCCCCTATGGGAGTTTAGAAGCACTCGGAGGGTCGGGATATGTGTGCATTACAATAGATCTAATAGCAGAAATGATCTACCCCGGATCAATTACCCCGTAACATTACTTTGTGAGTACCCCTGCTAATGTTCTCTTGTATCGGATGTTACGACCGCATTGACCTGCTGCTGATGGGCAGTGAAAAGACAGGCTCTCTTAAAGGGCTGACATTTTTAAACGGAGCTCCGTTATACAGCAAACACACTTTACGGCAGCTCAAAGGCGGTTCATTTGCGCAAAGCCACCTTTGCGTAAAGTTTACGCACATGTTACAACTCCGTAGGAGACACTTAAAGTGTGCTGCTCCTGGGTGCGCCCCTTAAGCCAAGAAACATCCTGGTGTACCTCCACTAGAACCTTGTTCCTTCTTTTCTATTTCAGGGACCTTACTGTCCTTAAGCTAGCCGTGAACTAAAGCTCCTGGTCAGTTCGTAACACTGCAGAACTGTGGGAGCTTCCATCATCACCCAGCTCTGCCTGGAGCGTCCCTGCGGCAGAATTTCTATGCCCTCTTCTCTCTTCCTGGCATCCTCCCCGGCCGCCTCTGCCCCGACTCTCCTCCTATTGTCCCCTCTCTGTGGCAGCCCCTCTGGTGTCCTCCCCTCTCGTGCTCTCTGGCAGCATCTCCGTGTCCTCTCTCCTCCTCTCTGGTGCTGCTCTTCTGTGATCCACATACTGATGAGCTGCTGCTCATTGGAGGGAGCGGGGGAGCGAGGGAAGGAGGCTGAGGCGGGGGAGAAGGTAGGGAGGCTGCACGCAAGCTTTGACGTCGCCCGGCTGCAGCGGCTCCAAACTCATGCTCTCAGCAGCATCAGCAGCGGCGGGGGCACGTAGGAAACAACGTGACCACACACAGCCCTCCGCCGGCGCAGCACTCCCATCCTCCCGCTCTCCCCGGAGGCTTGTTCCAGCTGCCCGTGCTCCCCGGCTGCGCGCCCTGGGCTCCCGCACGGTGCTCGGCCCCAGCGCCCAGCCAGGTCCGCTGCTCCGCCCTTCCCCCGCTGCTCGGTCCTCCTCCGCCGCTCCGCCCCCCTGCCACCACAGCCTGTCAGTCAGCGCTCTGGCTCCTGCCTTCTTCTGGCTGCGCCGGCCGCTTCCCTGGGCTCCAGCGCTGCTCTGGAAACCGAAGGATGGAACTAGGTCCTCGGCCAGCGCGATGAGGTGACCTGCGCCGCACGTGCCCACCTGTGCAACGCTCTCGTGCCAGTGCAGTGCAGAGCGGGAGCCCGGCCGCGCCTGACCCTGCAGGGTGGACTCTGCTGGGACCCGGACAGGTGCAGCCTCACGCCGCCGCTGGCGAGGATGCTGGGGGGCGAGCAGAGGCATCTCCTGCGCTCTCACGGCTCAGCCCCTTCGACCTCCTCCCGCCTGCATCAGGGCTCGCCTGCTCATAATGGCAACTGATGGAATGGGTGAAGGGAAACCGGTGGGGGTCTCGGACCGCAGTCAGGCCAGCTCGGTAATTGCCCTCCAGGGAGCAGCGGCTCTTACTTTTTAAAGGCGACGCCCAGGCATGACCTCTCATCGAATGGACACCTTACTCCGCAGCCTACTCGCCCTCTCCTTGGCTGCCGCACGCTCCTGGCCGTGATTGTTTTGGCACATGCAGAATTTTCCTCTTCCAGACGCAAGGCCACTATTTCTCGCCTTTATTCGAATCTCCGTTTGCTTTCTCGCCACTAAATAAATTGCATGAATTGTATTTCGTGGGGGAACAGCGGCGATTTGCTGTTGTCACTTTTTCTCTATATACCTACATACAACGACCCCAGAGTCCCTCACCTGTGCCCTCTGAGGACGGCGTTGCCCGTGGTTGGCCGGCGCGCTGGGATGGTACCCGGGACCCGGCCGCACTGGGTCAGCCCGCAGCTCCTGGAAGCCACCGCCGCGTCCCTGGGATATGTCCATGCCAACGTGAAGATGGATTTAGTGTACTGTGTCTTGGGGCTGCTGACGGTGCTCCTGGAAGGTGTCGCTGGTCAAGGGGTGTACGGTGAGTCCCTTTACGCATAGATAATTCCATCACCCACGTCCCATCTCATTAAAACTACACCTTAATATTCATGACAGATTCCTCTGAGAAGACCCGCATCCCGGCTGTGGCTGCCATTGCATCACAGTCTGTGGGCGAGAGGCACTTGAAGATGGTATTCTCGGAGGCTCGAGCTCTCAGCCAGAGAGAAGGAATTAGTCATTATGCTTTTACGCGCCCCACAGCCCCCCCCCCCCCCCCCCACGGGTTTACGTCGACTGTCTGATGTGTGAAAATATGTGGTTGATACAAGGGGTCGACTCATCTTGTGCTTGCTTCACGTAAGAGCGTGGTTGCCATGTATATAATGCAGCCCCCTCACACACATGCTGTACTCAGAGTTGACTAAAAGGTAATGGCAGCGGGCAGCCGAGTTTCGGGTTAAAAGCACTTTCACACAAAGGTACTTTTCCACACAGGTACCTGCCTAGTTTGTAAGTACTAGGAGCAAACGTGAGACGCTTCCCTACACATGTTCAATTGAATGTTCGACGACAGCCTGCCCAGATGACATGGAGTCAACATGGAAACATAGACATGTGTCTGCTAATACTGTAAAAAGAACCGCGGCAGGTCGGAGTGTGCTAATCCAGCCACCCCTGAGGCAACCGTGTCTCTTTAGTGTTACAGCGCGCGCAGAAACCACTAGAATAGGTTTCACGTGCGCAATTGTGCGCACTAATGGCCAGCACACCTGGCGCCAGCTGTCATTTTGTTTTGCGGATGTGACAAGCTACATAATGTGTGTTTCTGTACAAATGGGATCAGTTTGCGCTAAACAACGTCTGCAAAGCAACTGTGTTAATCTGTGCGTTAATTGGTTGCATTTTAACTGCACATGCAGAATCCAGGTGCAGCCCTGAGTGTGTGTTTAGGCGGAAAGGACCCGTGTGGTCGGTGAGTATGCTGTGATTTGGTGCTGCGAAAGTAGTGCGCAAGGTTACGTTCTCCTGCAGACTGAAGTGCCAGGCCGAAGGGGTTTGTTAACAGGAAGCTCCTTGTGTGAGGGCTACTCATTCATACCATTTATTCCCACTCACTGTCAAGGTTGAAACTCTACACAACAACGCGTTATTTGCTTAAACATTGACAGTTGGGCAATTCGTGTGTCTCGTCACTCGTGCTTTTTTAAACGTGGGTTTTGCGTGGGACCGGTGTGGGTAGGCGAATGTATACTGCGCTGAAAGCGGGTTTGGGAAACGTGCTCATACGCTCTGCAACCAGGTGCAACGCGGGGGATACGTGGAGTGACTGCAGTGGGTGGGTCACATGTTTGTGCTAGTGCAACCTCATCTGGATAGTATTAGCACCTGATATCAGCGTGGGAGTTTGGCGAGGATGAGTGCGTAGTGCAAGCTTGCACCACCGGCTCCGACAGTGAGGACTAGCCCAGCTGCCTAGGGTCTATGTTCAGGCTCGCACCCCACTCTACGAGGGAACCATTTTTCCGACTTCAGCCCGACGGCCAGGGACCAAATCTGCAGTCCTGGGAAAGGGGCGGGCCCGCAGGAAGTGGGCGGAGCCACTGGAAACCTCTCTTAATTCAGCTACGATGATGCCCGGCAACAACCCCATCAGTCGAGCGTGGCGGACAAGTATAGTGCTCAGATTTCCTTAAAATGGAAGCACGTGTTGAAGGCCTAGTAGGTTTCTTCATAAAACTCACAGGTCTACTGCTCTGGCTTGGTCTGGTTGTCCAGTTGTCCAGTTGGCTACATTGGTAATCTTCAAGTTACCGATATTGGTTCCCCACCGGTACCTTTGACTCGGACTTTACAGTAACTGGTCATTCGCTCTCACTTGTACCCATAACCCAAAGGGCCCTGAGGCCACCACAAGATGTCTAGTGTCACTCTACAAAAACACCAGATGCAATAAAAATGCATTTCCTTAATGCTTGCACGCACAAATAAATATACATTGGCATTTTTCATTGACAGCAAAAAGTTGAAAAGGCAATTCTTGTTTCCAATATTTCAAAATGTTCCCAAATCATTCAAACCCGTTGTATCTCCTATAGATACACAATGCCTGTAGTACAGGATGGCCATTTGCATGCAACATGTTGATGATTGTTAACATTCAGTATCCTTTGACACCATGGTTACAAATGATGCTTCTGTCCAAATGGATGTCTCTATGCGATGCCACAACATCGAGCGAGAAAATAGCACCCTGCACACATTTTTGGTGCATGATATCGACTTTCGATCTTTAGCACCAGGTTAAGTATAAACAGGCAAACATAGATCTGACATCTTTAACTACACATTTACACACTAGGATTCCATTTATATATAGTCAAGGAACATATATGTGGTGTTAAGGATTATAAATGTGTATTTGCGTTTATAAATTACGTGAATCTCCTGGAATTCATGTTTAAGAAGGGCCACATCCTGCACCCGATAGTGTGATGGAACACCCACTGCTCCCAAACCTTTCCTATGACACGGAACCAAACCAGGGCCCTGGCTAGAGATGGAGGAGCTGAACAGACACAGGGCAGGCTAAAACTCCTCATACATGAACATAGAGAAAAATCATGTAAAAACTCCTTTATATTACATCATGAGAGTTATTGACAAGCTGATGCTGCTAAAATATGACGTTAAAAGATGACAAAGCATGCAGTCGCATAGCTAGTGTGTCATGGGCCCTAGTGCAAGAACGGCGATGGGCCCCTGGCTATCGTTAGAATTGTAAAACATGCCACTACTCGGGGTTCAGTTGGCCATGGTGCCACTGCACGTCCTGCACCAGTGGAGGCTATACCCCTGGCAGCATGCGGTGCTAAATCCACGTATGATAAGGAACACATTCACCTTAGAGATTCCTTACTATCCAACTTAAAACCTCAAAGGAGGAAATCTAATGTCAAATGGCTAACACAACCCTTTAGAGTGGGCAAGGGACACATTGACAATGTTATCTCTATTGGGACACGCTATTATCCCAAATATCTGAATTTTAGTATTTCTATTCTCATCTGCACAAATACACCTTGAAACAACCTTCCTGTTGGTATCTTCCATTATATTTTAGAGCTGACAGTCCTTGCCTCGCCACCATGAAAGCTCAAAGTTCCTGTCACATTCTTTAACCCCCCCTCACAGCAGGCAGAGAAGACTGAAGCAGAGTTGAAGAACGAAGGGGGTGAGATGCTTCGATGTCCTTCCAGGACATTTAGCCAGGACGCCATCACCCTCTAAATAGTTCCATTTTATTGCACTCTGGCACTTAATAAAGTGTTGCTTGCAGGACAAACATTTTACTTTCCTATGTAAGAAAGACACCCACCTCACATGGCAGGTAATCCTTTCCATGATAGTGTGCAAGGTTGCACGCACTTAGAGCCGCATTATGTGTGGCCCAGTACACCGGCCACATTCACCCCCCCCCCCCGCAGACTTGCAAACACCAGGGTTACCGGTAACTCCGGGTTTGGGGAGAATGCGGCTCATTATGAGTGGGACCACTTAAGGCTCCTATAAGAAATTAGATATTACTGGGGGAAATGGTAATTCCAGGTCTGATTCACTATTTGTGGTCAGATTTCTCTGGGTGAAAGTTAAGCGATTTGTGGTGTACCTTCAGAACTCATGTTTGCTGGGCATGTAACCACTGTTAACCGCCCCATTGGAATTTAAAGGCCACACGTAATAAGGGCCTAAAGTTTATACAATTACTGTGCACTGCATGCAGTATGAAAGCATGCAGCAGGAAAGGGGAGTAAGTTGATGACTTAAGGAAAAGGAGTATACTTTGTGTATCTGCTTTCATCTTAATACAAGGACAAGGCACACATCTAAGAAAACATCTCTTCCTGCTAAGGAATTCTCGCTCTCGCACAAACTCTAATGATGTGAGGGAGCAGACTTGCAATATTCGTGAGAGGTTCTCTGATCTCTGTGCCACCAGGCGCTATCAATCTCATATGTGTCCCCCACTGACTTCACCAGGCTAGCTCCCTTTCCAACCTCAAAACATGTCTCATAGGACCCAGCGAGGAGAGAGGATTCCGTTGCAGGGTCCATCATGATGCGGTTATCTCCCACTGCGAAGTAGATTGAAATAGAACAGAATTCCACTGACAAATGATCCAACTTCGATTTCATTTGCATCACTGAGAAGTCACTTCCAGGTTACCCACTCCTGAGTGTGTGGAATGTGAAACAAGATGGCGGTCATTGATATTAAAATCTTAATCATGAGAGCAGGATATACCTGATCAGTCGAACCAATAGTTATCAATACTTCAATGCAGCTTCATGTTAAACTGAATAGCATGGTATGCACCTGGAATGTTTTCACTATGTAGAAATCGAGGCAGCTGGTACAATAGCGTTATGAACTACACATATTAAGGCTTTCCACCAGCTTTGAGTCTCACAAATTCTTGGATAAACTCGTTTAAAGTCAGAGAACACTTCGGCCTTTAGTGAATTATCTCTTTTGTGATCTATCCTGGTGCTGCGAGGTGGAAGAGCCAGTCCACAATACAAGTTGTTTCAAGCTTCAGCTATTGTAACCACTGTAAGGTCTGGGTGTCATGGTAATAGTTTAAGGCAAACACTGCTGTACAATTTTCAACATTTTGCAAGTAGGGAACATCATATTGCACTGAGCACAGGAAACCCTTTCTGTCATGATTGTGTGTGTCTTAAAGAGAAACATGGGCTTCCATACCGTCCTCTGTGAAAGACAGGTAAGGCAGGCATTGCCTGAAAGCTTTTATCCAAAGGCATGACAATGCATTGATTTGATAATTCCAAGAAAGATCAGTTTTAATTAGCAAACATACATAACAAACCAGTGGCAATGCATACAATACAAGCCAAGAGAGCAGAACCTTTGACTGGGATCAGATCCATTGTCAAGTACTGTTCAAGCCCCACCCCCTTGTGCTAATACGTAAGCACCAGAAGATCATAGCAGGTGAATGAGTAGTTGTGTTATTCTAAATATATGTATATTGCACAGCTCTGTCAACATTTCATGCAAAGGCACCGTAACCATATAAAAAGGCAACCTTTGCTCACCCTCAAAGAGTGTGCCACAAAACTCTCTTCACTTGGGTGTTGTTTTAATTAAACCAGTTTCCAGAGCATGTTACCATGAAGTAATTAAGTCGTTTAGATTTTCTCCACCACTAATTCTCAATTGGTAGTGGTTATTGTCTATCACTACACTAACGGGTTAAAGACATACCATGTTGAGATAGGCAAATATTATAAGTATATTCGGTTCAAAACAGACAAAAATATCTAACAAATACTTAAAAATATTACAGGCACGATTCACAAACTGCATTTTCGAGTAAGTTTATACTTTTCTGTATGTTGACTACTTTTCATCACTCACAACCTGCACTTTTGTAGTAATTTACACATTTGTAGTAAGTGCAGCACTACTAATGGCCAGCCACTGGTCCTGCAACTCCACCCATAGAAAATAATGGAGGTAGGAACCTAAAATAAAACCTCATAAGAAATAATGTTACATTAGATTATTTTAAATAGTTAAAAATTGAAATACATCTAAATTAATTATAAAATATATTAAAATACTACAGATTTATTATTTAATTCTAAAATATTTTATTTCACTCGATTTTATCTTAAATCTCTAAAGACCTAATTAAAGACACAAAACAAACTTCTACCCTATAGAGTTATAACTTTCTTCAACCTCCAAAAAAGCAGGCCTTCATAATATTAAAGAGTTACCAGATGATTCTCGCACCAATAAGGAGATAATCTCTGCTTAGGATCTGTGCAGCCAACTGAATGACTACCTTGTAGATGAAACCTCACAAATTAAGAGTAGTGATAAAAGAGGAACACATTCTGCGTGCAAGCTCCATATAAGTACCAACATTCTCTGAGCTGAGGCTCTTCTTGCCAATCTCTAATGAGGATCTTCTTTAAAGCTCTTGTGAAGCCTAATTTGGAACTCTTCTCTGACTATGTTTTTGGCAGTTCTTGATGACCTTAGTCATGATGCCAACTAAGGTACTATCATTTTACTGATAATGATTGCTTTATTAGTTGCATTTGATACTGTTCACCGTGTCATATTTGGTGTGAAACTGAATGCAGCTGAGGTTACTGACGGCCTTAACTTTTTTGACAGACCCTAATCAAGGAATCTGTTTGCCTCTCTACCAGGCCCCAGGAAGTTCTCAAAAGTATGGCCTTTCACAAGGATCAGCACTAGACCATTACTTATTTAATAAATATGTCAATGCCCTAGCTAAGTTTCTTCAGTCAGTGGGTGTCATTGTGTATATATGTATGGTATCGAAACACAACTTTTAGTTGGGCTAGATCGGAGGCATTCCTCCAGTCAGCAATTCCAACTATGTTTTAGGCCCCTATGGAACTGGATCAGAAACAGTTGTTTGAAACTTAGTGATGATAAAATGGTGAACCTGGTAGTAAACGGATGAATTAGTCAATGGACTGAAACCTGCTGGCCTACGAAAACCGTGTCCCTCACCACTCTTATTAAATCTCAAAAGTTTGGGTGTCTGGTTAGATTGTGAACTGTCTATGGTAAACCAAATCTCATCTCCAGCTTCAGTCTTGTTTTCCACTTGAGATGGCTGAGAAAAAGAATGCCTTTCTAAATTGAAAGCAAGGGGAGATGGATAGTATCAGCCTTACCACGCTCTCGTTTAGATTATGTCAAAATCTTATAGCTAAGACTTTTCTGTCAATTAATCCTAAAACTCCAAGTAATTTAAAGTGATGCTTCTCACATGGTTGCTTAATTCACAAGATTTTCTTCATGCTTGTCTAGTTATAATTCAACTCCATTGAATTGTCATAAGAGAACAAACACATTTCAAGAATGTACGCAGAACCTTCCATTACAACCTACAGTGTCTACAGACACTCTCTGAAAACCTGGCTATTTCTAAAAATGGAGTAAGAATATTTTCACTTTGGTTCTGACTTTATTTCATATGATGGTCATTTTGCACAAAAAATCCCATGGTGAATGAGCACTTAATGATTAATTCAAACATATCATGCAACATAATATTGAGGAATAGTGGGGCTGGGATGAGGGCAAATTAATCACACACAGAGGCACGGGAATAATCATACTTTGTTAGCTAAATATGGTTATTGTAGAAAACTGAATCCAAGTCAGCATGAAATGAAATAGGGTATTTAAAGCAGCCCTATGAGCACATTCAAAACGAAGTCATTTTTAGAAATTTGACATAAGACCCAGTATCTGACAGCATTCTCAGCTTATTAACTCATATCACAATAAGCCATAGAAAACATAACCTCTGTGTTGTGGCTCACGCTCGCTTGCCTCGTGCTTGATGTATGTAGCACGCTAGTCTTGTGCACGCTATGTGTTTAGGTTTGGATGGGGTTCTATATTCTAGGAGGTTAGGATGAGGGTTGGAGACAGTGACTACAAGGCTGCGCTGTAAGGACATGTTATCCTTTGTCTGCACTTGAGAAATAAAGTCCTTAACTTCAACTTCAGTTTGCGTCATCACTTCAATTTGGCGACAAGTGTTCTCGAGTGCTACCGGACTCCTGCACATTTTGGAGGTTATTTTCAAGTTCTTGAACTTGAATTTCTTCAATTTGCTGGCGTAGTGCATTTTTCAAGAATTACTTGGGAGTTAATCAGTTGTAAGGGTAACCGTTCTCTAGAAGTACTCACTTCACCTGTTCTTCAAATTTTTCAGGTGAGTGGATTTATCTTAATAGGTGCCACGTAAAAGGTTTTGACTTTGTTGCTGTTGACGTCACCGCATAGCAAAGTACGCAAGGGAGCCGTGTATACATTGCCTAGCTACGGCGACTCTATTTCCAAGGTTCGTTAGTATATAACAGCAGAAGCAGAGCCATGTACACGTTGCTTAGGCGTGGCAACGCTATTTCCAATGTTCGTTAGTGCGTAACAGCGGAAGCGGATGTAACTCCATAACAACGTAATCAAGGGAGCTGTTGAGCGTATGGTAAGGGAATGTCTTGATTGCTCGAAGGCTGACAAAACCTTACGAACGTGTAAAACGTCCCATGGTAGTGGGGAAACATCTTCTGAATCCATGGGTGTCTGTTTCTATATATATTATGGGACCTGTTGGCCTATCACAAATGTACATTATTGTCTTAATTGACCTTTCTTCAAGATGGCCTGTGGTCAAAGTTGTAAAAAAAGCTGATACTAGTGCTGTGCTGCTATTCTAGATGAGGTTTTTAGTCAAGAGGGTATCCCTGTGTCCTTATTAAGTGACAATGGTGTGCAATTTCAATCAAACTTGTTTAAAAAATATTGTAATCGAATAGGAGGTGCATTGAAGACCACTTCTCTTTATAACCCGAGCAGAAATGGCATGGTTGAAAGGTTAAACCGGGTCATTAAGGGGGTTATACAATCTGCTTGTGTCAATAAAAAAAATTGGAAATTAAATTACTGAAAGCTGTTTGGGCACACAGGATCACTGACAATGATATTACCGGGATTTCTCCATTTATAATAATGAGAGGACGCAGACCAAGAGCAAGAAATAATCCCAGTTGGTTATTTAATTCCAGTGCTGAGTCATGGTCTTTGGAGACAGTCAGAAATACTATTTCCAACACTCAAGATAAAAACAAGTTACTATGATTCAAAAAATTGTTCTGAACCTGTGAACTTTAAAGTTGGAGATTGGGTACACATACTTAAACCAGGTTTCATTCCAAAAGGGGAAAGTACGTTTTTCCAACAGCAAAAGTCAGTGAGATCTTACATAATGCAATTCGGTTAGAACATGGTAAAGTTTGGAATCTTAAATGAGTTGCACTATGCAATGATCATATGAATTGGTGCATTGATGAAAATCAGGCAAGGAGAAGAGTAGAGTTGGATGATACGATGGAAATTGATGTCGATATGAATGACAATGTTGAATCAAATGTCTCTTCGCAGGATGTTGGAAATGGTCTTAATGTTTCTCCTGATGTGGGAACCAATTCAATGGCTATAATTGATAATTAAGGCAGTTCTGTAAGTTCTCATTTAAGCGAGGCTAGACCTCAAGCTCAGAGCATGGAAGGTCCTCAGTCTTGTGTAAATGAAAATAGGTTACACAAACGTAGGTGTAAACCACCATCACGGTTAATTGATTTTATTGTGGAACGCTGTATATAGTATTTGTACTGTAAATTGTTCCATCAATTATGAGGGGGAAGATGTGTGTTTTATTGTTTCAATGCTAGTTATTCTATATTCTTTCTAATACTTATTTTGTTCTCATTTTGTTTTGAGGGAAGGGGTTGTGTTGTGGCTCGAGCTCGCTGGCCTCATGCTTGATGTATGTTGCGCACCAGTCTTGTGCACGCTATGTGTTTAGGTTTGGATGGGGTTCGACATTCCAGGAGGTTAGGATGAGGGTTGGAGGTGACTTCAAGGCTGCGCTGTAAGGACATGTTATCCTGTGTCTGCACTTTGAGAAATAAAGTACTTACCTTGAACTTCAGTTTGCGTCATCACTTCACTCTGCTTTTCAGTTTTCGCACTGGCAGAATATTGATAAAGGCATCATTGCGCATCGCATCCACAAGACCAGTAGTTACTTGGGCCACTGTTACCATAGATTCAGTTGATCATTCAAGGTATTATTTTGCCCCAGAACGATCAAGCCCATTTTCTTTTCATTTCAATATACTTTTTATTGTTTTTTACAACATATAACATATAACGTGATCGTCAACGAATTGTTGTTACAGGGCAGCTAAAACTGGCTGTGTTAGCTGTAGTCCATTTTCGGTAGCTTGACTGCCCCCCATCCACTGTCATCGTATGGGAAAGAGAGTGAGTCAAAGGGGCAAATATAGGAATTAGGGTAGAGAGAGAAAGAGGTAGCATGCCAGAAGTTTTCTATTTTCCTCGCTAGTGTCTTGATCTCGTGTGGTAGACCTCTCTTTGGAAAGCACCCATTGTCAGCATAAACATCTTTCTCAATCTGCTGCTCTAAAAGTGTGAGGCCTGATGTATGAACAGATAGGTCACAAATGGTCAGTGCAAATTGCGCACTAACCCTTTTAGATTTGCTGGCATTTTTTGTCACTGAGCACTAATAGATACCACTGCAAAAAGTCAATTTGCAGAATTTTTTACATTTTATTAGCCATAGCATAATTCAGTAAATCACAAACAAATACATAAGTAATTACGATTAACACAATCCAATATAAATATAAAGGAGCACAGAGGGCAATAGCTTACAATACACAATCAGTCAAAAGTAAACATAAAATTACATTTGTTAACCTCTTGAGTGCCCATGACGAGCTGGACTCGTCATGGGCCGCGGTTGCGCTGTGCCCATGACGAGTCCAGCTCGTCATAAACCCCGCCCGCTAATGAAACGCCCGGCAAAGGGCAGGGAAAGGGCGGGGCACTCAAGGGGTTAAAATGAGCACAAACATTAATCCCATTGAATACAAACCACACTCTTTACATTTTTAGCCAAGAGCGTGGGCCTCTAGCTTTGGCGAGCGCCATCTCCATTTCATATATATCTCTCAGCAAGACCCAAAAATCCTTAATACTAGGGCTCATTGTTTCAATCCAAACTCGAGCAATACACAAACGAGCACATACCATTATAATTGAGACAGATAACCCAGTAAGACAACCCCGTTCTTCAATTGTCCCTAGTATTATTTCCCTTTAAGTCATCTAAATATCATGACCTACTAACAAAGAAAAAACATGGTTAATACCAGACCAAAAAGTACTCCGCCTTGGGCAACTAATAAACATATGTCTTAAGTCGGCAGCAAACTCCTGACATTTCGGTCAATATGATTTAAGTGATAGTGACTGGTTCACTGCCCATTTAGAGATAACTTCCGGAGTGTAGTATAGCATAAATATAACCCGATGCTGCTGCAGTTTCAAATTCACGGATGCAACTGCTCAATCAATCGCCTCCAGTGATTCCTGTATATCTTCTTTGGTTATAATTGTATTGAACATCCCATCATCACTTACATCAACAAGCAGTTCTTGGTATATTTTACCTATTTGCCCTCGTCCTATAATCTGAAGAAATGCAGACAAAACCTCAGATGAAAAGGGCATCTGTAATAATCCGTAATAAACCAAGTCCCCGAATAAAGTAGTCTCTAATTTGCAAAATACTTAAAAAATGTATTATCCGGAATTCCAAACTCATCTTTGAAAGCGGCGTACGTCCGGAACCCTTGCCCATCATACAACTGCCCCAGCTGTGTTAAACCCTTACTTTGCCACCTTTTTACAACAGAATCATGGAATATTCCTGGTAATATGGGGTTCCCCCAAAGCCTAATAAGCACATGTAGCTTAGGAAAAGAATATGCCATAGCAACATCCTGCCATATCCTGACAATGTCCCTGACCACCTTAAAATGAACCCTCTTATAGTAGTTGGGGTCAGCTGTTTTGTATAACAAGAACCCCGTGTCGGGGCCACAAGCCGCCTGATAAGAGAACCAAGTTGTCCCAAAGTCGGGTCCTTGAAGTGGACTTTGAATTCGACCAGCAAATGCAGCCCAAAAATATCATTTAATGTCTGGTAATTTGAAACCACCCTGCTTATATAACAGCTTAATATACCGTAGTGCTCTCCTTCCACGCCGATAACTCCAAATAAAACTACCTACTGCACTATCTTAGCGTTTAAAAAATGCCAATGGAACCCTCAGCAGGATTCCACGAAATAAATACAATTTTTTGGGAGAATATTCATTTTTATGACATTACACCTACCAATTATACTAAGAGGGAGGCGATGCCAACTGCGCAAATTAGCAACCACCCTTTTAAGTAACGATTCATAATTTAGTTTAATCACTTCCTCTACTCGGCTGCTAATACATACTCCTAAGTATGTTGCTGTTTGTGTAATTCCTAATGCAACTGGGACCATATCAGTTTGATTATTCAAAATTGTCTGAGTTTTATTTAAATTTTGTTTATAACCTGAGAAGAGCCCAAACCGTTGGGCTTAGAGTATAATCTCGTTGATAGCGTCTTCAGGCTTAGAAGTGTAAACTGCTATGTCGTTTGCATATGCAGTTAATTTCAACTCCATCCCATTAAATGAAACTGGAGAAATCCTAACGTTTTGCGACAAATGTTGTATAAAAGGCTCTATGTATAGGGCAAACAATAACGGGGATAAAGGACAGCCTTGACGCGTGCCCTTTGAACAAAAAAATATGATGACGAAAGACCATTGAGCTTAACGGAAGCTGTAGGGTTGATGTAAAGTTTCTGTATCGCTAAAAAATACTTCTGGCCTAAACCAAGTACTGTCATTGCTAAACATAAACACCCCCCACCTTTTATTGATACCAGCTCTAAGGTATATTAAAGTTTTTTAGACCACCTAACCAGGTAATTTTTAATTCACTCTCCCATCCACTCCTGACCCTTCCTCTCACATCCCTACACAACACATAGTTGTCTCACAACAACAGTGCTCCCGCGCAAACGTAGGTCGCAGCACACCCCGTTCCGTAGAGGGGCAGGAAGACCCCTATGATGAAGCATGACACCAAGGGCCCTTTTGGTGAGTGAGGGGTATTTAAGCAACTAGTGTGTACTTTCCACCACTGTGGAGATACATACTTAATCTGGGAGGACCTGACGTACATACACACCTGTGGGTGGATCACTATGTTTATAAACTTAACTTCGGGAGGATGTATCCACCTCCACTACTCTTGTTGAGTGGTACCTCTCCACTCCCCATTTTGTTCCTTCATAAACATCCCCAGACCACGCGGTCAAAGGCCTTCTCGGCATCCAGCATCAACATCCCAACATGTGATTTTAACTGGCCAGCAACATCAAATATAGCAATAGCTGTATTGATGTGGGCGGCCGTGTCTCTTCCAGGGACAAAGCCATGCTGCTGTGTCGAAACTAGAACATGTATAACAGGAGCCAGCTGAGAGGCCAACATTTTCGAGAAGATTTTAGTGTCTGAATTAATCAATGATATTGGCCTATATGAAGTCATCTCTTCTACAGATTTCCCCTTTTTAGGAAACACAATAATATTAGTAAAGTTCCAAGAAGATGGGGCATTTTGCCCTTCAATAATTGAGTTGCATAGTTCCTAATAAATCGTGACTAGAATGTATTTAAAGATCTTATACAATTCCAAAGGAATTGTATCTTCTTATACAGCTTTACCAGTAGGCAATGTACTAATTGCTTCCTCAATTGCCCCAATTTAAACATCTCTTTGTAAAGGATTAAGACTAAGCATTGCACTTTCCTGAATATACTCCATTGCTGTGTAAAACACGGGCAGAAAGACTGAAGACACTTAAGAATTGTATAACAAAAGTGTTTTTCTTTCCATTTACTTTTCTTGGGCTAATAGAGAGGAATTATCTTTTCCTGGTTAGGCATATTGAAGCTTACTTTATAACAGTATAACTTGCATAGTTTGGTACTTTAATGCTGTTATTTGTTGTTATTATGTGTTGGGAAAACCTCTTTTTGGGAAGCTCGGGTGGGGTTGGGGCCAGTGGCTTGCAGGCTTTGCGGGGGGTGTACGGAGGGAGCGTTCTCCCTAAGCTGCCAACTTGGTACAGTAGAGAAGGGGGCGATTCCTTTTCGTAGGCTCACGGGGGTGGGCTGAGTGGGAGGGTCAGTCGAGAATAACTGGCTGTTACTGGTCAACCGTTTTTTCTGATCGGTGGGAAGGGGGCCAGAGTGGGTGGGGTATAAATAGCTATAGTATACTTAAAGTAGCACTGGTTGAGTACAAGGTTGAGCACAAGGGAAATGGAGGCATAAAAAGGGAGATGCAGTTTGTTTGGTTTAATAATATGGCTAAATGTCTGATTTAAAATTTATGTGTTGGAATGTGTCTGGGCTCAACAATGCAGGCAAGCGCCGCTTGGTAGCAGAGGCGCTCCGGGTATTTAAGCCTCATATATTGGGGCTATCTGAAACACACCTTGCTTTTAAGGACAGAAAATATCTAAAGCAGCGGGGATATGACACAATTGTGTGTACCTCGCAATCAACTTCTATTCGAGGGGTGGCTATTTTGAAATCCAGAAAATACCGTATTACGGTGCTTAAAACAAAGACTGACTCGAAAGGGAGGTGGACACTATCACAGTTTTTGGTTTATGGACGTAAGTTTACAGTATGTGAGGTATACGGCCCTAATATTGATTGTCCTGATATTTTTGCTTATTTGTGCTCTGAAATATTGGATTGGGCTGGTGAGCTGATGTCATGGGGGATTTTAATTGCATTTTAGATAAAAAGTTAGACACTACTAATACTATGTCCCATGGTAGAATGGGTAGGAGTAGGGCTGCTATCATGAATCTTCTTCATATAAATCAATTGGAAGATGCTTGGAGAAAATTATACCCCACTGTGCAGGGCTATACATTTTATTCCAACCCACACAAAACATATACTAGAATAGATATGATTTTTATAAACAATAGGGCTCTTGAAAATGCACATATTGACATATGCCCCAAAAAAAACATCTGATCACAATCCAGTGATGCTGACAATACTGGCTTGATTAGGGAACAAAGGGGTAGAGCGAGGATTCTCATTTCCCAGGCACCTTCTTGGGAAACCAGAATATGTGAGACACATTCAAAGAATATTGGGGGAATATATTGAGAAGAATTTAGGCACGGCACCTATAGCAATAGTCTGGGACTGCATGAAGGCTTTTGTTAGGGGGGGTCACATTGCAATATATTATAAAGCAGAACCAGCTGGGGTTACGTCAACTGGAACAGGAGCATAGGCTTTATTTAGATTTGGAGCAAAAACATGGTACTGCTATTGCTACAAAAGATCCCGGCGAACAGCAGGTATATCAGTTGGTTATTGAAACAAGAGCTAAACTTAAGAGAAATATGAGGGACAAAGTTGCAAACACTTACCATAAGTTTAAGTCAAAGCAGTATGAGTATGGGGAAAAGGTTGGGCGATTGCTGGCTAATCCGATAGCCGATGTAAGGGCTAGACCTAATATTAAGCTAATCAAGGGGACAGACAGATTAGACTATACTTGATCTGAAGATGTAGTAGAACAATTTAAACAATACTATGCTGGTTTATATGGCGACTCCACGTGTTTTAATTAGCAATTGGCAATTGAGTATATCCAGGAAAGTGCAGAGCAGCTTTCCTAATGATTATTAATTAGGGAGGTCAGTCACCATTTGTGATCAATGAGATTGGGTAAAAAAGCAGAGCTGATGATCTGATACGGACAGAACACCACCGATCTGTGCTTGCATTCCCTAACGTGAAACCTTTTTTCGAAGCAGCCCCTGTTCGTGGTCTTCTGGACTACTGTTTGTTTCCATCTCCCATCGAGAGTGACCAACAGAATTCCCAAAGGAGGAGTTGTCTGATGGAGACCACTATCCCTCTGGAAATGAGTTTCCTCCTCTGTTGAGGTGTCTGTGTTTTTTTTTACAGTAATTGCAGTCACAGAAAATGTATGTATTCTCAATCTCTCCCTAGATTTGGCGTTAGTTCCAAAAGCCTGGAAACATGCTATCATCAAGCCACTCCAAAAGAAAGCCAATCTCGATCCAACAATTTTGAATAATCTCTGTCCAATCTCCCTCTTACCATACCTGGGTAAACTCCTGGAGAAGCATTTTAACCATTCTTTGTCTAACTTTCTCGAGTCCAATGATATCTTCCATCCTACCCAGAGGGGCTTCCGAGTCACATACAGTACTGAGTCAGCTTTACTGACGAGCTAAAATCCACACTTGATGAGGGTCGGTCTGCCGCCGTCCTCTTGCTAGATCTCAGTGCTGCCTTTGACACTGTGGATCATGCTGTTTTAAAAGTGAGATTGGGGGAAGTTGGAATTCAGGGAAAAACCTTGGAGTGGCTTGGCTCCTTCCTGGATAATAGATCTTTCCAGGTGATGGAAGGGGACTGTGCTTGAGAGAACCTCCCTACCACATGTGAGGTCCCGCAGGGCTCGTACCTCAGTCCGACTTTGTTCAATGTTTATGTCTGTCAGTTGGCTGAGCTGGTACAGGAATTTGGAATATCGGTGGTGTCATACGCCGATGACACCCAATTAGTGGTGTTCTTTTCTAATGGCTCTGAATCTAGTAACAATCAACTACCCATCTGTCTGGAGAGAGTGGTGAGTTGGATGTCCAACAGCTGTCTTTAGCTGAACGGGGGGGAAACGGAGCTCATGTTGCTCGGAGATCCAGGTATCCACTCACCTCTGATACATTGGCCCAAATGTATGGGAGATCCTCCTGTCACCACATCCGCAATAAAAATCCTTGGAATTTGGCTGGAGGACTCCCTAATACTGGACTGTCAATCCAGGAAACTTTCAGGGATATGTTTTTACCTGCTCAAAATGGTAAGGAAAATCATTAATGTAATCCCTGGGCATCTGAGGAAAATGGTGATACAATCCCTCCTCATTTCACGTTTGGACTATGGAAACTCCTTCTATTTGGGTTCACCGAAATATGTCATTAGGAGGCTACAAGTGGTACAGAATGTGGCCGCTAGACTCTTGTTAAAGATCCCCAACCGCATCTCTGCTAGGGAAGCACTTAAACAGCTCCACTGGCTACCCATTGAAGCTAGAGTTAAGTTTAAAACTCTCTGCATCGCTTGTAAAGCTATTAACAATTCTGGGCCGGAAAAGCTGAGGAACCTGATATCCAGGCACATTCCTTCTAGACATCTCAGATCCGGCCAGCTACAGCTCCTCAAAACTACCAGAGCCAGATGGGGAGGTAGATCTTTCACCCATCTGGTACCTAAGTTGTGGAATGCCCTCCCACTGGAAATTTGTGCTGCCCCAAACGAACTAGCTTTCAGGAAGAATTTGAAAACCTGGCTTTTCCCACAATAATTAGGCATTGGCTCAGCTTGCTCACTGTCGGAGCTCTTTTTTAGCGCTGGGAAGCCCTTGGGCAGCCATGCGTTCTATAAATTCAATAAATAGAAATAGAAATACACCAAATTGCAGTTCACTATTAGGAGGGGATGCTTCTCGCATACACTTTCCAAATTATGATTTTGAAGGCATCTCAAAACCCCTTTTGTGATTCACAAAGGCTTTCCTGCAGCTGTAGAATGGCATTGTACATGACATCCATGGGCACCAGTTTTGATGAGTAGTTGGTGTCTTTCACCTCTTAACGTACCACAGATCTGCACAACTCTTCACATGTGTTGCCAAATTATGAATGCCATATTTTTGTAAATCAAATCCAGTCTTTTCCCTTTACCCTTTGTATCATCTTCTTGTAACCTTTCTCAGGCACACCACTTTTTCCAGACAGTCCTACCAAAACAGCACAAGTTTGCAACTGCTCCAGTGCCTAAGACAAAGAAGAGGTTTTTCTTCCTTACGGGCCTAATACAGAAAGTGGAAATTAAAAAGTCAGGAAGCTGTTCCATTATGTCATTTCTACATTTTAGTACTTGAGCTGTTTCAGGGACTCGCCAAGATCACCAGGTTCATCTGGTAGAAATAGAAATCTACTCTGTTCTTAAGTTGCCAGATATATTCCTAGTAGGCAAAATGTAATTATGCATGTTTTCCTCCAGGAAGAACGTCTGAATCACTAAATCATGCAGAAGTGTGCATTTGGACATGCATCGTTTCATTTTTATATATTGGATATTTACTTTGCATTTAACCCCAATTTTCTCTTTATTCTTCACTTTTTTAACATTTAAAAAACCTTAGTATATTGCCAGTTTGTTTGTGGAGCACGTTACAATATGGAACAACAAAGCGGAGCTCTGCCTTGAAAATACATACATAATTAATCAATGTAGAAACGAAGAAATGGAAAAGCCCTAATGGTTTTATAAATATCCTGCTCGGAGATTTTGAACAACAAAAATAGTGCTTCTTTTCTGCAGATTAAATATTTAGGCAAATGATCCTGCAAGGTAGTTCCTTATTATCAAGGCATGAGCTTCAGAATATTTTTTGAAGGATATTTAACACAATTTGTACTGTTCTTGTACATGGAGCTGCTATTTCTAGAAGATGGTTTTGGATTCCAGTTATATCAAGAAGAGAATATAACCCAAGACAGTCTCCTTGTGTATGACGCCCCTACGCCCCTGCTGTTATGTTAATATTGACTCCGTCATTCTGAACTAGCATTGATGGGTGTTCTGTTCAGCTGACTACTTCCTTCGACAGAGCTGGCGACATAAGTGTTGAATATACCATCCATCTAACTAAGATGTCACAAACAACCATTATGGGTATGAATACTCCTAGCCCAATCCCACCTGGCCTTATATTGAATGAGTATTTCAAAGTTCTCTCTTTTCATACCTTCATAGTCCTATTTTACCAATTCGTGGTGGTTAATGCATTCTGTTTAAATTGTCGTTTGCATCCAGATGTAGTTCAAATTAGGCATCCATAGGTACCTAGGTTTCATCATTAACTTGAGAATTGATTTTACCACAAACATATGTGACATTAGAATGATGGGGTTTTCAATGCTCTGGTTGTGTGTGGTATGCTGGTACATATTTTTCTATACCCGCCCTGTCAACAAATTCAAATACTTATTGATTTTTTTCTTGCATTGTGGGGGTAAGAATCATTGGGTCTGGTAAAGCTGTATCCTGCCTTTGCTTTGTCAAACCATTCTCAAGTCTTCAAATCTAGTACAATATGTCAAAAGACAATTGGTCACATGATTTTGCCCACAAATTAGAAACAGGTGCAGAATGGAACAGGAACAGCTGCGATATTTTGTGTTCCACACTATTTTGCCACTTTCCAGTGTTTTCAAAACATGTCACATAACCAAGGTTGCACCTATCAGAAGTACAGCAGATGCAGTGGCACGATGGGGACAGGGATGTGAGGGACTCATCTCACCACAATGATGGGAGTATTTTATTGAAAAGCTTGGGGCAGGAGAGCATATTTTTGCCAAGTTTTTGTTAAAATAAGACTTACTTTGGATTTTTGTAAATTGAAGGGAGAATCTGAGGGTGACGCAACCCTTTGCTGCCAGTGAGGAGCAACTGTGGATATGAGCAGATAGACTAAATCTAAATATGTAAACAATGTATTCTAATGCAGGCCAGGGGAACTTCCAATCTGATTCGTGGTCTCTCTTGTTATGCCAAAATGTTTCCTGATCAAATCGGAAAGATTCGGCTAACAAATATTTCATTCTAAAACATCTTTTCAACCACATATTCGTAGAACCATTAAGAGTTCTTTTTTTTTTTTAAACAGATTTTATAGGGTTTTACAAGTTACACAGTACCATGTAAAGAAGTACATGTACGATATAAGAGAGCATATTTTGCAACATTTGGTAACATCTTGCTGTGGATTTATACTCCAGATAAAGCATTTGTAAAAGTCTGCATCTATTACAGCAGTAAGAACACATTTACAGATAACGTGTCAGTCCATTTGTAGTTGCGTCTGATTCTCAACCCAGTTTAATAAGTTAACAATTAACTGTGAGTAATGCAAAAGGAATATCCCCTCCTTCCTATTGACAGGCACAACAAATAATCTTCGACTCTTTAGAAGACCTGTTTAGGGTGTACCTCCAAAACATTGGGGGTTACATAGGTACCCACCATTTCACTTCGTGGGATGGTGTACGTCGGGATGGTGTTGCCAAAACCTGTCGGGTTTGGAAAGCCATGTATACTAGCTATAAGAATGAGAGAAGCAGATTTGATAGGCCACATCATTGACCAAATCATAGACTTTAGTAGCCAAGAGTCGTGATGATATATTAATGATACGTTACAGGGTGGTAAAAGTGTCCGAAGCTTTGAAGGACTCCAGTAAGAGGTTCAAGCTCATCGCTATGGGTCTTTTCCATAAGACACAGCGCTCTTCACTGTGGAGAGCACCACTCTCAGCTAGATGTTCTACCTCTTCTTTCCATGCAAAAGCCCTAAGTGGAGCAGCCAATTTCCACCTCCTGGTGATGCTATATTTGGCCAGAATAAGCGCCAGGTAGGTAAATCTACCCTGGACTCCAAGACCTTTTTTCCGTGGGTAGAGACCGAGAAGGCAACTTTAAGCTGAGAACTATGTGGTGCCCCCAACTACTTCCCTCAGGGCTGCTGTAACTTGGCACCAATACTTGAGCAGGGCGGGGTAGGACGGGGCATATGTATAAAATCGGCATCATCATCAGGGCTCTCTGGGTATGCCGCTGTGGTGTTGGGGAAAATGGAGTGTATCCTATGCAGTGTTAGGTAAGCACGCTGTGTTATCATGTATTGTATGAATTTAAGACCGGCGTTGTGGATACTCATTTGGGGTAGTCTATTGATATCTCTCTCCCACTTATTCCGCAATGATAATCAGGTGTCTGCCAATAACGATCAAGTATAGTGAGTGAACCAGTTAATTTGTGGTGGGTTCAATCCCATCCGGCACCCAATACCACTTGATATATCGCACCAGGCTTGCCTGTGTTATAACTAGTGTCCCTGTGAGCCGCTGTTCATGTATAAAGTCTGTATGGTTGAGTTGTGTACCAGCCCTAAACAATGTCCCCACCTCCGTCATGCCTGCTTGTGTCCATAGGGAAAGTCCACAGCGTGTCAATGTGCCTGTCGGAGTGGGAAGGGACAAGGAGTGGTATATAGGAAGCATAGGCAGCAGACTGTGTGTTGTATTTTATGGCTAGTTTCCAGTAAGTAAGTGCAGTCTTGAGTAATATTGGAGCCGATATTGGAACAGGTACCCCTGGGCACAGCAACCTGTGAAGCATTCCCTGGTCAATCATCCAGGGTGTGTAAGCTATCTCTTGCAAATTCTGTTCCGCCAACCAATAGGAGAGCCATTTTTTTTGCCCTGCCAGACAGTATGAGCAAAAGTCAGGCGCTCCCATCCCTCCTGCATCTGACGGCAGTTGCAGTTTCGTCAGGCTAATACAACAACGACCTGTGCCCCATGTTAGGTCCACTAGCACTGTGTTCAGTGTACGAAATGTCCTTCTAGGAATCACTACTGGTAAATTAGTAAAAAGTAAAGGATCCGTGGAAGCATCACCATTTTGAATATTGCCAGTCACCCCGCTACTGAAAGAGGAAGCAATGTCCAGAAGGTGCCTTGGGAATGCAGGGAGACAATTGCCCTCTGGAGATTCCCATCCAGCAGATTGTGTGGGTCTTTGTATATCTGTATCTCCAGATATCGAAAAGTAGTGGGGGCTACGGCTATCTCTTGATCACCGAATGGGATGACTTGCAGGTGGGAATCATCCCAAAAGGTGAATGCATGGGATTTCCTGAAATTTATGGCAATTACCGTGAGGGATTCAAACTGGGCAAAGGTGTGGGCTACTGTATAAAAAAAATCCTGGAGATCTTTGGTGTAGATCATTATATCATCAGCATACAGTGACAATGCATGGACCGTATGGTCAATAGAGATACCCGATTCCACTGATTTAGCACGTAAATGGCATGCAAGGGGTTTCAGCGCGAGCACGAATAACCTGGGAGAGAGGGGGCATCCCTGTCTCATGCCCCTTTGTAAATTAAAGACCTTCGAGATGTATGCCCCAGCACACACACTGGCTGTGGGGAAAGTGTGCAGTACTTTAACCCATTGAAGGAACTTGGGGGGAATCCCAAACCTTCGGAGGGTGGCCAACATATATTCCCAGCTCAATGTATCGAAGGTCCAATGATAGGCACCTGGGAAAGTCTCCGGACAGGCAGCCATGATGTGGTAAATCTTACGTATATTTAGTAAGGTACTTCTTGCGGGAACGAAACTACATTGATCTAAGTGTATGCGTCTCGGTAAAAGGGGGAGGAGGTGACCGGCTTGTATTTTACTGAGTATTTTGTATTCCATATTATGTGGTGATAGAGGCCTATACGTGGAAATGTATGTACGGTCTCTGCCTGGTTTAGGCAGCGAAGTCACCAGTGCCTGCACCATGCTGGGAAGCAGTGACCCTGCCAGTAAAGATTCACGATATAGGCGTTCTAGTCGAGGAGCCAGCTGGGTGGTGATAGCAGTATAAAACTCCACCGGGAGGCCCTCTAGGCTTGGAGTCATGTTATGGGGAGTTCCATAATATCAGTACAGATTTTAGCAACTGTAATTAGCGCTGCAAGTGATAACTTGTTATTTGCTGTTTTTTGGTGTGGGCGCACTGTGTCTAAGAAACTTTCAGTCGCCTGCGGTCTCACCTGGTGTGGGTTAGAGTAAAGAGACTTGTAATAGTCATGAAAGGCCTCTTTGATTTCGTTCTCAGTAGTTACATGGGTTTGCGTCGGGGTGACAATCTCAAGTAGGGTTGTCGGCGAAGGAGCGTTTCTGATCAGCAACCATTAAGTGTTCATTATCTAATGGTTTATTGTACATCCCTCCTTCTCCATGGTTTAGTTTTTTGAAAAAGTCACATCTGAGAATGTCATCATGTGACTAGTACAAACATGTCAAATTTGGGCTGAATATTATTCTGAATATGAAACCAGAAAAGGTCCAGGATATAATATTTAGTTTACCCTTTCCATGACACTAATCTGATACAATATACACCAGCAAGCATGAACCAATATGTGCAGTGTAAAAAAACACAATGTATGTTCAAGATAACCTGCCAGTTATCGAAGCAAATTTCTTCTAACCCCCAAAGTACCTAGATTATTCATGTGTTCTATAATCTGATTTATGCTATGAATTAGGCACACAAAAAAATCTGCCTGACCAAAATGTTACTCCATGTGAGGAATTTGTATTATCTCAGCTCTATTCACTTTAATGCATGTCAACTGACTACTTGCAGTGATCCGTCACAATAATACATTTCAGAAAAGTTTATAGTCCTACTTTATTGAATTGTTTCTCTTAAATTGTATGTTTCATTTACTTAACAATGTCCTACATTTCTGTCTCCTCCATTGGCATATATACATACATCAACCATTTACTCATACTAATGCAAGCAAAGACTTCTGACAACTATTTAAAAAGTGGTCTAGAAAATCGATTTTGTACACACAATGGTTGATTTTCTATCCCTTGCTTAGATGAGCAGATTTGTCAAAATTGTATGATGAGTTCAAGAATCAATATACATGTTTGAATTCTCGAACTCTTTCTTTAGGTTATAATGATGGCTATTGCTTAATTTCCGGCAATTATATGAATGTTGTTCTTACTGTACTATATGATCTCTTGAAATTGCGTGCACTGGGAGAAAAGAGTAAGCAACAACATGTTTGTTCGCTCTTCCCCTAATACTCAGTAAGATTAAATATGTTCTTAAGGAATAACTAAGGACTACTCTTTTTTTCCCCTTTCTTAGTTAGAGAGTCTGTTTCATTTAGCAATTTATTAAATTAGGTCACTCCGGAGAAATTCTATACATAAAATCAAATTTTAGGGACAAAAGTGGTGCGGTGTAATTCACACATGTGATCCTGTGTTAAAGATGCACTGAGTACTACTGAAGTATTCTAAATAGAATACCCTTGCCACTGCCATTTAGCATTCTCATGAATCAGTTCTGCATGATTCTTGACATTACATCTAAGGTTAGTAATAGTAGGCGCCCTCAGCTCAGAACAACTTCACAGTTTGCCAGAGAAATGTACTGTATGCATTGATTTTTTTTCCCCTTCAAGTGCCTTATTGACAGCACTTGCATATTAACCTCTGCACAACGGACACTCATCTCTTTAAAGTAAAAATGCTCCCACTCAAGTTGTAAAACACATATTGTGCAATGACCTGTCTATTCTTCATTTTCTTGATCCCAACAATATTAGATTCCATACTGTTAGTATGTATTTTCGTTTGCTGCATATGTAACTCATGTAATTTGCTGCTGTGCCAACTCTCTGCGTCCACTTCCCCCTCATTATGAAACACCCTATCTTAACTACCTCTGAACTGTTTGGCCGCATATCCTACGGTACTGTATGGGTATGTTGTAATCTATTTTTATATAGTGTCACTATGTATTTTTTTATTCACTCTTTATGTATCTCATGTTATTGCTGCTGTGATATCTCTTTAAAGCGCTCTGATAACTTTGAGTCTAATTAGATAGATACATAAATACATATTGTTTAAATTGTAATTGACCATAAATTCACAATGCTCTACATACGACTTTGTAAAACTGTTTTATTGTAACTACAATCACGCGGTGGAAAGGAGCTTACTGGAAGTCTAGTACCACATTTTTCATTAAGACAAGCACTGAGATTTGTGTCATCAAAAATATTGTGCTTTGTCAATTGTTATTGCTCCTAAAGCTATACAATATCTTATTATGCAACATCTGTATTCCTAGGACACATCAAAAGAGCTGAAGGGAGGGAACGTCCAAGTGATGCCCTGAATCTCAATGACGTTCAGCATGTTTTTATGGTGATGATGCTGAGCTCTGCAGATCAAATGGTGTGCGTTGGGATGAGGTGTGTAACAGGATAAGATAGTGGGGTGTCTTTTGTGGGTTTGAAAACTAATGTCAGGAGTTTGGATTAAGATGTACATTTGATCTAGAGAAATCCAGGTTGGAGTTTGAGACATGCCTAAAGAGGTTAAAGAGAGTCCTCTCGGCCAAATGAATAATTCCCTGTAAAAAATGTAGTAGGTGGAAGTAGGTAATGGAAGTGTTGATGTTGTTGAAGTGGTCCAGCCTCATGTATAAATTGAACTGCACAAGTTTCCTTGTTAGTGGTTAGGGAATAGGAATATGGGGGACGATTTGGGGGTGAGATATGACAGATGGGGCTGAGTATTACACGAAATAGATATCCTCTCTACTGATTCTGATAAGTTGAGCATGAGTTATCAGAGAGCCATCCAGTGTTATATGGCTGAGGCCTATTATTATTTATTTTGCAAGTGTGTTATGAAGGAGGAAAATTAAAGCAATAGTTGTGTAGTGTCAGCATGTAGCTCATAGCTCATATGAAAGAACAAAGATGGAGAAAATATTGCATGGGCATGTGGATGTGGAGAGAACAGAAATTCACCCACAATAGTCACCAAGCATGATTGTGGCTATTACTCGGAGAAGAACCACCAGGGGACAAAGAGGATTTGGTTGGAGACAAGGAAGCAAACCCATCAAGATCTGTGTCCACCATTGATAGATAGGCAAGAGTTGTGAGCATAGTTTGGTGTACAGTAATGTTGAAGACGATGAACATGAAGAACATGTGGTAGGCAAAGGTCAAAAAGCTGGATACATGTGTGAGAGCTGTTTATGGGAATGAAGGTGCAAAGCCAAATTGCAGCTGGTTGGTATGATCCATTATGAGCCCCTCAAATTCTGCTACCAAACCAGAGGGGTTTCTGCGCTGAGCACCAATTCTTTCAATCTTAATCAACGACGTTTTAAACACACCACAATTATAAAGCTGCACTAAAACAACTTATCTTCTGTGTTTGGAGAGCCTAGTCTATCTCATGAACCAAGAAACAGCACTGCATCCATAGGTTGCAAATATAAACAAAATAAAATATATGTGTATCTATTTGCAACAATGCTTTTTGCTGTTTGTGAGACTGATAACATATTAATTATGTGTAATTAAGATAGACACTTTTTAGATTACAATCTCTTACATGATTCTAATAAAAATAATACAATTATAGCCAAATTTTACATTCATGTACAATTTAAAACTTAATTCTGTAGAAATCTTGAGATTCAATTCCAAGATCTCTAAATTGAATTCTAAGATGCACTAATTCATGCAAACATTTACATAAAATACACTTCTTGAAAGCCATTTTCCATGCACACAGCTCGGACCCCTGGTATGCAAATGGAGAGCTGCAATGTGTGCAGAGCGTTTTGTATGTTTCCATGGCTGTGCTTGGTGCAAACCCCTTTTGCTACTGTATTATTATTGTAGGGGTGATGTTATCTGATAGTGTTTGTGCACATGTTTTAGTGATACATTATTGCACTGTATTATTGTAAGTGGTGGATGTGTTACATTCTGTTTTGTCCTGGTATATTTTAATTGTGCATGTTGCTTTGTGCACGTTATTGTTTTATGTTCTGTGGTTTACTTTAGATAAGTGAAAAATGCTTATGGATTTCCAAATAAAAGCAGTACATGCCTTAAAAGTTCCTGGAACAATCAACAATGTACCGCTGTCTAACATATTCAAGAGCAAACACAAGGAGATGATGGACGGAGCGCTGAAACTTTTCAGACATTCACCCCCAGTCACATATCTGGGTTCAAACCATCATCGTTCTTTAGCTCACTTAGCTACCCCAGTTCAGACCCAGCCACATGCAAATCAGTCTTGACCCTGTTCCTTATGGGAACAGTCCAGCCCAAAATGCCAAGCCCGGTCTTACCTGGAATGGAAACAAGAATCCTGGGACCGGTTT
This sequence comes from Triturus cristatus, assembly GCF_964204655.1. NCBI lineage: Eukaryota > Metazoa > Chordata > Amphibia > Caudata > Salamandridae > Triturus > Triturus cristatus. Next base: position 1,119,166,741 of record NC_140592.1, read on the forward strand.
CGGCGTAACACCCCTCATCAGCAAAGCTAGCTTGAATCCAGTGGCAAAGTGAGCAAGGGACCTACATCTGGGCATTACCCTGCCAACTAAGGGCGAACAAAGCAAACACAAGGAGATGATGGACGGAGCGCTAAAACTTTTCAGACACTCATCTCCAGTCACAGATCTGGGTTGAATCCATCATCATTCTTTAGCCAACTTCGCCACCCCAGTTCAGACCGAGCCACATGCAAATCAGTCGTCTTGACCCTGTTCCTTATGGGAACAGTCCAGCCTAACTTGCCAAAACAGGTCTTCCCTGGACCAGAAACAAGCATCCTGGGACCGGTTCTGTGGTAACACTCCTCATTAGCCTGGCTAGCTTGAATCCAGTGGCAAAGTGAACAAGGAACCCACGTCTGGGCATACCCAGCCAACTTAGGGCGAAAAAAGCAAACACAAGGAGATGGTGGACAGAGTCCAGAAACTTTTCAGAGACTCACCCCCAGTCCCAGATGTAGGTTTAATCCATCATCGTTCTTTAGCTCACTTCGCCACCCCAGTTCAGACCAAGACATATACAAATCAGTATTGACCCTGGTCCTTATGGGAACAGTCCAGTCCGAACTGCCAAGCCAGGTCTTCCCTGGACCAGAAAGAAGCATCCTGGGACCGGTTTTGGGGTAGCAACCCTCCTCAGCCAGGCTAGCTTGAATCCAGTGGCAAAGTGAGCAAGAGACCCATGTCTGGGCATACCCTGCCAACTTAGGGCGAACAAAGCAAATACAAGGAGAGGTGTCTGCTAACATATTTTGGACAGAGTCAGCCCAGAACTGTGCCAGAGAATATCTCAACTTAGTGTTCCAGGTGCTCATTTTATGTGGTACATCACATATGTGAGACGCCCTAGTCACCAATCAAATGGAGCAAGACTGTATGGTTACTTTACTTGGCAGTCATGCTTTCTACACTAGTTTTTTCGAATCTTATTTTTTCCACGGATGTCTGTCTAAAATATTGCATTTAGTAAAATGTTTATGGCTACTCCGTTTGTTTCTATAACAGTAGTGCAACAATGTTTATGAAGATAACATTTGTGTATCATTCTCCATTCTGCCACTACTGCAACAATCAATGTTAATTTGCATAATTTAAAAAAATTGTATTTTTTGTAGTCCAATCCCTGGAGCTCATTTTTCCGTTGAATCGTCAAATTCTGTGTAATTCGAGCTGTGTAGCTTGTGATGTATCACCTTAAAATACAGCCTATGTTCCCAACACCTTAGTGCTCCCTCTTGTTTTTGGCAGATGCCAGAACACTTGTCAGACTTTTTTATTTGGTCTGTGTGTCTATAGAAGTCCCCTTTGGAATATAACGACGCCTTTGTCTATTTGTAAACAAAATGAGATTTCTGACACCACTTTGTCAGGTGGCCATTTTATACCTTTCGAGAGACCCTGCCACTGTAGTCTTCTGGCTGTCACACTGCACGCAGGGGTCTTCATCACCACTGCTCAGCATGCCTCGCGGTTTCAGGTTTAGATTTCTTAGATTTTAATTGCACAATACGTCCTTTCTCACTCAGATTTCTGTCTGCGTAGACTCTCAGGCCGTATCTGAAGCTGTTTCAGTGGTTTTAATGTCTATTGTCTTTCCTCTCCTATAGTGCCACCTCTGCTCGGGCACAGAGGTATAATTTCACCGCTGCCTTCTTAATGTGCCCTGTGCTCCGCCCAGCAGCAGACACAATGTTTCTTGTAAGACGAGTTGCTCATCTTCTGGAAAATATATTTCTCCATTTATTCTTTTGAAAAGTTATACTCTTTTTTTTATTTATTTTTTATAATTTTTTATTGAGCAGAGCATTCGAATCTTACAATATATAGTATGTTTAGAATCATCATATGAAACCAGTTGATACAAAAACTCAAGCGACAGCCTTTCAATACACAATAATAGAGAGCAGCTAATCATATACTCATTCGCAAGTTAACAATGTACACTTTTATCTTAATAAGCAGCAATATTGAAAAAACTTCCTCAACCTTCTAAAGTGCAATACCTATAAAGTGCTAGTGACTGTTTATCATCAAAAAAGCCATCATAGCTACAACATATTATTATTAAAAAAGAAAAAACTATGACACTGACGACTGATAACATCGTTGACTAATAAAACAGAATATGTCATTCTATAAGATGCACCAACTAACAAAGTACTAGTGCTTCTAAAGTGCCATAAAGAAAAGTGCAAATTTTATCTTGGAAAGCAGCAATATTGAGAGAACTTTCTCATCGTTCTAAAGTGCGATACCTATAAAGTGCTAGTGCCTGCTTATCAAAAAACGCCGTCATAACTACAGCATGTTATTAAAAAAGTATTGATACTTCTAAAGTGCAAGTGTCTTGTAGTAAAAACTGCTACATCCATATACCAACCGAGTGTTAAAATCCCTCTTCAAGCTTTTCTAGGTCACTAAAAAACTTCCAATTTTTTTCAAATTTCCTAGTGGCCCCCACTCGTCAGCCTCGAACAAGACATTCTTTCGAATTGCTCGCCTAATATAAAAAAAGACTGCATCCCAAAAGAGCCTCAGCCCTGGACATTCATAAAAAGTATGGAGCCATGCACCTTCCCCATCTATCTGGCAGCGAAAGCACTTGTTCTCTACTCCTGGAAATCTTTTTTGTAAAGCCGCCGGAGTTAAATAAGAGAGCCATCGTGAAAGGAAGGCCATCCTTTTGTAAATTGCGGCACGTAATAATTTACTGGCTAGATAACAGATGGCCTCCCACTCCTTTAAAACCAGCCTGCATCCTGTCTCCCGAGTTATTTTATCCAAGTGGCTCTCTATCATAGGAGCTTGACCCTGTTTATGTAGCAGCCTATGCCAGTTTCCCACCCCTTTAACATTGGCCCCATAAAGGGCTATCACAAGTTGTTTAGGGGCGTCCAATATACCGCAGGTATTTTTTAGCAGATGAACAAAACGTAAATATTCAAAAAAGGCCGGTTTCCGATGGCCCTTGCCATTACTTCTAGCCAGGAGATGGCCTACTTTGAATTATAAAATGTCGTAACTCGAATAATCCACAACCTTCCCAAAGGTTTATATGTCTTGATTGCAGCTGGAAACCGAGACTGGTACATTCGCTCAATTTTAGGTACTGAAGGCCCAAAGAGCCGGTCTTTTTAAAAAAGGACTGAAGTCTAAATAAATAATCTTTTAACGTCTTGTATCGTGTTTTTTTTGGAAGTTTGGAAGTTTTTAAAAACACTTGTGTGAGTGATCCAATTTCTTGCGTCATTATGTCTATAAAAAAGCTGTCGCTGGTACATTTAGATCCCATCAAGTCAGACACCAGATCTAAAAAAGCCGCCTCATAATATGTTCTCAAATACGGCAACGCCAAACCCCCTTGTTCTGTAGGCAGTTGCACCACTGATAGTTTGACCCTAGGGGCTTTCTTACCCCAGACAAATCCCATAAGAAGGAAATCGATTTCCCTAAAATAGGACTGATTTATCTTAATAGGGACATTAGGGAACAAAAAGATAAGCAATGGTAATATGGACATTTTAATCAATGAGACTCTACCTACTATTGATAAGGGGAGTAATAGCCATTGTTCCAAAAGCTTCTTAATCTTGTTCTTCATTCGTAAATAGTTCAGTTCAAATAGCTGTTGGTACTGGTTGGATACAAATATCCCAAGATATCTTATGGGATCAGACTTAGTCGCTTGCGTCTTCAAGCAAGATGGAAAAGAATTCAGATCTGTGTTGAGGGCCAGAACCTCAGTTTTGTTGGCATTTATTTTATAACCACCTATTTGTTTGAATTTCGAGAATTCCCTCAAAACTGTTTCGAAATTCTCTTTATCGGGGGTCAGGTATAAAATAATATCGTCAGCAAATCATTTAAGTTTAGCCATGCCAGGAATCGGTGATTGAATAGCGGCATTGTTTCGTATTTTAATTACCAGAGGTTCCATGAAAAAAGTAAAAAGCAATGGCGAGAGCGGACAGCCCTGTCTAGTTCCACGATTTAATTTTATGGTTCCTGCATGACTTGAGTTTATAACTACCAGAGCCGTGGCTCCCTGGTAGATATTACGTAGCATATTCACTACCTGGGCAGGAAATCCAAACCGACCAAGAGTAAAAAACAGGGTTCTCCAATTCACAAGGTCGAAAGCTTTCTCTGCATCAACCATTACAATACTTGCCTTGTATTAAAATAATCCAGGGCATGTATTAAAAACTGAGTATTAGCTGCCATAGATCTACCTGCTATAAAGCCGGTCTGATCTCTGTGAATTGTCTCTTGAGCGGCAAAAAGAAAACGCTCTGCCCATACTTTCATCAAAATTTTATAGTCTGAATTTAGAAGACTAATAGGTCTGTAAGAGTTTACATCTACCTGGATTTTAATCTTTTTTAACAAAGGAGACAATTATTGCTTCTTTAAATTCAGCTGGGACGGCACCACCATTCTTAATAAAGTTGAATACATTTTTAAGGGGGATAATTAATTCCTTGAAAAAAACTTTATAAAACTTGATAGGGAAACCGTCCTGCCCCCAAGCTTTACCCCCAGCTGTTGTTTGGATAGCTGCCAAAATCTCGGCGGCTTCCATTTCCGAGGCCAGTTCACTGATCCGGTTATCTGATAATTTAGGAACATTAATACAATACAACTGAATCCTCTTCTCCTCAGCTAAGTATTCAGTAGAGTAAAGCTGATTAAAATGTTCGAAAAAAAATCAAATATCACTGCCTTTAATCACTTCTTGACCAGTCCGGGGGTCTAAGACCTTGGATATTGTTGCAGATTCTTGCTTTTTCCTCATCGAGTTTGCTAAGAATTTGACCATCAACTGACTTTCTTCATAAACCCTTTGTTGAAATATTTGTGAATTACAGACTTCTTCTAAAATAAAAAAATCCCTCAGCTCTATTCTTGCCTGCTCATACTGATTTGGGAGAAGCTAGAGTTGAAGAGCATATTCCTGATCCACCGTGGCTGGCAGTTTAGTAATCTTAGCCCTACAGGTGTTGGGCTGGGCAGCCGTAAAGGCTATTATCTGGCCGCGGGCCGCCCCCTTGAACCCCCCCAGACTGCGAAGGGGGCTGCTGTGTTCTCATTGATCTGGAAATATTCCAAAATGCATTCTCTAAACCTTTTCACCCAATCCTCATTATGGATAAGGAGACGATCCAGCTGCCACATGAGTCGTTCCCTACTTCCTCCCCCAAACACCATTTCTACCCCAACATAAGCATGATGTGAGAAAGGGTTACAGCCTATACCTGCCTCTTGAATTTGGAGGGATCTGGAGGTGAGAAAAAAATCTATTTGAGACGCCGTTCGAAAACGGTGCGAGTAGCAAGTATAAAACTCCTTATCTGGATTAATTTCCCGCCATGGATCTACCAATTGGTATTCTTGTCTGATTATTCCCATTAATTTCTTAGTATTTGGTTTTAATTGGTTTTTGTTCTTGTTTGAGGTCTCTTTCCTTACATCCTGTATAGAGTTAAAATCTCCTCCGAAAATCACCTGTCCGGGAACTCCTATCAATAAATCATTGATTTGAACCAGAGACACACCATCATCTGAAACAGGACCATAATAATTTATAAAATTTAATATTTTCCCATATAGCCTAGTTGCCACCCAGATCCATCTCCCATGTGTATCCCTATGGACCTGTAAAAATTCCCAGGGAAGTTTTCTCGAGAAATAGATTGCTACCCCTCTCACCGCAAGGCCTGAAGAAACAAAAAAAACTTTTGAAAAGACCTTGGGTATAAAACGTTTTGGGGAGTTTGATTTCAAATGTGTCTCCTGAAAAAACAATAATTGGGGATTTAGAGATGTCAGCCATCTAATAAGAGCACCATACTTCTTTTTATTTAACATCCCATTAGCATTGACTGATAGGATCTTACATCTACCGGTTACTATAATTGACACTAACTTGTATATTAGCTATACCTTCCGCTCGTGCTCTTTCTTCTGCTATTAACCCTACCTGAAACCCTCCCTTCCTTTCCACCCCGAAAAGAAAACACCCACCCCTCGAAATGTGGAAAAAAGACCCCTACCTACCATGCTACCCACATTTCGGCCCTCCCATCTAACCTCATGGGTGTCATGAAATTACACCCTGGCTGACCCCGCTGACCCCCCAACAATACCTACCAATCAGTCCGTGGGCTGACTAGCCCAACTTATATTTGGAGAAAGAAAAAGTGCCCCTCATGTTGCCATGTGATAATTCTGATTCCAAATAAATAATCTAATAGATACCGATGTTCAACAGTGCCTTTAAAGACAATTCTACTTGGCTTGTAAATAAACACGTCTTAACCAAAAAATACTGCTGTTTTCTTCCTTTAATTACAATATTTAAAAAGTTCTCTTTATATGCTCCCTCGGTTTCAGGAGGACTTTATTAATGTAGAAAGTGTTAGTTGCCACATGTTTCTGAATATGCAGAACAGTATTGAATAATGCTGTTATCACAGCTCTTGCTGTTTATTCATAAGATACTTAGAAGAAAGGGGTACGCATTAATCAAATTGTAACAAAAACCAATGACAATTCTAGATTTAGGATTGTTGACTGTTCTACACTTTGTTAAACGTTACAAAATGACAAAATGGATAAACCATATTATTCACTAAAGTTTCTGAAAATTAAGAAACAAAATACGTAATTTTATTGTCATTGTGCAGGAGCAAACTTATATTCTTGGAAATTGACTTTGCACCTCTAGATTTGCATCACCTAACGTAGAAGAATGGTAGAAACATTTTCATAATCGGAAGCACATTCAATTCATGGGAATGTTTTCTGATTGGCATTTGTATGGATATCTAATTTTAAGTTTTAATTAGTAGAAAAATGCCATTAGTGTGTTGTGATCACTATCAGGTCGAAGTAATACCTACTGTCCAACATTGTCAACCACGCCTTAGTATTGATCACAATGTCAACAAGACTTGATGCCTTAGCCCTCTGAAGGTTATGTTAGCTAGAGAATCAGATGGACTATGGCCATTAAGAAATCTTATATCACATGTAAACATCATGATCATGAAATGATTTGCCAGCCCTTGGTTTTCTTTAATATCAAAAGGAGTCTTCTTCTGATATTGCATTCCTGTGTATATCTTTGTCTAGGGTAATGTAAGATCAACACAAACTAATATTCTATGATTTATTGGATTTCTGTAATCTGACCATATTTCTAAAACAAGATCTTCAAGGGCAGCTAAGTTGGGCTCAACTCTCTTTACCGTCTGGAGGAATATACACATTTATTTTACCAAGACCTTATCCCGGAGTGCTAAACCCAATAAATCAATTGTGATACATATCAGTTGGCCTACTCAGTACTGGCAAAGGTGGTGTAGTCGCGTGTAATTTTGTGGATACCCAGATTGCTTACCCACCAGACAGGCAGCCATATTTCTGTTTAATTGCTGGCATGGTGAGTGAAGCACCTATCCATAGTCACTTCAACGATGGTCCATGCAATTTTAAGTGAGTGTATGTTTTTGAATAGTCTTATCTCGCTCTTGTGGAATTGGGTTTATGTGGCTATTCTTTAAAGCTGCAGGTAGCCAGACCAAGGCATTATCCACTGGCTGGGTGCCCTCGCTATTGTTGCCTAGACCACTCGCAAACAAGCCCCTCTCCCTTTTACCTAGTTTCCACAGGCTGTTTTGTATCAATCCTGGATATCCAGGATATTCTATGTTGGACCATCGAGTGGCAGGCAATCACTCCTATGCACTGAGTATATGAAACAACCATACTTATTTTTAAATATCATTGGACTCACAAACTTTAAGTTCTTAGAATTAGGAAGTCTCAATGGTGAGACTGTATAGAAAATATCAAGTATATGTGATCTTAAATGGACGCATAGACCAATATGAGTATTTCATGTTGAAGGGCTTTCTTTGACAAGCCTAAGTGTACAGAATCCAGGCTTCCTTGTAGAACATAGAGGTATCCTAATTGACCAACTAAAACAAATCCACTAATGGATTTAATATTGTTGCTGAGACTGAATGGGAAGCAAGAATGGGGGGCTATTCTTTCAATACTGAGGATTCACTATTTATATCTGGTGTCAGCCTTTAAAGAGGGAGAAAATTCATGGCTTCCTGTACATCTGATTTTGGAAATTTCCCTGCTTCCCTGCCCAGGCTCTAAGAGGTCTAGAATGACAATAGACTAGTGTCAAGCTTTTTGTGAGTGGCAACCCTCTCAGATCCGGCCAAAAGAAACTCATCAGGGTCCCGAGATTCAAAAGAGCCAACTGGGGCGGAAGAAGTTTCCTGGTACACACAGCAAAAACCTGGAATCAACTACCACTGGCCATAAAAATCAGCCCATCCTTGAAATCCTGTAGAAAGGAAGTTAAAACATGGCTTTTCTCCGCTCAGCTCTAATCAACATCTCCAAGAGCCAATGGTATATCTCAGCGCCAAGACGCCTTCGGGCATTCGCGCGCTCTACAAATGGGTAAATCAAATCAAATCGAATCAAATCAACCCTTCTGATATGTAAGTGGGACAGGGAACAGCTCCACCCTTCTCATCCTGGCAGGATGACCCACCTTTTTCTTCATGCCTGGGAGGAATACACAATGGCCAACTGCCACTCTATTCACAGTCATTTGTCCCAAGACACAGGCCGCAGGCACCAGGTCTCGAAAAGGACAACTTTCTAATCATTTTGTTTTTTTAGAAATGTGACTTAAAATCCGACTTTACCATTAAAGTGCATTTTTAAATTATCATTCTTTTGAGACCAAACATGACATTTCTACCTATTACCAATCAAATTGTAGCCCTTATTAAATGTATTAAGGTAACCCAATGTTATCCTATGGGAGAGGTAGGCCTCATAGTAGTGTAAATTCTCCTCCTCTTGAAATTTCAACTTTGGAGCAAACTAAAAAAAATGAACTAATCCTTCTCAAGTAGTGCACCTAAAATATGAAATTACATCAAGACAGATGCAGCCGACAAAATGTTCACGATGGGAATGCAAAACCTCATATTTAACCTTTCATTTTTCAAGGCTTCGGTTATCCCCAGAGGAGGTACTTTGCCCAGAAGTGCAGTATGTCATGTTTGTAGTCCCATCTCCTTTTCTCAAAAAACCTTGATTACTGATCTCAGCTATTGCAAATTGAAACTTAATTTGAAATATGCCCCATACAATTTCACAAGCTATTAAGACAACACCCTCAAATAAGCACAAACTATATAAACTGGATGATTTATGTGTGGTTATAGTGTAAATATTGCCAAGCATTTTTATTAATAATTTACAGAGTTTTAATCGATGTCTATGTCTTCACTACACCCCATACCCATGTAGGCTGTCCAAACTATTATGTAAAGATTTTTTTCTCCCTTGAGTCTGGTCCGTGCTATATAAATGAAATGTGATCATTGTTTTTTTGCATTCACTGATTCTTTCCATCCCATTTTTTGATTTTTAAATATAACTAAGAAACTAAAGCATTGCTTTGAAAGCACCACTTTTTGAAATATTTTTCATAGATGTAGGACAAGCTTCTCTCACAGTTAGATGTCCTGAACTCATTTTCAAAAATGTGTTTCAATCTGACAAATGTTTGCTCCTTTTTTTGAGTATTTGTAAAGTATTACTGTTTGTTAGTTAATTTTATTCAAATCTTACTAATAATCCTGTTGATTGCCCCAATCTGTCAATGTTATGCTTATTTTATATTTCGCCATGCGAGAAAAACATTATACCTTTAGAGGAACACACAAAAACACTAACAATATGAGACTTACAGTAGCAAACAACATGAGACTTACAGCAGTTACGAGGAGCATGAATTTCTGGATAAAGTAATGCTTCCTTCACAGCAAAGGTGGAGGAAGCCATAACAGGAACACGAATACCTGAGAGAGGAAAAACTGGTAGAGTCTTGTTGATGATAGACTTTGAATCCCGATTGTGGCCTTTCTGTAGAAAAAGCATAGCTTTATTTGTGGACTTTTTGTCTCTGATCTAGTTCAGCATTTTCCTACAGGGGGTACTTTTACTGTCAAGTAAGCTGGTGAATGCAGAATTTCTACTCTCTGTAGAGTTAGGAAAGCTCAACAGTAGCTCCAAAGTTTGTGACCAGTTGGTTGTTAAGTTCTGTCTGTTCTAAATGCCACAGGAAACCAGAAGTTTAAGGTAGCTGCCATTCTGACATTGAAGCTGCTATCTGAATCATACTTTATCCTGTTAGAGTATCACTTTACCATGTTACAATCTGAGAGAGATCAATGAGTGTTTAGCAAGCCATAGGACCTTGAAGATTACATGATGGGCTTTATCTTATAGAACTTTTAGGAGTATTGTGCAGGTGGTGAAAACTGAATAATCAGCTGGATTATGGGCAGTTTGCATTTGAGAAGTATCCAGCATCTAGATTTGACATCAAAAGTTTTTTTCAAAGTTGGAAAGTTTAAAGACACTCTTTTCCAGAATGCTGCTTCTTTTGATGCTTGGCTGCATATAGTGCAACATCAGCCTGGATTCTGGAACTGATATTACCATTCTGTAACAGCATAGCTAACAATGGTTCCCAAATACAGGCTTCTGTTTTGAGAGGAGCAGCCTGTAGGATAGCATCCACTGTGGTACTGTCCTCCAAGCATGAGCTGTCAATGGCTTCTGCTGAAATGAAGTGACCCCAAAGTATGTGAATTCCTTTTATGCTGCTGCATCTTGCTTAAGATACATGTGAAGGATCGCCTCCACATTTAGGCATAAGATTTAAAATTGAAGATTTTAATGAATGATTGGGTTTGTTATTATAGTCCTTAGAAAATATATTTGTCTCTTATTCATTTTGGTAACACAGGATCCTTTGTAATAGCATGAAAATGAATGTTATGATTATGAGAGTTTATAGGTTTTTGGAAAAATCGAACATATTTGTTTTGCACAGAATGTTTTTCTTTAATTTTTTTATGTTTTTTGCTATATACTCTTTTACACATGCATGTGTTTGATTAGTTGATGGTAAATAACCTAGCCAAACAAGATGGCTCATTCTGGTAGACTACATTGTACACGAGGCTGAATATATTTAATTTGAGTCTGGCTTTTAATGGTAACCATTGTAGATAGAAATTAGCAGATTAAGACACCTGGTTAATGTAAGTGAAATTATGGTGAGTGATGACTATGGTAAAACTCCAGAAGTCTTACTGTTAGCAAAATTTGCCTTCAATATATCCAATAACAATAGATAAGATTTGTTTTATGAGGATAATGATTTTTGCTTTTGTGGGTTTCACATTTGAAAGTTGTTCAACATTGAGGTTGGAGATCTTGAATCAAATGTAATGGATGCGGATGTCCTTGATGGTAGACAATCTTTGGTAATTTTGTATATCATCTGCAGGCAGCAGAATGACATACACAGCTCTCTGTTTGAATTAGGCAGAGTGGGAGCCAGAATAAAGTCAAGGAGAACACCACACAGCACTGCAGCAGATTCTGAGATCTGCTTCCCATCTTCACAACTTGAAGTTAGTTATTAAGAAAGGAGAAGAACCAACTGAGGGCCTAAGCATGAAAACGTTGGTGGTGCTCCTTTGGAGCACAAGCTTAGAGCATCCTTGATCAACCAATTAAATCAATATTATTACAAATAGACTTCACGACCAATACAAATAAAATTGGTGAGGCAACAGATCCTTAGCATGTGCCACCTGCAAGTCCAAAGAAGTGGGCAGTGGTAAGACCAACTCTATGCTTGTCTCTTGCAATGTAAATTTGGGGAGAGCCTGAACATATATTTCTATTAGATCATTTTAATGCACCCTCTACTGGTATCATATTCCACATAGTGCTATATGTTAGAAATGGAGTGTCTAATTGGCAAAGGTATGCACGCTGTTGAAGAAGGGACCACCACTCTAGTCAGAGTAAGTCAGATACACACCCTAAATTAACCCGTGCTCACTCTTTGGTAGCTTGGAACAGAGCAGTCAGGCTTAACTTAAGAGGCAATGTGTGAAGTATTTGTGCAGCACATTAATTAAAGTGACAAAGTAAAAGCACCTCAAAAAGCCTCCACACCAGTTTTAAAAAAAGAGAATATTTAGCCTATTTAAACAGCAAAGTGACAAAAATCCAATACGTAGAAGTCGAGATATGAAAGATTAAATGTGAAAATAAAGTCAGCAAAACAGGAGTTCAGAAGAGAAAACTCAGGGGAAACTACACCAAAGATGCCAGGTCTAACAATATGTCATTGAATTATTTCAAGATTCTTTATTCATCCTACATTATCCGACATTATTTATGTTTAATATTATTGAATGTTATAGACTAAACATTGCCTCCTAAGAAAGATATGATTAGTTGCGCTGTGCACACTTGGCATGCCAATCATAACTACATAGTTTAAGGTTGAAAGCAATGCATTCCGCAACGCATGATACCACTAGGCAGTATAGTGCAGAAAAATAGAGTTCAGTGGATTAAAAGCTGGTACGAAATATTTCGTATCCATTAGTCAGTGCTTCATTTAACTGTATTTTCATTTATCCATGGCCCTTTCAATGTATAGTAAGTTTACATACCCTATTGGGTGGAGGATCTGTTCGGAAATGACTTAAGATATTATTTCATTGAGTTTATTTATTCTAGTGGCATAGAGGTTCACTTATCATTGAATTTCTGTAGTGCAACCCTCTTTTCAACTGTGAATATTCTTGGGTATTATTCTCACTATAAAAACCTAAATAAATATTTAAGAAAGCGATTCTCTGATATCTTTATTTAAAAAAATATACAATAGGTGAATGCTTTTAATTAATCAAAGTTGACATGATTGCATAATCTGTCATTTTGAATGAATTCCATATAAGTGAGTCACGACCTTTAGATGAGTGGCTGGAGTAGAAATAGTAGGCAGTGGCGATTCTCTTTGATATACAGTCTATTATATGAAAGATCATCTAATATCCATCTAGTACAGATCACTGGAACAGTTCTGTCGGGATAGCAGGCCTTCCTGACAACTTGATTCATAAAAAGTAGCCTGGTGATCAAACGTTTACCGTGCTTAATCCCAAATCGATCAATCTAGATGTCACTTTGTGCCTCTTGGATCTTCCAGTAGATATCAAGCGCTGTACAGCTCCACAGCATGTGCTGAAGGTTCACATCTACCAGCTGGCCCATAGGACAGTGGACATTGGTGCGCCCAAATTACCTATTGATTCTGGCCTGTGTCAGGTATGCCCTATGTATTATATAGTTTTGTATGAGCGGGAACTTGCCATTTCTCTGGATGAGTGTGGGTCCCTCCGGTATTGCCTCCCACTCCCAGTCTTTGCATGGTCAGAGGAGGTCTACTTCCGAGTGATGCCTGGGGGGGTCCAGTGTTTGCGCTGTGTGTGTATACAATGAGTCAGCGAACCACTTCATGAGGTGTCTCCCTGTACCCATCACATGTATGTACTGTATAGTGAGGTGTATGGTGAAGTCCTGTGATACGTCCCTCCACATCGCCGTAGCATTGCGACTAATGTGGTGTGCAGGAGAAACTGGCCTCAGCCATCAGGACATCATACGGTGCCAGCTGGCCATCGCGATAAGGATCTCCCAACGTCTGCAGCCCACCTTGCTCCAGGTGGAGAGAGCCACCTGGTAATGGCCTGCTGGCCCCCTGGCGTATCCTGCAAAAGCAGTGCCGGTGCGTGGGGGACTGTATCACCTGTAAGTCACAGGCCCCATATGAAGCATCTGTGGGCCACCTCCAGCATCAGCTGGACAGGTGTTGCTCCCCGCCTGCCGGGATGAAACAGCCTGAGGATGGATGAATGCATCCATGGTGGCAAATGTGTGGCAGTGTCTTCCAGATTCCAGCCACAGGCCATCTGGTCACCCACTGTAGTTGTGCTGCCTGATAGTAGTGCTCCATGGTGGGTACCGCGAGCCCCTCCAGCAGGTACAGCTTGTATAGTGGAAATGCAGCATCGTGAGCCGTTCCTAATAAACTCCCACATGGTACTTTCGGAAGAATGAAAAATGGTGGGTCGAATATAAAGGGGCAGGTTGGCGAAGAAGTACAAAAGCCAGGGTAGTACCACCATTTTGGGAAGGGCTATGCAGCCCATGAACGTTCAGGGCAAGCTCCGTCAGAAGTGTATATGCGACTTGATGGCAGAAATCACTCGTAAGAGGTTTCCTTCCAGTAGCTCCTCAGGTTGATGACTAATCTTGACCTCTAGGTACCTAAAGATGGATAGCTGCCACTGCATGCCCACACCATTCACAACCAGCATGGGGTCCGGGGTAGATGAATCAAATGGGTACAGGCACAATTTCGCCCAATTCACCTGTAGGCCAGATAGGGACGCAAAGGCCACGAGTGTCCTTGCTATATCATTGCAGGGGTTTCTTATGTCCCTAATGTATAGGAGCAGGTCGTTTGCGTAGAGGGAAACTGCATGTGTTCCATCACCCAAGGGTATCCCTCATTCCTCTCCACCACTGTGTAGGGCCACTGCTAGGGGATCTATAGCCAGTGAGAATAGGAGCGGTGACAGTGGGCAGCCCTGTCTGGTGCTGCGACCAATGGCTACAGGTTCGGACACAAACCGGCCTTTCTGGACCCTAGGGGTTGGTAGGGTGTATAAAAGCCGGACAAGACAGAGGAAGCGCGTTCCTAGTCTGTATCAGGAGAAAAAATAAAATGCCCCACTCCAATGTATTGAACGCTTTCTCCAGATCGAGCACCAGACATCCCGAGAACGGCCACCGAAAGAAGTGGAGCAGGTATTTTGGCCAGGATTTTATTGTCTGTATATAGGAGTGCCAGTGGTCGATACGAGCCCAGCAGTTCGGGGTCTCTGTCTTGTTTAGGCAGCAAAAGTAGCAGCGGCTCATGGAGAAAGCCCGACAGGACAGATATCTCCAGCGATGCTTCATAGAGGGCCAGCAGGCGGGGGCTAGCGCTATAGAGTATGCTTTGTAGTATTCAGCCAGGAGGCTGTCCGGCCCAGGCGCCTTCCCCATGGCCAGCGCGCTCCTAGCTACTTGGACCTTGAAGAGCATGATTGGTTCTTCAAGTTCTACCCGCTGTGATGGTGTTATGATGGGTAGAGAGATAGTAAAGAAGAACGATTCCAGCTCGGCCGGCTCTGCCCTGACAATGGATTTGTATGGCGCTATGTAAAGCCTGGTCAGTTCCAAATGTATCTCCTGTTGAGTGTGTAACAGCTAGCCTGATGTTGAGCGTAAAGAAAGAATCGTAGGGCGCGTCTGCTCCTTATGGATCAGCCATGCCAGTAGATATCCCGCTTGGTCCGCTGGGGCATGTGTGCGGGCAGAGTGAGGTGCATAGTTTAGGCAGCGGAGTAATTCTAAGAACTCCACATGTTCCCACCACGCCACATCTAGTCACCACTTGCGCACTGAATTTTTCACAGTGTCAGATTCCAGCTGGAGGAGCGACTCCTCAAGGTGTGCTATGTCCCTGTCCAGTTGTTTGCAGATGCCCCAGCTAAGACCCAAACAGAACCCCCCAATCACTGCCTTGAATGTGTCCCATTCCACCCTTTTGACACTGACTGAGCCTGCATTTCCTTCTAAGAAGTTGTGAATGGCAGTTCCCAGTGATGCCCAAAAGGGGGATCATCGAGCTTTGTGGTTGAAGGCGCCATATATGTGTGGTCTGCCCGACTCCCTCACACGCCAGTTGGAGAATTTGGGGATTATGATCCAAATGTGTCCGCCCCATGTAATCTGTGTGATGACAACTTGGAAGCAAGGCCGTTAAGCCCACAAAGTGGTTGATGCAGACGAGAAGGTCATGTGGTGCAGAGTAGAAAGAGTACACCCGCACAGTGGGATTCAGGGCCCTCCATATGTCTGTTAGGCACCAAGGTGTAGCCAGTCCCCCAAGGCTCCGGCATTAGTGGAGGTGGTTGTGCACAAGAGTGGCGGGAAGGATCGGTCTAGTGTGGTGTTGAGGACGGCATTGAAATCCCCCATATGAGCCAAGGTAGGGCACTCCAGCGAGCCAGCATGCCCAATATCGCCAGCCAGAAGGTCATCTGTTCCATGTTGGGGGTTGTATACAGTCTCGAGCACTCACTCGAGACTCCCACTCACAAACATTTATCTGCCATTAGGGTCCACCTCCGCCTCATTGACTGCGAAGGGGACTCCCCGCCTCACTCAGACGAGTGTCCTCCTGGTGTACGAGGAGTATCCTGTGGGAAACACCTGCCCGCACCATCTGCGCTGCAGCCTGTGGATCTCGGGCATGCAAGGTGAGTCTCCTGCAGCAGGGCTATGTGGGCTGATCTGATTTAAGGTAGGAATAAGTAGTGTAGCGACTTGCAGGGTATGCATACCCCTTACATTCCAGGTAATTGTGTTAATGGCAGACATCTATTCTGCAGGTTAGGGTTGCATCCCTGTGTGGGTGTCAAAGTGCGTGGGGGTGAACTAGATGTGTAGACCCAATTCTACAGGTGGGGGCCACACCGGTCAGTCTCCATACTGGTGAACCATAATGAATAACATATCTAAAAGTGGTAAAAACAGCATGGACATTAACATGTATCCGCCTAAACTGTGAAAACGCCTCTCAACAACTATCGGCTCATCACTCTTGATTTATAAGGCCTGTGGCCTATTAGGGGATGTAAGGCGAGCACAGTGATGCCCCAGAATATCGCATCAATGAGCACACGGTGCCAGGGCATAGGCACTAAACTCTGTTGCGGGCAAGGTCATCTGCTAGTCTGGGTTTGATAGAAGTGTCCAGCTGGCCACACCCTCCCCCCTGATATCCCCAATGCCTCAACGATGTATACAGTACATTGAAGTGGACTCCGTGGCTTTCATATCTCTCTTTATTGGCTAGAACAGTTTGTCTGCCGTTTGTGGTGTGACGCTGGAAGGTTTCCTTGTTTCTCCTAAAGAGGGCCATGTCGCTGAGGAGCCATCGCTGCTATAAGAATGTTCGGACGAGGTCTGCTGCCACTGTCATGCATGATTGCAACTGCTTGCAAAGCCTGCTGCTGATCTTGTATCACCTGCTCTGAATTTGGGACTGCTCTTAATGGGCCGAATAGGTGTCTGTGCTTTCCTCTGACTAGCACTGTGTTTGTTGCCATTGTGTACAAGTTCCTCACTGCCGTGCTGCGATACCCAGCCAGGTAGGTCAACACCTCCCGTGGAGTGTAAAAGAAATAGGTGATGCCTTCAGAGATGACTCGGAGACGTGCCGGGAAGAGGAGGAAGTATCTGCTGTCTAGATCACACAGTTGCCATTTGACCACCAAAAATGACCCCCTCTGTCTCTGCACTCCCATGGCATAGACCAGGAAGAAGAGCACTGTGGCATTCTCCACCTTCACATCTCCCAGCCTGCATACCTCCTGAGTTTTGTGTCGCAGTCCCTGTAGCTCGGTAGACAGAGGAACAAAGGTCTTGGTCTCGTTCCCGGTGGTGGCCAGCCTGTTGGCACTCTGTGAGCTCGTTCAACTGTGAAAAATGGCAAGAGCACTCTGGACGGCAGTAGGCTCCGCAACCACTGCTCAGCATATGCCACTGCATCAGCCCTCTCCATCCCCTCCGGCAACCCCACCACCCGGATATTGTTCCACTGGGAGCGGTCTTCGGCATCCTCTGCTCGAAGCTCCAGCAACTGCACTTGGGCCTGCAGTTCTTGCACTTTGGTCAACACAGCCCTGGTTGCAAGACAAGTCTCTGACAGTTCTTGTGCCATGTCACGCACCTTATCAGCGAGCGTACGATGATTGGTGTGTAGGAGGGTGAAGTCCACTGTAATTTTCTTTATATGACCCTCAAGGGAGGTGCCTGTTTGGTCCAGGGATGCACCCAGCTTATCCTCTGCCTGCAGCATGGAGTCTAAGTGTTGAGCATGTGGGTGGTCACCCGCTCCAGTTGCCTCTGATCCTGGTCCCCTTGGGTGCGTTAGTTGGCCTGTGGGTGCACTGGCACTGCCCCAACAAGTTGGTGTCCTATTGCTGCTGAGAGTATCCAGGCACTAGGGAGAGATGAGAGCTGCTGGTGTCTGTTGCACAGTTCGTCAGACCCCTTAGGGACACCGCTCTGGGAACATCTCCTGTGCCCGGTTACACTCGCAGATGCCTCCTCCTCAGGGATGTGAGTGAGGCTGTCTCTGCAGTCCCTTCCTGTCATGGGCATCAGGTGCTGTCAGGAGGTGGGGCCCGTGCACACACCTGGATCTAGGCCCAATGCGACCCCCAGATCTCAATGTTAATCATTGTCAGCAATGGGAGGCAGTGCCAGTCACAGGTGGTCCCCAATGGGGCACGCAAACTACTCTCATGGGATGTGCTGCCTATCGTGTTGGCCGATCTGGCGACCTGCTCTTGTCACATTATTGCTGGGCCTGTGCCTGACTCGGCCCCCAAGCCCCAGTGTGTTGTGCACCACCTTCCCTCTCCTCAACTGGCTTTGTGCATGGCTTCCAGCCCAGCTTTGCTGCATTTGTTTATGGAGACAGCTAGCTAGGGCCTTCTACTCCGGCCCCACTCAGAAAGGTCGTGAATGCTGACACATCAGCCAATCACTGGGTGGTGTCCTAGGGGTGTACCTGGCCCACTCCTGCTCAGGGGTACCTGTCTTTGTTGGCCCAGGATGGTCTCGGAGGCTTGGTTCATGCCCCACGGTAGGATGCTGAGCTAGCAGAGTACCTCCCGCCGGGTGGTACATCTCTTTACGGCACCCGCTTCCCTGTGCCTACACAGCTCAGGGTTAGCCTACCGGCCCAGCAACCGGCACCCACATGGCAGCCTGCAGGGGGTACACCATCCACAGTCTGTGGCACAGGAGTCCCGGCCTGCCCAGTTCTCATCTGTTCGCCCAGTTGACCTCCAAGGGGTATGCCTCACCTTCAGGTCTCCGCGGTGGCACCCAGGTCACTGTTGCCTCCCAGAGCACAGACAGTGGGGCGGCCTCCGCGCACATCACACCTGCTTTCCTTCACTGTTGCCAGTCCCCTTAGGTGCCGCTGCTCCCACTTCAGCGGGGTGTCGCCATCGCAGTCTGGCATCCACTTTGTCTGGTTGGATATTTCCCGGCCCACTCACCATGCAGGTCTGAGTCCCAGGCTCGGTCTCCCAGCAGTCAGCCATTTTTCACCAAATGATTGGCATCTCAACAGTCCACAGCTGACGGCTCTATATTCAGCCCCTACGGGGCTTGGATGGTACCGTGGGCTAGTGTATTTTAATGGATAATGGGGCCCAGCTGTGGAGCCTCTCTAGAGTGCGTACGCTATCGTGGCCAGCTAGCCACGCCCCCTCACCACTATTATTACTTCATAGTGACCAGAACTCTAGACTCAAAAACATCTGAAAATGCTACCTCTTCTACAATCCCATAGTGAGAGGCAAAAATCACAGGGGAAGCCTAAGTGGCTGCTCTGTAGATTTCATCTAGGGAGACCCCTTGAAGTTTGGCACATGAAGTTTCCATTGATTTAATAGATCTGTCATGTCCCCTCGGAGAAGAAACCTGACCCAGAGCCCCATAAGCCTGAATGTATGGTAATTCTATTAGAAGTTTGGCTCTTTCTTCCAGGTGTGTTGTGCTTCTTGTATGTTTATGTTTGTTTAGGAGAGTATACAACAGGTCTTCAACTGTGCTCATTGCCTCTTTAGTGTGTTAGTTACTTGTGTTGTATCTGGCCTGCATGAGTGAAATTTGTTTGATGTTCCTCCTGCTACTGCCATCCGCCTTTTACTTATTCTTTGTGTTATGGAAAGCTGTGCTGCTGTTGTCTATGTTACACATTTGTTGTGTTTTGAAGCTTGATATAAAACTTCCCACTACACAAAAATGCAATTTATTTTACCAATTCTCGTTTTAATGCATGATGTGAATGAAAGAGTGAATCCCCAGATAAATATGTGAGCAAAGTTTAATTTTGGTTTTATGTGTTAAACAAGCACATTTGAAATTTATTAGATTACTGTGTAAGATTTTGAAACATACCTGTTATGTTATGTTATGCTTGTTATGTTATAACGTTTTCTAAAGCGCACAGCTGCCTCAGCAAACGGGCGTCCCGGCGCTGATAGCAGAAAACGGCAAGGCTACCAGAAGGAAAGTCTAGGACAGAGGAAAGAGGTATGTTTTGATTGCCTTACGAAATGACAAATAATTATCCATGCCACGAATATGCAAAGGTAGCCTGTTCCAGAGTTTGGCTGCCAAAGTAGAAAAGGAACGTCCGCCTGCGTGCACCCTCCTCACCCGAGGAACAACCTCATCGACCGAAGTAGGCGGGCTGGAATGTAAGGTGTAAGTAAATTGGCCAGGATGCCTGGCGAAGAGAGCTTTAAAATTTTAAAAGCAATGCAGAGGGACTTAAACTCTACATGTTTGGCCACAGGCAGCCAGTGTAGCTGACGGATGGCGTTCATCATAGAGCACATTCTGGGCAAGCCAAGAAGAGTTCTGGCAGCAGCGTTTTGAAACCTCTGCAGTCTCAAAATGTCAGCCTTATTAGTCCCCAAATAAAGTGAGCTAGCGTAGTCCAATCGCGATAGGATGGAACCCTGCACAATAACCTTCCTAGTGGGCTGCTCAAAAAACCCCAGTAGTGGTTTAAGCCCACGTAAAATGCCAAAGCAGGTCCACGCCACTTTCTTGGTTTGAGTCTGAAAGCTAAGGGCAGAGTCCACCCAGACACAAATTGCTCCACGTCATGTACAATACCTTCATCCAGTTCTGATCTTTTAGCCAACATCATTTTGCATCCTGGATGTTTGAACCCATAGAGAAAGTGGTAAGGCACAAATACAATCTCAACAATGCAATATGCATGTTGGCCAAAAAGCGAGGAATGACTCATGTGGCATAGTCAGAGTCTCTAGATATGTGCAATTTTGCAGCCACGTTGTTTTATGAAAAAATATGGATTTGCTGCAGCAGCCACATAATCCATCACCTACTGCTTAATATGCAGATTGTGACAAAAAATGGTTCCAGATCAAAAGCTACTAAAAATGCAGCAACATCTGTCACTGTGCAATGAAAGGGCCCTTTGCACGGTTTGACTGGTCATCCTTCTGTTGCTTATTGCTATATTTGTGTGTCTGACTGGTACTAATGAAGTGAAACCTTTGCACTGACAATGTCAATGTTTGTAAAATTGACAAAATAATAAAGTAATGTCAAAAGTGCGCTGCATTATTTGCTTTTTCTTGCCACATAATATAGTTAAACCCTGCAGCATAATTTGGGCCTCCCCTGCCACATAATTCTAGTGGTGCTGATAACAGTGCACTTGGCCGACCAATGTCATCCAAAATCAAATTGTGTTCCTTACTTTATGCCTTTTTTTATTGAGGGTTAAACAGCCCAGTGGGTGAGAGGGGAGACATAGATTTTCAAGCGCAAATAGGACAGCTCACTGCTAACGGGCTAAAATTACCACTCCTTGGTGGAAAACTGCAAGCTAAAAAGACATTGGGCCAGATTTAGGTAAAATCAAATTTGCGATTCCTTAATAGCGAATTTTACCGATTTGCTATTAAGGACTCACAAAATTGAATGTAGGTAGGAATCGATAAAATATTAGCGATTTCTTAATATTCCTTAATAACGAATCGCAAATTGAGATTAGCTAAAAAGGAATACCTACCCATTCATTCCTATGGGCTAGGAGGCCCATAGGAATG
Organism: Triturus cristatus; assembly: GCF_964204655.1. Classification (NCBI taxonomy): domain Eukaryota; kingdom Metazoa; phylum Chordata; class Amphibia; order Caudata; family Salamandridae; genus Triturus; species Triturus cristatus. Next base: position 1,119,188,487 of record NC_140592.1, read on the forward strand.
AATGGAAAGATATTCACTATTCGCTATTAAAGATTTAGCAAATAGCGGGCGCTATTTCAAGTGTGCCAGGGTGTCAAAAGGACACCCTGTTGCACCCCTGAAATGTGCATGTGCGCACATGTGGCGCACATAAATGCCCTAAGGGCATGAATGTGGGCCACATGGCACTTTAAAACAAGCATTGGCATAGCCAATAGGTCTCGCCTTCCTTTGGGACCTTATAAGTGTTTAGCCATGCAACAGTTGCATAACTAAATACTTATAAGGTCCCAAAAGCGAGACCTATTGGCTATGCGAAAGTGAAAGTGATCGCGATCAAACATCAAAGCGGCCGCGAAAGTGAAAGTAAACGCGGTCAAGCGCGTGCGCCCGCGCACATGCACTGTAGCTCTAGGCTGGCCTGGTAGCACTTTTTGGAGCCCTCTCAATAAGTCTCGCCAGACCAGAGCATGCGCTGGGTCAGGCGAGACCTAAAAAGCAGTAAAGCGCTTTTTTTAAAGGAAATCGCTAATTACCACCAACTTGAAGTTGGTGGTAATTAGCGATTACTTAAGGCTAAAGTGCACTTTTTTTTGTGCTACTTACATTGCATTTAAGGAATCGCAATTTCCGATTCCTTATTTTGCTAGTAGGTTTAAACTCACCTACATTGCTCGCAGCCAAATAGAGATCGCAAACGTTAACGATCTTTATTTGGCCACCTACATCTGGTCCATTGTTTCCCGAATAATACAAGCAGAAGAGAAACAGTGAAAGGAAAAATAACGTGCTGGCACCCCTGTTCCCTAGAGCCTACCTGTGTGCCTGCCTTGAATTCGACTCAGCCTTTCATCCTCCTGAGGAAGAAAAAATGAGTACCATTGTTTTGGCTAGAAATAGGCATCTGATATATAGCGCCAATAAATCTGGTGAACGAGAATGTTTCAATTGCACGTCATGTTGCAAAAAAACAGACTAATTGCACCGCAAATAGGCTAAGTACCCTTTTCCAAAGGTGTGTGACAAGCATGCTGGCAGAAGAGGGAGGTCTCTGCCTGACCCTATGCATAGAAAGAGCCTTGGCCGAACAAGCAACGCCTCGACATTACAGCAGAGCCCAGCATGCTCCTTCTCTGCATTGCGCCCAGCAGACATGAAGTTGTTGCATTGCTTTGAACTATAGTTTACCCCCAGTTCTATCCTGCCCACTCTGCAGCCAGACATCTCGCACACTCCTCTAAATATTTACCTGCTGAATCAGGCCTAAAAGTGTCATCCCAGGCTGCCGTCCTGAAATGATGGCTTGTATAAATTAGCACCAACAAGTACAGTTAATACACTGCACGAAGGGGTGCTCAGAAGGCGGCTGGTGATTAAATAGACTGTTAGAAAAGCGGCTTGGCATTGGTTGATGGTCATTTCTGCTTAGAAAGGGCATTTGTCAAGTAGATTGCCTTTTTTCATCAGTGTGCTGGCGCTAACCATGGGTGGGTATTGATGACCACCACAGCAGCAATGCTGATAATTATTCCCAATCCCCCTGGCTTTTGAGGAGCAATCACTCTCCCGACAACGGCGAATTATTTTTTCGCGGTGGCGTTGAGAAATACATTCAACACTCATAAGTGCGCAATTCCATCGTCAGGAAAGCCGACTTCATCACACGCCCAGAGACGGAAGCGAAGAAAGACCCCCACCCCGCTTCAGTCTGCTCGACGGAGCAAATCAAAAGGGCTCGGCCGTCCCTCACGAAGTGCGTCTTTGAGCTTAGCTGCCACCCGGCAGGTTGCTTGACATTGCAATTTTGAAAGTTGCCATTGTATCACACGGCCCAGCCGTGCACAATTCGGGGGATTGGTTACGAGGCAAAATCTGGCCTCGCAACTGGACGGGAGAGGGATTAAGCTTTGCTACTCTGCCGTCCCATTTCAAAGCGGCTAATGTTCTTTTAGCGGCTGAAAGCTAAAGAGCGCTTTAACCCTTTGACGTCGACGTGCGATTCAACAAGTCTCGCGCCGTCGACGCCCACTCTGGTTCGAGACAACATGTTCCTCGAAGTCGCTGCGTCAGTTGTGGAAAGAAGAGGCCGCCCCTAGCCTCCTACTGAAAAGTGGTGCTAGGTCTGAAATATAAAGTTTAAAAAAAACGCACCCCAGCGCACGAGACAATTATATACAAAATCTACATGTGTTAAATGGCAGCTCGCGCATGGCTTCAATCAACAGGTGCCACACAAAAATTAGTAAAATATGGGCTTGAATCTCTGACAAACAGACAACCCGAGCAGCGTCTTATTTGGAAGAATGTCGTCGTTGAGAGACAATATTAAATCTATTCAAATTAACCGACCTAACAGTACACCATTTTCTAGCTGTCGCCCTGACAGGTTCATTTGCATTTGATTTGCATTTTCATTGACTATGTCAGTTCATGCACTAAGTGTGAGCTTGAAGGGCTAGTCTGAAATATCTTGGGGACGCTTGCGGAATACTGGAGTAGAGTAATATTTCTAAGAATAACCTGAGGGGATTTTTTCTCAAATCGCAGCTTTATTATTTACTAAATGCCGGTTGTTAATTTGTGCAGGTGGTGGACGCCATGCTTACTTTTGTGACTTATTTCCATCATCAGGCCTTATTCCAAAACAAGGGATAGGAATGCAGAGAAGACAGAAATGTGGGGGAAAAGAAAGATAGGGAACTTGTGAGAGAAAGACAGCAGGGGTGAAAAAAACTGCAAGGATGAGATAAAGAGACAGAAAATATGGGGAGCTGGAAGGAAAAAAGCATGAGATTGAATAAGGGCTAGCCAGCTCAGGCGTTCCGTTTTAATGGATGGATCTACGACATCCTAGACAAGGAACCCCCTATCTAAAGCTTCACACTGAGGAGCTCCTCCCATTCGTCTTCATAGTCCACTGCTGAACTTGGAAGATTGAGCAGAAGTGTGAAAAAAAAGAAAAAAAAGAGCATCTCTAGTGGACCTCGTATGACGCAAAGACCAAAGCCTCTTATTTGAGTGAATTACATGGCTAGAAAAAAACTTTTCTCGAGTAGTGAGGCCTCATGCTGCCCACCGCAACATGATGCTGCACCGATTGAAGTTAAATAAATGTTTATCATATTGGACAGTATTTCTTACTCACAGGTTACCTACCTCCCCTGCCACAACACCCTGTGCTTCCCTTTATGGAATTCTATCAGACTAGTTTCATGTTAAAATCATTAACATTTGGCGTACCTTCCAAATGACTTCTTCAGCCACTCTCCCCATGCCTCAGACGACTGAGGTCCTAACTGCTACTCCGGATCCCAGACCCCTGTCTTGTTTTCTTCCTGGCTGTATACAGGATATTGACAGTATGTTGATTTTGATATTCTCTGATTCACCTCTGAACTTGTATCTAGTAAATATATTTAAATTGTACGGGCTACAGTTGCTCCAGTCATCGCAGAACTGTGTAGTCAATCTTTGAGTATTTGGAGGGATTACCGACTTGCAAAAGAAAGATAATATTATTCCACTTCTTAATCCTTGTCAAAACCTGCAATAGTAGCTAATTTAAGGACCGCTTCTTTGTTGTCTTTGCCAGCCAGACTGATGAAAAGCATTTTATACAAACCTTTGTTGGCTTTCATTGAAAATATCAATATTGTTGTTCCAGCCCAATCTGATTTTTTTGTCCATACTATAACAGGAATGGTCCTAAACCCATATACCAATGATCTCATCCATATGTTGTTAGATGTAGGAGCACAAGCAGCTTTGGTCTTACTGGACCTTACAGCCTTCGATACAGTCTCTCGCTCCATTTTCATTCATCATTCATTTACAATTTGAATGGAAGACCTATAGCTTCATTGGCTGACTTTCTTCACGTCAAATGACTCTCAATCAGGTTTGCTTCCTCGCTTTAGGTTTGATTTCAAAGCAGTCCTTATGTGTCATTCCAGATGGCTCCTTATTGAGCCCCACACGTATTAATAGTTCTGCGACTCCTTTGGATTTGGTGATTCATCCCTTTATCATACATATTTATGCCTACACTGACAAACTCGATTGATCATCCGTCTCAATGGAAATCCCATCTTTCTTCAAAATAAGTAAAAAAATGTTTGTGATCTATTGCTTTCTTAATGGACATAATATTTTTGCACCTTAATTCTCATAAGACTGAGATCTGTGTTTTTGGCAATCCTCCAGTGTGGGATAAATCTTGGCGGCCAGCTACTTTGGGGTTCTTCCCAGTTTTGGTAGACTTGGGCCACAAAGTAAGGGTCAATTTTAACTCTGACTGTCTTTTAAAGATCACATAAACAAACTGTCATCCATCAATTTTTATTCAGACTTGGCAGGCGGGCATTTTTGATGGTCATAGCGATGATATTGAACAGGTTTTGTCTTCACATTCAAATCACAAATGAGACTATCACATTGGAAAAATGATGAAAGCCTATCTATTTTTGTGTATCTTGCTTGCTGTAATTTTGCCCCCTGAATCAATCTCATAGTACCAAGACGCCATTTCTGAGAAGCAGTTTACTCTTATATATATTCCGATCAAAACATCGAAAGCAAATCATTTGCGGCCCTTGCATTTGGCATGCTAACATTGGGCTCTTAATAAAAACTGTTGCCCAACCTATAGGTCTCCTCACAGGTCTCAAACATCAGGCCCAGCCCTTCAGAGTAACTCTCCGCACACAGACAACAGGTTCAGTCCTCTTCTGTTTTTCTGCAGGTCTAGAAAGTGTTCTGAGAAGAGTGCTCTGGGGTACCACATTTATGGTTGCCACCAACCAGTGCATGGGGATGACTCCTGCCTCTTCCCTAAACAATGGAGATCCAAGGGGCGAACCTACACAATTTTCCAGCAGTTCCTGTTTGCCCTACTGCAAATAGTCCCAAAGTGCACCATATTCCCACAATCCAAGATGCGAAAAACCCTTCTTCCCTTGTGCAGAGAATATGTGCGCACCCAGAGGTGTACCAACCCAGAGGTGTGGCCATGGTAATGACCAGTCACCTACTCTTTATCAGGATGGCTATGGGGACAAAGGTTGTGGCTTTCCAGGAGTCACTTGACATTTAAGTGTGACAATGCAGGCTCCTTTGAATATAATTAGGTTCTTGGGCCCACCCTAACTGATCTTCCTAATGGGGAAGAAAACCCCTGCTCAAATGCCATTGCCCCTGTTTGAGAGCAGTTTTTGCACTTCATTAAATAACTAATGTAAATTACCATTCAGGAGCTTTAGGCAGGGAAAAGGTGACTTTTCCTAAATATTTATAAAAAATCCAACTTCATCATTAAATCAGGCATTTAATGAATATAAAATGATTATATGAATACATTTTGGAGCTGGTCCCGAACACAAGATACAGAATTCATATTTTAATCTGTGTTGTGTTTTCGGTATACAACAACTAGACCTGCAACAGTGAACATACCTTTTAGGCTCTTGTCACTGTAGTGATATTGTGACATTATTTTTTTCTACATAACCCCCTTTTAAATACCACGCCCCTTACCTTGTTCACGACAAGGCCTATACAGAGGTGACTTATTAATGTTTAAAAGGGAGGACTGTGTCTGTCAAAAGGGATTATTTTGTCAGGTAGCATTTTGCGTTTTACACTGCAGCAGTCAGGCTGCAAGGCTAGTCCGGAAGCCCCCAGGTTTGTAGGCCCAGTTTGTAGATGGCACAGTAGGTGCTACAGTCCACAGGCATGTAACTTCCAGTCCCTGTGTGCATTTCCTCCACCATATACTAGGGACTTATAGGCAAGTTAAATATGTTAATCGGTTTTACCATATTTAAAGGGAGAGAAAAGGTACTTTACTTCTGGTTGGCAGAGGTAACAGTGCACAGAGGTCGAACTCCAGCAAAAATAAGGTTCAGAAAAAGGCAAACAACCTGAGGTGAGAATGTATGTAGAAAAGGCAGATTTCCTACAGTTTCAATATCACAAGAAAATACAATATGCATGTGTAAGTTTTTCTTCTATAGTTTCTGAACTTGAGAAGCTCATTTTAATGCAAATGAAAGAGTTTCCCCATGGTGATGCAAGGGAATTAACTACATAATCAAAATGCCTCCTTATTTAAAATTGTTTCAGTTGTTCCAAGTAAATCAATTGATCAAACTCTAAGCAATTACACTGTTTAACAAATCCCTTAATAACCAATTGAATCAAATCAACTACAGAGTTGGAAAACTTCTCCACCTGAATAGTCAAGTTCAGACAAAGCTTCAAAACACAGAAACATGTCTTGCATAATTGAACTGCTCATAGTCTGACTCAGATCTATCTGCTTAATGGTAATACCTAGATTAGGTAATAGCACATCAGTAATGTATTACCCCAGGATTTAGAATTCAGGTGCAGAAAATACACCATGTTCTTCATATTGTAGTGCATTTACTTGAACTTTGTTACCTTCAGTATTTGGCTCATGATAAGCAGTTGTATAATATCTATACATTTATATAAAATTACAGCATCTCTCAAAATCTATGTTAATAACAGATAAGTGTGTTAAGTTGATTAAAATGGAGTATCCCATACGACAGTGATCTAAATGAGCACCATAGTGAACTTTAAAGTTTAATTTTAATTTGCATCTCATATTCTTTATTCTTGATTTATCTAATCTCATATAGAAATTAGTAAACTCTCATAAGGTCACATACGTTGCTTTATTGAGTAAAAGCTCACATTTTATTAGAAACCGGCGTGTATGTGCCTCATTAGAACTGGAAATGAGATTACGCGTTTCCTTTAAGCTACAGCGCTTTGTTCCAGTGATATGCCATGACCAACGAATTCTAGCTGCATTGTGCTTTAAATTATGACAGAGAATCGATGACTACAATTCGTTTCTGAATAGGATTAAAAGTGTGCAACCTCGTGAAGTGTATGATCCTTCCAGGGATGTAGGTATTATTTGTGCAGCAGGTGCAGTGGCACCTGAGCCCAGAGGTCTGAAGGGCCACTTAACCCTGATTATTGCTGTACTTCACTGTCTATGCAGCAGTTGAGGGGTAGGGGGATTTTTTCCTTGCTTGCACTAGGGCCCATGATACCCATGCTATCCCACTGTGGACTTCACTTGTATTTTTGACCAGCTCTTAGTTATGTGACTTCGTGCATTTAAATAACTTCTGTGATTACTTCACTGGTTCAGAAAACTTTGAACAAATACTTCAAAATCAAAACAATTTCAGCAGATTGCTATCAGAGACACACTTCAAATTCCTCATAGTTGATGTGCATGTGAAAATCTATGAAGTATGAATAAATGCATGAAATGTGTTTAGAGCACAATCCAATATTCACAACATTGATAAATACGTACAGTTGAAGGAAGGGGACACTACACTGAATATTAATAGTAATTACATACTTTAATGATATTTTAAAAGAACCATTGACCCAGTGTACCATATATTTTTTTTCCAAAACTAGCATGTAATCAACAATTTTGTAATTGTTTATATTCTTTCCTCCCCTATATAATATATTCGAGAAATGTCTGGAAATTAATTCTATAGAAGCATTCTTTAAGTTCTGTTTTTCCCCATTTTTCAGTTGATCTTGTACTAAATGGCGGCTTGCAATCTTTGTTTTACTTATTATTTAATCAAAATATGTTGAACTGCTTTTTCGTAGCAGCACCTTTTAAAGAAAAGAAATTTGCATTACACTGTCATTTTATTTTGAATGTACCAGAGTAGGTTCTACAGCTCAAACGACATTATATAGTAATATACACATTGACTGCATTTTCTAAATTTTAATCTGTATTACTTTTGTACACATCTGTTCACTGGTTCTCTTCTGTTTGATATACATGATTTCCTAGCAGCATTTCTTCTGTTTAAGTACTATGTTTGCTTGTTTTGGTTTTCCAATTGTAACCTATGGTAAATCATTAAAAGTCCTTTTAATTAAGCGCTAGTACTCCCAATTAAATGTGTTACATATCAGTTCCAGTATCAATACATCCAGAAAAGAGTCAATGGTGTAACCCTTTTGCCTTATATTGACCTATGCTGTAATGCATAGGAGGCACTCATGCATGAACTATGCAATTTCAAAGCTGAACCTAGATTACATTAATGGAGATTTTAAAAAGTCATGCCAGCAAAGGTTGCATATATAAGATGATTCTTGTTTTCAGGGTATAGTCAATGCCACATATTCAAAAAAATTACATAAATTGCTAACAGATCAAGCAGAATAATGAACTTGATAGACATGGGTCAGTAGCCATTCTTGGCTATTTTTCAGGTCTAATCTACTGTCAAAATGTCCATAAGTTTGAAGGCCGACCTATAATGAAGGTCTTCAAGCCCACTGTGCTGCCATTCATTTTTAATATGTCAGCCAAATAACATTGAGACATGAAGGACAATTGGATCCTTCAATCCATATAAAAACCAAGCTTTGCAAGAACAATTAGCAACTCATGTTGGTTATCATCCATAAAGTAGTCACTGGATGAATTCATTTGTAGAAAGCAATTCAAGCATGACAGAACAACAAGCATCAATTGTCAATATTGTACGCAGTGCCATATGGTGGACTATCACCGCTGCCACGGAGATGCTCTCTTGATGGTTGGGAATATTGCTCCGATGACATGCTTCACTTTAAATGAATTCATCGCTTTATATTTGCAAGGGGAAAATATGATTGATTTTCAAGAGGAGGATCTGTTATCCTGTGCTTCGCCGAGCATGTATTTAGCTGGACGGCCTCTTGGAGCTCACATGGGAAATCGAGACATGAAGACATTTCATTCTCCGAGCTGGATTTCCGGCCATGGACTTGCATAAAGAAAGCTTACTGGTGAAGAGCAGTGTTTTGGGCCAAATACAATGAGTTACATAAGAGATAAAACAAAGAGGTAACACATCAACTGCACGGTGCAGAAGAAAAGTCCACAGTAGTTACCACCACGGACCCGACAAGCAGCTGAGTTGGTCATACCAGAACTGGATAAGCCTCAGCGCAGTAAATTTGCATTAGTGCAGTTTCACTCGTGCAATCATTCCGGGGTGAACCTCTTTGACAAATGGCTGCAGATGGACTCGGTGTTATGAGGATGATCAGGAGCAATGTTCTTTTGAATTCTTTGCATTATGAGTGATGCACCATTTGAAAGCCAGGACCATTTACACAAAACTGTCAACTTGCTCATAGCAGAGGAGTGATTAATCTTGATGGGTAGTTTAGGCCCAACATTCTATGGCCCAGATTTAAGATGCGTTTGCATTGTCCTTGTGTCATGCTAGATGAAGCATGAACAATGGAAATTATTATTTACAAAGCCACGCAAAGAGTGATTTGCGCTGCCTTGTGTGGCTTTGTAAAGACATTTAATGCAACACAACAGTTGCACTGGATTACATTACATTTCTACTTGGGAGGTGTTCCATGGGTGGAACATGGGCGTTCTTCTCTGTCCATCCAGCACCCAGGCTTCCCAGATTTGCTAAAGCCAGTAAACCTAGGAATGGGTCCAAATGCTACGCCTTCCCCAGTAAGGTGTAACAAGGAGAGAAATAAATGAGAAATAGTTATCCTTGTTATTTCCTCTTTCCACGTGTGCTGCATTCTGCGGCAAACTTAGAAGGAGGACAATGCCTCTAGGGATTGTTTTTTTCTGCAGGAAGGTGACCTTTCCTTCACAAAAATTAATCTTGCTGTAATGCAGGCACTCTTGCTTTACGTTGCAAGGATGCATGCGTTGGCACTAGGCAGCTCAAAGTGGGCCAGGTCAAGGAGAAAGAAGAAATGCTCCAAATCTTTGTAAATATAGAGAATCCCTGCTCTCTCTTTTTCACGAAACACAGCACAGCAACTCTGCTTTTGCGTGGAATATTAGTAAATGTACCCCATGGCGCTCGTTACAACTGACCTGAAAAATTGCATGGATTTTCCCCATTCCCAAAGTTCCTGAATCTGGGTCATTACAAGTGGGACTGTGAAGGGTTGCTTAGAAATGAGGAATTACCAGTGGAATCAGTCATTCTGTGTGTGATTCGCCCTGTAATTATTAATTTCCTCTGGATTTTCACACAGAGTTTTCAGCTGCATCCAACGTGCTGAAATCTCAGTGTCAAAAAAACCAGATCTGTGGTTGCACTAAGGATCTCATAACTCAGAAGGGCCGGTAGCGGCTCTGTCCGGCTGCATTGAGTCAGAAGCCACCACTAAGGAGGGCCCTTATGGGAATGTCCTTCCTGCTCAGTGTTTGTTGAACACTAGGGCTGGCTCAAAGCTGCCATCATGGCATAAGAAAATGGACACCTGTGTTCATAGGAAAATCAGCCTGGGAGAGGCTGCTCATCAGACTGGTTGATCATAAAGTATAGTATTACAGTATATCATGGTAGACACTATTACCAGTGGTATTCGTTCTACAGGTTCATCCCTATAAACAATCTCATGAATGGCAATGGAACACTTAAACATGTTTTCTTACCAGTAGGGGTAAATTAGCTCAAGCCACATAGTGCTTGTTTGGGTTGGGTAGTGAAACTAGAGCCAGGTAAAGAAATTTAATGACATATAGTAAACTGCGATGCAAGGTTGCAAGGTCTCCATGTCCCACAAATTCATATAATAGAAGAATTCTTCAAGTATCTTTTCTATTCGTTCAGAATGTTAGCTTGGTTTCGACCCCCCCCCCCTCCCCTGTCTATTAAATGTCCCAGATGTGTATAAGGTTGTTTGGTTTTTCTATCCTATGCAGCACATATAACTGTTAAAGCACTGGTGCTGTAAGAGTGACCCACCTTTTCCCAGACCTCGCTGCAGTAGCTGTGCACAGGAGCATATAGGGTTGAAAATGTGTCAAATTGTACTGCTTGGTATTACACTGGAATTGCCTGCAGAACTAAGTAAATGAATATTGCCCTAAAATGACATTGTTAGAATTGACATCAAAGGGGAGACAATAAAAAAATATGAAAATCTATATTTGTTTCGAGCTCTAAAAATTGAACATAAAAAAAGTGCAATTTAAGTTCTATTGAGAATGTCTTTTTATGGCTTGATATGTTACAGCAATAGGGTTGCTAAGCAGCGTATTATGAGTGAGGGGAGAAAGACAATACCCCTTCCAATCTTCACTGGATGACCGGAATGGAAGCTATGTTTGCTCATACAAAGAAACACGATGGCAGGTTAGCATCCCTCCCAGCATAAGCTCACTCTTCTTCAATAGCAGCATAGCAGTCACAACCACCGTCTCGAAACACGGGGTACCAGGGTGGCAAGCTGAAGATCAAGGTTATTCTTTCTCAACATAGAAGGTCACCAGTTCTACAGAAACGCGTCAATAGGAAAACATTCTTTCCACTTCTTTGATATCACAAACGTTGAGAAATAACCTACATGGTATTTTGTTGCAGGCCAAAAACAGCTTGAATAGACAAAGCCATTTCCCTGTAACATTTCTTTTAAGTTTTTCTAATGCCAGAGACTACTGACTTATCGAAAGGGTACTGCGAGAACAAGTCACATTTGTATGACGTCTTGTGTGATATCAGACATAAATAAATGTGCTGTTAAATGACAGCAATGGAGAAAGCGTTTTATTTCCTTGCCAGCGCCCAGAAAAATGACATTCTTGGTTTGTAGGGCGAGAAATGGGAGAAAATGATGCAAAGATTTTCAACTCTTAAGGCAAAAAATAGAATTGGGCCCCTGGAAAGCTCCCTATGCGCTTAAAAAAGCTTTTTCTGTCCTTTTGCAATAATTTATTGCCACCACTAGGTGGCTCCCTAATACTGCAGTCTTTCTTCACCTTACTTAAACTTGAGGATACACGGTGGGGAGGGGATTGAATCAGGGCCAGACTGGGAATGGAAACAGGCCCTGGCAAACTGCTCCGCCGGCCCCACTGGGGGGAGTGAGGTGCGGCTGAGCTGTTTGCTGGGGCTAGTTTCGACCGATTTTGTTACAGGGGGGCAATATTGCAGGTCCCCAGTAATGAAAATGGTTCCCCAGGGGTCCAGAACCGGCCCCCACTCTGGCGGCCCACCGGGGAAAGGCCCGGTGCCTGCTACAGCCAGTCCGGCCCTGGATTGAATTCTGACCTGTTGGTTCCATCTATAGACTGTAGAATAAAATATTGCTTGCCGAACGCCATTATTATGAGTAGCCTGCAAGCATCATAAATATTCATCTATCCTACTCTAACAATGTAAGAGTATGCATCTGTGTGACAGCCACAAACAACTCTAGAGGGGCTAAGGGAAGGCAATTGGGGTGTGAGGAAGGCATATATGGTGAATCTCCTTTTCCACTGTGTATAAATAATGTGTCTCGTAAAGCATTTCAGATAGAAATATAACAACTGTAATGTTGTAAAAGTGCACTTCAACCTGCATACCACGTGAACCAACGCATAATTCTATTCTCTGAAGTGCAATACCTAAATGCTACTAGGCCTGAGTGGTGAATTCTGATCAGTTTGCGGAGTTTTTCCGCACTCCATGACCCGCGGAGCTCACGGAATTCCAAAAAACTCTGCTCCACAGAGCCCAGTTTTTTCCTCACTCGCACAGGCCAACGGTAAGTTGGTGAGTGAGGAAAATCCAATGCTAGACTGCTTAATAGCGAGATTTCTCAACGTGGGCGATCGCGGATGGTCCCTACCACTCACACTGGGAAACCTTCCATCACGTTGCGGATGCTGCTGCTCGAGTAGACCTTCTACTTAAGTGGCAGAAAGAAGCAGCACCCTCTTGCAGTGCATGGGATGCTGATCGCACTGATTTTACAAGTGTGGGACAAACACCCAGAGCAAAAAATCAGTGCGAACTGCCCAAGGTAACCCACACTGCCGCTCACGAAACTCCGCAGAGTTTTTCTGTCACTTTCCAGAGTCAACTCCATGAACTCCACCCAGGCATCATTGTTACACCATATCATATTTATAAAAATACAAGTGATATTATCACTCGCATTCTCTGGATATACACTTAAGGGTAGAACCATTGACCCTCGTGGCTAAACTGTGAAAAGCAAGTGCTCTTTTTGCCCATTGATGCCAAACATTATTTATATTTCCCATTAAAAAGGGAATTATCGCCCTTCAGTTTTTGCTTTACATTGCTGGCTTTTCTGAAATTCAGAGAAGTGAAATAAATCCACTTGTTTGTTTGTGCAGTACAGCACAAGCCTGTGATCTTGCTTGGTGTGGGTGTCATGCTCTGTACAATTAGGGCCTCACAAAACTCCTGGTTTCCATCTGAACATTTGATTATGCACCCAATAATCCACTTACATTTATAGAAAAGCATTAGTTCCACAGCGTTCTTTCCAAATGTCTCCAGTGCCCTGATAATTAGTGAAGAATGAATAGGTATCACAGAAATGTGTTTTGTATATGACACAACTGAAAGGTGTGTCAAAAACACAGTAGGAATAAATCCCTATCAAAGTACTTCAGTACTACTCTTTTTACCTGTAATGTTAAGGATACATGATAAGAGGAGACTACTTTACTAAATGCATGCTGACTTTTTTTTCCAGTTACCATTGTAAATGCTCTGGGAGTGATGCAAAAAGAAAATTAAATTGGAGAAAAATCTGACAATTGTGAAATTGTGCTTGTACCAGTGGACAAATTACATATTAAGCCACGAAAGTTGGATGAACACAATTTAAAAACTCTGCATTCCACTGATGCTTACTACGTGAAACAAAATGCCCAAAGTTGATATGTAACTTGCTCACAAGCAACAATGTCGTTTAGCAAAAAATGGGGGTGATCACACAAAAAGAGGAATATTTTGCTCTGCATGTCCACTTAGCTAAAGGGCAAAGAGCAACTTTAGCTATTTCCTTGGCAGTTCTCATTGTACAAGCGGACAGGATGTGGAAAAGCCATCTGCATTCGCACAGTCAGTTTCAGACACATATCCTTCTATCAAGTCCACTCCCTGTAGGGACAGGGAGTACCTCAACAGTTTTTGACCTTCCCTCATTTTCTGACTTTCACAGTACTGCCACTCATTCAAGCTTAGCCCCAGCCACTAACCTTTCCCAAGGGAACCATTCTCGTAAACAGATCCCACGTAGTATATAACTATCTCTAACCTACCTACAGATGCATAACAGCAGGCCCATCTTGCCCCCTGGGTCAGACTTCTGTCCTCAGTTTAAGTCCAACTCTGTCCAAAAAGCAAGCAATATAAAGAGGCCATTTATCAATGTCTAAAACTAGGCGACTGGCCATCCACTGAAAGTGGAATGCTTCAATCCAGTGCCTCGGGTAGGCCTCACTCCCAGCCCATGGGCTGCCAAGGAGTTACCCACTGTCTCCTGAGGTCTCTCTGTTCTTGTAGGTTTCCTGAAGTGAAGGTTCCATCCACAGGCTGCAGACATTTTCACTCTACTCTCATTTCTGCCGCTTCACGTGCAACACCATGAGACTCCACACTTGCCTGATAGTTCAGGACTTTTTAGGGTGAATGCACACTCTCCCTCAAGGGTGACACACTTTCTGGTGAGGCAAAACTCTGCCTGGTCCAGGTTTCCAGTTGCCTGTCTCTGACAGTACATGCAGCTCATCCAGGTCAGACATGGCCTCTCCACTGCCAGTCTTTAGGTCCTATGCTGTCAGAGGATGAACAGCCTGGTCATACGGTCTTCTCACTGCCAGTGTCACCCGCCCCCACCCGTTACTCTCTTTCTGGGTCTGATGCACGCTGAAGTTATGTTTTTTGTTTTGCTCACCGAAATCCGAAAGCACTGATATTTAGAAGGCATTTTCCACAGGAAAATGTGGCTTTGACATGCCGAAGTTCACCAGGGGAAAATTGCAGGGGTGCAGTACTTACCATGAAACATGTGGTTCCATCCCGGTGAAAATTTGTTTTAACTGGGATTGGAAAAATAAAGGCTCACTAATAATGAGCGCTTAAGTCAAAATAAAAAAAGCAGTAGTAGACAATTTATCAGCTCACAGTAGTATTTGGTTTTTGGAGTTTCAGAGGATAAAGGCAATATTTATGATAAGAAATTTCCTCTTTGCCCAGCTCTCTAGGGACCAAGCAGCGGAGGTCAGCACAGGTAAGCGCTGTGGGGCGATGGGGCGGGACAGGGCACGGTGGGTGGGAAGTGAACAGAAGATGAAATAGGTTTTTTTTATTTATTAAATTATACGTATTCCGTCGTCTGTCAACTTCCCCACCCCTCCCAACCCACCACCCTACTGCGTTTAGATGTGTCGGCCGCCACTGGGACCAAGTGAACTGTCCTGAGACTCCATAGTTTTTCGTATGAGGAATGTCTGCCATCAGGGATTTTTCTCATTCTAAATTCACTGTTTTAAATTAATGCATATTTTTTTTTATCAGCAATATTCGTGTGATATATTTTTTCCTAATCATATTTAAAAATGCAATCTTTTGATGCAGAAGAGTAATTGAAATGTTGTAGCTGCTGATAGCATGTTCCTACAGAAGACTCAAAATGGTATCAGAGAGCAAATGATGGATGTCTGTAGATTCCTCTAAAACATTTGTTGCCCTGCTAATGTAATTCATGAATGTAAACAGCATACTAAAACTCCCACTACGAGTAGATTGGAGTGATATCTTTCGGGAGATATTGCTGTGAACAATTCTGTGTGGTCCATTGTTTTTGAACCCAGTAATACTGGGTCTGCAAATATGAGGCCTGATCATTAACATCAGTGCACCAAAATACCACGGGTACTGGAAATGACTTTACACACCATTTGACCTTTGCCTTCACTCACACACACATGCTTACGCATACACATGCACACACTATCTGTCACAAAAAGACACTCTCACCCATATACATGCACACAACATGCATTCAAAACCTTTTTTTACCTACCTCAGCCACCCAATAGGGACACATTCCAGCTAATTGTACTCCGTGGTTTATTACACAAATAGTGAATAACAATTTTCATTATATTTATAGTAAAAAGAGGACTTCAAATCAGGAAAGTGGAGCTCCAAGCTATGTTCATTAGGAAAAGTAGCCCCTTTGCTTTGGGCACACATTTTGTGCAAGGGGTCACAAGTGGCAAGCCAGGGGCAGAAGCTGTGACCCTTAAATGACTTTAATGGACCTGATAATCCGGTAACCAAAAGAACTGGACTATAGTTTCAGCGTGTGTAGATGCCGTTTGACACCAGTGGTGGGTGCTGTGGCAAAGGCACAGCCTGGTATCTACACCATACCTGTTGTCCTAAGGAGGGAAGAAAACAACGCTCTCCATTCTATTGCCCTGCCATCCTGGGCCCTCCTTCTGCAACCCCACCCCACAGCAGTTCCCTGACACCATCTATAGTCTGCTTAAATCAGGTGGTAAATGACAACTGAAAATGGTCTGTTATTTTTTTTGCGATGGGGAAAATTCTGTGGGGAAAAAGACATCATGTCTGAGTGTCTGCATACTATTCTCCATTCTGGGTGGAATACCTTGGAATACCTGTCATCTGGTGTGGAGATACTGACAAGAATTGAAGAATCCGACCTCTACAATCAAAACTCCAAACAAGCATTTGCAATGCAATAGGTCTCGCATTAATGATAGTTTGAGATATTGGCGTTGTAAATAATAATGCAACGCCAATAGTTTATACTTTCATTAATACGTGACCTATTGCATTGCAAATGCTTGCGTAGCGAGGCAGGAACCAGCATTGCATGTCTCAGTGCAATACCGCAAGCTGCTCCTAGAGGTCCCTAGTGAGCAAGGCATCAGCACTGCATGTCTCGGTGCAGTACCACAAATTGTTCCTAGAGATCCCTAGTGAGCAAGGCACCAACACTGCATGTCTAGATGCAGTACTGCATGCTGTACTACGAGTACATTCAAGCAGCTATGCCCATATATACAATTAGTAGCTTTGAAATGTGACAAAATAATCATTACATTAATTTCAGATTAGGTTGTACTCTGTGTGGAGCTGATGAAGGGAAATTTATAGACGGTCTCCTATAAATGTGAGATGTTCTAGTGAGTGAAGTAACCACTGCCAGCCTAGCTTAGGAACTACTGTGTCCCCTGTCTGAAGCCTTTTTTAGAAAACAGTGCCTGGAGGCTGTAATTAAAACCTAGGGAGTAACAACACATGTAACACGGAGTGTCCTCATGAGAGGTTAGAACAAGAGACAAGGTGATACTAAGGAGGGACTACTAAGCCTATTGGCCAATGAAAAGCCACCATTTACAAAGGACAGGGACAGGAGCCAGTTAAAAAGATGGGCGGAAAGTGGGCAGAGCTTTATGCCCATATCATGAATACAGCATGTCTCGGAGAGACAGTGGAAGCGCTGCCTAGGCGAGACCTAAAAAAGGGGCAACTCTAAATAGGCCCTAAAGAAAATACAAACACACACACGTGCGCACACACACACTTGCATATATATACCCACAACCCTCCCCCAACTTCCACCTATAACATAACATTGATCATAATAAAGTGTGTATTTACTATTCAAACTCTACAGGCACTTTGATAGTTGGGTAGGTTATAAAGCAGACCAAGGCAAATATAACTGAACTTTTATTTTTTTGATACACTAACTTGAAAGTACCTAAATATACTACTGGGACCGGTCCACCTACCACACCGATTCTCACTATATATATATATATATATATATATATATATATATATATATATAAATTCACTTAAAAAACCATAGGTTTCACACATGTTATAGTTAGCTGGACATTTCACTCGTAAAAAAACAATGAAATTCCCCCGTTATAGTTAGTGCAGGCAACTATAACTCACGCGACCGCAAACCTCTGCTGATGACGTCAGATATTACATCACTGTATTTAGACACTTATTTACCCATGTCTTCTTCCATTAATCTTTAGCTATACATATATTACAAATATTTATTTTTCATAAAGACACATATGTCATCAGTGATGTAATATCTGACGTCATCAGCAGAGGATTGCGGTCGCGTGAGTTATAGTTGCCTGCACTAACTATAACGGGGGAATTTCATTGTTTTTTTACGAGTGAAATGTCCAGCTAACTATAACATGTGTGAAACCTATGGTTTTTTAAGTGTATTTGCAAGGTTTTTTAAATGCTGATTCGTAACTATAACGTGTGTGAAACCTATGGTTTTTTCAGTGAATTTGTACGGTTTTTTAAATGCTAAGTTATGTATTTTTTTGTTTTTTTTGTTTCAGGTTTTTCACCGTGCGCGCACCGTGCGCGCACCGTGAGCGCACTGTGGGCGCTCGGTGAGCTTCGCGCACCAAGCAACCACGGTTCGCCGTGCGCGCAACGAGCGCGCACCTCGCGATTTTAAAAAAAATATATAAAATGTATTTTTCATACTTTTGGGTCCTTCTTGGACCCCCTGACACACGCTAGGGGTCTGCAACTCTCTTCGTTGCCCCCTTTTCACGTTCTCCACCTTTGTTTATCAGTGTGAGACACACAAAATGGCGGCCGACACTTCCTGATTTCGACCGATTGGAATGTTTACAGTCATGTAACTACCAATCAGAATTAAGCTCGCGCACGGCAGCATGCGCGTACGGTAAGCTTACCGTACGCGCTCGGAGCGCGCCTATAGATATATATATTGATTTAAATGCTATTTTCTCAGGAAATACTGAGCAGATTTACACCAGACCTGCAAAAGGCACATCCCTGACCTGAGGACTACCTCTCTGCCAAATTTCAAGTAATTCTGTTCAGCCGTTCGGGCTGTAGCTTGGACTAAAGGTCCTATGGAAAAATGCATGGGGAAAACACGTTTTGGGACCCCCCCTTTTTCTCAGCCCCCGCTTGACGAATCCCCCCGAGACTTTCAGGGAAGGAGCGGAGCGCCCCACCTATTTTGAAAATTTCGCGAGGATTCGTCAATCGGCGCCAAAGTTATTCAAAATAGAATGTTGCAGATTTCCTATGGAAACACGATCCTAACTATAACTATCTACTGGCGACCGCCAGTAGATATATATATATATATATATATATATTTTAATTTCTTTTAGCCAACAACACACTTTGAAACATGAAACCTTGGAGTGCTAGTCTTTGTTCTGGTTGAGTTTACTGTGCTCACGGAATTTCCGTAATCTACTACCGGGATCCGACACCCGGATCTTGCACCGACCTCGCTAGGAGAGGAGCTGGGTATTGCCGGAATCTTTCCTTCCATATAAATATATAAATATATATATATATATATATATATATATATATATATATATATATATACACACACACACACTCTCTCTGCATTCATTTAATTGTAATACAGTTACTGCTGCTTTAGGTACTGGGGTTTTAAAATGTACAGCCCATTTCCCTGTGAGATGAAATATTGTTAATCACTTTGCCATGCTTGCATACATGTTTCCTTGTGAATGTTCTACTATTTTCAAGACGAAAATATGTTAGCTTTATGCATCTAATATGAACATATTTTAATTTTGTCATTTTTGTTTGCATATATTAGGATCTCATCTCAAATAACACACAGAGAAATCTATACAGAAGATTTTACAATTAATAATCTAGACCGTAGTTTGTTAAACACAATTTCTTACAGCGCATATTGTTGTAAATGAAAATCCAGCCAGTGGGACTACATCACATGCATCTTCTGTGAAAATTGCTTTAGCACGCAAGTCTCCCTTCCATGCAAATTGTTTCTCAGCACCCTTCCTAGCAGAGGGGCTTGCTTCCTGGCTGTGTGTGACATTGACATACAGCGAAAGCACCAGAGTAGAACCAAGCCTTTCAGAGATTGAAAACGACTGAGAAATTGGAAATAAAAGCATTTCCAGATCATTTTGTAGCAGCAGAAAAAGCTGATTTCAGCTGTCATTGTGATGGTTTGATCTAAAGTCACAAATCTGAAGATCTCTGCCGGGTTTACCACTGGGTGAAAGGCTGGCAGATTGCAGCGCACGCACCTGCAAGGAAGTTGGCGCCTTTGTTGGTCGGAGATGCCAGGGATTTGAGATGGTTTAGCGTTCTCCCCTCACTTCTAATGCCCTCTTGCGCTTGAACTTGAAGCTTGACAGAAGTGAACGCGCTGCATTGGGCGCTGGAAATGAATGTGGCAGCAATGTAAATCACGAGCCGGCTCTTCAGCATTTTGTGCACACCTTGGCACAATTTATATGCACATCAATTGCCATCTGCCAGTTACTAAAGGCAGATCCAGTTTCATAGAACCAGTATCTGCAGACAACTACAGACCCAGCTGGCGCCTCCTGCCATGGGGCATCCCCAGGTGTGGCAGACTTTCCAAAGTAGGGTCAACAGTGATAACATGGTGGGTCCCAGGAAAGGGGAAGAGGTGTGGCCACTGGGAACTTAGTAGACACACACAACATTGCCAGTTTGTTGCTGTGAACCTACCACCCCATTCGTACACGGAAATTGACTCCAATAATTTCAAGTATTGGTGACAGTGAAGTAGAGAAAACTGACAAACTTCTCACGTTTCTTTGTTGGGGTGGTAAGGTGAAGACTTTCCTGCCCTGGAAAAGAAATTCCTAATGGGCAAAGAATGAAGGAAAAGCAAATATATGGGTCTGCGCACACTTCCACTGTAAGGATGGAGGAGGAGGTGGAGCCTTCATGAAAATCTACCATATGTCTAAATTTCAATTCTAACTGCTGGTGATTTTAATTTTAATTATTTTCATGAATCACTAAAGTTAAATCACGCATGCAGTACTTGCATGCATTAATTATTTGTCAATCAATGACTTCATAAATTAGTCACAATGATGACACTTAAAAAACCCCAATATGCAGCGTGATCATAATTAGTTTCACGGCCTTTCAAATGTATTTGTTTATCCTCAGTCTGTCACGTTAGAGTCGGATTGCCTTGTTTGCCCACTTCGGTGTTTTGGTCAGAGCAAGCAAAAGCAACAGCGCAGTGTCACAACATAAACTATTACAACAGCCAAGCAAAAATGTACGCAATTAAACATCTGTCACGTGCAGTGTAATCCTCCAGCATGCGGTGCCTTACCATAAAAGACATTACATATAATTCCCTTCTTTCGCTCTATTTTTAGCTACTTCTACAGTGGGATGGCCATCCGATAGCATATGAAAATGTGAAAGCTATTTATTGCTTCTCTGTCTAAATGCAGTAGGTGATAAAAAAGACTCCCGGAAACAACCTGTACTAAAATGAAGTCACCTTTAAACAAATTTATGTGGAATATTTCGTTTTTCTTCTGACCCTTGTAAATGAATACAAACTGAGCCGATATAAAGAATTTTTTGATATAAAACATAAGCACGTGTTGGTGTTTTATATGACTCTGAAACTAGATTAAGAGTTTCTCTCCCTTTTGTAAATACATTATGTGTGAAAATGTTGGTTGTAGACCACATTACATAAAGTTTGCTCCTATTATGAACATTGAGAAAACGTATTTTGCATCGCTGCTTGCATGCGAGGAAATTAAACACCACGGTTTTGCTTCTAAAATGTCTCTAACCATATTACAGAGGATTCCCCCCCCCCCCCGTATTCCATAAAAGCTAAAAATGACACCTGGGCCAGCAGGAATTCTTTTGATCTTAGTTCCACTTCACTTTGATAATAGCTTCTTATACATTCCTCATCCCCCTGTTCCTGCCCTTTGTCCTAATTTCTTTCTCTCCTTGCCTACCTCTCTCTAATGTACCTGTACTCATTCTGGCTCTTACTTCTTCCCCCTTCAGCTTTAACCCTTCAAGCCCTTCCTTGGCGGCAAGGGGATTGGGGGCTAACTGTATTTCTACACTTTAACTTACACTCTTCAAGTGATTTCTCTCTTTCATCTTCTCCTATTCTTCCAGCTCAGTTATATCTGTTGTGCTGCTTTGCTGTGCAGCTGCAGCCCCTCTACAATGATGCAACTAATGTACACCTAAGATTTCTTAAACATGGTTTAACTGTATGTGAAAGAGGTCTATGGGTCATTGTGATGTTTTATGTTCTTGCAGCTTGCACCACACATTGCCCCTGCCACTGCTGCCAATAATAGTAACAATACAGCCACTAACCAACTATTCCCGACCCTCAAACCTATAAGAATGGCTTGGGCAGCAGATAATTGTAATTTTTAATGTATATTGAATGAATGATTAACTGTTGTTGTGTTCATCTCTAACTTAGACAGCGCCACCTCCTGGCAGATGTTCGCAAGCTCCTCTGTAAGGGCCGTGTCGAGTACCAGAAACCACTGGCTCAAATTAAGCTTGGGATAAAGTCTGCAACCTTGCCCTCACTGAAGGATCTTTACTTCCATTTCAGAGACTAAGGGTCCGATTACAATGCTGGCTTAAACGGCTCCAACCGGACTCAGATTTCGGAATGACCTCCAACAGGCTGGGAGAGCCCATCCGCCATTCGGAAAGCCTTCAGTAATCTCTTGGCCGGCTCTTTCTGGCACAGGGATTGCGATGGCAGATTCCCACAGCCTTTCTGTGCCAGCCTTTGCAACACAGAAAGGCTTTGGGAATGTGTCTTTGGAGGCCCCCAGCAGGACCCCCATCGGTGCCAGGCCACCGAATGGTGGCCTATGGTGGCCTAGGGGGCATAGGTGCCCCCTTGTTGATCCTTCCACCCGGGGGCAGGCACCTTAAGGTGCCTGCCACGGGGTGCAGGGATGAACTGCACCTCTGCTCTTTACAATGAGAGCATGGATTCCATTTGAAATGCATGCTCCCATTGTAACGTATAGGATTGTGACCGAACAGTGTTCGGTCGCATCCTACATGCTGGGCTGAAACCAACGACAGGAGGTTGTTTGGTTCCACTTTCCAAACGATGTCGGATGGACTGCGGTCCGTCCGTTATCGTAATCAGGCCCTAAGTCAGAAGGTAAAATATCTGATCGGGATGAACATGCTTGAGGTATCTGACCTGTACTCCATCGCGTTCCACCTGATATTTCACGTAGATCCCTGTCACATTCAACCAGTGCTCTCCATTGGCACTTTGCTTTTTCATGGCCCTTTTTCTCCTAATTATTTAAATATTTTAAAATTCATATTTCTGGTTCTCCTTGCTGGATTCTCGTCATTTTGGTGCCATTTTGCTTGCTAAATTCTTTGTTTCTATAAATTCGAGTGGGAATTTTATTGTTTTGTTTTCGACTTTTTAAATAATTCTTTTTAATGTACTTTACAAAACTATAGACACAGTACCTCATAGCTCAATCCTAATAACACACTTCAGCCCCCTCCTTGTTTCCCCGAGCCAGTAGTACACAGATTAAAGGCCTCGCCAGCTATCCCATAGTTTATAGTATTTGCGTGGTCATCTGTGCACTGAATAAAGGTTTTTTCAGCTGCTGTACACCTACCCAGTGGTTCTTTCTTTCAAACTGCTTTGGTACTTCTGGGTGCCTCGCACATTTCTTTAAGTTTTCTAGACTAAGCCTGTCTCTATCTGTTCCATGGCTACCTGAGGTAGAGCTTAGGTGTAAATTACTGAAACCTCTGTGTGAACCTTTGTCTGACAGATGATCCTAATTCACAAGCAACATGATCATAAAAAATAATGTTGTCAAATATTAGTTAAAATAGTTTCACAACTCTTTTGCACCACATTTCCCCACAATCTGTATATAATATGGAGTAGGGAAAAATCTCTATTTACTATTATGAATGGAGAAAGTATGGTTGATCCAGGATTCTCATAAGTGCAAACTTTTTATAACACTAGCCCTAAAATGGAAACACATTTTAGAACAGAGAGGTGTGTACAGTGGTCTTTTCGTGTTCAGCTTCACATGTACTTTAATTTTAGTGCTGAAGATTAATGTATTCCGGCAACACTATTTCTAAGTTGCAAACATTGTGAGTCAGTTATCACAGCTATCCATGGAAAGAGCTTTTGTCTGTGGTCGGTTGCATTCACGAAATGTTTCCATTACTGTAGGGAGCAGAAGGACGGTACGTGCCCCACAGGTACCATAGAGCATATTTTTCAGCTCTACCCACTCTTGGAAACATTGCATTGTAAGAAGCATTTGGATAAATATTTTCCTTGTTATATCTTTATGTCAAACCCTAAAATGATTTACAACTCAGTTGTTGTGTATGGTGACATTTCTTTTGCATGCTTATGCAGGTGAGTCAGAGCCTGCAGAGGTTCTGAACAAAGGCCAAACATTACAGAGCTTGCATGTAATGCATGAATACCTTAATGTATTGAACAATTATATTTAAGTGAGGTCACCATAAACACTGAGAGTGCTGGTGCTTCCTGCTTGACGCAAAGTGCTTCAACAATGCTGGGAACTGATGTGTCGGGAATTCTGTGTCATGTAACATGCCCATAAGGACATGCCCTTAAGGACAATCATTGTTGATCATAAAAGTGCTGATCACTTGTGCTGCTGCAGCGTCACATTGGTAGTGGCATACTTAACTATGTCTGGTGTATTGAATCTTTGCATATACAGAGTAATTATATTATTTGATGAGCATCATCAAAAAAAAATATTTAAAAACTTTTGAACACTCAATACTAGATACGTAGGGCCACGTTATGGTGAAGAGTAAAGGGGAACTGGCCATTGATTATCAGGTTTACTGTCCACCCACCTGTTAATTCCACCTCTTCATTTAGAGGTGGGGAACTGCTTTGTTTTTGATGGTGAAGCTTCTACCCTCCTCGCCATTGGAAGCCTGATGTACCACGCCATATACCACAGTCCATGGCATCAGAAACATCTGCCTTATTTAGGACATGCTTCCAATACTGATTGTTCTTGCGCCTGACTGCCAGGCAGTGAATGGTGGATTCCTTCAAGAAAAAAGCATCAATGCTGCTCACATGCTAGGCCAAGACTCACAACACTAGGGGGCACTGTTTGTTTTTTGGTTTACAAAAAACATTCTTCTTTTTTTGCTGGGGGGGAGATATCTTTGAAAACCAAAAACTACTGTTGATAGGTTTATCATGCCACCATAGCATTGTGAACTGGTTGGTACCAAGCATGGTTGACAATATTGTTCTTCTTCTGACAGACTTGGTGAGCATCTTTACATATTTGGGGGGTTCACAGCAGGGCTAGTGGAGGTGGGGCCTTGCTGCACCAGTAATTTGGCATCCTGCCTGCTGTGGTCTAAATGGAACTCTTAAAAATGAAGGGCTGATTATTGAAAGATGTCTGAAATCTAGGGCCATATTTGCTATGATTGTTTGTTGGGGTTGCACACTTGAGTGGCGCAGCCTGACGCACATCATTTTGGCATTTACTAAGCCATGCAAAGTTACTTTGCGAGACTTTGCCTGGTATAGTATGCACAAAGTAATTTAAAGCAGTTCAAAGCACTGCCTTTAGCTTACTTTGCGTCAAGTGGGCATTCCATGGGGGGAGCATGGGCATTCCCATGCATCTACCCATGTACTCTGATGCAAATACATATTTACAAGAATTGTAAACCTGGGTTTGCGCAAAATAGTGTGCTTACCTGATAGAGGCATAACAAGGAAAAATAGAATTATTCTCATTAATTCCTCTTTGCATGTGCCCCTCATTTTGTTAGCACACATAGAAAGAGGAATATGCCTCTAAGGATTGTTTATGTACAGGAAGGTGAACCTTTGTGAAGTCTGCCATAAATATCACTTTGAAGTTGTTGTACGGTGAAAAGCCACTAAATGGTAAAAACTATCAAAGTAATGAAACAAAGGTACTCATAATAGTAATCACTAAAATTTGGGATGCCCTTTTACACACAAACTCATCATAATTTCGACAATCAATGATGTTTCTACAAATTACTACTAAGCTATTCCATAGTAGTCCAGGTTGTGTTTTGCATCACTTGTCTCTTTTGCATCGTAAAAAACAAGTGAAACAATTGAATAATGTTTAAAATGTGTCACCAAAAATAGTTGTAATCGTGCTCAAACTTACAAGACAATATTCAATATAGTAGAGATGCTACGGTCTCCTAGCATTGTGCAGCACTATTTTCAAAAGTTGCTATTAGCCACGAGATAATGATCACAGATGTGTCAATATATGTTAACTTTGCATAAGTAGCATTCGGTGTTCCTCTCTCTTACCCATTGTTTTGAGACGGTGATATGGCAGCTGTTATTCTGTAATGATCTGTGCTCCCTCCTCCTGTGGAACTCACTGTGATTTTCCTGTTTTGGTTTAATTTACATTAGTTTGTTTTGTCAATGTATTTTTGCTTGCTGTAACTGTAATTACGTTTACTCATTATAATTACATTTAATTAGAAAAATACCAGTGTTGTCAAAGCATCACCGATAACTACTTAATTGTTGATTGAAAATATAATGAACACTAGTAGAGCCATTGCTTATTCAAGAGCTAGACAACATCAGGTCACCATTTAGGGCACCATCAATGGAAAGGCATTGGATTGCTTCCCTTGTGAAAGGGTGGTAATATGCCTCTTTGTATATTGATGCAAAAGTACTTGAGAGCCCCAGTGTTGTACTGACTTTTGTCAGAGGTTTGAAAATATTTTTGATAAGGAACATATCTCACCTGGAGGGGACTTATGATCACACTGGGAATATGAGGGGAAGAGTGCCCTCACATTACAATTGCAAGGGTGAGCATGAGATCTTAAATTTCTGTCTCCAATATTGAATGTTATATTGTATTAATTCTTTTTCAATTTTAGTTTGCATTTTTCACATCTTTGTCGCTTGTATTGAAAGAAATGCTGAGTAGTATTGTAGCAAGCCCCTCTTTTTCATAGTGTTTAGTGGAAGGGGTCAACTCGCCCCACACCATTGGACGGTGGATATTTAGAAGAAGGGCACTGAGTTAATGGCTGTGTCTTAAACGTAAAATTTACCATGAGAGAACTTTAAAAGGGGTCACTTAAATGAGAGGTTAATGCTATTTCAAGGATATCTTATTGTGGCTGTGTGAGGTTACGATGGCCGATAGAGTAACCATCATTTCAATGCTAAACAATATTAATATATTTTAACAAACAAGCAAAAGCGCCTAGGAATCGAAAAAGGAGTAGTGTGGTATGGTCACAAAGTGACCCTCATATTCCCCACAAATGTTTGTCTGCTAATGTGCAAGTAAATCATTGAGTACAAAAACTGATGGTTTGATGGTGAGTACTTGGGTACTTTGTCAGTGTTTACACGCTCTAGATATATGTTAGTAAGATACACCACTTATTTTTAATGGAAACCTCTTTGGCTATAACCAATTAATGAGTAAAATCCCCAGACAGAAAATGGTTGGTGCCCAGAAGCCAATATAATTCTGTCTTTTTTTTTTTTAAATCTTCCAAAATGAAATCACATGACCTTTTTAAGCAACATTTTACAAACAACTGGAAACTGATTGGGAATTTGTCCCTATATATTTATTATATGGATATTAGTCTTACCTGCAATGTTTTAACTAAATGAGA
The DNA here is from genome assembly GCF_964204655.1 of Triturus cristatus. NCBI lineage: Eukaryota > Metazoa > Chordata > Amphibia > Caudata > Salamandridae > Triturus > Triturus cristatus. Next base: position 1,119,215,912 of record NC_140592.1, read on the forward strand.
CTGGAAAGATTTAAACAATTTGCCAAGCACATTCATAGACATGAGATGCTAAATTACGTTTAATCTGTGTTAGACCTGGCTTTTCCAGGGGGTATACCCTCAGACTTTTTGCTTTTGTGGCCCCTTGTTTTTGAACCTGTTTTTGTTCGTTTTTTTGACTCTGGGTACTTTACCACTGCTGTGCAAAGTGCATATGCTCTCCCTGTAAATTGTGTTTATGGATTGGTGATTCTATGATTGGCATGTTTGATTTACTGGTAAGTCCACAGTACAGTGCACTGTGTGTGCACAGGGCCTGTAAATCAAATGCTTCTAGTGGGCCTGCAGCACTGATTATACCACCCACATGAGCAGCTTGTAAATGTAACTCAGACCTGCCACTGCAGTGTCTGTGCGCAGTTTGGTACTGCCATGTCGACCTGGCAAGTGCACCCATTTGCCAAGCCCTAACCTACCCTTTTCTTACATGTGAGACACCCCTAAGGTAGGCCCAAAGTAGCCCCATGGGCTGGGTACAGTGTATGTGAAAGGTACGACATGTACTGAGGTGCGACCTGTCCTCATGGTGAAATACAGTGTATTTAGTTTTTCACTATTGAAAGGCTATCTTTCCCATAAGATAGAATGGGAGTTTATTTATAACATCCTATAAATATAACTTCCCATTGGGACAAGATAGGAAGGTAAAGTTTAGTATGTCTGAACTCAAAATATAAAGATGCATCTTAAAGAAAGGATGATTTTTACATTCTGTGTTTGAAAATACCACTTTTAGAAAGTGGGAATTATCTTGCTTAGCCATCCCGTGTGCCTCTGCTGGTTTGTGGCTTGACTGTCTGGCTTTGGAGTGACAGGGGCTGGGGATGTGCATTCTCCCAGACAACCACTGGGGGGGGTTGATGTCTGTCCTGCCTTTCTTGAATGAATCAGAGCTGGGCTGAATAGACCTGGGCTCCATTCAGAGTAAGGAGGAATTTCTTTCACACTTGAATGGGCTTGGTCTGCCTTGGGCAATGCTGTCTCCACCTCCTGCGGGTAGCTGCACCAGAGAAGACAGAACTGGTTTTGGCTAGGCAAAGTGCTTTTCTGCCACCAGAGAACAAAGGAAATTGTGCTATAAAAAGTGGGGCCTTCAAGAGGAACCTCTGCCAAGGAGAAGAGCTAGAAGAAACTGGAGAAGGAGTACTGCCCCTTTGCTGTGTGAACAACGTCCCTGGCACCGCTGGTTTCAGTCGCCGCAGAAGAAAAGAGCAGCCAACTCTGTCACAGAGTCCACTGCTTGTTCCGTGTCCTGAAGGCACCGCAGAAGGCACTGCCGCACGTCACACCGCATCCTTGGTCTCACCGCCGCCGCTGCTCGATCGTCACTGTGCTGTTGCTTGCACCGCATCCTGTGGGCACCCCACTCCGCACTGCCTTGCTTTACTCTGCCCGACCCGAACACCAGCCGGCTCCATCACCTGTTTCGTGGCCTACCACCATTGCATCGAGCACTGCCTCACTCTTCATTGTAAGCCTTGGCCTCAGGTACGCCGCTGGACGACCGTCACCGAACTGCTGCTTGCACCATCCTGTGAGGGCACCGCATGCTGTACCGCTTCGACTTCACATCACAACCGCGATGGTTGCCCCGACCGATGATTTCGCTGGCCCATAGCAACGTGGGCGGCTGGAACTGTTAGACTGCCATTTCAGCATCGCGGTAGCCCCGAACGGAGCTACAGACTCAGAAGAACTGTGTTTTTCATCTATTTCTGCAATTTGAAGGTTATCTTGCAAAGTAACTATTTTTACCATATTGTATGTTGGATTTTTGTCATATTTGGGCTTGTTGGTTTAGATAAAGGTTTGCTTACTTTTCTAAATTGGTGTGCCATCCATTTGTAGTGCTTTCACTGTGTTACTGAATGCGTGCACAAATGATTTACACACTGCCTCTGAGATAAGCCTGTCTGCTCGTGCCAAGCTACCAAGGGGGTGAGCAGGGGTTATTTTAGAAGTGTATCCCCCTTACCCTGACTAGGAAGAAGGGTCCCTACTTGGACAAAGGTGCAAACCATAGCTAACAAGAGACCCCTATTTCTAACAATCTTTATTTAGATTTACTTTAGCATAATCAGCAATAGACATTTGAAAGACTCTTACATTTTTAAGTGGGAACATTGTGTTGTGCAAAATAACTCTGATAGCAAAAGAATGTCAGTACCGTAGCGCTGATGGTTTCTTTAAGGGTTGTTATTTCTTGGCCCCAAATTATTTCGTTCATATTGGTAAACCTCCCCACGTTCAGTCAATGTAATAGTATGTAGGACCAAAATAGGCTGCATCAATTTCCAATCAAATTCATGTTTTGTATAGTATATAATGAGAGGTGAGGTTTGCAATCAAACAGGTGTACAGCAAATCTTACGCTCTGATGAAATTACGTTATGAAGTCCCTAAAGGCTATGAGAGTACAACTAAATGCACAGCTTCAATGGTCATTAAAACGGATTGGCCACTGAATAAAAACTGAAAGAATGCTCAACCCAAACTGAAAGGATGATCATCCCATATTGGCGGATACTAATACATTGTATGCAAATATGTTTCATATAGTTTAGAAAAAGTGTATATTTCACACTGATTTATACGTTGCCCATTAAAGCCAGAACATTTTATCTCCAAGCGTCAGACTCCTTAAGTATGTGATAATTTAATGCACACACTCATTTTCATTTATTCTCATTATTGTCATTCCACATTTTGCAAAGTATCAATTTGGCTCTACACTCTTCTAACAGTGTGTGTGTTTCTTACTATCTGTCTTGATTAGAGAGTGTGGCTTCTGTGGTATCATTTGCAAGCATTGGATGCATCTTTTTATCCTGTGTAAACAAATCTGACTGGCAGTTACTCCTAACCAGTGCACTTAGTGGAGATTAAGCAATGATGATACTGGGTTTTGTTCAATGTGCAATTCATTATTTTCCTGAATATTCTACTCCGAAACTCCTGGTATCACTTTATACAGCGACTTTTATTCCATTTATCTACTGGAAGATGATTTGAGGAAAGGAATTCTAGTTTTAAGGCAAATATCTGATTAAGGGTTCCTACAGTTTGGTAAAAGGGTGTAGCTCTCAGGTGATTCTTTGCTCGCTTAAGGTGAGTCTGGATGCACATCGAAGGGTAAACACATGCACTTCAGTTCCCTGTAGGCCCTTTGGGTTTACCAGTGCTTTGTGAATCTCCTGCTTTGGTAGCTACAGCAGGGGTGGAGTTCTTTATGGGTCTCTTCACTCTACAACACCGTAAACAAAAACTCATAATTAACGTCAAAAAAAGGATGGTTTGATAGAAAATGAAAAGAAGGATGGGAGATTAAAAGGAAAGATCGGTAGATAGGTGAAAGGATGTGTGGGTGGGTGAAAAGGTGGTTGGGTGAAAGGATGCATGCGTGAGAGAAAGTGTAGGTGGATGGGTGAAAGGATGTGTGGGTGGATGAAAGCGTGGGTGAAAAGATGAGTGAAGGGTGGATGGGTGAGTGGATGGGTAGGTGAATGAAAAGATGCATGTAAGGTTGGTTGGCCGAAAGAATGCGTTGGTGACTTAACAGATTGGTAAAAGGGTGGTTGGGAGAAAGGATGCGTGAATGGATGAACGGAGGAGTGGGTGGGTAAATCAGTGAAAGGATTCCTGAGTTCAGTGAATGTGTGAAAGGAAGGATGGATGGAATGATGAAAGGCAGAATGATGTATAAAAGAATAAATGGATACATGAACGCAAAGCTGAAATGGTAGACATCAGCGGGTGGATGGAAGGGTGAAAGTATGAATGGATAGATGGTTGAATGGAAGAGATGAGGGAGCTATTCCCGGGCTCACTCGCTTTACTTGCTTTGTGTCATCGGAACTTTAGTTCACAGTAGTTTAAAAAAAAATGTTTTTGGTTACTCCCTTGGTTGCAATACATATTATAAGCAATAAATGATGTCTACATTTGTACATAAAATGCATGGAAGTTTAACATTCGGCTCTTGGATGTAGATATTCGTGTGTTTTTGTCAAAACTAAAAGGCAATGGAGACTCAAACATTTGCAGTGAGGCAGCCCCAGATCATCAGACCGCTGTAGCTGCCATGATCCCAGATGGCAATTCCCGCCCTATTCTCCAGACACTGGCAATATTTCTTGCAACATTTAAGGCATAAAGAGGCATTTTCCTTTCCACGGGAATATAAATCTGCGGTGGCTTTACAGTTAAATAACGAAGAGTTGTATTTCCTTTCATATTAATGACACTGAAAGCGATAAATGACCAGAGATAACCTGCAACCTCTAGTGTAAAACATGTAGAAGATACATTTATCTTTAAATTAGTCATAATATTTAAGATTTATTAGGCTGAAAAGAACTGTGTTGGTGTTTCAAAAAATCAATAATTCTGCTTTGTTTACATGATTTCTTACACAGCAGTCTTTGAAATAGCCCCACAAAGGGATAATGCAAGCCGCTTGCTTTATTTTATAATTGATTCAGTAGTCGCACTGTTGAATTATTGGCAATGTGCATAATTAACATTGTCTCCCTTATGCCCTGAAGAGCCGTGGCTTCTAATGTGGTCTTTCTACTGCACCATCAAGGACATCTTAACAATCTATGTATGATGTTCTTCAGAACAACTGATGTATATTAAGCCTGGACCATAATCATAATCATTAATGGTGTCTACAAACATATGCGTATTGGCAGGGCCGGACTGGCCATAGCAGGCACCGGGCATTTCCCCGGTAGGCCGCTAGGGTGGGGGCCGATTTGGGGCCCCTGGGGGGCCGTTTTTGTTACTGGGGGTCGGCAATTTCAGCCCCCTATAACAAAATCGTCCGAAACCGGCCCTCGCAAACTGCTCGGCTGCACTCCCCCTCACCCGGGGGAGTGCCAACTGAACAGTTTGCCAGGGCCGGTTTCTGTTCCCAGTCCGCCCCTGCATATTGGCTTTGAGAATATGTCCGTACACTGTATTACTCCTGTGCAGTGGTGTAACACAAAATGATCAGACCCGCTACAGATATGTATTGGCCGTGGGCTGGTTGGGGGCTGTCTGAAGGGTTTAGGAGCTCCTGAAGGGTTGCTTCCCCCCCCCAACTCTCTTGCGCCACATGGGCTGCAGGGGCTTGTGTTACACTCCTGCTGCTCTGGTGTTTAGTATACCCAGACACACTATTTCAGTTTTTGTTATGGTCATCTGAAAAGTTGTGATGAGTTTGAATAGTGTCTTCCATGTTGGTTTCACTTTTCATTAAACAAACCAGAAAAACAGGAAAGACAAATGCGGCCATGTAGGACATGTCTAACCAAGTTAGTGATACTGTAGTCTCAAAATGTCCTGACCTGCACTTTGGAAACTTGCTGTACTTGCTGTACTTAGACTATGTGACTTTGCGAAGCATTCACACAATTTATTTTCAAACCTTTACTATTCGGCAACATGCAAAGCTGTTGAAGATGAATAAACGTGGCAATCTTCAGAACCCTGTGCAAAGGAGGAAATGATGGGCAAGGGCCCACCAGATGTCCACTGCAGCCCTGTCACATCTCTCATTTCTTTCCAGTGTGTGTGGCTCATCAGCAGCCTTCCCACCCATTGGACTTCCCATGCCTTAGGATGTTGCGTCCAGCAGACAGGAAGTGGAAGGTGAACCAATGCTTCCTCAGTGCCACTCAGCCAATAGGTAACCTTTGTGGTAGCAAAGAAAACTAAGCACAGGCCTTGGAGCCTCACATCCACCCCTTCTTGGATGAGTCAATAACTGCAGAGAAAACTAAATTAAAACTTGCCTTCCTTCATTAAGGGTAAAGCTTCCTATCTTCACCCCAAATCTATAGTCCATGTTTTACCCTTTTCATTATGGATTGGGCATGCAGGCTTAAATCTGAATTAAAACCTATACCATTTCTCAGGTTTAATTCTGTTTCCGTTATATGAACTGTAAGAAATTGGATTGTTATTTGAGTGGGATGGAAGCACCCACTCAAATAATATACAGAATCCTTGTCAGCGTGAACTACAAAGGTCTCTAAATAAACGTATGTTTAACCCTCTGGTAGCTTGGCGCAAAATCAGCCAGGCTTAGTTTAAATGCAATGCATAACATATTTATGCAGCACACAACCAGTAATAAAGTGAAACCAACACGAGAAAAATCTCAAATCAATTTAGAAAAATAGAGTACATTTTAATATATACATTTACACCAAAATGTTAAAAATTAGTAGAACTAGAGTTATACGTTTTTAAAATTTCTAGTGACAATAGCGCCAAAGAGCAACTGTGGTTATCCAGTTGCGCTGGACTCGGACAAAGTCATAAGTTCAGGCTGACCATGATGGAGCATGTGCTGGATGCAGGATCGAGTTTTACCCACTGGGAGTTACACCTTTTTGTCCTTGATTCAAAATCTGTGTGGTGTAACTTTAGTTGTGCAAAGAGGAGTACAGTTTAACTTCAATCAAGGGTCCAGGACCATGAAAGCAGCACTTGGGTGGATCAGGAGGATCAGGACTCACTCTCACAGAGGCCAGCAGAGAAGGCCACGTCAGGTCAAGTTGGGTCTTTTCCTCTGGGAAGCATAAGTGGCCTCTGGAGCTTCCTTGTGGCTCCAACTGACCCTTGAAGTCATTTCTGGGGAGACAGGGATCAAGACATGCAGGTCCAATCTTTCTTCTTCAGAAAGGTCAGTCCTTCATCTGGATATTCCACAGGTCCAGGAGTATTCTGGTGAGAGGTTCTGAAGCTGACACTTTTGTTCCCAGTGCCAAACTCTTTGTCTAACCTTTCCCTTTTTCTGGTTTGGCTATAAGTTGTCTATGGCAAAAAGAAAAGGCAGGCCTGGGAGTTAGTTGCCTTTGTCAGTCCCAGGGCAGCCATCCCTTAGATGTCAGGAAAGGGGTGGGAAAGCCCAGAGGCTATCCTTTGTAGTTCTGGAAGACTAAGTACAACTCCCAAGGACATCCAGCTCAGGCGATGAACAACCTGCCCCACACACCCAAGTTTCTTCTGTCCCTATGTCTGGAACCAATACACAAAACACCACAAGTGAGCTGTTCCCAGTCATGGGACCCTGGACATGGGCAAAAAGGCACATTTGCCTTAGGCAGAAAAATGTCAGATTTCTAAAATTTGCATTCTCAGAATAGTAACTTAAAAGAGACAACTTTATCATTAAAGAGATTTTTTAATTCTAACTCAGTATTGATCTAGCTGTTCCGAAACTGCAGTTATCACCATTGTGTAGTAAGGTAACCCAGTATTGGAGAGATATCCTTACAACACTGAAAAACCACTTTAAAAGTTTTACGCTGTCAGCGAATGTAAAACTTGGATACGCATTCCCACTTTTAATATGCCATGAGCCCTGTCCTAGGAGTGCCCTACTGTCTGCCTTAGTGGTGACTAACAGAACCCTTCTACACAAACTCCAGACCATCCAGAACGCTGCAGCCAGTCTCATCCTCGGGGCACCATGTCACGAACACATGACCCAACACCTACGAGACCTCCACTGGCTCCCCATCGAGAAGAGGATCACCTTCAAACTCCTCACCCACGCTTACAAATCCCTCAACAACATCGGACCCAAAAACCTCAACAAGAGAGTATCCTTCCACGTACCCAAGAGCAACCTCTGCTCCATCGACCTCTCCCTGGCAGAGGTCCCCCGCATCCGCAGAAACAGACCAGGCGGGAGAGCCTTCTCCTACATCACAGCCAAGACCTGGAACAAGCAACCTGTGAACATCAGACGCGCCCCAACCCTGCACATGTTCAGTAAGGACCTCAAGACCTGGCTTTTCGACTGATCCAGAGTTGCTCCCCCCCCCCCCAGAGCCTTCAGACCCTCACGGGTGGGTAGCGCGCTCTATAAACCCCTGATCAATTGATTGATTGACATATAAGCATCAAAAACGAAGGTTGAGCTCTGGCAAAAGCTTTATTTTGCCTGGTCAAAATGACAGGTTAAACCTGCACTACAGTCTGCAGAGCCAGGCCTGTGCTACGTTTTCAAGTGATACTTTAGTTGGTGGCACAATTAGTGATGCTGCCCACTAGTAGTATTTAGTTTACAGGCCCTGGATACGCTTAGTACCAAGTACTAGGGACTTATAAGTAAATTAAATGTGAATTTTAGGTGTAGGCCAACTTTACCATGTTTTAGGGAGGAGAGCACAATCATTTTACCACTGGCTAGGAGGGTACAGTGCACAGAGTCCTGATGCCAACATAAACGAGTTCAGCAAAACATGGGACTCAAGGTAGAAAGTCTGGGGCAATGCCACACCAAGGATGTTTAGTCTACAGTGAACCATAAGAAAAAAGGAGGTTGGCAAGTGGTATGATGATCACAGGTTATAAAGGGGCAAAGCAAATGATAGTGGGGTGGAACAACCAAGGAAGGTCAGTGAAGGCAGGAGACAACACATTACAAATTTAGGACTTTGATTTTCTAGCTTAACTTGGATGCTTTGTTTTCCTGTTTCTTAATTGTGATTGAAATGCATTCATTGTGGAACTACACCTACATGCTTACAGGTTTAGTCAGTCTAGTGAAAAATGTAACAAAACCTTTCAATAACAATTTTAAATTAAATATATTGTGAAAGAGTTGTCTCATCAGGGAATAATGGCGCTCCTTTCCAACTGGATAACACTAGACCGTGGGCAGAAATAAAATGATTCTATGGTGCCTGAGGATTGGCCATTATGTATGAAAGAGAGAAGTCAGGGGAGGGCAAATATACTTCAGCCATACTTATTTCACACCAGTGAGGGTCCCTCTTGACTGCCAGGCATTAATTTAGAGGAGGCATTCCTCATTGCCTGGGGAGGTGGCTCCTACTTCCTGTCTCCACCAATATATAAGTGAGGCATCATAAATACATCACACCTGGTGTTTCTGAATATGATAACATATTTTGGGGGGTTTTGCTTAAATAGTGCAACTGGGAAACACTGTTTAATCTCTTTGACACATGCCCGTCCATTGTCAATCGTGAGGTCCTCTATGACGCCTCACCGAAAAGGTAATTCTCATGTGAGGCCAATGTCACCTCGAGACACATCAGTAGATGTCTTCTTCAGGGTGTAATGTCTATGGGCCCAAACCTACTACCTGGGTGATTAAAAAAAAATCCCACCTTACTCAGGTGGGCAGTATTTTACTCTAATGCTAGGTATTTAGTTGCTGACCAGTTTTATAATTGCGGTCATTGGTACTCCCAGTGTCGAGCATTGTGCATACAGTAATATGTCATTCACAATCAATCAATTCGAATTAGTAATTAGATTTCCATCAGTCTGGCAAAACGTAGATTAGGTAGGTTAGAATCCCCTGTAAGTTATGTTTTTTGTATATATACTGAAAAAGACAAACCATCTGAAGAGACTGATGCAGCAGTAACCATTTAAGATGCCGCTATTAGCCTGATTAACAAAGATAGGGTTTAAGAGTCAAACATCTACTTCCTTCAGTTTACTCTAACCTTTGGTGTAGATATATGTGAATATTCATACCTGTGTGGGTTTTTGGTGGTTTGTCTACATTTGAAAGGTCAGCCCCTGTCCTACCTCAGCATTTGAATTTGCTATTCTGAAATTTAATATCAAAGTCGTGAAATTCCCATCACCATAGTTCGAATTAGGATTGTGGAAGTCCACACATACATGTTCTGTTAAACAGACTGTCTAATGTACTGTTCCAAATTGGTTCATCCAAACTGAGTAGCATTTAGGCAAGAAAAAAATGTTCATGAATCTAATCATGAGACTGGCATTCAGAGTAGGTTGTCTTTACCATTTTATATTTTTGCCCGGGAGCAAATTATTACCACTTGCTGTGGACCCTTGAGTGCATTTAGGAGTATATCATTACCATAATGTAGGCACAATTGGATAAGAAACATAGTCACTGGTGCCTTTAATTTGTTATCTAGAAATGGAAAAATATTTTCAGAGTTTCTGATTATTAACAACCGGTCATTGCAGTGATAGTGACATGGGCTTGTAGTCCAAGGTTAGCCTATATTTGAATTTCTAAGTTCTGAATTTGGGTGGCAGCTACGGAAGGAGTTCCTAAAGGGCTGGGACAGTTTTGATCCTTGCCTTATTTTTTGAGAAGTTAATGATATATCTGTTTTGCAGGCATTTAATTTAATAAAGTTGGTGGCCATCCTCCAAGGAATTGCCAACATACAGTATGGGATCCAAGAACATGATAAGGACTGTGGTGCAAGGCTAAAGATTGTCTGAGTGTCATCGGTATACATGGAAGATTTGATACCAAGCTAATGTACAAAATAGGTCAGTGGTCTCGTATACAAATTCAAACTCCGAGTCGGGGAGTAGAATGGACTCCAATTGATCTCCATTGTGATGCATTAGGGAATTATGATAATTTGTCTATTGCTTAAAATATCTTTCTGCCAAGCTAAATCTGCCCCATTGATGATGTTAGTCTGAAAAATAGAATTTAGTGGTTAATGATATCAAAGGCAGCAGAGAAATCTAAGGCACCTAGCCCATCCATATCCATCATTTGACGCAGCTCATCCGAAGTGGAGGCCGCCATCAATTCTGTGCTCATCCCCTAAAGTTGTCTAGGTAGGAATGCAGATTTTCTTGAGATTCTACAAATTCTGTTAACTGCAGGAAGATCTATTTCTTCAACACTTTAGAAAAGTATGCAAGGAGACAAATGATGTGGTTAATTGGGATCAAGAGTGGGTTTCTTCAGAAGAGGCTTTACAATTGCCCTCTTGCAGTCTTCGGGAGCCATTTCAGTAGTTAGAATAGTTGAAGACTAGAAAAAGGTCTTCCACCAATCTATGTACAAGTTTGGACATGTGTTTTGCTTGAAAATGACACAAGGGGACCCAGAGGTCGGGCAGCTTGATATTAAGTTGATGAGCTGGGCTTTGTTCACAAAGAAAACTGTTCTACTGATATCTTGACTTTCTTCATAAGTCTAAGGGAGTTAATGCCAGCCTGCTTGGTAATGTCTTAAGCCCCATCTGTTCTCTATTTGCAGTTTTTTTGTCTGAAAAGAAAGTGAATCTATTCTCTTAAAGTTCATGCGAAAACATAATGGTATTTTGAATAGAAATGGGGTTGTGCAGTTGTCAAATAAAAGAAAAGAGTTCTTAAAATAGTACTCCTTAAATTTAAGAGCTCAAAGAGTTTTGAAATGTGGATCATAAATTCTATGCTGTTTACGTTCCGATTGGCATAATTCCAATTTCAATTTTATAATGTCAGGAGAAAACCAACAGTTTCCTCTTCTTTTTAGAACGATTCCATGCTTAAGTGGTAAGACTTCATTTAATGTTGGATTTAAGTTTATATAGAAGGAGTTAAGCAGGGCTGAGGAGTCGAATGACAAATTAGAGGTAGTGTTCGAATTGAGATTACTGAGGATTTTATCGCTTTATCAACGTCTATTTTTTATCTCTCTATCAACTTCTATTTTTAGGTACCTAATCAGTATTGCATCTTATTTTATTTTGTTTTAAGTACTCAGGATACGCTGATAGGATTCCGCTCCTTCTAACAATAATTATGATTTTCTGTGCCGTTCCTTTGCGAGTGTTGACATTTTGCTGAGCTGTGGCTCACATGAAGTCATTTGATCAAGGCCAGTGTTCCTCAGAGAATACTTGACGCATATGGTCGGAGAGGAAGATGTATCATAACATGTATAAATGTGCTTTGTAAACTTGCTGAATGCGTCGTATGCTGAAGCAGTAAAGTGAATGACTTTATGTTCCATAATAAATTCATACATTTATGGTCTAGAGGAATACAGCATGGGGAAAAATTAAAATCATGTTTGGTTATGAATACTACTTGTCGGTTGCTTTTGTAAGCCATTGGGATTATGCTTTATTAAACTTATCCAATGCTTTGGGAGGGCAATAGCTAGCTACAATGTGTATGCAAATGATGCAGTTGTATACATTTATAGGATGATTTAATACACGTTTATGCAAATGCTGCCTGCATATAGTAACATTCATTTCCGAAGAACAGCAAAATGGCGAATTCCGAAGCGTAAAATAGCAATTCATAGAAGCTCGGAACATGAAAATAAACTAATGGTCAAAAGTCGGTACACACTGATGGAAAAGGTCCTCTAGAGGCTGAATCCTCAGAATGTAAGAATTCCCATCAAGGTCTTTTAATTTAGCCCAAGTCCCGGATGTCCCTGATCTAGTCGAATGACATTGGGGTGGAGGAGGGGGGTGGAAATGTCCACAGATTCTTGGCCATATTACCCATCCGAAGAATTGCTCTGCTGAACCGAGGATTTTGCAGTCTTAATCAGGAAAAAAAGCCAACGATTACAAATTGTATTGATATAATTTTCCCATAAACATGTCTTCTGTTTGTTTGGGCGCTACCAGCCAGCAGAGAAGTGTAAGGCACAGTATCAATTCATCACACAAATGCACATGTATGAAGAGGTAGGAAGGCACCCCTAAATCATATAAACGAGTATACATTTTTGAGCATTTGTAGGACAAAAAACGATGACAGACATCTAGGAGTTTTGCTTCATATTCATTGCATGTAAGAAGGTCTACAGCTAAAAGGCTGCGGCAAAAAAGTAGAATGAAAAAAATAAAGAAATCGAAGGTATAAAAATTGTTTTATGCATTGCTTTGATGACCATGTCAAAAATTATGTAAAGAAATATTTTTTTCATAATCATTTTTTTACGCATATCTATCTAAATACATATACATCTTGCGACCAAATGAATAATTCTCTTTTTGGCATGTGACACCTCTCCCCTTCAAACTTCTTTCTCATTCCCCTTCTCTTGTACACCCAATTCCCTTCTCGCTTTGACTTGCCTTTCATGTTTCTAACTTTTTTACTGCACCCATTTATAGTGTTTCTTGAAATAGGTAGATTAACATGATCTCTTGATGTGTCTCAAGTGATGTGTCTCAATGTACCAGTTAGCTACATACCCCTTATCTAGATAAGTGTGGTGAATTGTGGCTGTTCTAAATTTTTGTGTCATGTACACAAAAAAACCATCTCTAAAACTGCTTCTGTTGTGCGGGTCTGGCAACCATTCATATTACAGAAGGAGCCGCAAGACCATTTCTGTCACACTGGCGAGTTCGTGATGGGGACATTTCCCTACATCCCTGGGGCAAAAAGCCATAAAGAAGGAAAGCAAATTATTGGTTTATGGTCAATTCAGCTTTCCAGGCTGCCATGGAGGTTCTAATCTTCTCTCAAAAAGTGAAATCTTCTGATAAAGGATACCGCCTGTGGCAATTTTGGTGTGGGGTGTCAGAGTCCCTTACCACCAACCAATGCACTAGATTTCAGACAGCAGTTGTACATCCGGGGGCAAGCTTTATTTTTTAATATCAAATTCAAATGGGGACCTCTGGCATGTACACTTAGAAGGTTATTTATTTAGGGTTGCAAGAATGTTTGTGCGGCACAATTTTACACCGCGTCCAATAGCTTTTATAATACTCTGCAAATAGTAATGTGTATCACGTTGCGCCACACGAGTGCCCACGCAAAACCTTAGTAAATGACTTCAAATTACTGTCCACCTATTATTAGGTAATGCACGCCTTACAACTTAGCCACATGAATATTGTAGGGAGGTCATGTGGTCTCCAGAAGAACGCAGTCTCGTCTGTACATTCAGACCACAAATGGGTAATTTTTTAGCTTTAATTCTGTACTGTATAATCTTCGCGTTAATCCATTGTGAAGGGAGCAAAATCGAATGGGCATGCTACATTTTATCCAATTTTATTACGGAATTCCAACCACAGTCTTTCTTGTCAAAAGACCTTTAGATGACAGTAGTGTAGAATAAAAAATACATAATAAAATGCTAGTACTTTCAGTGATCAAACCATGTAAAAATAAAAACTTCACAAGAGGAGAAAGTACAGTGCTAACTTGACCTTTGACATGTGGTCTCTGTTGTGGTTGACACTGGGGTGGATGTACAACGGCTTTTACTGTCCATCATTGAAAAGCACCATGTTGTGCTCCTATAGAGTTGTTGTTGAAGACACAATGAGTGTTGTACCTGAAAGGACACGAGTTGATGAGGGTACAGCACTCTCGGATGATGCTCCTGTACCCTCTTTGTCTCTCCCAGGTGTTCTTGGTTGGCATATGAACATTTCCTGTCTCCTTATGCCCTGAGTCAGCATAATTCTCCGAGTCAGGCCGTGACAATGGTAGCTGATCCTGAACTCAATTCGCCCATCCGTCACGGAAAATTGTGCAACTGGCTACAAGGCAATGGTAGGCTCAGTAAATTAAATGCCCACTCCTGTGGGTGCCACCACTTGGTCACCTCCATCCGCACTGACCTTCGAGAGTTATCCTTTGCCGTCTTTGCAGACCAAGCTCCGTGCCCAGGGTCGAGTTTATCTTATTGCTTTGTCGGCTTCTGCACTGTTGATCTTTTTAAAATTATACAGTTTGAACGTGCTCGACACATGTTTATGAAGAAAAAGCAAACAAGGTATCCCAATTGAATGCAGGGTCACGGTGCGTAAAATTTGTTACAAAGTAATGTCCTTTAAAATCGGATGGGGCTTCCTGCAAGTGACAGCCCATCAGCAGACACGTCAGTTTATGGAAGGCTTAGTGGGAACGGGAGATATTTTGTAGACATTGCCTCAGAGCTAAAAACAGAATGGCAGCCAGCGCATCTGTATCCATCAGCAAGGGGAAGATAAAATGGATGCCTTTGGCACAAGGTTAGTTTTGATTCTGTAATTAAACAGCTTTGGAAGCGCCTGCCTTTGAATATATATCACCAGGGCCCATTTCCCATGATGCATTATACCAATACATCATCAGTGAGATACTGCTCCAATGATGTATTAGCACAATCAATCACGAGGATGCGGCACGCTGACTGTAAACCTATCAGCGGCTGAAAAGGTCCCATGAGGTAAAACGGTCAATATAATTACAAACCTGAAACCAGCGGCCTTGGGTCCCGGCATGCTCTGGGCCGGGGCTGTGATGGCTGCCGCCTCTGTCCTTTCAATGACAAACGTGTGGACGCCACCGAGGGCTTCGCGTTCTATTATTCAGAGTTATTTGTAAGGCTGGGAGTCAAACATGCACCTTTCGAAAAGTCTCTCGGTTAAACCATTTTAAAGTTTCAAAATGCTGACAACAACCAGGGCGCGACTTTTGTGCGCACTTTACTTGTTGTTAATGAGACCCCCACAAAAAAGAAAAATGAACCGTGTAGGCCTCCATAGAGCGTGGAATATTAATAGCGGCTCCTGAAGGTTTCCACAACATGACTTTTTCCAGATTTTTGCACCTCAGACCGAAGTCAACGTGTGGTATTAACACACTGGCATTCGTTCCGAGGAGGGAGGCTGGGCATGGTGCAGTTGCAATGGCATGCAGGAAGCTCCTGGGCCAGGTGTGCGGTGTTCACTTGGTGCGGTATTTCTTCCCGAGATTATGTAATGAGGTGCCGACAAGATGCCGGATGGGTCCTTCTAAAACAACAGGGCATGTCCAGTCCCTCCTTGATCCAGCGTCCTCTGGCACTCGCAATAGTCTGTGCCCTCTGTAAAGTCGGCTTCAGTTCACTTTCCTTATTTTAGACAAACATCTTGATGCTCCTTTGATCATTTATGCATTTTTATGAGCTAAACATACAAAAAATAAGAGCTACATGTGCAGAAATAATTCAGATATATTCCGTACCTACCAGATGGCAGATTTGAATTTCAAATCACGATTTCTAGATCTGAAAAAATGTATATTTAAAAACTTTATAATGGTGCATATGAATAGTTAAATATTTGAGTAAATTCCACCTTTAAAACAATGAGAAATTGAGCGATCAAAAATAAATCGTCCTCATGCTTTGCTTATTTAAGTGTAACTTGCCTGTTTTCAGTTATTCAGGCAGAAGCATAATGCAAGATAATGCAGAAGAATTAACTGTTCCATTAAATTGTTAACAAAGGTATTATGTATTAAAATAAGCAATGGGTCTTTTTTAGGAAGGTGTTAAGTTTTTTTTGCTGTGGGTTTGCGATAAAGCTTTGTTTTTTAATTGTGGGCATTATGTTTATGGGGTTTCTAGTAAACGTGCTATGCTGTTTTTATATTAAAAAGTAAACTACATATTGTTTAAAATGTTGCTGTTTGAATCTGCTGCTTACGTATGGTGTCAAGGGTTAGATAAAACATTTTTTACAACATAAATTCTTTGGCGCGTTGCTCTTTGACTCCCTAATTTGTTGCACAGTTTTTTATCTTTTCAAATAGCAGACAGAAGTCTAGTAGCGGTCTTTCCCTATGACGTTCTGTGGACAGTGTTTGCTGCATTGTGTGGAGTGGGGGGGGTGCAACCTTAGCATGCCTAGCACAGTGGTACCCATACTCTGATCTCTGTGCTCCACAGGGGGTGGGGTAAAGTCTCACAGAAATGAAGAAGCTGACTGACGGACGACTTACTGACTGCAACTAGCCAGACCTTAGTGTCAGCCGGTGGTTGCCGGTGGGGCCACCAGCACTCATTTTTGAGGTCCAGGACGTTTTTTTCATCATCAGATTTTGAACCAGAACAAGAGAGAGAAAGACAGAGAAGGGAGACTGCAGATATAGAGAGACTGAAAAACAGTGACAAAGGGACAAAGCCGAGTTGAAAAAGAACCTGCTAAAGTTAGATAAAGGGGCACAGAAGAATGAAGAAAGAGCCATTAAGTGGAATCAAGACTATTCAGTCTCCGTATTCAGTAACCGCATCCTTCAGCCGTGCCGACCAAGGCCTACTGAGAAAAACTTTGGGCACTGGCGCTTATTATTTTACAAATAAAACACTGCAAATAGCACTCCCCAACCAGAAGACACAACTCCTCCGTCTTGGAGACAACTGAGAACCAGGCTTCCCAGCACTAATGGTTGACAACATTAGTGGCCATTTTGAAAGTCCGCATGCACTTTTTGATGGGCATAATGACTTTGATCCTTTTCAATGGGTTTAGCTGAGCGCCAACTTAGCTGGTTTTCACTTACACATTTGAATGATACAAGGTAAGCCGCCCTTTTTAGTTACACGATTACAAACCCTTAAACTCTGTGCTGTGCTTTCAGGGCTGGCTTTAGGGCAACAGAATACCATCCGGCCATGCAGAATACTACAAGGGGGACCCCAGAGTGCCTTTACAGATGTAGCATCATTGCTAGTCAAAGGGGAACTAAAACATGAGTTGTCTTAGGGTCACATAAGTTACTACACAAACCTGGTTTAGTTTACATGTACAACATTTTGCTTCAGATCTAAATAATGCTATGCAATATATACTTGTTTCTATGGATTGTACTGCCAGTTTTAGATAAACTATGCATTATTTACGTATTTTTGAATACAGATGGTTGTAACTGATTAAGAAACTTTGTAGACATGAGAGGATTCTAGTTCTCTTTAGTAGCAGCTGTAAAAGGTGGTAATCACAAGAGATTATTGATTAAACGACCATTATTACTCGTCATGCTATTTGCAAAAACTATGGGCAACTCAGCAGTGTATAAATAAGAAAAATAAGTTTGCAAGGCAAGGTGACGAAATATTTTCTTTGCATATGCACAAAGTGAAAGTGGAGTGCAGATATGTTTAAGATTAGCACACTGTGTTCTGATTAGTATGGCAACTTCCCCATTTCTGAAGACCCTCTTTTACCCCTTTTCCGTTAGCAAACATGATTTCTGACTTTCAAAAAATATTTCGTCATAAGTTCTTATTTTTCGTGCCCTTGCCCAAATTTGCAATAAGGGTGAACCCTGGAGAACACCTGGTATTGTATTGAAGATGTTGTTTACGAACAGTAGAAAACAGATGACTGGCTTGTTTTCTGGGGATTGCTAGCACAAGAGAAGTCAAGTTCTTGGTTTGAGGTCTTGGTAATAACCTCATGCAGAGTCGAGCTTGTGTTGAGAGCGGAATCTTTAACTCAGTATATCTACCCATCTAAAAATCTTTTTTCCAAATATTACGAAAGCACATCAGACTTCTGTTCGTCCCTTGCCTCTGCCGTGCGTGTCATTTCAAACCATCAGTGACCACTTTCTAAAAGCCCCACTTACTACCCGCAGCAAATGGAGACCGCTTCGAAATGTTGTTCCATGCTCAACAACACGGGCTCTTTGAGCCATTCTGAATGGAATATTGTGCTGCAACTTAAGCATCTTAAAGTCAACAAAGGCATGTTCTCCTTACATTCATTCATGTTGGCAAGCCATGTTTTGTCTCTTCTAAGCAGCTTACCTCCTTCACATTCCGCGGGCATTCCTGCTGAAACCTGAAGGGGTGGGTTTTCCTGAACAGAGCAGCTGTGCAGTTTGTAATCTAGATTCGGGCACCGACTCGCACTTCTTGAAACAGGATGTAGAATGAGGGTGTAGGACTCCGCAGTCATGAAATGCGTCTGGTCTAGCTTCAGGATCTGAGGGTTGCAGTAGTGTGACCTCCACCCTGGAGCCTCAGGCAGAGGTGTCTGTCCTTGATGCATGCAAACATTATCTGAAATGAGTGCAATTCCTGAGTTTGTAACTCTGGTCAACAGAGAGCGTTGCAATATTGTGGGCATACACAAACATTTTCAATGCTTTTCCCACAATTATCTGCATTTCCCAACTTGCTTGTGGATTATATAGGTGTACGCCATGCAGTGTGTAAGCACATTGTCCATAATTCTGCCATGTCTGTTCTCTGGTAGGTTCTTCAACACATAACAGCATAACATTCATATGCCAGAAATGCATATCAGTAGCATACATTTACACACACAGGTTCAAAAATCCAATATAAAAGTGGCAAATACAATGGAATTTGGTGTATTGGATAAATCGTCATAATTCTCTGCAACGTATACATTTATGCATGCACGCCAGGAGATGTACCACTTATTTTTAAATTGACATTTAAGCTTCCTATACCATTTTTATGTGTAAACCCTACATTTTACCCCTCAATAGACAGGCGAATTTAACAACACAGTCTAAAAACACCGGAAAAGCCATTGGGTTTTGCTTGCAGTTTGAGTTCTGAGTAAAACATTTTAATTAAAGCTTGCTACGATGTAAAAGTAAAAAGACAACAAAAAATGCTTTTGGTATAAACTACATCCAAGAGATGAAATGAATGTATGATGATTAAGAGTACTTTTGCAGTGATAAAATAGTCACCAATGCATTGGAAGGCAGTCACTCCTAACGAGACAGATAGATACACCAATCAGCCAATCATATGTGATGAGAGATATACACTCTTCCAGGAAGAGAGAGCCAAATCACATTCTTTGTCAACCTTAAAGAAGTTGTAAGAATAGCTATTAAGCTGTCAAGTGTGTCCTTAAAATGACAGGCATGATAGAGAGAAAGAGGGTAATAAATCTAATTTGGAAATTACAGTCATGAGGAATGTACATTATTATTGATTCTCAGATAAATGTGTCCCAGAATTTGTTCCTAGAATTTACATAAATAGCACCCACAAGAAACACTGTGACTGCAAATGTATTTAAATATTTTGTTTAGTTATCTGAATTGTTCTGTCGATTAGCATCTGAACACAGGAACCCGTTTACAGTTTCTGTTTGTGACTTTACTAACTTACTAATCTTTTCCTCAAATTTTTCAATATTATCTAAATTGGTTTCTGCCTTTATGAGGGTTACCCATCATAAAATCCCAGTTTGAATGTAGTTTGCTGTGCATTATAAATAGTTTGCTCAATCATTTTGTGAGCATTTGACTGATGAAGTGAAATGGAGAACTCAGCAAATATATTTTATACCACACCAATCAGTGCGCTGTGTATGTGGATTTGTCACCTGCAAAGTGGTGGTAAGATAATACTGGGATTAGGAAGACGGCTTTCGGTAAAGGCATCTTTCCTTGGGCCTAATTTACAAAGATTTTTGCTGGAGTAGGTGTAACTCACTACTATAGCAATAGTGGCTTACTCCTAAATTACACGATTAAGATAGATTTGGAATACTCCTGGAATTCAGGGGTAAGTCTGGGGTCGAGACTTTCCAAAATCTTCTCCTGCCAGTGAAGTGGTCTTACACCCAGAAAGGATGTTAACAAAACTCTTCCCCCTTCTTTACTTATTAACGAATATGCCCTGGAGCCCATGGCGTCAGCCATCGTACATTTGAAAACACTGGCCACGGGGCATAAATGTAACACTGAAGCCGAAGAGACTATGGTATAATCCTTGAATGGAATCACACATTAAAAATGTAGCCATGAGGTTTTGAATATGTTGAGTCCATCAATACATACAGCTGTGGGCAACTTGAAGAAATATTACAGTGGTCAAATTTTAAAAGTCAAATTTTGTAAGTAATGAATTCCAGGAATGCGTATGCAGTCATTTCAATATAGCTTGAGGGATCTTATCTGCCGAAAGGTCAATTTACCACGTGCATAAATCTGATGTGTTTGGGTTTCATGGAACACTGGAAGTGATGCTCAAGAATGTAAATAGAGGGTGGAATGAGTCATTTTCTCAACATGATGGTGGCTGCCATCAATGTTCATGTGTTTTGTCTCTTGAACGGTGTACGACTTACATCGCATGCGACACATGGGCCCTGTGGGTATCTCTGAGATTCTGGAAGTAGAGATTGGATTCATCACTAAAGAACAGAGGAATCAAGCCTCGCCTCCTGTTAATGTCTCTCGGTGAGAGCTAGTAACCTAGAGTGCAAATAGCCATGTCTTACCCCGTGGCCTATTTTTACCCTGAACAGAAAATGCCATCTAACCTCAAAAAGGCCTAGCAAATCTAAGGTCAACTAGAGCTAAACATTCCTAAGAACTTTGTGATTAGCTTTTTTTTAATCATCCCTCCTTATAAAGCGTCCAAACATCTCTTTATTATTACTGACGTTTTTGGACTGGTCAGGAATCAGCTGCTGCTTGTATCTGTCTTGCTAGGATTACATTTTAGACACACAGATGTAATGCTGACCTCATTCTGCAGTTTGTGTATTAGGAATGTTGCACTAATGACCTCTAAATGAGTCTTGAAATTTGGCATTGAAATGGCCTCAATTAAGAGGAGCTGCTAATTTCCATTCTATTGCATCTGTGACTTTTCAATGATATTGATCGCTTTGCAGCCATTCCTGGTCTATTTATCAGGCATTACTTGCTTACTGCCAATTAATGCCCTTTAATAAAACAGGCACTTAGTAGCTAGCTCGAGGCCAGCCTAATGAAGTGTTTTTATTGAACGCTCCTTATGAAATATACTAAAGGTCACCGCAAGTGCAACAGTGCAATGATTGCATTAAGGCCATCAGAGTAATTCATGTTTTACTTCAAACTGTGTCACTCAGTTCGATGTAGATGTATATGTTTCACAACTGTCCAAATCCATGGTTGTGTCCATGCAAAAAAATAAAATTAAAAAAAAGACAGGAAGTCACCAGGGGTGTGGCACATTTTAAAACGCACATTTCTTTCCGGTTCAGAACCATCGCCCAGGCTGCTCCAACGCCCAGCCATGGGCTTGGTATAGTTACAGCCACTGTGCATGAATGCGCTTCATTTTAGGATACATGAAAATCAAAAACTCGACTGAATACATTCAGAATCGGCGACCTTTGCTGTGTTTCAGTCACTTGCAGTTTAAAGGGTGCAGTTTGAAGGGGCGGACTCATAATCACTGTACTAAAGGGAAGCTCTTGTCGTATGTAGAGGTGTATAAAGCAACATGACATGCCAGTCATACCGTGGGCACAGGGAGCAAGCCTAGTATATTATTATATGGCACTGGCCAAGCCTCAGAGCCCCCCCCCCCCCTTCTCTGCAAACCCTTCCAGCCCTCTCAGAAGCTGCTGTGGGGCCCTTGTCAAATATAACATGTTTGCAGGGTCCCTCAAGAGTGCCCTGCTTAGAAGACTATGTCACTTGTGGAGGCCTTGTTCGCTGCCTCATAAAAGAACAGCCAGGCCTGTCTTGTGTCATTTAAATACATTTTGTATTAAGAAGCAAGGGCCCCAAAAAGCTTGGGGTACGGGGCAAAGATCCCTAGGCGTCCTTTTTTTTCCGACCCAAACATGTTCGTTTCTTCACCTTCTTGTACATTAGGTGAACAAGGTGCCTTTGGCCCTCAGCGGAACAGTGCTGGACTGTCAGCTGGAAGCAGCCAGGGAGTTTCTTTTAATATACACCGATCTGCATAATGTCCTATTACTTACCGGTAATCTTCATTACTCCGGGTCCTCGTCCCCTTCATACTGACAAGTGAGATAATCTATCTCACGACAGAAAAAAGAAAAGCAGGAATGCTGGTACAGCCCTCCCCCTCCCCACTGGGAGTACATAAGGGTACAGTACCCAGCATGCCTCCTGAACCACCAAGCCCCAGAGGAGGGCCGGAAAGCCTGGGAGGGAGGGAGGGATGGTATGAAGGGGATGAGGACAACGGGACCCGGAGTAATGAAGATTACCAGTAAGTAATAGGACATTACCCCCAGGTCCCTCCTGTCCTCGTCGCCTTCATACTGACAAGTGAGAATAACCAAGCAGCAACCGGCCATCATCACCCAACAAACCACCAGGACACAGAGCCATAGCAAACCCAGTAATTTATTACATGCCCAGCAACACGGAGGATGCAGCCAGGACACCACCAGCGGAAGGAAGAAGACTCGAACCGCTAGCAAGCGCCCACATAGCTCCCCTCAAGCCCGGCAGGAGGAGAGACCAAGAACACCAGCACCAACCCGGAGCCCAGCACCAGGTAAACCCCAGGAACCTCCAGGCTCCTGGTCCACTTCAAACTGTCGGAAGACAGAAAAAAGAACAGGAGGCATGCTGGGTACTGTACCCTTATGTACTCCCAATGGGGAGGGGGAGGGCTGTACCAGCATTCCTGCTTTTCTTTTTTCTGTCGTGAGATAGATTATCTCACTTGTCAGTATGAAGGGGACGAGGACAGGAGGGACCTGGGGGTAATAAGCTTGTGCAGCTCTGACTGGGGTTCGAGGGTTTCTGCTTCAAGAAAAGTTTTTAAATGATTGGTTCACTTGATTCATTATTCAGCAAAATATTCAAAATATATTGGCTGAAAAGTATGCTTTCCACATGCAGTGTTGCAGAGAAGAACACGGTCATCCAAGACTTCATTGTCTGGCGCGGTCTTCAGGGGTGATGGTTTTTGTACAGTAGCGCCTGTATGCACCTTTTATGACCGTGGCAGGATGACCGTAGGATCACCTCCAACCCTGGAAGGAATGCACCTGCACCTTAGCTTAGGAAGCGTGTCCCTATGTCCTGTATGGCACGGCAAGTCCTGTATCAGAGGAGGAGAGCAGGTACCTCACCAACTCTTCCGCAGTCCAGGAAGGAAGGAACTCCCACCTTAGCTTAGGAAGCGTGTTCCCTACATCTTACATGGCCAGTTAAGTCCTGCATCAGAAGAAGAAGGAAGAGAGCACCTAGTGGTATGAGCACACACCCCAGAAGCTCTCCCACAGCCCTGGATGGAATGAACTTGCACCTTAGCCCTAAAGGAGCATTCCCTATGTCCTATATGGCCAATCAAGCCCTTAATCAGAGAAATAAAACACACTGTGGTGTGAACACACCCCAGCAGCTCTGTCGCAGCCCTGGAAGGAATGAACTTGCACCTTAGTTTAGGAAGCATATCCCTTTGTCCTATATGGCCATCAAGTCCTCCACCAGAGGAAGCAAGCACATTGTGGTGGAGCTCTGCCTCAGCCCTCGAAAGCACTGGCCACTGAGATAATAATGTAATACTGGTGACCACATGTCCAGAGATGAATGAGAGTGGGCCCATGTGCAAGCCAGACACAGACGCAAAGGCAATGTGGTCACTTTCAGTGCAGGACACGTTTAGTCTTTATTTTTAAATGCACATGAATACGATCAGAGGGGGCTATTGAAGTGGTAGTCCGTCCACATATCGAACATTTGCTCAACTTTGGGCACTAGGTTAGAAAAATAGTATTAACAATTGGGAAAGGTTAAATGATTGATCAGCCAACTATATGAAGGCGTTAGGGGAAATGGCTTCCTTACTAATTAAAGGTTTATAATGGGTCATATTTAGATCTTTCTAAAGGTTGGTTTGTTCAAAGGAAAGTGTGTCAGGCTATGAGAACGCATGTTCTAAATTCCTTTTTGAAGAAGAACTTCCTTTTTAGGTTGAGCCTGGGCAGCGCATGCGCTTCTCTGCCCGCATGCTGTATCGTAGTATGGAAAAGAAGCCCCGCCCACTCTCCGCCCATATTTGTCATTGGCTTGTGTCATTGCCCTTCATAAATGCTGGCTTCTGATTCTTTATTAGGCTCGTTAGTCCCTCCTTAGTACCCCTTGTCTTCATTTGTAACCTCCTATGAGGACTGGCCTTTTTACTTCGATCGTTACACGGTACATCTTTTTTAGTCTGTAAGCACTTTAATGAGTTTTTCCTACTGCAGGCAGGACATGCTTTCTGCAACATTCAGTATGCCATGCATGCTTTCACTTTCCGAGCAGCCCGGGACAATGGCGGCCGTTTCTTTGAATAGGTCTTGTATTTACAAGAGTTTGAGGTATTGGCATTGTAAATGACAATGCCTTTTTGTTATGCCTAAGAGATAAATGAAAGGCATTGTCATTTACAATGCCAATAGCTTAAACTCTCGCAAATGCAAGACCTATTACATTGCAAATACTTGTTGTCAAAGTTTTTGAGTTCCATCTTGATGGTTATTTCAGTATTCCTTCGGTGGGTGCCGCAATTTACTAGCAGAGAGGTGCCTTCAAGGGATTTGTTTGGTAAATAATTTGTATAATTTCGATTCTTAATTAAAGGTAGGGCAGTTATATACCTACAAATGTATTAATTATCACTTTTTCAATACTTAAATCAGCTTAGTTTGTCAGAATCAGGATTGAATAAGGTGTGAGTGAATCATCACATATTAACCTGAATACAATAAATTCAATAAACCAAAAGGAGGAGAAACAAGCGGGTGTATATATAAAAATTGAATTTATATTTCTAGTTCAAAAAAGGGTACTTCAAATTACAACAATTAAATACAGTGAAAGGAAATATTTCAATATTTGATGCCTTCACTTTCAAATTGATCCAACACTTTTTCACAACAATATATAGCCATTTCTCTGGAAAACAGTGTGATTGTCGACGTTTCGGTCTTTAGGTTTTCTTTACCAAGACCATCCTCAGGACAATTTTATTTACAAGGTTGACCCCTCAAATCACTGCGGGTTATTTTATCCACTGAAAATCAAGAGGGACGTCCTAAATTCATAACTAATCAGTATATTGTAGTCAAAGAAATTCAGTTGATTGTCAAAAAGGTTGGTTCGACGTCCAGACGTGCATGCAAGACTCAAACCTTCAGAACAGCCAGATTAATTTGCTGACATCTTCACGACCACTTGAGTGTTTAACGGTGTCGGTGTTAGATCTGGGGGTCTCTAGTTGGCAGGGTAGGTTCCACTGTCCAAGTAGGGACCCTTGCTTCTAGTCAGGGAAAGGGGGATACACTGTTAAGATAACCCCTGCTCACCCTCTAGGTAGCTTGGCCTGAGCAGTCTAGGCTATCAAAGGCAATGTGTAAAGTATTTGTACCAACACTCACAGTAACACAGTGAAAACACCACAGATTTACTCCACACCAGTTTTAGAAAAATAATGTATTTTTACTAAAAACTTCACAAGACCAAATACTACAGACAAACCAACATATAATTCAAAAGGTTACTTTAAAGATAGTTCAAGAGTTTTTCAGAAAGTACTCCAGGATGTAAAAGTCAGTGTCCTGCACAATGCGACTCTCAATGCACAAAATGCGAAACTTTCGTGCCCAACAGTACCTGTAGTTGCGATAAGGTTCCCAAAAGCTATAACAAGGAAGCTTGCAAAGGCGATGCGATACTCCTGAGATCCTGGGGAGGCTTTGCAGCAGCCCTGCTTCACGCAGCAGAGGTGGATGCGCCGGCTCCGATCTGTAAGGGGAGGATGCGATGACTTTGGCCTTCGTTGCGTAGGTTTCTTAGGGGGAAGCTTCACGCACAGGTTCGATGCGACACTCTTCGATGTGGTGCGATGCGTGGTGCAGCGTTGCCTTCCGGCGCCGCAACTCTCGATGCGCCACGGAACGGGACTCTGCGTCGACGCACCCGATGACTGGAGACTTTTCACGCACTGGCAGTGGTGCGGCTCGCAAACTGGTTCTGCGAAAACCCTCGCAATGGCCGGAATCTTCACGCTTCGGGACGATGCTCGACGCACTCGGCGATGCGGGGACCCTGCGTGTTGCGATGGTGCCGCGATGACATTTTCCTCGCACTCTTGTCTTGCGACACGCAATCGGATGATGCGTTGGGTACCAGTCACTCTTGTTCACGCTTCTGCTTCCCAGCTCCCAAACACAGCAAAACGACCTCCTGAGGCCCCAAGACTGGACAAGCACTCCAAGGCAGGTCAGAACTCTCTCAGCAGAGTTCCAGGGGAGCTGGTGGTGAAGTCCTTTTGTTCCTGGGACTTCTTAACAGGGAGCCAGCTCTTCTCAGGCCCTTGGAGATCAGAATCAAAAGAAGGGGACACAGCAAAGTCCTTCCCCTCTCCTTGGCAGCAAAGCAAAACAGCAGCAGGCAGTCTTCTCCTCTTCAGTCCTTTCAGCTTTCTCCTTGGCAGAGGTTCCTTCTTAGTTCCAAAGTGACTTAAAGTTTTAGGTGTCTGGGGTCCTCTTCTTATACCCCTCCAAGTCTTTGTCTCTCTTTGTTCCAGTGGGGGGATTCCCCTGCTCAAACCGGTTCCTGGGTGTGCTCTGCTCTGGAGCACCTGGTTCCTTTCAGAGTGAGGGGCAGGGTCATTAGACGCTCAGCAGGAGGTGGAGCCTTCTTTGTGCCAGCAGAGGCAGAGTCCTCAGCCTGGCCAGCAGGGGGTGGAGCCAGCTTTGTGTTTGGCAGGGACAGCCCTATTCAAACCCAGGGACTACTCCTCCCACCCATCTAAAGCAGATCTCCCTATTCACCCTGCTGCTGACTCATCCAGGCTCCTGGAGCCACCTGGCCCATCACATGACACCCTTCAGCCAACCAGCACACAGGCACACAGGAAGGTTAAACAGGAGAATAGCTACTTTCTAAAAAGTGCTATTCTCACACAGTGAATTTAAAAACCATCTTGCTAAAAAGATGTATAATTAAATTCTGAACACAGAGATACCAAACTTGGATTTTCTATCTTGCCCTTATGGGAAGATAGGCATGTAAACAGCCTTCCCCATTCTATCCTATGGGCAAGATAGCCTCTCAGCAGTGAAAAACGAAAATGGCTGTAATTCACTACCAGGGCATGTTACACACCTCAGTACATGCCCTACCTTTCAGATACACTGCACCCAGCCCAGGGGGGTACCTAGGGCCACCATAGGGATGCCTTACATGTACAGAAAGGGAAGGATAAGGCCTGGTCAGTGGGTGCACTGGCCAGGTCGACATGGCAGTCCTGGACTGCACATAGGCACTGCAAGCAGGCCTAAGACATCATTTTAGCGCTACTCCTGTGGGTGGCACAATCAGTGCTGCAGCCCACTAGTAGCATTTGAATCACCAGCCCTGGCACACTCAGTGCACTTTACTAGGGGCTAACATGTGAAACAAATATACCAATCATGGATAACCAATCAATATAACAATTTATACAGAGAGCATATGCACTTTAGCACTGATCAGAAGTGGTAAAGTGCCCAGGGTCCTATTGCCAACAACCACGGGTTAGAAAAAATAAAGGAGGAAGAAGCAAAAAGTTGGGGGATAACCCTGCAAAAAGGGCCGTTTCCAACACAACCCCCTTCCAGCCTAAAGCCTGGGTAGACCAAGCGATACCTCGATGGGATTCCCTGCTTAGGGCGATAGAACACGGAAACTGGCCCAAACAGCAGAGCACTATTCCTGTTCTAGGCCTTCCTGAACCCGGTTGGATCTCTCCATCCATACTCTCAGGGTCCACCAAGCCAACCCATGTGGAACCCTTCTCCTCACCTGTGGACACCACCTGTGCAGCACCTAGCCTTAACTTGCTCACAGGTGTGTCCCAACAGACAGACAGCAAGCCGCAGTGACCAGTGACAGTGGTCAGGGATGAGACCCAGGCCTTATGCCTCTCAGGGCCCTCAAACCCCTGTGGCGTCAGAGGGTGGGGGGCAGTAGCCCCAGGTGCTTGGCACCCTTTGTCCACTCCCTTCCCTGTCAGGTCGGGTCTGACAACCTGGCACTGACCGACCAGCCCCGGGCCTGTATCCGGTGGCTGAACAGGCGGCTGGGGTAGGCTTTTCTATACCCAGTCCTCCTCTTCCTTGGGGCTCTGTACCCTCCCACCTGGTGCGGTACCCCCTTCTAGAATAGTCAGGGCACCTGTGGCAGGTGTCCTGCACCATTCGCCCACCAGTTCAGGGGTTCTATCCTGCAACTGGGATCCCAGGTCAGGGGGGACACCCCGGACCTGGCCCTCCAACCTAGGGTCTACACCCTCCAGGTGAACCGGGGTCAAAGGCGAGGACTCCCTCCCTCTGCACCCCCTTCCAGAGTTCTGCACCCTCCCCACTGGAGTGGTACCCCTGGAAGCCAAACCGGGCAGGACACAGCTTACAGATGTCCTTCCCTCCAGGTCAGGCAGATCCTGAACCTGGCCTCCCAACCCAGGGACTAAACCCTGCGGTTGCACACCTGCCTGGCATGCCAGGACTTCTGGGGACTCACACAGTATCTCCCCGAGGGTGACACATGACTCATGTGTCTTGTGACAGTCTGCCTGGCGCAGATCTCCCGGCCCCTGTCCACCTGACAGTGCGCGAAGATCCCCCAGGACAGAAGTGGTGTCACCATGGTCACTCCTAGGGGACTCAGCCCTTCTGGCTGGTCCCTGACACACTGGTTCTCCCACTGGGGAACACATTCCCCTCTCACCCCTCAGTCTGGACTTCTGCACCCTCCCAACTGGAGCGGTACCGCCAGACACCAGAACCACTGGAGCTCTGTTTACAGAGGCTCCAGGTTCTCCTGACACTAGGAGATCCTCCTCAAATGGCCAACTAGCACTGTCTAGGCCCCCAACCTGGTGTTCCCTTAAGGAACCCACCAGGCCCTGAGACTGGGTTTCGGGCACCTTGGGACCCACAGTCCCACACTCACCCCTTCTCCACTGAGACAGGACATGAGCCCCTACACTCCTCCCACTACACTGGGACCTAATCGGGCTACACTGAACCTCTTCCACCTCACAGGTCTGGAAGATATCTGGGCCACTCCTTTTGGGATCACTCCCCAATGCCTCTCCAGACCTTTTGGCATCCAACCAAAGGTCTGCCTCCAACGCAAGCTCTCTGGAACCAGAGAACTCACACTCCACCGGGTGTTGGCATAGCTCTGGAAAACAGGGACTTAAAATATGCTCTCCAACAAATGAATCACACAGCCCCCCATAGTTGTTAACCAAGCTACCGTTTGCCTCACCCTCCAGTGCCTCACACAAGTACCCCACACCACTCTCCTGAGATTGGCAAGACAGTACCTGCCTGTCTCTGTCATACAACTCACACTCTTCTGGGCGGTCTTCACACTCACACACCAAGGTTTCTACCATGGGGGAACCCCTCTCCCTGTACCTCTCATCTAGGGTCAGTAGAGTGTCCCTCCCACCACTAGGAATATGGTCCCCTGTGCCAGTTCCCCAATCCACTTCAGGGACACTGCACTCCACTGGAACTACATCATAAACCTGAACCCCCTGGTGTATGTCAACCCCCTCCCTCAAGTTAGGTGCCACATCTCTGGGTGTTTGTACCTCTCCCTCAGCACTGGATATTACAATCTTGCTGCCACCATCTGAGCTGGACTCCACCTCCAACTCAGCAAAGCTCACTTCTTGAACTAACCATTCTTCTTCAGCTGAGACACTCATGGCCTCAAGCCTCTCGAGCTCCAAATCAAGCTCCCTCATTCTTAATTCATGTGCCAAGGTCAATTTCAATTCTTCCAAGGCACGGGCATTCTTGCTCTCCTCCGCCGCCTTGTCTACTTCTGATTGCTTCATCTTCATTTTCATAATTTCCAATTCATGGTTTCTCACCCTTTGATTCTCCTCCAACTCCTCTGGAGTGAGCCCCCTACTGGAATGGGAGCTGCCAGCCCTTGAGACTGGTCTGCCCACAGGCAGATCTTGGGGAACAAAACCATCCTCTTCATTTGCATCACTTTCCTCTTGGGCCTCCCACCAGGCCTTCAGGACTCTTTGTAGCACATCCTTTCTAGCTCCGCTTTTAAAAGAGCAACCACGGTCTTTGCAGAATTGCTTGAGATCTTCAACTTTGTATGAATATAAATCCGCAATGGAAAACTCCAATTCTGCCCTCTCACTTGTTGCCACCTGAGACATGATGCTCTTGAAGAGTTACTCAAAAATAGAATCAAAAATAATACAGTATGTGGTTGTCTATTGGTCTGCACTCCTAGTGATGTACACCAATTACTGTGGGTCAAGTACAAATACAAGTTCAATCCCACCGCTGACCACCAATGTTAGATCTGGGGGTCTATAGTTGGCAGGGTAGGTTCCACTGTCCAAGTAGGGACCCTTGCTTCTAGTCAGGGAAAGGGGGATACACTGTTAAGATAACCCCTGCTCACCCTCTAGGTAGCTTGGCCTGAGCAGTCTAGGCTATCAAAGGCAATGTGTAAAGTATTTGTACCAACACTCACAGTAACACAGTGAAAACACCACAGATTTACTCCACACCAGTTTTAGAAAAATAATGTATCTTTACTAAAAACTTCACAAGACCAAATACTACAGACAAACCAACATATAATTCAAAAGGTTACTTTAAAGATAGTTCAAGAGTTTGCAGAAAGTACTCCAGGATGTAAAAGTCAGTGTCCTGCACAATGCGACTCTCAATGCACAAAATGCGACACTTTCGTGCCCAACAGTACCTGTAGTTGCGATAAGGTTCCCAAAAGCTATAACAAGGAAGCTTGCAAAGGCGATGCGATACTCCTGAGATCCTGGGGAGGCTTTGCAGCAGCCCTGCTTCACGCAGCAGAGGTGGATGCTCCGGCTCCGATCTGTAAGGGGAGGATGCGATGACTTTGGCCTTCGTTGCATAGGTTTCTTAGGGGGAAGCTTCACGCACAGGTTCGATGCGACACTCTTCGATGTGGTGCGATGCGTGGCGCAGCGTTGCCTTCCGGCGCCGCAACTCTCGATGCGCCACGGGACGGGACTCTGCGTCGACGCACCCGATGACTGGAGACTTTTCACGCACTGGCAGTGGTGCGGCTCGCAAACTGGTTCTGCGAAAACCCTCGCAATGGCCGGAATCTTCACGCTTCGGGACGATGCTCGACGCACTCGGCGATGCGGGGACCCTGCGTGTTGCGATGGTGCCGCGATGAAATTTTCCTCGCACTCTCGTCTTGCGACACGCAATCGGATGATGCGTTGGGTACCAGTCACTCTTGTTCACGCTTCTGCTTCCCAGCTCCCAAACACAGCAAAACGACCTCCTGAGGCCCCAAGACTGGGCAAGCACTCCAAGGCAGGTCAGAACTCTCTCAGCAGAGTTCCAGGGGAGCTGGTGGTGAAGTCCTTTTGTTCCTGGGACTTCTTAACAGGGAGCCAGCTCTTCTCAGGCCCTTGGAGATCAGAATCAAAAGAAGGGGACACAGCAAAGTCCTTCCCCTCTCCTTGGCAGCAAAGCAAAACAGCAGCAGGCAGTCTTCTCCTCTTCAGTCCTTTCAGCTTTCTCCTTGGCAGAGGTTCCTTCTTAGTTCCAAAGTGATCTAAAGTTTTAGGTGTCTGGGGTCCTCTTCTTATACCCCTCCAAGTCTTTGTCTCTCTTTGTTCCAGTGGGGGGATTCCCCTGCTCAAACCGGTTCCTGGGTGTGCTCTGCTCTGGAGCACCTGGTTCCTTTCAGAGTGAGGGGCAGGGTCATTAGACGCTCAGCAGGAGGTGGAGCCTTCTTTGTGCCAGCAGAGGCAGAGTCCTCAGCCCGGCCAGCAGGGGGTGGAGCCAGCTTTGTGTTTGGCAGGGACAGCCCTATTCAAACCCAGGGACTACTCCTCCCACCCATCTAAAGCAGATCTCCCTATTCACCCTGCTGCTGACTCATCCAGGCTCCTGGAGCCACCTGGCCCATCACATGACACCCTTCAGCCAACCAGCACACAGGCACACAGGAAGGTTAAACAGGAGAATAGCTACTTTCTAAAAAGTGCTATTCTCACACAGTGAATTTAAAAACCATCTTGCTAAAAAGATGTATAATTAAATTCTGAACACAGAGATACCAAACTTGGATTTTCTATCTTGCCCTTATGGGAAGATAGGCATGTAAACAGCCTTCCCCATTCTATCCTATGGGCAAGATAGCCTCTCAGCAGTGAAAAACGAAAATGGCTGTAATTCACTACCAGGGCATGTTACACACCTCAGTACATGCCCTACCTTTCAGATACACTGCACCCAGCCCAGGGGGGTATCTAGGGCCACCATAGGGATGCCTTACATGTACAGAAAGGGAAGGATAAGGCCTGGTCAGTGGGTGCACTGGCCAGGTCGACATGGCAGTCCTGGACTGCACATAGGCACTGCAAGCAGGCCTAAGACATCATTTTAGCGCTACTCCTGTGGGTGGCACAATCAGTGCTGCAGCCCACTAGTAGCATTTGAATCACCAGCCCTGGCACACTCAGTGCACTTTACTAGGGGCTAACATGTGAAACAAATATACCAATCATGGATAACCAATCAATATAACAATTTATACAGAGAGCATATGCACTTTAGCACTGATCAGAAGTGGTAAAGTGCCCAGGGTCCTATTGCCAACAACCACGGGTTAGAAAAAATAAAGGAGGAAGAAGCAAAAAGTTTGGGGATAACCCTGCAAAAAGGGCCGTTTCCAACAGTCGGTAAACAGACACAAGAGTAGTTTTGCCACACAGAGGCTCTTTTGAGATTTAAATAACCTACAGATTAAGACGGGAGCTTTTTGACAATCATCTGAATTTCTTTGACTACAATATACTGATTAGTTACGAATTTAGGGCGTCCCGCTTGATTTTCAGTGGATAAAATAACCCGCAGTGATTTGAGGGGTCAACCTTGTAAATAAAGTTGTCCTGAGGATGGTCTTGGTAAAGAAAACCTAAAGACCGAAACGTCAACAATCACACTGTTTTCCAGAGAAATGGCTATATATTGTTGTGAAAAAGTGTTGGATCAATTTGAAAGTGAAGGCATCAAATATTGAAATATTTCCTTTCACTGTATTTAATTGTTGTAATTTGAAGTACCCTTTTTTGAACTAGAAATATAAATACAATTTTTATATATACACCCGCTTGTTTCTCCTCCTTTTGGTTTATTGAATTTATTGTATTCAGGTTAATATGTGATGATTCACTCACACCTTATTCAATCCTGATTCTGACAAACTAAGCTGATTTAAGTATTGAAAAAGTGATAATTAATAAATTTGTAGGTTTATAACTGCCCTACCTTTAATTAAGAATCGAAATTATACAAATTATTTACCAAACAAATCCCTTGCAGGCACCTCTCTACCTGTTTATTCATATTTGCCCGAGCCCTCAAGGGTATATTGGGTTGTCCACTGCACTTACCTTAAAATTTACTAGCAACAATAAGGAGTGGTACTTGGTTGAGCACAATATTTGAGGACATGACTTAATGATCCCATTTCCTAGAACACAATAAAATAACACTACAGTTAGATTTTATAATATCTGAGGGAAGGTGGTTAATTGTTGGTTGAACAAATGCATGCTAGAAATTTAGGGAAAACTAAAAATTTGTAAAAATTTAAATTTAGATTCACTGGATTTAGTGTTGTCTAATGTGCATAACTTTGAAATCTGACATGGATCTGGCGCTCCTGGACCAACACTGGACACCGCTGCACTAGGAGTTCATTTGCTAGTCAGATACACATATACAGGTAACTATTGTAACGTTGCACTCTCTCAGCCAGGAGTTGAATGCGCACTTTGTTAATGAATATAAGCTTGAATAGCAGGCTTTACTCATTCAGACTTGCAGTTTTGACCTTACATTTCTGGTCTATTTCAAAAGTGTTTTCATTCATTGCATCACATTTTATACAGGTTAACTTCAGAAATGTGCCTGTTATTTGAGGCACTCCTTTGAAATCCGTTTGTCCTCGCCCCTATGCATGTTTGTGTTGATGTTGGTGGCAGGCTCTGGACTCATTGCATCCAGAGCATGTTATTCATTTTCCTTTGTTTTCTTCAAATAGCTTCCTTTGTTTCTGCAATGTGCTGTTTGAAGCCAATGCAGTGTGTCACCAATAAATGCCATTTGTCTAGGACAGTGTCCGCCGTGGGCCTAAAACATGCCTGGTTTGACCTTATTAGAGGTGGTAACCGAATCAGAGGAAGATAAAACAGTGTGCATAAGATCACACATGTGTAGCACTTGTCTGTTGTGCAGACGCTAAACCAGACCTCATCCACTAGGAGTCCATTTTCAAAAGCATGCATTCATCCAGCTGCTGTCTTGTTCTCAATTGGTAAATACATTTATTTGTAGGGTTTCACCGAGGAAAAGTGCATTGAAATATGGCAGATTTAGGATTTAGCCGGAGCACTGTCCCGATGGTGTGTGTTATTGTTCTTGGCTTCCCAAATTATTTTTTGTCAGGACTTGGGATGGTCTGACTCCGCAGATTTTCGAATATATTAAAAAATCTTTCTTTTTCCAAACTAGTAACTGCTAAATGGTTTGTGCATTGCCTAGATCATGGAATACATTGTCAGTTTATTGCAAGTTATAATCAAGGTATGATAGCAAATCACCATGGCAACCATGCACCATGATGGCTGAAGCTTACATAGTTATAACGTTTCTAAAATGTATGAACGAGCGCTTTGGAAGCCCCTTCTGCATTTCATATCTGCGTGAAAACTGACGAACAGCCTGGTTGTCACAGGGGGCTGTGTGTTGGAAGGCTCTGACTGTAAAATAGGTTTTTTCTAAATGTAAATTATAATCACTCCTATAAAGCAATCAGCAGCAATGTTTTTGGGAAACAATCTTAAAGAATTGGAGATATTTCTCTTCTCGAATTGCAATATATCAGAGCAGATGTGAGGCTAGGTCATGGGTAATCCTAGATAAACAGCAAAGATTAAACTAAGGACAGGTGGCTAAGCAGAGGATCCGAAATTGGTTTTGCCCAATGTCTAATTTCTCCTTTGTTAAACCAAAGAAAGGTCAAAATGCTCCATGGATATTGGAGTTAGCAATAATTGGAGATCGGGAAAGATTTTATAAAATGTACAACTCAAGTCAGTTTGAGTTATCGTAAATAAAAACTAGAGAATCCATGAATTGCAGACCAAAGGAAATTAAACACAGTTCAGAAAAAGTTAGTTTTCTTTGTAGTTGAAATGTTTTATTTCAGTGTTGTTGACAGGTAGCTTTTTGTAGACAGGCTGATGGGCGCGTTATATGACGTAGCGACAAAAGATGCGTTTCTAGGTTGATAAAGGGCTGTTTCATTTTTGAGGGAAACTAGAACTTACATAAACAGGCAACCTTTGCCAGTCCTCTTTATGTCTGATTTGAAGGTAATCTCTAGCTATACCTGTGCCTACTCCTGACTGAATCAATACCATCTTTGGCTGCATGGCTCGTTCTTTTGACCTCGGATTTACCACTATGACATTCAGATGCTTGTTTTCATATAGTACACCTCTGCTGGTTCTAAGCACAGTAAATAACACCAGAAGGATTAAAGGCTGAGATAGACTTGCTGGATTGTAAACTCTTCATCTGCGTTCCATTGTGAAATATTCAGCTCACTGAGCCATCCTTCTAGCTATTATGAGAGATTGCTATTGGTTTCTCCTTATTCTTTGGGCCTCCTTGTTTGAAGTATCCATTATAGCGGAAGGAACATCACCATCAAAGCAACCATCAAGACTGTAGTTCATATCGTTTGGGGCCTGTTGAACTAAGTGGAAAATAAATGCGGGGAGAAACTTAATTTATGATATGAGACGCCAGAATGGCTTGGTTTCGGATACACTTGGAGAGCACTTGTCAAAAAGACCAGTGATGGACAGATCAAAGAACTTGAGTCAGGCATATGCCTTGAATTGGGATCAATGACCACATAGGTATACAAGAGTAGTCCATATATGGGCACAATACTGAATGAAGGGTTGATATCCAATTATATGCACCATGGCAAGAGAAACACAGAAGGCTGACTGGGAGCTTGGTGAACTGTTGTCAACAGTGGGTTTGGAGTATAGTAGTAAGGAACAGAAGGGAACATTTAAAGAAGAGCTGACAGACTTGGGATCATTGGGTTACTCTTAATGGGCTGATAAGGCATCGGAGATCTTTTGTATTATTCATGTTAGGATTATCACCTCAGGGGAGGTGATGCTAGTAGAATAGGAGAATGAACAGTTGAATGTTTGTCCCCCATCATGTGGGGTGCTTGGACTTAGATCTGGACTTGAAGGCCACAGTTCGGGTCTCCTGATGTTGTGCGATGCACACCATTGGTACTTGAGTTGTAACACATAAACCAATACAATTTATCTTGACAAGTGTGTCAGAAGTTCCACTATTAATATTTATTGTTATTGACTTACATCTATATTTGCTGATTAGCCTGGAAGGTGGCTTCGCCAGTTAACTGCTTGAAGATGTCTTAGCCTTCTGAGGGGGATACAATGAGTACCATTATCGTTGTCACTAGTAAAATATGTGAGTTATAGTTCTATGAAATGGCAAGAACTGTCACATAATGTGATATTTTCCATCATCACCCGTTTATCCATCATCTACTCCGAAGTATTCTTATTCTTAGAAGTAGTTAAAGTAGTAGTAATTTAACAATCTTATTAAAATAATAATTTTGGTTGTTTTTATCTTCATTTTCTTATTAGAACTATTACTGCTGCTGCTGCTGCTACTACTACTACTACTGCTAATAATAATACTAATAGTTGCTGTCAGTAGTAGTTGCATATATTACTCCTGTAGTATTACATAGGGTTGCTTCCTCAGGGGCATCTCAGTTCTCCCTCCCACAGAAGTGGCCGGGCACGCATCACCTCCCCCGGTCGCGTATATGGTGTTCCGCCTAGCCTGGCGGTGCTGTTAAGCATTCGGATGCAGTACTGCACAGGTAGACGGGCTGTATGTCTTTGTATGGCACTGATGATGTGAAGCCCTCAGGACGGATGGAGTGCTGTGAAGCGCAGAAGTGAGAAGCGCTGCACTGTTTTTTGTGTTTTATGTCTCATAATTCCAAACCAGTGAGTTAGAAAATCAGCTGCTGGTTCTGATTTAAGGGATCAAGGGAAAGAAATGCAGGCATGTTTCTGCGGCGGGGCTGAGCAACTGCGACACCCTGGGGTTTCTCATCAGGCTCCTCTCTGTACAATTACTCCTAGCACATTGCATTTTTCCATCCTTGGCACTCTGTCCTTGCCTGCTGCATTATCCATCTTAATTACTGGTGACTGAGGAAGGGCTTTTTGTCGCCCTTCCTGAATATGCCATGGGTTGATTTACAGCATGCACACGCCTAGCAGACCATCTTGATGATGTATAGCAGAACTCCATAGGATTCTGCATACCCTGCTGAAAAGCTGACAATGCAATGCATGAACTGACGAACTGGAGCAGAATGTGCTGTAAGTAATTGCCATGTTTGATAGACAAGTGCTTTGGCGTGATCCATATTTAATAATGCACTCCTTTCATTCATTGCATGAACAGTAACAAAATATAAGTTTCAAGTATACAGACGAACCAGAAAAAAACGCTCTGTCAAAAGCTTTGTTCTTTTACTGATTATCTTACCTATTCTTCAAACCATTAACCTGATATTTTCATCAGCCGACTTAAGTGAATTAAAATAGTTTCCAATTAAATGAAACAATTTCATATAATCGTTGAGTTCTTATGTGAGCACTTAACGATATTGAGAAAATATTAACGAAATTTAAAACTAGTATTATTTTTCTTGATTTTCTCCATCACAAAATGGTTCTTCAGCACGAAAGAGCACAATGAAAAGAGACAATGTAAGAATAAATAACAAAAATGAGAATATTTGGTTTGGATCGTGTCATGGGAGAAGGGGTACAGACCTGACCATAACCCATAAATGATCAAAGGTATTCCCAGGAGAGAGGACACCTTTGAGTAGCCAGTGGGTTAAAAATTAGGCCTGGGCGAAAATTTCGTTCCGTTCGCGGAAATTGCGATAATTTGACATTTTCGCGTTCCGCAGAGAGCGCGAAAATGTCAAAAATTCTGGTTTCCGCAGCTTGGCGATAATTTGTTTCTTGCTCGCGCTGTAAAATAATACATTCTCGCGCGCGATCGCCTTACCTGAATCCCTGCGTTCGCCGACAAGTTTTCTTGATCCGGTCGCGCTCTCCATGAGATGTTGTATTGTTTTTAGCCATTTGCGCTGTCTCGCGACAGTTCGCGCCCGTAGTGACGTCATGCGTCGCGCGATCACGTCTTTCTTCTCGCGATCATGCACCGCGAGACAACTCAAAACAAGATGGCCGCGCCCGCAAGCAACCACATGGGTAAGTTGGCGACCCGCAACCATGCAGAAAATCTCGCGAACATGCCAGAAAAAAACTTCCGCATCTTCGCGATATTTCCGCTTGTTTGCGATAATTTAAAAAATATTCGCCATAATTTGCGAAAGTTAATTTTGCAAATTCCGCCCACCCCTATTAAAAATGTTGTCAACAACATGGACACATCAAACATCACTTCTAAAAACTCCATGAAGTTCTTTTCATTTTTAGATTTCATACCGTCTGCACTCAAGAAAAACACAAAATAGAACAAGCTAAAAGTAGGTTTACCGAGGAGAAAATCCTGTAAAAACCCACTGTTAGCAGAAACCTACTCTTAGCGGACGATCTCTTCTATAGGCAAAGATCTGCAAATCTCACCAACTTTTCTTGTAAAATCCGGTCATCCCTAGTCTACAGTGATCAAGTACGACATTTCACAAGACCTGTGTAGAAATCTGCAGAACTCACGTGCATTGGAGTGGTGAAAACATAGATAGATAGATAGATAGATAGATAGATAGATAAATAGATAGATAGATAGATAGATAGATAGATAGATAGATAGAAAAGTTTGACCCAATGAGGATTAGTTTATAGACAAAAGGAGCAGATTACATGATCAGTCTAAGCCACAGGAATAACAACTGACTCCTATTCAAGTCTGCTAAGGCCCTACCACCAATTTGCAGAGTTCTTGGAATATACCACCAAAGATAGAAAAAATACTTATGCCAAAACATTGCACTTCCCACTCTCTGTGGGGTAAAACTGCTGCTTCAAGAAAAATACCAGTGCTTTATTGAAAATTCACCTAGAACAAAGTTTTAGGTAACTCCACCTCATATAAGTTTTAAGTGGTACAGCTGATTATACTTGCGACCATCATAAGGCCCTCTCTTAGCTTGTAATATTTTCTGTAGAATGGACCTCCATTCTTAGATTGTTTCCTTATAAGACGTCAATAATTGGTATAATATTGTATTTAGAAATAGATTTTGCCACCTGGCAATATTTGTATCAGGACCACACCAATGCTGCTCCAATTTATAAAATGTTTAAAGCCCATCTCTATAAAGACAACTACATAGCAATCCATTGACCGTCCACAAACTAGCTACCTTTCCTTACACCCGTTGACTTTATGCTTGTCTTTACCTCGTACTGTATTCGGCTGCCTTTTGGCAAGGTTTGCGCTATAGAAATAACTTATACATACATACAAAAATCTTCTGTAAAGGTGGTCACAGTAGCAATGGTGATATTATTTCCAATACAACCATCAATAACCATTACAACTTCTATCTAATGAGGTCCATATGGTTTACAGGTCAAACAATTGGTATAGTTCTGTAAATTAGTGAAATTTACACATGGTATAGGGCTACATATGCTTTGCGTGTAAAGACCAGGACAGAATCTATAGATTGGAAATATATTTAATTAATACATATGTTGCATGACCCAGTGACTTCAAAGGGTCACAAAGTTTAGGCAAAATAGGAGGACCAGCAGAACATTGAAAACAGTCCAGAAGGATGCCATTTGATTGTACTACAACAAGACTCTTATGTAAAACCCCTCTGATGATAAGAATAACCAAATATAGGAGGACAGTTCCACTACAGCAAGAAGAGCTGGTCAATCCTGATCATGGTCTAATGTGTTTTTTGTCCCGCCTGTTGCAGTTTATATACACAGCTGATCCCTCGCCTTAGGTCAACTTTCCACATGTGGTCCACAGGTGCTCCCTTTTCAAGAAATGTTGACTTTTTTCAGCCCTTTTTTAATATATGAAATAAGAATAGAACCACTGGAGGATATACGTGAGTCCTGTGCCATTTCCAGCACCAGTAGCCACACTCTTTCAGTTGGATGACCAGTTTGTGCACTAATTCATTCATTTTAAAGTTGAAGCTTTGAGTGGACACTGAGTTTATTGTTTGTGATTAGTGTGCTATACATTATCTGCGGCCAAGTGATCTAGCACCTTCTTGAGTAGGCCAACATTGTTCAATCTACCTGCCCTTTCTGCCTATCTGTAATTTATTTACCCAGTAGGACTGGATTAGTGCCCGAGGCTTTACAAAATACAATGTAAATGAGCATACTGCAGAGTAACAACCTTGAGCCCCAGGTGCCAAAAAGGCTTTACATTGTTGGATACAGCATGGATTCTTTGATATAGACTTCAGGGGATGCGTGATCTCACTCCTCAGTAAATTGTTGATTGGCAGTAAGGAACTAGGTAGATGATGGCTGACATAAATGTTGTGATCCCATCAATGGATTTGTTCAGGTGAATATGGAAGGCTAGGAATATTCCTTATACTAACTAAATAAACTATGAGTTCAGATGTAAACAGCTGTGCAATCTGGCAGACACTGATTCTGTAAGTGCAGGGTATAGCAGTACTCCAGGTCTCTTGCACCACACCCTTAACAAATTCCACTGCACCAGATCTCACCCCCAATAGCCTTACATTGTTCATCTTAGCGATGTTGAAAATTTAGCATTTTGCCTGGAGATGTCTAGGCATAAAGTCAAAGAAGGAGAAAGGATCAGAGATGTACCTCAGAAGAGGTTGGAGTGCAGCAAACTAATGAAAAGAAAGACGAGGAGAAAAAAATATATATGAAATAACACAAAGATGTAAAGTTCTGATGGAAATTAGAGAAACATATGCTGTTCCTCAGGTGTAAGGTTGGCCAAAGTCAAAGGGAAGTTATGCACCACCAACAGGCATTCCAACATCTACTTTTCTGGAGGTCCTATGCCAGTAGTCATGAGTCCCATCCCAGGGGGACATATCTGTTGATGAGTGGGGTATGATGAATGGTCCCCATGTCTATAGCTAAGTGCTCATAGCCTCCTACTGGTCATCAGTGATGTGCTGTAGGGTTCCTGATAATCCACAGGTTATTCTTCTTGAGACATGAGTAGCTTTGCAGCATCAAAGAATCCCTGGCCTACCCTGCTCTCATGGAACATTGCAGTTTTCATGTTGAACTCCCAGACCCATTGATAAATGAACTTACACTTTGCTTCCCAAAACAGGGAAACAGTAGTCCCTCAACTGTGCCCCCTGTGGATTGCACAGTGTGTAAGGGTTACTGGCTCCTTCGGCAGTCAGCAGTAAACATCAGTGCCCCTGGACAGGTAGCAGACTTGGTGTTGGACATCAGTTTGGTCTTAAAGTACTTGCAAAGCATTGCTGTGTTTCCAATGTTATCCATGGTAAAAGAAAAATTAGAACGAAGGCTCCAGACCTTCATCTGTTGCTTTAAATCTGATGAGACAGTGGAGGTGTTCTTCAGAATTAGTGGGGGCTATAAGCAATAATGTATGAAGTTTACATTGGACCCTAATCCAAGGAAGGAAATATTCTCCTTTCATTTTGAAAATGAAATATTTATTGAGGTGCACCGAGACTCTCACCCTCCTGTGCCCTAGTGCCACGGATCCGATTGCACTAAAGAGATCTATGCCTCTGGGTATGGAGAAGGTGAAAATAAATGTTATTAAGGGGCAGCGCAAAAAGGGCATTTGTTGCAATGTACAGGAAGTTGTGCACAGTCTTGCAATTACACAGTTGCAGTTTACGCTGCCATTATTTATGAAGTTGACTTTCTAAACTTGCATTTCCCAAAGGGCCAATGTAACTTTTTATTCATCCTTCCTAGACTCAGTGACGTTCATCACAAAGACGCCTGTCTTTCAGGTGCTACCCTTCCTCGCTGTGAAAGACCCTCTCACCCTCATTCCTTTATCTCTTTACTTGCTACCCATCCACAGTTAAGAACTCTCCTATCCTCCTAGCCGTTCTCTGTCAGTTATTACCAGCCCATCCACACGTGCGATTTATTCTAATATAGTACAACCTGTGTTATGGATAAGGTGAAGCTGCAAGGACCCGATTGAAGATGGGATTCTCAAATTTGATGTGGTATTTGGAACCTTCCATAACTATTCACCAGTAGTGGGAAGGCTACACAACTCGCACAGAACATATCATTATTTACCATACAGTGAAGAGTTATCCAGAGATCTTACAATCTCTGTTGTGCCCTGCACTATGCATGTGCATAATGGCTTTGTGACATTCACTTGCACACTCCACCTCTACACTTATTTACATTGCATCATCGAGTTACAGTACTGAAACCTGCACTATGATATTATATTACACTTCCATTCTGACGTGTATCCTGCACAAGTGTATTAGTTTAGATAAAGCAGCAGCACTGTAAATCCGGTGACGTGACTATCGTCCTAGAGGAA
Source organism: Triturus cristatus (assembly GCF_964204655.1). Classification (NCBI taxonomy): domain Eukaryota; kingdom Metazoa; phylum Chordata; class Amphibia; order Caudata; family Salamandridae; genus Triturus; species Triturus cristatus. The sequence goes on from NC_140592.1 coordinate 1,119,258,931, forward strand.
TGTGTGTGTGATCTGCTGTGTGCATTTTAGGGGTGTGCCGCGCCCCAGGCACTAATTACGGCTGCAGTCACAACTGGTTAAGGACCAGATGCTGTACATCCAAGTCCTTGTCCATGGCAGATGAAATGGCTAGGATGTAAGTTACTTGGTGGACCACCATTGAACATAAGTGGCTTGGGCATACAGTATGGATTGGTAACTTCTGGGCCACTTCAGAGAGCATTTGTTTAACTCTGTAGCCCTAGGAGCCCCCATGGAGAAAGGAATAACAGACCATATCTTTTCATATACTCCCCAGAAGCTAAATTAAGAGACCAAGGACTGCAAGAAGAAACTCTGCCCACAGGACTTTTGTGTCTCAATGGCATCTGGGCGAGCCCTGGGAGCTTGCATAGGTGCAGCTCCAGGCCCTGTTTCATGAACCACTAGTTTCATCCATCTTGCCAGTCTCAGAAATGTTCTGCCATCTTATATTTTAAATATAAAGCACCATTTTTATATTTTCCACACCAAATACTTGAAACCGAAAGTACCAGTTCCTGAAATGTCCGATATAAAATAATATTGTCTCCGCAATTCATAAATGATTTTTATTAAAATGCTAGATTATGAAATGGCCCACAAACCAAACTGGCAATAGTTTATTGTGCCAGTTTGGCTATTCTACAAATGTAAACCAAAATTCAAACGTATTTAAAGTTTACCAAGCCCTGTGCTTGCTCCATATTCAGTGTGATTCTGTTGTGTAGTATTTCCTGTGCCCTTGAACGGAATTCCTGCAGGACGTCGAACTGCCAAAACAATCTGTATATTCTGCTTGTAAATGTAATCACTCTGAGTGTACTTGGAACATATCAGAAGTAGATGTCAAATGTGCGGGTTTGTCAACGCCAGCAGTGATCACACAAGTTCATTTCCTTTGCACTTCTGGTCTCCATCATAACTAGAGTTGCTGTCAGTAACTTTGTATATATTTGTTTCTTTTTGTTTTTTTCAAAAACTGCATCTCCCATATTTATTTTTAACCTAATAAAAATGCATTTTATTTCTGAAAGGTTAATTTCCTTATAAAAGCCCAAACAAATGCAGACTTCTTTCAGTTTCACACACCTTTAAGAATTTAGATGCATTTTATTTTATTTATAAAGTTTTATATACCGCGAGCAAGATCCCGAAGGATATCAGAGCGCTTTACATTAGGATGGAAGGAAGGACATAAATACAATATCTACATCAAGTAGGAGTAAAAACAGGAAGATTTGCAGATTACAAGACAATTACAAGACGGAGGGTTATAATAAACCGGTGTAAACGGGCAAAGAAGGGGGTGACAGTATGTGGAAAAGAAGAGCAGTATCAAATGATGGTACCATGGTAGTAGGGACAATGTCATTGAGCAGGATAGCCTAGCCCAATTACGGCAAGAATTTATTCATAAGGAATCTTTTGACTTCCAGTTTGAACACAGTCGTTGAGGAGATTCTGCGTACTTCCGGTGGTAGAGAGTTCCATATCTTTGGGGCAGCGCCAGAGAAGGCTCAGTGACAAATTCTCTTTTTGCTAATGAGTGGTTTCAAGAGGAAAGTAATGGCGCTTCTTGAGGCTCTTACACCACTGGATAGTTCAAGTTTTTGCGCAAGGTACCTGGGAGTATTGAAGTGAATGGCTTGTGTGCGTCAGAACGGCAATCAATGCATGAATGTGATAGGTACTCTTGAACTTATTCGAGCAAATAAATGCATTACCTGCTACTTTCCACTCTATGTATGCTCCTCCACTTCTCAGTATTATCAAGCTAGATCAATCCAAAGGTGATCTGGTGCACTTCAAGACGAATGCTAGCTCTTAGTCAATTACTGTGTCTGGTTACCATAACAATATTGCTCTTAATATGTGGTGAAGCAGAGCAAGAGGCAGACTGTTGGTTAATGGCACTGGGTAAGCACGTATTTAAAACAAAAAAACTTTGAATGTCCATTTTTGAAATGTCACAATCTTACTAATAGATTTATTGCATCCTGCCAGAAGAAATAAACAAACAAGAGAAAACTGCAAAAGATTCGAACCAAAATGGGTTGCTACTTTGGTGAATGGTTTCTAACATTAGGACATATAATCAGTGTAACACAAACTTTAATAAAAGTGAGACATCGGGGGCCTTATGTTTTGTGGTCGGTAGTTGAAACCTGCGGATTGCAGTGTGTCAGAGAACACTGGAACAATTGTGTAAGAAGGACAGCTGTTAAGTCCGGAGAAATGCCCCTAATATTTTGTCCGTCCATCAATTGTGTGTCTTTTGCTTTCTCGCCCTAAGTGCGCCAGGTATGCCCAGACGTGGGTCCTGGGCTTACTGTGCCACTGGAATCAAGCTATCCTGGCAGAAGAGGGGTGAAACCCCGAAACCGGTCCTAGGATGCTTGTTTCCGGTCCAGGGAGGACCTGGCTTGGCAGTTCGGGCTGGACTGTTCCCATGAGGCACAGGGTCAAGACTGATTTGCAAATGGCCAGGTCTAAACCGGGGTGGCATGGTGAGCAAAAGAATGATGGATTTAACCCAGATCTCTTGACTGGGGTGAATGTTTTGATTTGTTCTGCATTCCGTCCATCAATTGTGCCCTAACATTTTGTCTGACTGGAGGCTGAAAGATATGAACAGAAACCTGCTTATTGCACTACGGTTCACTTTTAAAACCATATTGCAGTAACAAATAATCTAATAATTGAATTGTCAACATTTATACAAATTATACCAAAATGGGTATTAATCAATAAACTTGTCATTAATTAGAAAAATAGAATGAAGATAAAAATATAATGTTAAATCATTACTACAGTATCTTATACTAGTACTAAACACAGTGAATTTATCATTATACATAAAATTAAACAGCAAGGATAATGGGCAGCAGAACTCTCCAAAATGATCAAATGGTCTTAAAAATGATTTATTATTAGAATGTGATAAACAGCTTAATGTTAGTCTTTTGTGTTGATCAACATTCAGACAACACAATTGGTGGGAAAATGCCCTTTTTAGGTCTCGCCTGAGCCAGCGCACATGCGCTGCCCTGCGAGGCATTTAGCAAGGGCTTTTGAACTCTAAACACACGCTTGTGCTTTTTTTTTTATTAAACCGCAATTGGCCTGTGCATGCGTCTTTCTAAAAAAGACAGCATGCAATTGGTCCAAGGCGGGTGCATGTCCTGCCTTCTTTGTTCCCTGGCCTAGGGTGGTCAGGTGCGAGCAGCGGCCCCGCACTGTGCCTGCTGCATTACATACATTCTTTGTAGTGCGTGTGCGCGCACCACTCGCGGGCTTTGTTTATAAATTCCTTTTAGTGCGCACCACTCCCGGGCTTGTTTTCCCTTGCTAGGAATGAGGTAGACTGTTGTGCTGCGAGTCCTTTGTCGTTACATTTTCTTTGCTTTTTGCAAAGTATCTAATTTTGCACCATACTTAGTCATTCAGGCCACTGACGTCACACATCGTTAACCTGTTAAAGAATAACAAAGTAATGCTACACAGCCCCTGAAATAAATATTGCAAATAAGATGCGCTCGAATTATATACCTTCTGACGGAATGCGCTAGACGGCCACTGAAGGGGTTTCCAGGCGCTACTGGTGTCATGGCAGAGGCTGCTTCAAAACGTACAAGGCGCCAGACTCACCTTGTCCGCTCTTTCGATTTATGTATTGCCCTTTTATCTCGCAGAAGTGCATGATGCCTTGAGCTTGGCACTTGTTCATCCAGAACCTTTTGTTGCCTGTTTGCTTCGCCCACCGGCTCGAGCGCGCGCTCTCTAAAACCGCAAAATTAATAAATAACATGCTGACCAGTGTCTAGCTCTAACATGCAAGGGGTGGTGAACACCACAGCAGAAACTAGGGTGCCCTGCCTTGTGGAGGTGTTCAATGTATGGACCGTGCGGTAGTGAAGTGATCCCAACAAGTGCCAGGTCGGACCTATTTAAAGAGAGAACAGAGCTTACGAGTACCTTAACAGTACCTGCCAGTTTATTCTGCGTTCTAAAATCTATTCATGAAGCTTCCAAAATAAATGAAAGGGAAAAACTACAAATCCCTCAATGCACCTGGTTGCTGTTGGACTTTAGATTTGTTTCATAATTTACCTTTGGGCTAGTGTTGTGACCCAGGTAGTTAGGCATGGTTGAGAAACGGAGGCCTGGGTTTGCACGGTTGCAAGCTGCAGCGCTACCAGACCAGTTTGTCTTCATTCATGGGGCATGCGGGGAGAATTCTTAGAAACGTGTTTTGTCTCCTCTGGACTGAAGGCTGGCAAGGAGCTAGGACAGAGGTAAAGGCAGACATACGGAGAGGGCATTGCTCAGACACCGTGTCCTCTGTTCCTTCCTGCTGTACTGGGAGGTGACTGAGTACAGTACAGCCCTGCGGGAGTGGGTAGAGTTTACCTCCTGGTCTCCCCCGTGCCCTGTCCCTTACTTCTTGTTTTTGGTGGCAACTTCAGATGGGACAGGAGTCTATTTACACCTCTGCATCCACCTCCTCCTCAGTCCTCGTGCCTCCGTTCTCCTCAGCTGCTTCCCTGGGACGGTCTAAGGGGCGGGGCTCCTCCTTAATTCACACACTCTACCTCCCCTGCCCGGAACTCCATTCTGGAGTGGAATATACCTCCGTGGCCATCTACTTTTGAAAACAAAAAAACAACGTGGCTACTTCAAGTTCTCAAACCAGTAAGGATCGTGATTCTGCTTAACAGCTAGGTGAGGGGGTATCTACCGACTTTCATTGTGCTGTGGTCTTCGCCAGTGTGTAGTGTTATTGCAGTTTTTTACATGTTTCTTTAAATCAGACAGGTACTGTTCATGGTTGGTATTACACATAGTGCCGCGACTGGAACTGTGCGTTATCACAAGCAGCACCATCTCCAGTCTATTCTCTTGGGGGTATCAATGCTCTAGAATCCGTCTCCAGTTCCTAGGTGCATGAACTAGTGTCATATCCAGTCAACATTTGCTTTGCAATTTGTGACTTGTGGGCTTGATTTCATAACGTGATAAACAGGTCTACAGTTCCAGAAAAGAAGGGGCGCTGGGATTAGAGGTGTCGGTGAGGGAGTGGGCTGCATCACCCCGTGAATTATCTGGAAGGCGTTTAAAAGGAAAATGAGCAAAAAATATATGCCTTTCAATTTGATGTTTTTCTCTAGAGGTCATAGGTCGCCTTCCCCACTAACAAATAGTTGCTTATTCATTTTAACATGGATCTATTTTTACTTTCCCTTTCTCACTTCTGTCTGAAGATCCTAACTACAGTCAGGCCTGTTTACAGGGCATGTGACACTAGTGTGATCCCCAAATGGCAAATGTGTGCTGAAAGTCCCGATTTTCACATATATTATTGTTGACACACATTGTAAGTTCCGCAGGAACACCGCATCGATTTTGCATTTTACTTATGTCAGTTACAAGGTAAAACTACGTCACAGCAATGCATAAAATCCACGTCTCTAATGATCAGCAACATTCTAGTGGTAAAGGCGTAGATAAAAAGCATTGGCATAGCCAATAGGTCTCACCTTTGGTACCTTATAAGTGTTTAGCCATGCAACAGTTGATGTTGTTGCACCAAGGATATTGTGCTGTATAACTAAACACTTATAAGGTCTCAAAAGCGAGACCTATTGGCTATGCCAATGCTTGTTTACATGGCCATCCCCATTTTTTGCTGAACTTTATTGCTTGTTTTTAGACTCTGTACACTGAGGCACTGCTGACCAGTGCCCAGTGTATGTGCTCTGACTTCTAAAGATGTAGAAATTGGGTACTTCCTCCTTGGCATATTTACCCTTTCTATAGTAAATGATTTGGAAATGCAGTCCCCTGTAGAACTGCAGCACTTTTGAGCCATCCACCAGTGTGTCAAAGGAATACTTGGTTTCAGGTCTACTTTTGCAGCCTTACTACTGCAGAGTAACACCTGAAGTTTTCCCCAGTAAAATAACCCTTTTTGACCTCCTGTTCAAGTGTTAGTAAGTCACCACTAAATAGGCCTTGCAGACCACACGGTACAGTGCAACGTTTTTAGAAGTGGAGCATGTAGAAAATTAATGTTACCATGTACCAACAGTGACAGGGCCCAGAAAAAGCCATATTCACTGTAGCAGACCTGGCTGGTTTATGTAGAGAATCTTAAGATATTGATTCTGTATCTCAGGAACAGGACCAGCTAGAAAAATAATTAAAGGCTGATTGGCTGGTTGACTCAAGGAGCATAAAAAATGTGTAGAATTTATTCCTGTGAAGAAACTAAGCTAATCAGTGGCAACTGGACCTGGACTGGACATTGCTGTAGCAGTAGCGGCTCCTCCGCTATGGCGGAGAAGCGTCGTCCCACATGCCAGCAGCAAAAAAAAATGAAAAATAAAACGATAATAAACCCTTCTTTATTATCATTCTTTTGGAGCCGAGGCTTGGGGGTGGGGCCAGGGTGATGACAGGCTGGTGGACGAGTGGGAACACTGCTATTCAGTACGCATGGTGGTCTGGCCAGCCGTCTCAGGCCGGCAAACCGTCATGCGCACTGAATCTCACTCCAACACCAGGTGCATTGCCGAGTTAGGTAGAACAGGCAAAGGCTCCCAATCTAACTGGGAGAGTAAATCATTGGCTCTCAAGCCAATCCTGATGCTGCTTTCAGCGAGCAGCATGAAAGCAGCGTCAGAATCAGCCACAGTGCACTGTGGGAGCCTGTGCCCGCAGAAGAGAGGGGTTGCGATGTGGCGATGCAATAGGTAAGTGTTGTTTTTGTTCTTTTCCATTCGTTGCCGCTGTATCCCCACACCCCACCCACTACTCTGTTAACACACTAGCCGCAACTGTGCTGTTGCACACTGCCTGACACCCAGAGAGTTTCTAGTTGCTCCACCTGAGGTCCTGGGGGTCCAGAGCATCAAGGGGACCAACCGCAAAAAGTATTTGACCAGAAGTGCGGAGCGTTGGATTAAATGTCAGGTGTTTCCCCCATGGAGAAGAGTTCTTCCATAGAAAAATGGCAAAGTCTGTGTTGGAATGTGGTTTCTGATTGGGTACGGTATGCACATAAGCCAGACAGAACCCTCCACTGTAGTCAGGGCAAGTCAGTTTCACACCAAAGATAACCTATGCTCACCCTCTGGTACCTTGGCCCAGAGCAGTCAGGAAGTCAGGCTTATCATCAGTTGCAATGTATAAAGCTTTCATGAAAAACAATCACACTATAAACACACCACAAAATAGATCCCACACTGTATAGTATTATATAACAATATAATATATGTTGTACATAAAACATAGACCTAAACCACATGAATAAGAAATACTGTGCATACTATGCAAATCCTGAGACAATACTCATTATACTGAGAATTCAAGGAAGAACAACATTTACTATGACATCAGGGCATGAAATGCAGCAGTTAGGTTAGATAAACCACACAATTCACTATATGGCACCATAAATACACAAATCTTACATGGGTGTGAGAAATGCTGCTTGGTTAGGGGACAGAAACACATGAATTGCAGTGGAAATGTATGACACAGCACACCTGAGCACTTTTTACAATTATAGGGTACTTTAGGTATGTAATCCTCTAAATTTCCAGTGAACATGTAGGTCTAGCACACCTGTGCTCTGATTATAAGCTATATGGTAATTGTTAGAAATGGGGGTCTCTAGTTGGCAGAGGTATGCACCTTATCCAAATAGGGACACTTACTTCTAGTTAAGAAAAGGGGATTACACACTTAGATAACCCCTGCTCACCCCTTGGTAGCTTGGCACGAAAAGACAGGCTTATCTCAGAGGCAATGAGTAAAGTATTTGCACAAAACACACACAGTCACACTGTGAAGACACCACAAATGGACACCACAACAGTTTAGAGAAATTAAGTATCTTAATTTAAACCAAATAAGACCAAAATGACAAGGTTCCTACATACACAAATCAAAATATGACTTTTAAAAAGTTTCAAGCAATTCTGTCCACAAAAATCTATGGATGCGTGATTTTTATACACAGTACCGGAACTGCGTCAAAATCCACAAGGCACAGCAGCTCCAGAGAGGGGAAGCTTTGGAAAACAGACCAAGTCGTCAGTTCCTGAATCCTAAGGGAGGCGAGGTGACAGTTCTGCTGCACTCAGGAGAAGTGGAGCTTCGAATCCAGACTGTAGGGGGAAGTGAGGCATCGATTTCCAAGGTGATTCAGGTCTGTGGGTGTTGCGTCTGAAAAATGTGATGCACAGGTGCAAGGCATAAGAAAATTCAGTCACTGTGGGTCAATGCGTCAGTGATCCAGGTGGTGCATTGATATTCATAGCCGCACATGGGTGATGTGCCAATTCTCTTTGTTGCACAGCAGGGCCTGCATCAGAGTTGGTGCATGGGTCGCGGACTTCGGAGACCAGTCCATTGAATCTGGTGTGCGGCGCTTCTTCAGGCTGTGGGCAGGTGCTGCATCAATTTCTTTGCCCACACGGAGCAGTGGGTCACCAACGCCTGTTGAATATCGGGTCATGGGTGGGGTCTCTCCTAACCTAAAGATAAATGCATGTCCAAGAAATACCTGATAGATAGAGGCAGCGTAAAAAGTTCCGCTGTAATTGGCCCCAATAAAACACGTTTGGCTAAAGGCTCACATTCCCCCAAAATACATACCACAAAGTTGGTTGCTCCATGTAGATAGGAACACTCAACCAATCAGAACACGACATGCACACCGACGTAGATATCGCGTGTTCTTCATGCCAGACACCTGGACACATACAGACTAGCTGACACTAGCTCTCCCCGAGGTCGAGAGCCATCAGTGTCCTTTTCGAGATGCCCAACTCTGTTACTTTACAACTGTAATGCCTTTTAGGAATGCAGAAATTGGTTTATGGTACTTCACAAGATCTGTAAAAAACAGCCAAAACTTTGTACACCAAGAGAGTTTCCTCAGATGCATTCTGTTGAGCCTTTCCTGGCCACTGCATTTAATTAAACTAACTTGTTCCTGTTTTGCCAAATGCCTCTTGTATTTTCATTTCTTTCAGGTAAATTCATATCCGACCAACAGTAGCCTACTATCCACCACAATTAATATTACACTTTCTCAGTTCAATATATTGGGAAACAGATGTTTATAGCTAGGGGTGGGTATAACTCATGTAGTTTGCTGTAGAGTAAGTGCATGAAATTACAACAAAATGATGCCCCATATGCATAATTACGCGAGGAGCATAACCCCACATAAAGTGATATTGTCTTAGTGTAAAATGCACTCTTGCGTCCAACATGGACCTGAGGATGCATTTTGCGCTAAGAGAATAGTGACAGAACGCAAATTGCAGCACTTGGTAAATACATTTTTCCTGCAATCCTGAGGTAGATGAATTTTTTTACCAAATTACTCATAATTATGCAAACAGGTGTAATCACATACTTTTTGGTAATCTTGCATCAAAAGAGTAATGCAAAAGTAGTGGAATTTCTCTGATTAATCCAGCATAATTAAACATTTGCACAGGCCTATTTATAGCTCTTTGAAACATCAGATGTACTGTAGAATATAGTTATTATTGTTTACATTTTACTTTGCATTACATTACTATGCTTTATTTCATTGGTTGCATAGGGATAATACAGAAAACTGATATCATTGCTAACATTATGAACTCAGTTTCAATTAAAAAATGTGGTTACTTTAAAAACTACAACACTGAAATATGTAGGATACTATAAAAATGAAAACAGAAGCTCAATGAGAGGAGACATTTTGTTTTATTTTACATCTTTTTTTCAATATTTTAAATATGCTTCAAAAGCATCATGCATCAAACACCTCTAAAACTGCATAGGTATTGGAAGATTGAGATCTGTGGTCTGAAATAGGAAGGTCATTACATTCTGTGGGCCGCGAATGGGAAGCTGGTCTCTCTGAAGACTAAAGGGCCTTTCGAGGAATTTTGTTACTGTGTTGCCTCCTCATTCTGTCAAGAAATCCTTTGTATGTTTCAACAATAGCTGACCTCACGCAGACTTTTTGTAGTAGTTCATTGATGACTCTGAATGCTCAATCGCTCACTTGAGTATATGTTTTCAATGACTGTGGTTTCCTGAATTGATTTTGTTTCAGCCCTACGGAGCGGATGTAATCTTAGGAACCCGCTGCCAACGTGTTTTATAAACAAGGCTTTAATAAACAGCACACTCAGCTGGGATAGCTTTCATTATAGCTGCTCCTCTGGGACCTTCATTTAACATCTGTGCGTGATGTTAGCTTTCCTTCTCCTCTCTCCGTATGGGGCCATGGACAGTTGCGTTGCGAGGACCCACGCGTGCCCTTGTTTTATATGCCCTGCTGACAAGTTTAATTTTCTGTTGTATTACTTATCCTACCCTGTTTTACAATGATTGATATTGGTTGGTGGCCACCTCTGTGCAGGGCATGCATGTTTGCTGCAGTTTCACCAGGAGCAGCAGATTATATTTGTTTAAATCAAACTCCTTTAAAAGAGTCAGATGCATCATCACAGTGAAGGGACCTGGTTTAAGACAACTTTTAAGTCTCCCGCTAGAGAGAACATTCATCTGGCTTTTCATTGAGGTCTTATGCTATTTTCCAATCTTCACATTAAGCTATTATTTATAAAGAATTGAGTTGATTAGAGCTGGCACTGGAGCAGGTGCGGCCGGTAAGTTTTGGAGGGAGTGGGGCAGACGGGACACACACACACGCATAGATACAAATAACACTCACAACCATGCATTCACATTCACGCGTACACACACAAACACATTCATTCACAACACTTTCCCAAACATTCATACATACACGCTTCAAACAATTTAAAAAGAAAACAAAACACACTTACCTTCAGCCAGCTCTCCGCTGCCTCACCAGTTCTAGAAGGCTTAGGACTGCTGCTTTCCTTCCAATTGGCTGACCTAAGGTCAGCCAATGAGGGAAGGCAGCAGTCCCAACGTCATCACAGAGTTAGATGGGGTCAGTGAGACTACTGACCCCACCCCACTATGTGATGACGTGCCACTGATTGACACTCGATCCTGGGCACTTCAGGGCTTAAAACTGAAGCACCCAGGTGCAACACAATCAGTGACGCTACCCCTCGTCACTGACGGGAGGGCCTCAGCAACCTCTGCTGAGCTGAGAATCTCACACCCACTGGAGCTGTGACCTTCTCAGCCGAGCAAGGTTCAGTTCAGGCTGCCAGGAGCCAGCGCTATATGCGCATGTCTGGCTCTTGGCTGCTTGAACTGAAAGTGAACAGTGTCTGCTAAGCTGGTCTTTGTTCAGCCTGACAGACACTGTTCCTATGGGCCAAAAGGTGGAGGGGCAGTAAGGAAAGTAAACAATGGATCAGGCTTACACTTAAATATGTGTTTCTTGGAATGCCACTGTGTTAAAGCTCCTGTTATTTATCAACATAAGAGCCTGATTTAGATATTAGTGATTGGATTACTCCGTTACAAAAGTGAAGGATATGTCACCTGCCATATTATAAGTGCTTTATATCCAGTGCCACTGGAATTATGATGCAGGAGATAGCTAGATGATGCAGCAGGGTTGTGGCAAGAAAGCACAAATTATGCGGCATTGTGAGGCACATTTTTTTAATAGTATTACTTCATTATTTTGTACTTTTTACACTTAACACTGTCTGGGCATTGGGTGCAAATCATTAGTGCCAGTTTAATACCGAAATAAATAATAAGCAACAGAAAGGTGACCAGTCAACCTTTGCAAAAGGCCTTCCACTGCACGGTAACACGTGCCACTGCATTTTTAGTAACTTTTGAACTGTTTGCGTTAGAAACAAAAATAATTATTTGTTAAAATCTTCAGAATATGCAGCAGATGATGGATTATGTGGTAAATGCGGCAAATCTATAAGCATGCAAAAATCAGTGCAGCTACACAATTGTAAAATTCAAGTGGCCCTGATTATATCCTATGGCCCTTGTGATTAGGTGGATCAGTCACATTTTTGATGAGTACCTGTCTCCCAAACTCTAAATCAGGCCCATGTCAGTTATAAGAATATATTTCCAGGAGTATCTTGCCCACATTGAAGCTATTACTTGTTAGGGTGTTGATTTGCTAATGCATTTTTGTTCTTGGCAATTTCAGATCTGCAGAGTGCTGTTGACTTAAAAGTAAGGTAAATCTCAATGCCAAAGTAATTATTATGAATTGAAAACAAATCAATATATAAAAACATGTTACCAAAGCATTATCTAATATGTGCCAATTTAAAAGCCTGCATTTCCAGCTCTAAGCTGTTCCTGCCAACATGAATAACAGTGAAAACACTGAAGCAACTAATTATGGGATGGACGCTGATCACTGAATTCGGGCAAGGGTTATTTTAAAGAGATTTAAAAATAGATTGATATGATATAATAAAGACACATCTGCTGCTGAGACTGCAGTGCTTACATCATCCAACAAAGCTGGGTGACTCAAGGCGATTTTCAAATGTCATACAAAAGTGAAAGTTTCCACAACATTGTTTTAAATCTTGTTAAAGCAAATCATGATCATATTCATCAGCTAAAAGAGCAAATTTTAAATATGTATTCTTGATTCACTATATAGAAGAGGAATACATGCTCCTCAAAGATACCTTCTTTTATTTTCTTTGTGTAAGAATCACTAACAAGTCAAAATCTATCTTGTGTATTGAATATGGAATTGAGTTCACGTGTTTCAATTATATAGTAATGATCAGTATATCAACAATATACTTCCACCCAGATAAAATCCTATGATCTGTCTGAACTCTAGGATCCAGAGATATCACATGGAATATCTGACTGTGAAGGTTCTGTTGGAACCTTCATATATCCAAATGACAGTGATTCAATTATTTAGTGGTGCGTCACAGCACATCTCTCCTATAATAATTGTAAGAACTAAGACCGGGTAATCTGTAAATTAACAAAAATGTGTTACTGCAGGAAAAAGTACCAAACAGCAGAGGACAAATAAAACAAGAATCTAAACCCTTTTGTGCTGTAACAATGGAAAATAGATTGCAAAATTGATCTAGTTCAAGATATAGTATCACTAAACATTCCATATAATTGATGCTTGCCCAAGGTTGCAAGGAGCCCCAACGAGTGAAAAAGGCAAATTGTAGGTTATATCAGCATTGCTGCTACATGCATACTACAAAACTCCTCTACATTAGGCCATCACTATCCCTCCCTAACCTAGCAGATTGCTACTTTTCACTCCTCTCTCTGTCTAGTGCTACTTCACACACCCACATTATTGAATAAGCTGCTAATGGTTCATCACCATCGTCATATTCAAAGGCAGACATGAAAGGCAAACAGTTGACTTGTTATGGAGCCAAAGTAAGTATTCATCCTCAAAAATGGATTCAAATAACACAGCAATTCAACTTAATACCCTTGAGATGGCCCTTATTGATCCCTTTGCTGGAAGAAATAAACATATATAGAGATATATGATCAGCCCTGTTCACACACTAAATTACCCAATGGAAGGACATACAATACAGAAAAGCCAAAGACAACCAAGTGACAAATTGAGATAATAATGCACCAAGGCTCTTCAAACTTGGATCAGTGATAATTATTTAAAAAAAAATGATTTACCTAAGGGAGTATTCTCCACTTAAACTTCCCAAATGTTTAATTGGAAGCTCCTTAACTTTCTTTAAAAATATTCTATCTTTGCATAGACATACACAAAATGCGTATAACATTCAGCTAGCCGCAGACATGATCTTACATCAGCTTTGTTCTTGGGAACAGTTATCTTCTCCACTGCATCCACCATTGTCAGATATAGCTTAATTCTTTCACTCCATATGACAGGTCCAAAATAGTTCATTATGCTAACTCTAAATTTGTGTTTTTCCTTCTTTGTAATGCTATTCAACCTTTGCTTCCCACATGCTTCTCTCAGAACCTTCATCATGTTCATGCAAGCCATAGACATACATCAACATGGTCATGAAAAGCATTACTTTGACCACTCCTTTCAAAACATTCCTCAAGTTAATAGTGGAAAATGTCTGCTGCAGAAGCCACACCAAATAACATCCTAACAAATTGGAAAGCTTCCAACAGTTTTATGAAAGCAGTCAAATGACAACACCTGTCAGGACAATTGGCCCCATAATATGCTGATGAGAAATCCATGACAAAAGACAGGCTTGCACCATCCAGTAATTGCCGTTGTTTTCCAAAATTTGGGAGAGAATGTATGTCCATTCAAAAATTCCTATTAAGAGCCCTAACATCTACAACTTTGTATGCCATTGCCACCTTCATTACCACACAGAACCACTGTTGTAAAGACTCTAACACTTCAGTCACATCTGGGTTCACTAACGTATCTCATTTTAGTTGCATTGGCATCCTCATTAGCTATGATGCCACCTTGCCTTCTGCACAATTGGAATTGCCATTTGTTTTTTAAAATTGTGCAGTGCTCAAATCTTTTCAGGAGACCCAGCCTATTCTTGAACTTTCCCCTGTGCCTCCTAACAAACTATAAGAAGTGATGCAAGCATCACTTGCTCTCTAAAATTCTGGTCTAATATTATTCCCAGATCATGATGGCACCTTCAGTTATTGTTTCACTTTTACCCAACATGTACTTTTCCCATGGTATTTATTTCCTTAAAGCAAATCAGCATATGCAGCAACTCCAATTATATATATTTTTCCAGAGCCAGTTGGTTGATGAGTGATGCATCAAGTTCACTCTAATTTCCACTGAGTTTATTAACTCAATGCTTCTACACCAAATAATATGTCGGGTAACGCTATGTCTGCCAGAACTGCCACGTCCTCTATAGTTAGCACAATTTGACATTCCAGATTATTATTATCATTAACAACTTTATTCAGATAATTTTACTTAAAGTGCTATATTCTTCATTCCTCATAAGCTTCCTCCACTGTCAACAATTTTCAATCCCTGCTCACATGAGTATAGTGATCTCTTTTCCAATGCTAGCAGCACATTGCATTTCTCCCATAACAGCCCATGCTAAAGTAAAAGTGATTCCCACTTATGCACTATACACACAGCGTTTTGCCATCTTCAGCAATTGTTTTCCTTCCATGTTGTATCTTTTCTGTCAGAGGTAATACTACCACTGTGAATTCTTTTTAATTCTACTCACATACATCCTTGCGCTCATGAGCATCACCTTTCAGTCATCCTCTTTCACGCACAACACAGCATGTTCAATACACTCCACAATCTCTAATTGTTTTTCAATCAGGACTCCTGGCAAGTAAATTTTCTTGTAATTTGAGATCCTTAAACTAGGAAATCTGCCAATTGACCAAATTCACAGGACTTCCTAAATTTGTCACGTAATTTCCAATCTTTTTGGAAATCTTGTAAATAATTTGTGTGCCTAGTACAATATTTATCCTTAGTTCACAATTTTTCTCCAACAATTCGCCACTCTATAATAACCATGCATATCAACATCACTACCCCCAATAGTGAGTTCAAGTATATGTTATAGATGTTCCTTCTTCAAATGCCAATGGTATGTAATATTGCACTCTCTTCCCCTTGTAATGTATCCCTTTTCACCACAAATATGAATCAAGTAGCTATCAAATTATTTTGCCCTTTGCATCATATTACAGCTTCTCCTGCTGCTCTAAAAATAATGGTGGTTGACCCATGTTTGCTAAAGCAATACTAAAATATTAGTTCAAGAATAATAAACTCAAACAGCAAATCAAAACAAACAATGTAATAAACTAAAATAATAAACTGTACAAAATATACCTGAAGCCAGTGAAAATATCATCCACACAGTATCCCCAGATGATTGAACTGTGCTATAAAAATTATTCAGGAACATACCTCCATCAAAGTTGTGACTATCCCATCAATATTAGTTAATTTATTTCTTTGAATGATATTTTCTGTTCCCACCTGTTTTCACAGCAGCTGTAGGCACCATGGATTCTGCTGATTACCTTCAGCACATTTCTTAACGGAGAACATTCCTGTTAGAAATGGGGTTTCTGGTTGGCTAGTGTATACACCTAAGCCAGGCAGAACCCACCACTATAGTTAGGGTAAGGGAGTTATGCACACAAGATAACCCCTTCTCACCCCCTTGGTAGCTTGGCAGAGCAGTCACGCTTATCCGAGAGGCAATGTGTAAAGCGTTTGCATGACACACACAAACACCAGTGACACACTAGGCCCACCACAAAGAGAGACTCCACCCATGGTTATACAAGAAAATATCCATTGTATTGTTCATAAAACAAATTAGACCGCAATCACATAAATCACAGTGTCACTAGTCACTTTTCATACCAATGCATGTGACCCACATATCACTTTGCCAACCAGCCAAAAGTCATAGTAATATATTTAGAAGGATAAAGTAAATACTTATAGGCTGCTGTTTGATTGGGAAGAGAAAACATATTGGAACAGGGGAAATCTGGTAAGTTCTGTACCTCACACGTAGACTACTGTTTCCCTAATGTGCAGCCAGTTCCACAGCGGAAAATGGTTGCCTGGAAAATAAGCCATGGGGGCAGGGGGACCTGCTTCAGGACCAGGCGGGAGACCCCGACCGGTCCCCACAATCCACTTTTACCTGCAGCTGCCGGTGAGCCTGCGGCACAGCTGCCAACAATCTGGTTCCGGGTGTAGAGGCCGTTCACTTGCCCTAAGCCCTCTCAGGGCTCCCGGTAGAACCGGCTGATGCTTGCAGGCGGGGCAACTCAGGTCGAACAGACGGCCCTAACACAGGAAGCCAGTGACCAGCTAAGAGGAGCACCATGCTCTCTCTCTCCTAGGCAAGCCGCTTGTCCACCCACACCTGTACTTGATTCTGCCCTGAGGGGTTGCTTGAAGCAAGCCTGATGCCTCTGAAGAGAAGAGGCATTAGGCTCGTGGCATTGTGCTTCCTGTCAGCCTGCTCCGGCTGGGAGGCTTCCGCTTCCCCTTAGCCACACCCTCACCAAGGCTCGGTCAGCAGCGGTGCTCAGCACTGCATCCTCTCCTTGGCAGAAAGCACCACTGATGGGCGCCCTCCTCTTCCCATTTCCTGGCAGGAAGCGGCTGAATGGAGCCTGCGAGGTTCGGTTCTTTCCGGGTGTGGCTGGGCCCCACCTCCTTTTGACGTTGACAGGAACTCCGGGGTCTAGATTCCTCACAGCTTGTGTGCTGTCTTGTGGGCCCAGGGCCACGTAGCAGAGCCCCGACTGCAGATAAACAAAAAACAATGCTGGGAACACGACAGGGAGAGGGAGAGTGCTTCTTCTGCTGTAGCTCTCCACTCCCGTTGCTCAACCACCAAGAGGGAAGTGCAGCGCTACACAAGCTGCATGGCACCCTCTTTTCTGGTTTCAGGGCAGGGTGAGCCCACTCCCCGGACTCAAGCAACAGAATTCCATAGGGCTCAACATGCGCTGTTGTCAAAACAGGGAGGGCTATACTACCCAGTCCCTGGAGAACAACTGGGGGGCCACTAGAGCAGGCAATGACTAGCAGGCCAGCTCATCAACGTCCTCTAAAGCAAAGTGACAATCCTTCTTGTGACCTAGCAGGTCACATGGTCAGCAAAGCAAGCAAGTTTAGATGGCGGTTCCTCCTGGCAGTACAGCAGTTCCTCCGGGCAATGTGCAGCATGTAGAACCAGCAGCGTCTGGTTACAAGTCCACGCAGTGTCTAAAAACATGGGGTCACAGCCCCGGTACTTGTAGTGAAAAACTCTTTGTTCTGAGGGCAGTTCAATTACTTTTCAAGAAGTGCACCACACCCCTATTCACATTCCAAGCACTGGCCCCAGACATACTACAGGGGGGCGGAGGCAGCATTGTGAAAGTCAGGCACAGCCCTATTCAGGTGCAAGTGCAACTCCTCCCACCTCTCTAAATGCAGTCCAGGCCTATTCAAGTGCAAGGGGAACTCCGCCCCCACTCTTAATGCAGCCAAGGTCTCTTCAGCCCAGCTCAATCCCCCCCTTTGACTGTCTAGAGTGAATGCACATCCTCTTCTCGTGTCAGTCTAAACCAGATGGTCAATACACTACCAGGCAGGGCACAAAGAATCATAAGCACACAGAAATGTCAATTTCTTAAAGTGGCATTTCTAAAACAATAACAAATCCGTTTTCACCAATAAGCCGAATTTATTATTACTATTCCACACATGCCAAACATGGCCACACTACCCCTTTCATATTAGAAATTACCACTGAAGTACATTTCAGGGAATTCCTAATGCAAACCTATGAGAGGGCAGCATCACAGCTGTGCGAAACCAAATAGGCTGTTTGTCCCTACCAGGACATGCCAAACAGTTAAGACACATGTCCTGCCTTTTACCTACACAGCACCCTGCCCATAGGGCTAGCTATGGCCTACCTTACGGATGACTTATATATAGTAAAAGGGGTAAAGTGCCCAGAATCATAAAACTAACAAAAAAAGGTCAGGAAAAATACAGGAAGAAGGCAAATAGTTCTGGGATGACCCTCCAAAAGGGGCAGGTCCAACAGTTGTTTTGGTGTATATTTGTTCATAAAAATACAATCTATTTTAATAAATTTATGTTGGATTTTTATTGTGTGTTGTGTCTTACTTATTTAATATATCAGTGTTTTTAAATGCTTTACACACCTGTCTCCTAAGTTAAGCCTGCCTGCTCGTTGGCAGCTACCAAGAGTTGAGCGTTATTACAAGTGGTAAATACCAACTTATCACTACTAAAAACCCACCTTCCAACACTGGGGTTGTTTTGTCCAGAGCTGAAACTTGTTGCAACATATTTTACAATGTCGTTTGTCGATTGAATATGCTTGAGACAGGGATGAAGATCGTGCTGCTTTATTTTGAGTGACAGAATAAGAAAAACACCAAAATGCATCATTCTAAATCAAACCTAATGGTCTCTGAGAACCACAGGACCCAGTGACATCACATGGAATGTCTTATAACATAGGTTCTTACATAAACAAATGACACAAGTGATAAATCGTTACTTTGAGATCTTATAGGAACAAACTTAGCATGCTAAAAGAATTTCGCACCATAGTTTTCTCCTATGTATGGATGAAATACATGACTAATTTGGATTCATAATGAATTGCAGTAGTACTCAAGGAAATTTATAGATTTGCATTCATCTTTGCATCTGCAGAATTTTGATCAGTATAGAAATGTATGTGTGTAAATTAAACCCAAATATCAATTTCACATTTACATTTATTTTTGTTTCTCCACGAGGAAAATATATTTTTAAATGGAGAAACGTTTTTCTTGCATTTCCAAAAATTTTGAGCATGTTTCTTCTCCTTACTCAACATTGAAATGCAAAAACTCTTGACCTTGCCAGGACATTCTTTATGGATTTCAATTTCCTAAGAACAAGACAATTTACCAGTCTCCTGCTTTCAGCTGTCCAGGCAAATCACCCTGTTTTTTCTCAAATCCAGAATGCCATATTTGCATTGAATTTCGACAACACTTCTCTTTGACCTTACATTACCACAGTGTGCGAGGACCGTGGGAGCTGTCCTAGTTCGCTAAACAATCGACAATAAGAGTAATTATTGAGATTTTTCCTGAAAATTCTAGATTAATTTACTGAGAAACAGGATCCATATGCTCTGTTCAACAACCTCATTATAACCACTATTTAGATCTACAGATGCAAAATGCCTAAGAGCAAATCAGTGTCTTGTAAAAGGAAGGCCACCTGAAGATCAAATTACACAGATCGTTCACATGATTTCTGAACATGCTCAATGATAACTGTCTTTATACTGCAGTGTTATGCAGTAAACACCATGAAATCTAGAGGGATAAGACATGACATGTTTCAGACCTCATTTCAGTCAGCTGGGTAACCTAGATGGGGTGCAAAAATTAAGGTGTGCCCTAATGGAGATTAAAATTGTTGTGGTAATACTGCCACCTTGTCAGAGGGAAAACTACTGTAATGTATAATTCTGCACATTCTGAGGTTTGCAGCTGTGATTGAGGGAACCACTGTATTCTTCTCATCCTATGATGCAGAACTTGAAATGCGAGTTTGCAATGCACACAGATGGTACCAACATAGGCAGTATAGGTATATACTGTCTGCAGTGGTATCTCACAAAATAAACAAATGAAGCCATAATTAGGTTAGACTACAATAATTCCTCTGCCCTTGCAATCTCCAGCTTAATCAATCTCTGATTTGTTAGGGAAATTTGCCTGATTGTAGAATTATTTTTAACTTCTTTCAAAATTATGATCACATTTTGCATCAGGTTCCAGAGACAAAAACACCTTGGCTGTTTGTAAAATGGAGAAGGAATTACTTTTGCTTCTTTCTAAAGATCTTGCTATTTAGCAAATGTTCAATATTCTCTTTACTTGATTAGGCATAATGCAGTGCCTTATGCCTCAGGGCTTGCTAATGTGCTACTGGCAAACCTTGCACACCTATTGAATATATTCTCTCTAAAAACATACCTGTTATTTTACGAGGTGGATGGACAGTGTGGGAAATGCATTGAAAGATGTTTGTAATGTCCTTTTATTTTCTACAGTGCTGATGTTCATTTGCATTGGTTTTCTTTGCCCCCTCCCTTGATGATCCCCTGAGAATGCACAGTGATCTAATGTAACTGCAAGTCTATGCTCCTCGAATGTTTCAAGGTTTGCAAAACATATGTAAATCATGAGTTTAACCCGTTAACAGCGGCGCAAATTCCGCCGTGGTGCAGGAGTTTTAATTAGTGGGCGGGGCCATATCGACCAACGGACGTGCGCAGCACTAGCCAGGTAGTGCTCGCGACGGCCAACGCACGCACCGAACGGGTTAAAATTTAAAAAATCCTCACTCTAAAGCGTCCGCGGTGATTAAACTTATCATTAATGAATAGGCCCCTGTTTAATTGGTATGCATAGATAAATCCCTGCATCCCCATTTCTTCTATTTGGCTTTTCTTCCCCTTTTGTTTTACTTTTTAGGGGCCTTTGTTCTCTGTATACATAATTTGAATACTTATCTTATGTTCTCCTTTAAGTATGCTTTGTACTGTATTGTATCATTGTTTTAATATTTCATACTTCTTGTATCTCATTCTGAAACCCAATAAAAGTTTTTTTTTTTTTGTGTATGCCTCTACTTCAAAATATTTATCCGATGTGTCTTTACTAACAGTGGAATTCTGTTGCCCCTTCCAGTCGATTTCTGCTCTCTCGCCTTTTTCATGGATCTGGTGTTGTGATCTAAAAGCAAAAGTCTTTTCTTGCTGATGTTCAAGTATCCCAGACTCTCCCTCTAATCTGGTCTAATCTATTAATAAACCTGGTTGCTTTTAAACAAGGGATTGGTCAGCACAGCTTCGAAGATGGCATATCCTCTTAAAACGAAAGTGCATTACGGTGGAATTTGCGGCTTTTAGTTAAAACTGTCTCCAAATCATTTAATGCTGGTGCTAAAAATATGGCGCAAAGCTGAGCAATCAGCTTTTGGTTGTGTCTGCTCTTCCCGGGTCTTCTCTTTTGTGTCTGGCCTGGAATAACAATATCTAAAAGATTGCCATACAGTTGTCTTTTTTTTTCATTTATGGAATTAGAGAGGAGCTGCAAAGGAGAAAAACATGTTTGTCAAATTAGGAAGGCAAATCTTCCCTCCCTAGATTTTCAGATGCAAAACAGGAAATGTACAACTGAAGGGTAGGGTTTAAAAAAAAATCGGAGACCCTACAATAAACAATGTGTGCGCCTGTGCAAATATCGGTTTGCAGGAATGTTGTCCGTGGTACACATGTAGCGCCATTTCTAACTAGTGTTTCTAATCATGAATTTGAGCATGCGCCACTGGTCCTTGCCTAACCACAGAGTGGGGGGTAGTAACCCCTGGCACATAGCAGCCATTCTCCACTCTACCCCTCATCAGGGCAGTTCTAAACTGCCACTGATCCTCCAGCCTAGGGTCTGTACCCTCAAGCTGACCAATAGTCACGGGCGAGGCTCTCCTCCCCCTACCTCTTCTTCTAGGGTTCCGTCCTCTCCTCCTCTGAGAGGCACCCTCATAACTCATCTTTCCCACCAGCTCAGGACCTGAGAACTGGTCTCCCAACCTAGGGTTTAACCCCTCAGGTTGCACCGGGTTCAGAGGTGGGCTCTCCCACCCTCTGCACCCCCTTCCAGAGTCCTGCTCCCTACCAACTGGGGCAGTACCTCTGGAAGAAGAACCGGTCAGGACACTGGTTACAGTCATCCTACCCTTCAGGTCAGGCGGATCCTGAACCTGGCCTCCCAACCTCTGGTCTAGAACCTTTGGTGGAATAATTGCCTGGCACTCCAGGACTTCGGGGGACTTACACACCATCCCCCCGAGAGTAACATATGCCTCATATGTTGCATGACAGTCTGCTTGGTGCAGATCTCCCGTCCCCTGTCCACCTGACAGCGCACGAAGATCCCCCAGGACAGACGTGTGGTCACCATGGTCACCTCTAGGAGACTCAGCCCTCCCGGCTGGTCCCTGACCCACTGGCTCCTCCACCGGGAAACACAGCCCCATGCCACTCTTCTCGCTGGACTTCTGTACCCTCCCTACTGGAGCGGTACTGCCTGACACCAGAACCACTGGAGCTCTACTTACAGAGACTCCAGGTTCTCCATACACTAGGCGATCCTCCTCAAGTGGCCTAACAGGACAGCCTAGGCCTCCAACCTGGTGTTCCCTGAAGAAACCATCCAGGCTCTGAGACTGGGTTTCGGGCCTCTGGGGACTCGCAGTCACCCACTCACTCCTACTCCACTGAGATAGGCCGTGAGCCCCTACACCCCTCTCACTACGCTGGGACCTAGCTGGGCTACTCTGAGCCTCCACCCCCATCCAGGACGGGAAGATACCTGAGCCACTGCTGTTGGAAGTACTCTCCCATACCTCATCAGAACCTCGGGCACTCTCCCAACGGTCTGCTTCTTCTGCAAGTCTCCATGGACTAGCGAACCCACACTCCAACAGGTGTTGGCGCAACCCGGTAAAACAACAACTGAGCATCTGCTCTTTGATAACCAGATTGAACATTCCGTCTATATCTTCTGCCGTGTTAACCGTCACCCAATCAGCCAGTGCATCATGACATTCATCCGCAAAATCCCCCCAATCCTGGTGCGACAGCTTCCTACTACCCCTGAATTTCAACCTATACTCCTCTTCTTGGGAAACAGGTACCATACTCTGGGAACTGGGAATGGGACTCTCTGCACTGGGCTCTCTATCGCTGCCACCACTGGACTCTACCCTTACTGGTGAATCCAGAAAACCACAACTGCGCTCTGGGGACAACTTACCCTCCAGAGCTAATCTCTCCCTGGCGAAGGCCCTCTCAGCCTCCGCCATCTGTTTCTGGGCTAAGACCCTCTCGGTCTCAAGCTTTTTCTCCTCCACCCCCAGCTGCGCCATCGCCTTGGCATGCTCTAACCTGAGCTTCTCCATGGCCAGCTGATGCTCCCTTTCTTCCCTCCTATCTATCCACTCCTCTGGGGACAGGGAAAGGGATGGGGTGCTGCTCCTGACACTGGACCCAGCAAGGGTCTCCCTATCTATGGGGTCTTCTCTCTCTACTGGCGTCCCTGTCAGGTCACTTTCTTCCTCCTCTGCAAATTCCTCAGGGCTCCCCTCAGACCCACCACCCTCTTGGCGTGCGGCCCGGGCCCGGGCCCTAACTTCCTCATTGCGCTCACGCTCCCATTCATCCTTTTGCCATAGGATCAGGTTGTCCCTCAGTTTGGACTGGGTGTCTGACTCACCCACCTCTATGTCTCTCTCTTCACAGAACCTGACCAACTCTAACATACTGTATCTAAACAGACCACAGAAATTAAAAGCTGGCTCCATTTTGGCGGACGTTCTCGAGAAGAGTTTAACACAAGGAACCTGGGGGTCTGAGCTAAAACAGGAGTACACAATCCACAAAGGACACCTTTAGGAGAGGAAATAATGGAACTCAAAAACAATAATCCCCAAAATGTGATTATCTAAAATGCAGAGTTTTGTGGTGCAGCCAGTTGCTGCTGCGGTACAGCGCAAACGCAAGTCCAAATCCCACCGCTGATCACCAATGTTAGAAATGGGATTTCTGGTTGGCTAGGGCTTGCGCCAAAGCCAGGCAGAAACCACCACTCTAGTCAGGGCTGGGGAGTTACACGCCAAAGATAACCCCTGCTCACCCCCTTGGTAGCTTGGCACGAGCAGTCAGGCTTCTCCTGGAGGCAATGTGTAAAGCGTTTGCGCGCGCACCCAGCAACAACTCCCAAGGCCCACCACAAAAGAAACTCCACGCAAGGTATTATATAAAAAAATAGCCTTTGTATTACCAAAACACATTAGATAAAAACACACACTTTACAATGTGCCAACAGGCACGGGCAGAGTTTACAAGGGATTATATGTACAGGGGACAGGACCACATGGACCACTGTCAGGAATTAGCACTTTGTAGAAATTAGCACTTAGAACATAGGAATAAAATTACTGTAGCACAAAATAACACATATGGCACACAACCAGTAACTACTGGTAACAGGTAAGTACCACCTACGCAACCCTAACCACCTTAGGAAAATGTCACGCAGGGAACCAGGACCTCACTAGCACCACCTGTACTAGGAGAAAAAAACAACCACCTAAGTATCACAATACCTGTAGGGGTAAACGCACATTACACATGATGCATCACATTCAGAGGTGTAGGGAAGGAAAACACATGATGCATAAAATACATTCAGCGGTTTAAAACAAGGCACATGATGCATAAACACACATTCAGAGGTGCAGGTAAACACAATTGCGCCAAACGGCGCCAGGTACCCCAGGTGAGGGCACAATACAGCAACTGTCCCCAGGCCCACCTGGCCTATCAGGGGCTAAAACGCCCTTTGTCCCAGAGTCAGGGCGCGCCTGCGCAGGCTGCGCAAACCAGGGCGCACAAGGCACAACCTACAGGTTGCAGCTGCCCACTAAGCGCTGGGCAGCTGGGAAAAGGAGCGTGGGCACCACTGTGCCTTTACCCCCAATCTGTCGCACTTGGAGCCTCTCTGGGCTCTAAAACAATAATGCCCCCGAGAACGTTGTAGAGCCGAGCGCGGCTTTGAAGCAACCAAGGCACATCCGTCGTTAGAGCCTTGTGGGCTCTGTTAACAATATGCCCCCGTGGAGCCTTCGAGGCTC
Source organism: Triturus cristatus (assembly GCF_964204655.1). Classification (NCBI taxonomy): domain Eukaryota; kingdom Metazoa; phylum Chordata; class Amphibia; order Caudata; family Salamandridae; genus Triturus; species Triturus cristatus. Next base: position 1,119,284,180 of record NC_140592.1, read on the forward strand.
TCAATGATAATGCTCCTGCAGTTAGAGTGGCCCCGGCGGGCCGAGCAGCAGGACAATCACGGGGCGCTGCAGAGGAGGTGGGGGCCCCCTCTCTGGGGCCCTTGCAACTAAAATCACCCCCACACTCACCGGGACACTGTACGCGCTGCTCCGGTGTCTCCGGTGACGTCGCGCTGACTCGCTGTCTGCTCTCCTCACCCAGGAGCGCGGGGTAGGCTCCCGTCCACTCCTTCTCGGTTCCCCCCTGGGCTGAAAATCGTGCGGGGCTCCCTCAGATCCCGGGAGCCCCCGTCACGTCCTCTTTGTCCGCGTCTCCCCTCGGGATACCCTGGGCGCGGGGCTTCCCTTCGGCCCCGCCCACTGCCAAGGTTAGCAGGGTTCCGTTTCCGGGTCGCCGCGGACAGCGCGGCGGCCCTCAGGATCTCAGCGGCCGCAACGCGGGGTGGGCACCCGCTATCCAACAAACAAAAAGTGCGGCAAAGCGGGGCAGGCGACCGCCACAAAGGACGCACCAAGACGGGGTGGGCACCCGCTCACCAATGGAGACACAAGGCGGGGTAGGCACCCGCTCCGCAACGATTAGGGTTATGAGGGAATCTCCGTGCTGGGGATTCCCTTTTCAAACGTTTCGTAGTTCCGGGCTGCCGCCGAAGTCCAGAAGCGCTGCTCCTTGGGACAGCAAAGCGCTCTCAGAAATAGAAAACAAAAGCGCTTCTCAGGGAAACAATGCGCCTCCTCAGCAGTGGGAAGCCAAGCGCTCCCCGGGAAAGACAGAGCGCCTCTTCCTAGGAAGGAAACAAAGCGCTTCTCAAGCGTCCCAATGCCAAATCCAGAGAAAGTATTTTTAGGAGGCAGGGGGGGCAAGGGCTGGGCCCAGGGGCCAGCTCACAGGGCCCTCCAGGCAGGGAGGCAGTCCCCAGTGGCGGTCTCTCCTGGCGCCCAGCAGCAGCAGCAGGCCTCCCCTTTAGGATCAGCAAAAGAGCAACATGTAAGGGGACACAGCCCCTTTTTATACAGTGAAACCCTTTGACTCAAGGTGCAGGGAAGGGGCGAACCAGTTACAACTGGTTCCTGAGCACTTTGTTTTGCTCAGCCCCTCTCCCTATTCAGAGAACAGGCCAGGGTCATCAGTCGCACCACAGGGAGCAGGAGGCAGCATTGTGTGGGGAAAACCCAGCCCTATTCAGGACCCAGGTGTACTCCTCCCACCCATCTAGTTGCTGATCTCCCCATTCACCACTGGGTGACTCATCCTGACTCTGGGGATTCCCTAACCCGTCACATGACCTCAACCAGCCAATCGCCAGACAAGGTACACATTTCATACTGCACACAGAAGTGCCCACTTCTAGAAGTGGCACTTCCACACTAGGTACATGCACGCCGCACACATCATCGCGCAGCATTCAATCACACGAGTCCGCACATACCAAACTCGAGCCTGCACACCCCACGCATCAGGAACTACCAGGGACACATACATTCCCCCATGCATTCCTATGGGAGGGCAGGCCAACCTCACTACACGCACGCACTTTACCCTGGGACACAGTGGTGAAGTGCGCAGAAGCCAAAAATCACTACACCAGTCACAGTTAAAAAGCAAAATGTTTCAGGGGTGAACTTGCCCGAAGGGCCAAGTCCAACACTTACTCTATCACAAGAGGCAACACAATTGTACCAAATTGTCTTGTTGGTAGTGGAGGATGAGGAGAGCTATGCTGATGCCCATAAATGTAGCAGTTTGGGGGTTTTCATCTATTACTGAACACTGTTGAACCTGAAGTGCTTCTTGCTCCATGCCTAGTGTTGACCCTAATGATTTCAGAGTCTGAAAGTCTGTGTGAAAGTTGGAAGCTCAGGCAAATGGGCTTCTAGAGGCTTTAGGCAAGCTAAAGTTAGCTTTTTAAAAGTATCTTTTGTAAACTATGTGTTACAAATTAATTAGATTAGTAACAAATATTTTAAAACGTCCAAGAATTACCTTTTATCTGATTGCTAGGCAGAGGTAACCTTTTTAGCTTTAATAATGTATCCCAGTGCTTTCCTATGGAACAGCTAAACCTTCTACAGTGAAAAAAGCTTTCAGGACATTTTCCCCGTGAAGACATATTTTACATAAAAATTTGAAATGTCCTACTGTTAAATACCATGGACACTTAAGGCTAACTTTGTGGTGACCTAATCATTTTTAAAAGGTGGGTTTATGCATGTCAAAAAGGGCTATTTCATTTTGCCAGGTTACATTTGCAGTTAAAACCTGCACAGGCAGGGTACTTGTGGCAGGCCTGCAGTCATGTTTTGCTTTTTCACTTTAGTGATAGCACAATATCTGCGGCAGGCCACCAGTGAGATTTAATTTACAGGCCCTGGGTACAGTTATTACCATAAAAGAGAATTATAGGTAGGTTAAATATGCCAGTTAGGGGTATAGCCAATTTAAATATAACAGCATCATCAATCCAAAAAATAGGGATGATCATGTAAAGTGGGGCATTTTCTTACACAAAGGATCTGAAAAAATGGCAGATTGCTGCAAACTTAAGTGAAAGTTTAACCCTCATGTGGCAAAGTTTTCCCCCACACGCACAGAATGGGCATAACCCTTTGATACATCAGACCCTTAGTCTTTGAGTTAAGGATTCAGAATTTGCAGTCCAAAAATATTTTGGGCAAATATAATTTTCACTTTCCTGCACACAATACTTTGTGAATCAGGGCAATAAATTTAACACAGCTCAAACCGTCTGTACCATATGGAGATGGGCGTTCAGTCCATTAATTTGCTCATACTCCGATTTCTTTACCCTAAATCTAAATGATGGTGCATGACATTTCCCCTCCGGTTGAAGAGCTATACCATTAAAATATGTTAAGCAGGTAAATATTCACGTTTCTGTAGTTGTAGGTAAACCTAAAATGTATTATTAATGAGTGCACAATTACAGCATATAGTGCTACGCCTGCATCAGTGGCTTTACAATGTAGCTTTGAAATATTTGTTCATCCAATGATGCTTAGCAAATATCAACTGACTGCATTTTTATGGGCATATATGCGGATTTATATTCCTCATCTAATTCTGTCATCTTACATAACCTGCTCCACTTTGCTCATTCATACAGGGGCTTCGAAGCCCTGGGCGGGCAGATCCTGTTTCCCTTTCGAGAGCGGTTGTTGCTGATGCTGCCGAGGCATCCTTCAACCACCGGGGAGGAAATCGTCCCCTCCCTTCTGCGCCAGCTGTCAAGGTTTGGAACTTATCCATATCTAAGCTCTTGTCAAATCCTTGGATTGCTGGGATTTCAGCCACAGTCAGGCTCAAGAGAGTCTGCAGAAAGTTATATGTGCTAGCAACGTCAGCCACAGCGGTAAGATGGTTCTGAGTTAATGAAAGAGACAGGCATGCTGCATAGCAGGAGACAGAAAGATTCATGAGACAGAGTCGGGTAGGCAGACCGTCATGCAAAAAAAAGAGATCAATGCAAAGAGGGATGGATGGATGGTTGCATGGAGGGACAGAAAGACAGACCAAAAAAAAAAGTTTGATGCAAAGAGGAAGGGAGGATGGATGGATGGACGGAAGGACAGACAGAAGCACAGACCAACTGAAAGGGAAAAAACAAGCATTTGCAATTCATTAGGTCTCACATTTTTTAGAGTTAGAGCTATTGGGGTTGTTAATGACAATATCTTTTACCTATGTGTTTTGGTTTGGAGTGTAGTGGATGTACTAATAGACACACAGCTGCACCACCTCCTAGAGGATTTACAATGAGGAATTACCAACGGAAGCAGAGAAGCAGCACTGGCTGGTGAACGTCGGGATGCAATATCATACTATAGTGCAGGGGTATTAACATCCTGGGGGTGGTGGGGTGGCAGGGCTTATGCAATATTGCATTCCGCTACTGAGAAAGGTATTTGGAAGATGCGCAGATGAAAGCTGCCTGTACAAAAACTATGAAACACTCCAAGAGATGTGCAGTGGTTGATAAAAGCGCAGTGTGAAAATACGTCTCACTGTCACAAATGACAGCAGCAGCCCGCGTGGTAAGAGGCAGGGCGGGGGGCCAGAAACTAAAGTTATGACCTTCAGATTACTCTCATGCTCCTGAAGTTCTAGGCACGCAGGCGCTTGCGATGCATTTACAAATAGGCTGATTTAAATTTGAGCATTTTTAGGTCGAACAGTGTTGGTGAAAAAAGTGCAGCGTCCGGTACGTGTGTGGCTGCCAGTGAAGCGGGGGCCATGTTAAAAAAACACATTGTCCCAGATGCTTAAAAAGTATGTTGTGCCTGCAGTAAGAGAAAATGAAGAAAATAGTGCTTACAACACTGAATAACACGTACAGTGTAACAACCGAAGTGAAGGGGCCAGTAGCCATGGGAGGTTACAAATGAAGAAAAGGCACTACTAAGCCGGCATTTATGAAAGACAAACACAGAAGCCAATGACGAATATGCGCAGAGAGGGGGTGGGGCTTCTGTTCCATACTCTACTACAGCAGATAGCCAGAGCAGCGCATGTGCGCTTGCTCAGGCTCGACCTAAAAAAGACTGATGCAAAGAATGGATGGATGGTTGGATGGATGGATGGATAGATAGACCAAAAAACTGAGATGGATGCAAAGAAGAATAGATGGATGGATGCACAGATGGAAGGACAGTCAGCTAGAAAGACAGACAGTAACACAAAAAAAAATTCCGCAAAGAGGAATGAATGGATGGATGGACAATGAGCGGTGGACAGATAGGCGGGTGGACTGATGGTCAGTGGTTCGGTAAGCCAAAGAGAACGCCTGGTATTCAGCAGTTCACCTTCATAAGGCATTCCATCGTGCTCATAAACCGTATTTACAATTGAGGATAAGAGCAGGCTACAAGGGCACCCTTTGTTCATTCTAAAAAGCTATTAAATGCCTCCTTTGCTGAAGGGTATTGCGTGAATTTTGTTCAGAATCATCACACTACTGAAATGTTCCTGAACATTCCGTCTGAGAGAATTATACATTGTTCGGTGTCCTTAAGAGAGCCTCCTTGCCAGTCCCTGGTCATCGTACAATACCTTTTGGATCCCAAGTGATGATCTTGTTCTCTGCTTTCCACATTGCAATAAACTCTCCTCCAATTCTTATTTGCATACAATTTAACGATGAAAGTATTTTCTCTATCACGCCTTTAGTCGGCAGCTTGGCGTAAGAAGAGATGTTATTTGAAACTACCACCATAAGTCTATGATAACTTCAATAAAAAATATGGTTTGCACTCGAATATAAAAAAAAAGGACTGGTAATACAGGCAAACAAGGATATGTGTTTCTACAGCTATATATCTTCCCTATGCCCTCCAAAAGAGATGTGTTGAGAACTTCATTAATTCACTTTCTTGTTATCATTTTTTTGTAAGTGATGAATTGATAGCAATATGTACTTTTTGCTTTTTTGTTGGCAAGGTTGTCTTTTAATGAATTTTATTTTTTTGTGACTTTATCAACTGAAATGAAAATAAATCTATCAATCAAATAAATCAATCTGACATGAGCACAGGCAGCCTGATAGGTGTAGTGGATTAGGCCAGGTGAACAAAGAAACCTTCTAAATTCGCCTCTTTTGTAGGGTGAAATGAAACTTGCAGGGTGGGACCCAAGGTTCTGTCAGCCAAGAATAATGTTTGATACACTGTGTGAGTCAAGTTGAAAGAAGCTGCAGGAAACAGGTGGCATCTCTCAAGGAATGCACTCTGAATACCGAGTAGGAAACATAATTTGACTTTTTTTTTCAAAAAGTTCATATTTATTTAGCTTTTACATGGCAAATATATATATATATTGGTACATAGATGTGGAGTTAAGAATAGTAAGTCAATGCTTTCTCTGTATGCACTTAACTTTCAATAAAATTACATTCAATATTGTGCCCGCAATATTACTGTTTCCCAATATTCCTATTCTAGATGTTTAGTAGTACAGTCCTTTCTCAATGTAGTAAAGTCTGATAAATGATACTTATTTCTTCCTACAATATGTACTGAGTATATAGATTATAACAGCCACTGCTTTGATAGACCTCACTTTTAACCATTTCATGCTTTTAGCCTAAAACAAATATATAAATATGGTTGGGGTGGGGTGGCAGGTTCAAGCAAATCATGACAACTTGGCCTCGGATCCTTCTCACAGGAGCTTGATATAGGAGAGAAACGTCACCAGCAGGATAGCTGTCACGGCTTCCTCGAGCAAGAGTGCCATACTGTAACATGCAGTGTTTGAGTCAAGTTGGTAAAGTAACTTGTTGACAGAAGGTATCTCTCGCAATGGGTTGCTTCATGCTCTCCTTTTGAAAGAGCTTAACAAACTTGCCTCTTCAAAAATCCCAAGTGACTAGACCCATGATCAGCCACCTAAAGTCAATTAGGGATCCATTACCTCAAATACAGCTTATTGAATCTTAATGTGAAGAGATTTACATATATTAGGAAAGCTCCAACCTATGGATGCTGCTGGACTTATTTTACGTTACTTAAATTGTTAAATATATATATAAAGAGTACATAGCTATGATTTAATTCTAAACTATTCAATAACCTATTTTGAAAGATAATGCCACAATAAAAATTATTCATAACTCTTAATAATAACTTACACCTTATGAATACCGAAAAGTAGTTAACTGACTTAAATGCGTGAACTGACTCAAAACTGTAAGTAACTTTTGTGAATCAGGCCCGGTGTCTTTTCCATGGCGCTCTAAATCCTCCAGCGAGGCAGGCCTGAAGCTGTATTTGACTAAGTTGCATTCAAATTATACACATTTGCTGTGAGGTCCTGCCCAAGCTCCAGAGGTCTTGGAAGGCCAAACGTTTTCTAATTCCCATCTTTTCGGGCTTTGTGCAGTATTTCATGATGGCCATTTCCAAGGCTCCCAGGATCTCAGGGACCACATTTCAGAGCCAGAACACACTGCAACAGAGGCCAGCAGTAAGGTCAATTCCAGTTTCAGCTGCAACTGGACCACTGGTCACTCCAGGATGAAGGTCTCTTGTAGCTTGTTATGTCCCCATAGCCCGACAGGAGGTCAGCCAGCTGAGCCTTGGAGTTCATGTCTTAGTTCTGAGTACAAGTCTGAGCCGCTTCAGCCCCTTATGTCTTTTCATAGGTTACAGGCAGCAGGTCCATTCTCACTTCTGTATTACCACAAGACAAGAAAGTGTTCTGAGGAGTTGATGATTGAGGTGCTACTTTTGTTTAATTCACTAACCAATGGGCGGAGGCGATTACTGGACACTCCCTTATCAATCTGCAAAAAGTTCCAAAGAGCAAATCCTCCAACATTTGCACCACATCCTATTTACCTGACTGCAAAGTATCTCATAGAGCACCATTTTTAGTGAAATCCAGCATTGCAAAATCCTTCTGCCCCTGGAAGGGGCTTGTGGCACATATAGGGGTGTGTTTAATGTAATAAACCACCCCTCCCACACAATCACTCCAGACTTGTTCTAGCACCAGCTCTCTCCTCCACAGAAACTAAAGACAAAAGGCTAAAGTTTGTTTTTGAATAAAAACACCCCTCTCCTTCAGGCTTCCCTTATCATATACCATACCTATGATGCCTTTTAAGTTAGTGAAGTTCCTGGACACTTATAAAGTTAAATGTGTAGATCAGAAGACTATCAAAAAACTTTGCAACATTGCCTATGCAGTTTTGGGTTATCATTTTCACCAACTAACTGGTGCAAAAATTACATTTTCAGTGACTAATTTTAAGACATACGTACTTTTGTCAGGTTTTTAAAAAGTCTCATGTGTCAGTAAATTTGGAAAATTGATGGTGCCAGTGGTGCAATTCATGGAAACTGGTCCTTGCATTTGATATGGCCAGAGTGATGTAGATTGGATCATGTTCAGTCTGCAATGCTAACCTAGGCTACAGTAATGGAAGACCCTTGGTGGCAACTCATATTAGACACTGTTAAACTGCCCTGCTTCGATAACGCAGGCTCACATTCCTCCGCATAGGCCACCCTACAAAGCTCAAGCCATTGCATCTGTTCTGATAGGAGTATTTCACACCTCATCAAAGCAGCACCGACAGGCCAGCTACAGGCAGGCCAATGCTAATTAGCCTGCTAGAGATTAAGTCAGGGAACGTATAACTTTTTAAAAGTTACTTTTTCTGTTTATTTATCAGAAATCTAAACTTCACTGTTGAATTGGATTTTTTAATACATATTTAAAAACAGTGGTTCACCTGTCTCTGTAGCTTATTGCAAACCAAATATACAGAATTAGCTTATTACCTGAAGTTTAGCTTTTTCTTGATAGAACCAACTACAGCCCTGAAGGTGAAAATAGCCTTTGGGAGCTAGCCCCTGTTGGAACATGCACATTTTAGGTTCCTACATGTTCCACTTTTAAATGCCAGGCACCCGAATGTATGGGCTACAGGGCCTTGCTAGGAGTGGCTTTTTAAATATTTAAAAGGGTTGTATGACATAATTTCGACAGACAGAATATCGACCTACAAATATATCGCAACAAAAATATCGATGTCAAGAATATCGACATCCTATCTACAACATGGTAAGTACAAAAATATCGAAAATTAAATATCGATGTCAAAAATATCGTTATTAAAAATATCGTTTTTCTTTTACTTTAAAAATATATGTAAAATAAACCAAATTATACTTAGAAATTAAATAAACATAATTAAATATATTGTATAATATTTAAAATGTATAATTAATATATATAATTTAATAAAACTTTAATTAAACATGTACATATAATATATAATATATATACTTACTGAATAATTAATTTTACTAATAATTTCTGTAACGTATAAATTATTAAATGTTTTTAAAAATTACCAATACATCTATACACATAAAATAATAACATTAATAAATATTTAATAATTACATATAGCAAATAATAATCAATATTTTTAATGTGATTAATTTTTAATATTAATGATATATTACAATAGCAAAAAAAATACAAAACATATGAAATATCAGACACAATAAAACTACTAGTCCAACTCCAACAAAAACAACAATAAGGAAAATGTTGGATACCGTAGGGGTAAAAATTACTATTCCAACTCCAAAGAGTGCAACAGTAAGGAAAGCGTTGGATTATGTAGGGTTAAAATTACTATTCCAACTCCAGAGAGTGCAATAGTAGGGAAAGCGTTGGATAGCGTAAAGGTAAAAATTACTATTCCCACTCCAGAGAGTGCAACAGTAGGGAAAACGTTGGATAGCGTAGGGGTAAAAATTACTATTCCAACTCCAAAGAGTGCAACAGTAGGGAAAGCGCTGGATAGCGTAGGGGTAACAATTACTATTCCAACTCCAGAGAGTGCAACAGTAGGGAAAGCGTTGGATAGCGTAGGGGTACAAATTACTATTCCCACTCCAGTAAGTGAAACAGTAGGGAAAGCGCTGGATAGCGTAGGGGTAAAAATTACTATTCCAACTCCAAAGAGTGCAACAGTAGGGAAAGCGTTGGATAGCGTAGGGTTAAAATTACTATTCCAACTCCAGAGAGAGCAATAGTAGGGAAAGCGTTGGATAGCGTAAAGGTAAAAATTACTATTCCCACTCCAGAGAGTGCAACAGTAGGGAAAACGTTGGATAGCGTAGGGGTAAAAATTACTACTCCAACTCCAAAGAGTGCAACAGTAGGGAAAGCGCTGGATAGCGTAGGGGTAAAAATTACTATTCCAACTCCAGAGAGTGCAACAGTAGGGAAAGCGTTGGATAGCGTAGGGGTACAAATTACTATTCCTACTCCAGTAAGTGAAACAGTAGGGAAAGCGCTGGATAGCGTAGGGGTAAAAATTACTATTCCAACTCCAAAGAGTGCAACAGTAGGGTAAGCGTTGGATAGCGTAGGGGTAAAAATTACTATTCCAACTCCAGAGAGTGCAATAGTAGGGAAAGCGTTGGATAGCGTAAGGGTAAAAATTACTATTCCCACTCCAGAGAGTGCAACAGTAGGGAAAGTGTTGGATAGCGTAGGGAAAAGAATTACTATTCCAACTCCAGAGAGTGCAATAGTAGAGAAAACGTTGGATAGCGTAGGAGTAAAAATTACTATTACCACTCCAGTGAATCCAACAGTAGGGAAAGCGTTGGATAGCATAGGGGTAAAATTTACTATTCCCACTCCAGAGAGTGCAACAGTAGTGAAAACGCTGGATAGCGTAGGGGTACAAATTACCATTCCCACTCCAGTAAGTGAAACATTAGGAAAAGCGCAGGATAGCGTAGGGGTAAAAATTACTATTCCCACTCCAGTAAGTGAAACAGTAGGGAAAGCGCTGGATAGCGTAGGGGTAAAAATTACTATTCCAACTCCAGAGAGTGCAACAGTAGGAAAAGCGCTGGATAGCGTAGGGGTAAAAATTACTATTCCAACTCCAGAGAGTGCAACAGTAGGGAAAGCGTTGGATAGCATAGGGGTACAAATTACTATTCCCACTCCAGTAAGTGAAACAGTAGGGAAAGCGCAGGATAGCGTAGGGGCAAAAATTACTATTCCAACTCCAAAGAGTGCAACAGTAGGGAAAGTGTTTGATAGCGTAGGGGTAAAAATTACTATTCCAACTCCAGAGAGTGCAATAGTAGGGAAAGCGTTGGACAGCGTAAGGGTAAAAATTACTATTCCCACTCCAGTGAGTCCAACAGAAGGGAAAGCGTTGGATAGCGTAGGAGTGAAAATTACTATTCCCACTCCAGAGAGTGCAACAGTAGTGAAAACGCTGGATAGCGTAGGGGTACAAATTACTATTCCCACTCCAGTAAGTGAAACACTAGGGAAAGCGCTGGATAGCGTAGGGTTAAAAATTACTATTCCAACTCCAGATAGTAAAACAGTTGGGAAAGCACTGGATAGCATAGAGATTCTATAAACATAATAACCAATTAAATAATTAGTTATAAAAAAATAGCATATTAATAATTAATTTACAAAATATGTATTATTAAATACCAATTATTTAAAATAAATATTTATATAAATAACTTTAAATTACATCCCACACTATTCCCCCTTTAACACACAACACACTACACATACAAAATACACAATACATTTAAATATCAGTTTATCTATTATTTACAATTAATAATACATTCTTTATAATTAATATACTTATTATTTACAAATTTATACATATTAACTACCAAATTACAATTATTCACAAATTAATTATTATTTAACAATACATTAATTAGCAATAACAACAAAGAACATGAAATAATAAATTATTTATATTTACTATATTTAACGTACTAATAACAATTAATTACCAATTAATAATTAATTAACAAATAATTATTATTAATTACAAATAATTAAAAATTATCAGTAATTATTTGAATTTAATTACATCCCACCCTATTCCCCTATAAACCCACAACCCACTACACATAAAAATTCACATAATTAATTTAAGCATCAATTAATCACTTAATAAAATTAAATCACCAATTAATTAGTAATTAACAATTAATTAATTAACAATACCAATAAAGAAATATTAATATTAAACTAATTATAACTTATATAATTAACCAATTAATACAATTAATTTACAATTAATAATTAATTAACAATTAATTAATCAATTAATATATTTAATTAACAATTAGTAATTAATTAACCATTAATTAATCATAAATACCAATTAAACAATACATATTAATTAATTAATTATAATTAAATTACTTCCCACCCTATTCCCCTATAAACCCACAACCCGCTCTGATACTAAAACGCTAAATTATATTTTAAATAATTATTAATCTCTAAACATTTATTTTTAAATGTATTAAAATACATTACAATAATCTTTCACATACAAATAAAATACATATTAAAATACATTACACTAATAAAATATCGATATTCTTGACATCGAAATTTTTGATTACGATATTACTTACATCTATATTAATGACTTCGATATTATTAACTTCGATAATACTTACCTTGGGGTCGATATTCTGTCCATCGATATTCTTGACTTCGATATTCTTTACCTACGATATTTACAACTCGATATACTTGTAGGTCGACATTTAAAACTCGATATTTAGACTGCTCACCATTTAAAAGTAGGGTTTCCTTCCTGGCAACATTGACATATTTAGGTCTTGCCTAGGCAGCACCTGCACTGTCTCTTGGAGACATGCTGCATTCAGGATAGGAGCATTAAGCTCCACCCATGTTCTGCCCATACATTTTATTGGTTGCTTGCAGTGTCTTTTAAAAATGTTTTTATTTCATTGGTTTAGCTGCTTAATAGTCCCTCCTTTTCCCTCTGGAGTACCGCCTACTCTTCAGTTGTAACCTCCCATAAGGACAGCCACTCTTACATGTGACTTTACTCTGTAACTTTTATTTTCGCATTCTCAGCACTCTTTTTTTAATGGCTTCTTCAAGGTAGCTGAAAATGCAGACACAACAGCCTCTTCCCCTACAGCACTTCCCCTATACGCCCTGTTTTCAGCCTGCAGCGGCCTTCTCCTCCTCGCCCATGCTTTATTTATTTGTTTTGCAGCGCGCCAATGCCGCTCTTTCACTTTAATAAATGCCATACCCAGCTTTCACTTAACCAATGGTGGCTGCGTCTTTCTTTTGTTCTGCACAGTTTGCCGTATTCAACTTCTTAAACATAATGTGGTTATCTTTTGCAGCATGCTATGCCACACTTTCACTTTAAGAAATGCCATGTCCCACTTTCACTTTAATTCACTTTAAATATGGCAGCCATGCTATTCCCCTATAAACCCACAACCCGCTCTGATACTAAAACGCTAAATTATATTTTAAATAATTATTAATCTCTAAACATTTAATTTTAAATGTATTAAAATACATTACAATAATCTTTCACATACAAATAAAATACATATTAAAATACATTACACTAATAAAATATCGATATTCTTGACATCGAAATTTTTGATTACGATATTACTTACATCTATATTAATGACTTCGATATTATTAACTTCGATAATACTTACCTTGGGGTCGATATTCTGTCCATCGATATTCTTGACTTCGATATTCTTTACCTACGATATTTACAACTCGATATACTTGTAGGTCGACATTTAAAACTCGATATTTAGACTGCTCACCATTTAAAAGTAGGGTTTCCTTCCTGGCAACATTGACATATTTAGGTCTTGCCTAGGCAGCACCTGCACTGTCTCTTGGAGACATGCTGCATTCAGGATAGGAGCATTAAGCTCCACCCATGTTCTGCCCATACATTTTATTGGTTGCTTGCAGTGTCTTTTAAAAATGTTTTTATTTCATTGGTTTAGCTGCTTAATAGTCCCTCCTTTTCCCTCTGGAGTACCGCCTACTCTTCAGTTGTAACCTCCCATAAGGACAGCCACTCTTACATGTGACTTTACTCTGTAACTTTTATTTTCGCATTCTCAGCACTCTTTTTTTAATGGCTTCTTCAAGGTAGCTGAAAATGCAGACACAACTGCCTCTTCCCCTACAGCACTTCCCCTATACGCCCTGTTTTCAGCCTGCAGCGGCCTTCTCCTCCTCGCCCATGCTTTATTTATTTGTTTTGCAGCGCGCCAATGCCGCTCTTTCACTTTAATAAATGCCATACCCAGCTTTCACTTAACCAATGGTGGCTGCGTCTTTCTTTTGTTCTGCACAGTTTGCCGTATTCAACTTCTTAAACATAATGTGGTTATCTTTTGCAGCATGCTATGCCACACTTTCACTTTAAGAAATGCCATGTCCCACTTTCACTTTAATTCACTTTAAATATGGCAGCCATGCTATTCCCCTATAAACCCACAACCCGCTCTGATACTAAAACGCTAAATTATATTTTAAATAATTATTAATCTCTAAACATTTAATTTTAAATGTATTAAAATACATTACAATAATCTTTCACATACAAATAAAATACATATTAAAATACATTACACTAATAAAATATCGATATTCTTGACATCGAAATTTTTGATTACGATATTACTTACATCTATATTAATGACTTCGATATTATTAACTTCGATAATACTTACCTTGGGGTCGATATTCTGTCCATCGATATTCTTGACTTCGATATTCTTTACCTACGATATTTACAACTCGATATACTTGTAGGTCGACATTTAAAACTCGATATTTAGACTGCTCACCATTTAAAAGTAGGGTTTCCTTCCTGGCAACATTGACATATTTAGGTCTTGCCTAGGCAGCACCTGCACTGTCTCTTGGAGACATGCTGCATTCAGGATAGGAGCATTAAGCTCCACCCATGTTCTGCCCATACATTTTATTGGTTGCTTGCAGTGTCTTTTAAAAATGTTTTTATTTCATTGGTTTAGCTGCTTAATAGTCCCTCCTTTTCCCTCTGGAGTACCGCCTACTCTTCAGTTGTAACCTCCCATAAGGACAGCCACTCTTACATGTGACTTTACTCTGTAACTTTTATTTTCGCATTCTCAGCACTCTTTTTTTAATGGCTTCTTCAAGGTAGCTGAAAATGCAGACACAACAGCCTCTTCCCCTACAGCACTTCCCCTATACGCCCTGTTTTCAGCCTGCAGCGGCCTTCTCCTCCTCGCCCATGCTTTATTTATTTGTTTTGCAGCGCGCCAATGCCGCTCTTTCACTTTAATAAATGCCATACCCAGCTTTCACTTAACCAATGGTGGCTGCGTCTTTCTTTTGTTCTGCACAGTTTGCCGTATTCAACTTCTTAAACATAATGTGGTTATCTTTTGCAGCATGCTATGCCACACTTTCACTTTAAGAAATGCCATGTCCCACTTTCACTTTAATTCACTTTAAATATGGCAGCCATGCTATTCCCCTATAAACCCACAACCCGCTCTGATACTAAAACGCTAAATTATATTTTAAATAATTATTAATCTCTAAACATTTATTTTTAAATGTATTAAAATACATTACAATAATCTTTCACATACAAATAAAATACATATTAAAATACATTACACTAATAAAATATCGATATTCTTGACATCGAAATTTTTGATTACGATATTACTTACATCTATATTAATGACTTCGATATTATTAACTTCGATAATACTTACCTTGGGGTCGATATTCTGTCCATTGATATTCTTGACTTCGATATTCTTTACCTACGATATTTACAACTCGATATACTTGTAGGTCGACATTTAAAACTCGATATTTAGACTGCTCACCATTTAAAAGTAGGGTTTCCTTCCTGGCAACATTGACATATTTAGGTCTTGCCTAGGCAGCACCTGCACTGTCTCTTGGAGTGATGTCATGAGTGATGCCACTGACCATGTCATGAGTGATGTAATATGTGACGTCATGAGCAGTGGATTGCGGGCGCGCGAGTTATAGTTATCTGAACTAACTATAACGGGGGAATTTCATTGGTTTTTTACGAGTGAAATGTCCAGCTAACTATAACATGTGTGAAACCTATGGTTTTTTAAGTGAATATATATGTATATATCAGATTAGTCAAGATGCCTAGCAACTTTGCAATTCACACTAAGTGAAGGGTTACTGGTACAATTTTGAAAAATAGCTTTTCCACTTGAAAAAGTACTGTAGGGCAGCTTTCAGGAGCCACCTTGAATCCAGTTGAAGAGGAAAGCGTCCTTGTAAGTATAATGAAGATCATAGTTGTCAGAAAGGGCCTCTTCCTGGAGCTCTTGCACCTTACAGTTCCCAAAAAGGCAACACAATTGACAATTTACAGAATATAGTTTAGACACACAATAGTGCAGAAGTACGACAACCTTTGCATTCCTCTGTCCCACTCTGTAACTATTATGCAGATAAATGGAGGACTTGAAATTCCATTCTTCTCATCAGTAACTCTTAGATAGATGTACTAAATTCACGTAGAGAAATACATATGGGCATGCTATCGAAATGATTACTGTACCATGGTCACCAAATGTGTGTGTGTATGTGTGTGTGTGTGTGTGTGTGTGTGTATATTATGCCTTCCAGTAGTGAAAAACAAATTAGAGAGTTTTACACTTCCAGGACATATAAAACTTAAAAGTACATGTCCTGCCTTTTAAATATATTGCACCCTTCCCATTGGGTAGTCCAGGGTCTACCTTAGGGGGTGATGTTTATGCATTAAAAGGGAAGGTTTGGGTCTGGCAACATTTTTATTTTGCCCAGTTGAAACAGCACATAATCTCTCTGCAATGGCAAGCCAGAGTCATGTTGATAGGGCTTCTTAAGTGGGTGACAATTTAATGTACAGGCCCTGGGCACATATAGTACCACTTTACCAGGGACATATAAGTAAATTAAATATGCAAATTGGATATGAGTCAATGTTAACATGTATTAAGAAGAGAGCACAAGCACTTTAGCACTGGGTAGCAGTGGTATAGTGCAAAGAGTGCTAAAGCCAACAAAATCAAATTCAGCATAAATGGGAGTAGGAAGGCAAAACATTTGGGGGTGACCCTTCAAAAAGGAGCATTTCCAACAGTGACACTTTGAACTTGTAAATCACAGTGTATGCATGCCTAAGTGCCACGAGGATTTGGAAGTGCCGTTGTGAATTAGGCCCTAGGTTGTGGGTGACAGGGAAATTCCCCAGCAAATTTACATTGCTCAGACACATTTCTTACAAGACTAGGTAGGGGTGACAAAACATAAAGGTTTTAGTTTGAATCCTTTGATCTAAAAATTATATATTTTATGCTCCTTCATGCAGTGAATTACACTTGGGGAGTTCTTACTATGAAAGGTCTAGGACATGGAAGACTTGCACTTGGTGTATTGAAGGCTAGTGGTAATTGCTGCATCATGCCTCGTAGATCTTTAAATTCCTTTTTGTTTATTGCCTATTAATTACAGTCATCTTACACGCACTGTGTTGTTGTATGAATAATGGTCCACAGATTTTTATTTAGCCTTTTTTCCTATTTATTGTTCGTATTTAGTACATGTTTATCTCTTGTTAAAAGCTGTGCAGTGTTCTTCCTTTTTCCTTTGTCTAACCCAAGCACTAATTTAAAGCCGCCCGCCACACCAATAAATTCAGCATGTCTTTTTCTTTTATATTTCAATGATACAAATGTATCTTACACATTTTCAATAACTGGAAATACACTAATGTTTAGATCACCTAGAACTCACACATATTAGCCGAAATTTGAAAGTTGTGAAGGTTTTTCCTCAACACCTTCATGAAATTTCTTGTAAAACATTTTGACCTTTGTGAACTTTCGAAAAAGTCAGCTAAAAGTTGACCTAACCCTGTGTAATATTTTTCATTGGGATACTTCTCTAGCAAAAAAGGTGTTGCACCACAATGATCCCTGAAAAACCTTTGTATGTAGAAAAGCTCTCCTGTGGGTGAAAGCAGATAAGCACACACAAATTTACCTTCATGGAGGATTTCAGAAACAGTCATTTCTGGTTTCTGCCTTCATTAGACACAGGAATCCTGGAGCTGTTTAACAATTGACTTTATTATGGATGTTATTCGAGGTTTATTGAGCATTGCCTCTCGAACAACAAGCAAAATGTGATGATGTTTTTAAAAAGGTTTTTACCTTGTATGCAAAATATTTGGTAAGGCCAAATACCCATCTCTGGAAGAGTCTCATTAGCCCAACTTTTCCTGCAAGTTTAATTCAGATTTGGATTAAAAAATATTGCCTGGATTCCCTGGGGTCATAAACTGCACTATATAAATACCGATTGATTGACTGATCGATGGCAATTGTGATCCCTTTCTCTTTAAGCCCACCTCATCTCTCTCTCTCCCTCCAATACGATCTCTCTATCACCCTTGGTCCAATCACTTTCTGATCCCCAGAACCTGGGAAATGCCCAGACCCTCTCTTCCCCCTAATATAATCTCGGTGTAGGAACAGAACTGGTCTAGACTCCCCACTGATCAGTGGAAACACGTCTTGGAAGCTACTAGACCAGTTAGCGACCCAATTCTTAAACTGGCCACTGAGAACTTTAATCTATGGATCCAAGGCTCACTGGATGCACTACTTTCCAAGAAACCTACCCACAAAATCAGCAGGCAGAATACCGCCCCTTGCTTCTCCCCCAAGTTAAAAGAACTAAAACAATCCTGCAGAAGGCTTGAAAGGAGATGGAGACGGGATTATTCAGACCTTAGCAAATTAAAATATAGGGAGGCAATTAGATCCTACAAACTTGAAATCAAAGCTGCCCAAGAAGCTTTTTATGAAGATAAGATTAATTTATCCGCAAAATCCCCCAAAGAAATCTTTCGTATCGCTAAGACCCTCACCAAACTGCCCTTGAAACATCCTTCGTCTGATGACGCTCTTACACGCTGCAATAATCTGGCAGAATTCTTTCTACAGAAAATTCAAAATATCTGTCTGTCCTTTCCGACCTCTCAGAATCATTATATTATGTCACCTATGCCAGAATCACAACATGGAATCCATATTTCACTAGAGCAATTTCCCCCCCTAGATTCTGTTTCGTTGGGCCCAATCATGAATAAACTGAAATCCAGCTCTCCAACAGACTCTGCCCCTCCTCAGATCCTCACATTAGCCACTGATATCATTTGTCCTGCTATCCTCGACCTAGTGAATTCCTCCATCTCATCTGGTACAGTTCCCCCGGCTTGGAAATGCGCTATGGTCAAGGTAATTCTAAAGAAACCTAATCTCAATCAGGCTGATTTTGCCAACTATCGCCCCATTTCTCTCCTTCCCTGGGTGAGTAAGATTCTCGAAAAACACATAAACACTGTTATGGTGGAATTTCTGGAATCTAATGATTTGCTCCATCCCTCCCAGACTGGTTTCCACCCCCAATTTGGGACTGAGACCGCCCTCCTCCTTGCTGCAACTGAGGAGGCAAGGAGGATCCTGGATCAAGGGGGTAATGCAGCGATCATCCTCCTCGACCTCAGTGCCGCTTTCGACACTGTCAATTATAACACTCTGGTCCTCAGACTTAAAAATCTAGGAGTATCCGACGTCGCATTAACCTGGTTGCAGTCCTTTCTGAGTGAGCGCTCCTTCAAGGTCTTCGAAGGAGATGTTTCCAATCAATTGCCTCTCAGCTCTGGGGTTCCTCAGGGCTCCTCCCTGAGCCCCACGCTGTTTAATGTGTACATGAGACCCCTGGCGGAGATTGTCCATCCATTTGGCATAAAAATCATCACCTATACAGATGACACGCAGCTCGTAGTGGTACTAAACCACCCGAGAGGTCATCTAGCACCCTAGGCTGTTGCCTAGAGGAGGTTGCCAGATGGATGGAACTCTCATGCCTTAAACTCAATGGGGACAAGTTGGTGCTTATGCTCCTGGGCAACTCCCCCTCCTTTAACTCTGCCTTGCTTTGGCCTAATTGTCTTGGACCTGCCCCAGTCTCAAAAGACCAGATTAAGAGTTTGGGCATCTGGCTCGATCGTTCCCTCACTTTTAATCATCAAGCAGCGAAACTCTCATCCACTTGTTTTGGCTTGGTTAGGATGCTTCGTAAGATCCTTTCTCTCCTACCTTTCCAAGCTAGAAGGATCATGGTCCAGCCGTTTATCCTTTCCCGCCTGGACTATGGTAACGTCCTCTATCTGGGAGCTCCACAATACACCGTTAATAAGCTCCAGATTATCCAAAATTGCGCTGCCCACCTGCTTCTACAGATCCCTCGCCGGCAGTCTGCAAAACCAGCCCTAGAGACCCTTCACTGGCTGCCGATTAGAGAAAGGAGTTTAAAGCCATGTGTTTGGCCCACAAAGCCTTTTGGAAGAACAGCCAATCTGTCATCCAATCCCTGATCACCCCATACCAACCTAGGAGAGACCTCCGTTCAACGGCTGCCTTTCTCTCTTTACCCCCCAGAATAAGGAGAGTCAGATGTGGCGGACGGTTCTTTTCCTATAACGCTGCTATTCTCTGGAACACTCTTCCACTTCACTTTCGAAAGGAGCCCAACCTGTTGGCCTTCCGAAAGCTTCTAAAAACATGGCTCTTTAGGAGCTGTATCTAATTCTTCCTGCTCGGTCCTCTGTTGTGTCGCCTATAGCGCTGGGAGGCCTCAGGGTAGCCATCGCGCTTTATAAATGTAATTTCATTTCATTTCATTTCATTTCTTGTTCTCCCTTAGACCCTCTCCCTCTTGCAGTTTGTGCTCTGTCTTATTCTCTCTTACATTGTCTTTCTGTCAATTTCCCTCTCAATTTCTCTTTCACTTGCCATTCTCCTCTCTCGATAGTGAAGTGACGCAAGCAGATCTCCAAGCAATAGTATTACAGGGTTAATATGTACAACATTTGAATGTCATTAAGGAAAGCCCAACATTCATTACACACATAAGTCTAATTCTTCACACAAACAATATTTCAAAAAAGAAACATCACCTACGATTTTCCGAAAGTCTGCTGAGAGTTTTAAAATCATCGCCAGGTAGCACAATAGAATTATGTTTCTCTGTGGGTGGTATGTTAATACGTAAAGACCGGACAACTAAATAATATAATAAAGACAGCGGGTGTCAGTGTGTCGCGTCCCACTGGACAATCACCAATCAATTATGGTCTTGTTAAAGCCTGCCTTTGTCACTGTTAGGGAGCCTGTTTCTGTTCTTATGTATGGTTCATTGGATGGTGAATTTGTACAACATTAATAGGAACATGACCACAGAATCCCTTGATGCATTGTGGTTTAAATTTGCTTTCAACACTACAGAGCTCTTAATTTAAAACCCTCCAACTCTGTTATTGATTTGTGATTGTTTGCTTGGCCATGCTCCCATTTATTTTAATAGACCAGTTAATCAAATGCCAACCACCTCATAATCTTGATCTGCCAACGCTTAGCCACTGCACACAGGTACTCCTGGGATGTCTGTATACAAACAAGTGAATTTGTTGTAGAAACCTTTTTGTTATTTATTAATAGATATATTAAAGCACCATTATTTATTCATTTTTGTTCTTATCAAGAAAGTCTGCTAATATATATGACCTAATGGACAAATTACAACCAGCCGTAAGATTATTTTATGAGGTTATTCCAGGTCACCAATGAGTTTTATGACAATTTTAGGGATGAGGTTTTCGAAAGGGCATATAACTCTGAGGAATTCTGTTATTACCTTTTAAAATGTAGAGCATAACGTAATTTTCCTCATTCATGCATGACCTCTCCCAACTCATTATTTTAAATCTTAGTTTCATTGTAAACACATTTTAAGCTGTTTAATGTCAGTCATTTTCAAAATGCGTTATTGGTTGTAGTGGATAGTACACTGGCTTTGGTATCAGGCATCGCAACATTACATGTTAATATGTAATATGGCATCAGAGTAGTGATGTAATTTTCTTATAATAGGCGAGTAGTGATGCCACAATTGGACAGCAAGAAGGAAATGCAGCGAGGATTTGATGCACTTTTAGCAGATTTCCTTGTATTGAGTGACATTAGGATTTTTAACATGTCTTGTGAAGATGTACAACCATTCCCCACTAAAAGTATTCACTCTGCAAGCATGACCCTTATTGATCTAATTGAACTACATAAACCAATCCTGAAGGGTGTTATACTATAAATTAGCCAGATCACAACATAAGATTTGTTGTGAGTCAAGCACTAGAGAGTTTGCTCCTGTTGGGGTTCTCTCAGATCATGTTGCTGCACTAATTTAGAACGCTCTCAATATATGTTTCTTCTCCAATTATATTTCTTCTCCATCTAATGTTATGTCCTCACGTAATCAATACCACTGCATAACACTCAAGTGTAAAGTACAATAATGCAATGGTAGTTTTAGTTATTCTCTTGCACAATACCGTGCATGCCTCCTAGAACACTTTGGGCATGCCAGCTATGTCTTGTTCTTCACTCACGCTACCATTTTCGAAATTATTAACATCTCACTAATGCGATAATATTTTGGCAAACTGTTTTTTCCTTCTGATTCGTGTTATGGTAACTGATGTCAGTTCTAAATTTTACAAACAACGCACAGTCTATTCATAAACAACCTCGTATTGACTTAAAAATTATTAAGATATTTAATTACAGTCTCATTTACAATATTTTTAAAACTTGCTATTTCATTAGGCTGGCAGGAAGTCAGATGCAAAGCACGCTGAGAAAGACATGCTTGAAAATTAGCGACGAGGATAATTTGCTAGGGATTTTACCCGAATAACTCTTTTCATTTAAGAGACAATGGGCCATATATATCAAGGCGAATTGCGAAATTCAGCGAATTTCAGCGTTTGCGAAAGCAATTTGGCCTAGTGCTATGTATGAAAGCACAACTGTCTCGCAAATTAAGGAATCGCAAAATTTGCGATTCCTTATTTTGCGAATGCATTTAAGGAATCGTAAATCACGATTCCTTAAATGCAATGTATGAAGCACCCAAGTTGTACGAATCGCAAATTACCAGCAACTACAGGTTGGTGGTAATTTAGCGATTTCTTTCAAAAATGCAAATTTTTGCATTTTTCAAAGTGGCATGTGGCGCACACACATGCCCTCAGGGCATGTATGTGCGCCACATGTGCACCCATGCTCATTTCAGGGGTGCAACAGGGTGTCCTTTTGACACCCTGGCACTTTTGAAATTGCATTCTCAATTTGCAATTCTCTATTTGGGAATCACAAATTGAGAATGTCTAACCATTAATTCGCAAAATTTAATGCACATCCTACATACATAGCATTTTGCGATTCTCAAATAGTGATTCACAAAAATTCGCTATTTGAGAATCACAAAACCTAACATTGATACATATGGCCCTATATATTTCATTATTAAAATTGCAATTCTGGTACCAATTCGCAAAAAATGTAGGTGGAAAGGCTACTCTTCCTTTATTTCCTACTGCGATGTTAGTGAATTTCTGACTTCTATAGATTGTCTCAAATCTCCAGGAGCAGGCATTGACATCTGTGGGAGTCTCAATTGTTTGCCAGCCACGTTGCAATCCATGAAATGATAGCTTTTTAGCATTCTCAACACTTTGCTATTATCGTTTCTGCCCTTGTTTGAGCACTTAAGTTACACCTACAACGAGAAAGCATAAATGGTTAAGAAAGAGTGTTGAAGTTATTCAATCTGCAAGTTCTTTGAAAAAAGTTGACGTGTATAGTATTTTGAACAAAATGTTTACCAGGAAAAATGGTTCTATGTTAAAATGGTACTGCTGCTAGCTTGGTGACTTGTACACTCTATTTATGTTACACATAAATCAGTAGAAGCAGGGAATATTATTTAGGTATTCGCTCTCACAAGTGTTATAATCATTCTCTACACACACACATACACGCACACATACACACGTATTTTCACTAGAAAAACACAAATAAAACTGAAAATATGGATGTGTCTCAAACTTGAAAACCCACATAAATGTATCACTTATAAAAACACACAACAGACACCATAAATTCCACCCCCCCATGTTGTTCTCTTGCTCGCTATTTTCTTTGTTTTTGGACCATTGTCAAATTGTTGCTTTCATCATGATGTGTGGTACACGTTATGGCATGTGTTGGTCTGCGGCTAGGCCATACTTCTCATCCAACACTGGCAGCAAACGCGTGTTGTGCATGACTTTCGGCCGTGTGCAGCAGGGGTTGGCCACAGACCCTAGCTGGAGACAGATCACTAGGTAATGTAAGACAGATATGTCAATGTCACTCTCATTGTTGATTAATAACAGCTCTCACTTTAGATCTAGTAGAGTCATTTTTTACTTCATCCCGGCCTGCAGCCCAAGTTGCATATTAAGTTGTAGGCTGCAATATGCATAGTTCAATAACTTCTAGCTAGTTTTTCTACTACTTTTTAACATGAGAAAGCTGGCTTGGTTTCTTGCCTCTAAGATATTTTTGATGACTCAGATGATCTACACTTGCTGTAGTTTGATGGAATATTGACAATGAAGTATACAGTACATTTTCAGGATATGTTTGTAGAGAGTCTGTCTCTGTAACCCTTTGCCATTTTTAATGGGAGTTAAATGGGATTCAGGCATTTACTTGAAGGTATGACAAGAGTCAATTGCTTGGCATGAAGGAAACCCTGGATGGGTTGGTGGGTATAATGTAAGTTTCCTCTCAATTTGGCTGAGTTTTCCCTTATACATTGTTGCTACTAATTATATCTGCTCTGATTATCTATGGTTTGTTCTTGAAATCTTTGGATAGTTTGGAGATTTGTTCTTCTCCTAACAATATTTCACAATGTAAAATAGGAGTAGTAAAAGTTCACTTAATTACAGTTGACCTTAAATGTAATTTATTTTCCTTTAACCATCCTGTAGGCCTGTTGACTTCTCTTAGGCTACTTCTGAGTAGTACCATTTTCACTCTGTGTCTGCCAGCATTGATGGACATACAAAGAAAAAGTTTGAACCGATTGATACTGGTGCATGTTCTGGATCAACCCTAAGGATGAGATGCCATTTCAAATTCTAAACAGAGACATTTGACTGTACTTGTGGACCACGGTTGGCATGTGACGTGCGTTTTAGGTGGAATGAAAAAAGTGTGGGGCTGGGGCTCTGAAGCAGGTGTGGCCTATGCGTCATTGGCATGCCATATTTCCAAGGGAGTGGCCTAATGCATTTTACCTAGCAACCTGTTCTTAACAACTGTCTCAACAGAGTGTATCAAAATACAAATGTATACAGATTTATATACTGATGTATTTTGTTTGAAGTATATTTGTTATTTTTTTGGCGGCTGGATTTTAACTCTTCCAAACTGTTCCAGTCAGAGCGCCAGTTTTGAGAGATTGACAGAGTTCCCTAAGTTACTGGATACGAATAACAATCACAATTCACATTTTCACTGCTTCGTCTTACTTTAAGAAACACAATTGATTATGTCAAGTTATTAAAGCCAACACCAAGGCATTCCATCATTTGTTATTTCAAATGTCTAATTTCTGAGTTTTGTTTCTATTTTCCTGCATAATTTGTTTAATAATAATGTGCAGAACCAATGCACAGGCACGCCGCATTTCTAATGTAATGTTTTTCGTGCATTACATGGCAGTCAACAGAAGCTGGGTTAATTAAATATGAAAACTGTGAAGGGTGGCTCACTTTGACCTCTTTACATGAATAAAAGATCTCCTATGCACTTCCTTTCCTGACTTCTTCCCTCTCATTTATTTTCAGCGAGGTAGGTGTTTTTTTTTTCTTTCAATACCTTACAATGGAGGATTATTTATTGGAATTTTTTATTAACCTTCAAAGCCATCTATCATCTCCCCCAGGGCCCCTGTTTCTGTGTCATCCCTTCCCGCGCGAACACTGAATGCTTTCAGTTGACTTCTCTTGAGCTTAATGACTGTACAACTCCCCCCTCAGTCGCATTTTGTTGACTGGAAAACTCAGCTGCAGGCATGCTGGGATCAGACTAAAGAGAAGAACGTTATTCCAAGACCTCTTCGAAATGAGAACTAACCTCAGAGAACTTCTATTTTGTCGCTCTCTTTATCGGAAATGCTCTGCTCTGACCTCTCTATTGATCTCTCAAGGTGATTGCTAATTTTCGATTATTGTTGAAAGATATGCCCACATAGAAATAGTAGTGTGGGTTTCTCAATGTGGCTTACACATATGGATTTTCTGTTAGATTGATTTGGTAGCATGATAACGTATGCTAATATCGTTATTAGATTTAATCAATTTGTTTACGCAACCGATTGACACACCGGATCCATGAATGCATGCACACACAGCAGACAGCATAAGCAGCTTGGCATTACCTGAATATTCCTCTTTGAGAAAAGCATTTTTGGGAATGTTTGATAATTATTATCGCTGAAATAAATATGTGCATTTTTTACAAATTACAATGAAATAAGTATCTAAAAGGGAGGTTATTAAATATCGTGTCCTTTTTTTAGGTATCTGCAAAATCGCGTCACTAGCTTACTCCCTTGTAGTTCAAGGAAGTGTTGAACTTTGCGGCCCTTTGGGGGAGCAAGTGTATACCAACAGCCCCAATAACGCCTGCATTATGGAACACCATCGAACTGTGTATTTAAATTAGCTTTGAGCTGGCGAAGTATAGTAGCCCATCGTGGCCCATGACAGGGAAAATAGATTTATTATATTCACAGTTTACCACAATTCCCTATTATACATCAGGGTAATTGGCACATGAAAGGCACGGGTACTTTAGTAAATACAAAATCTGGATTATTTTATGCACTCTCCTTGATTTATTGCAGTTTGTGATTAATGAAGGGGGTTTATTGCCACGTGTGGCGGATAAAGTCTCTCTACAAAATGTGACAGCATGGCACTGGAAGAAGGTGCAATGGCCCAGATGGCTGCATTTCTGCAAAGAGACGTGCTGTCTGCAGATGCAAAGAATGGCAGGAGAAATCCGAATGTGTCCTTTATGATCAACAGACTGACTGTCACGGAATCCGGTCATTATACTCATCATTATGCACCAAGAGAAAAGTCAGTTTGTGTTGAGCACTGTAGGAACACAATGTATTATTTCTACTGTGGAGGCATTCTCATTCTAAAATCAGTTCATGCCAAAGTGTTCAACCTGTTCAGAGGTAACTAACTTTTCGTGCAACTATTGTTTCCAGTGCACGCACATTCCTAATGCAAGCTAAGGCAGCCGTCTTGTGGGATTGCCACTAGTGCACAGCGAAAAATGATATTTTGCTTTTGGGAGCTGCAAATACAACATTTGTACTTGTGGTGATTACACATTATTGTAAGTTGATGGCTTATGTAATTCTGCCCATTTGATAATTAGAGCTATCACAACAGGGGACCTAAGCAGAGGTTATGTATCTCATTCTATGGAACAATATTCCAAGGACCATCCTGAATATATTGAAGAAGGTGGTGAATTTAAGCAACCGGTTTAAAGTAAAATGAGATATAGCATATCACAACACTGGGGTCTACATCTAGCTATAAAAGTGAGGACTTAATGAAATGGAAAGAGAGACCACGTGGATTATGATTAATACTAAAATAAATAACTCGGAGCTCTCTTTAAGATATGTCTTTGTAGTCCAATTTCAGTGATTAAATGTGGGTTGCATGATATCAATATATGTAGTAGTGCGTAATGTAATTGGATGATTGAAGATAAGGTAATATAGATTAGGTGAAGCAGTTAGTGACCCCTATAACACTGAAATTGTTTATGCAAACGTCTATTGGAATGTAATTGTGTATATTAAATATTTTTTAGAAACTGTTATTAATACCTTGTCCTGAAGAAGGTGTGGTGTTTAAGTATTATACACCAAAACGCTGCGTCGGCAACTTGTGATATGAATGTGTAACAAATTAGGAAATTTCATGATATAATTTTTTTTAGTATAGATTATGATTTGTATACTAAATTTTGTTGAATGATGAAGTTTATTGATAATGTTTTTATGTATGGAGTTCAATGTGTACATTTTATGACAAGAACCACAGTAAGAATATTTTGTACCAGAAAGCATATTTAATAAATGAGGCATCTTCGTATACATCTGTGTCCAGTTTTAAGTTGGAGGAGTGATTGAGAGTAAGGATACATTGAGATCTGATAAGATCATACAAAATCTGCTTAAATAACTGTAATGACTGTAGGCAAGAGTGAGTGACACAAAAAAGACTTCTTCCTGTTTTTTTATTATACACCGACCCTGTCCCTTTTTGGTTGGAAGGGCACCTCTCCCATACTGCAGAATGGTGATTACACATTTTGCCTGCATGGCTAATTCCTTAGAACATTCCTGTATTACACAATGAGTGCAAACAGAGGCCAACATGAATTGCAGTGTTTAGTATAACTCCTTCTTACGTTCTCCTATCTTGTGGGATTTTACACTACATACTAAAGAGGTGTTCATTCACCACTCCATCAGAAGTTATACATTTTGCCTGAAATTACGAATATTTGTTTTCAAGTACACAAAATCCAGAGCAGCATTTCTTACGAAGTCTCCATAGGAAACAACTGACATCCCTAGTTTTCGAAGCAACTGGAATAATTGTAAGTTAGTCACAAGTAACATCTAGTGACGTACATAGCTAGCTCTGACCAGACCATTGACCATAAACACCATCCGTCGTTCCCCAATAGCAGAAGCTTTGAATGACATGCCAACAAATTTTGATAAACTTCAATCAATCAATCTGGGGAGTTATAAGTGCACTACTCACCCGTGAGGGTCTCAAGGTGCTGAGAGGGGGGAGGGGGGTCAGCAGTTCCGTGTCAGTCGAAAAGCCAGGTCTTCAGTGCCTTCCTGAAGGTGGTCAGGGAGGGTGCGCATCTGATGCCGACGGGGAGCTCGTCCCAGGTCTTGACCGTGATGTAGGAGAAGGATCTTCACCCTGCTCTGGCTCTGCAGATGTGCGGGTTTCGGCGAGGAGGAGGTTGGTGGAGCGGAGGTTGCGCTTGGGCATGTGGATGGTGATTCTGTCATTGAGATATTGAGGTTGTGTGTTGTGTAGGCATTTGTAGGCGTGGGTATCTTGAAAGTGATTCTTTTCTTGATGGGGAGCCAGTGGAGCTTGCGTAGGTGTTGGCTGATGTCCAGCCTGCTGGTGATGAGCGTGTGGGTGACCGTCTTCTTTGACTCGTGTGGGATCCATTTGAAAGTCTTACGGAGGGTGTTGAAGCATGATTAATGGAGAGGGAGGAATCCAGTATGATGCAGAGGTTCTTGGCATGGTCCATGCAGGTCGGGGGTGCCGAGGGCGGTTAGCCACCAGGTGTTGTTCCACGCCGAAGGGGTGGTTCAGAGGATGAGGACTTCTGTCTTCCCTGAGTTGAGATTTAGGCAGCTGTTGTTCAACCAGGCAGCAACGTCCTGCATTCCTTCCTGGAAGTTGAGTCTGGTGGTGGTGGGGTCCTTGGTGAGGAAGAGGATGAGCTGTGTGTCGTTGGTGTAGGAGACTCTTCTGAGGCCGTGCCATCGGACGATGGCGGCGAGGGGAGCCATGTACACGTTAAAGAGGGTAGGGGTGAGTGATGATCTCTGTGGGACTCTGCAGTTGATTTCAGTAGGTTGGGAGAGGTAGGGTGGCAGTCTGACCCTTTTGCTTCTGCCGGTGAGGAACGATCTGATCCACTCGAGGGAGGCGCCTTGTACGCCGGCGTCGTGGAGTCTGTCTGTGAGTGTGCGGTGGGAGACGGTGTCGAAGGCTGCTGACAGGTCGAGAAGAATCAGGGCCGTGGTGTGGCCTTGGTCGAGGAGGGCGTGGATGTCGTCAGTGGCGGCGAGTAGGGTGGTCTCGGTGCTGTGGTTGCTTTTGAATCCGGATTGGGAGGGGTCGAGGATGGCATTGTCTTTGATTAACCGTGACAGTTCAGCATTGACGGTCTTCTTGGTGGCGGTCTTCTTGGCGACGTTAGCTGCAAAAGGGAGGAACGAGATGGGCCAGTAGTTCTTGAAGTCTGATGGGTCTGCTGAGGGCTTCTTGAGCAGGGGCCTGACTTCTGCGCATTTGCAGTAGTCGGGGAAGGTACCGGTCTCGAATGTGGTATTGATGGAGCATTGTAATATGGGTGCGATGGTTGTGTCAGCACTGTGGTATATGTGGGGTGGGCATGGGTCCGTGGGGGCCCCAGAGTGGATGCCTTTTATGGTTGCGACGGTCTACTCGGTAGTGATCGGTGTCCAGGCTGAGATGGTGGTCTGGGTGGTGGTGTTGCCAGACAGGCTGACCGTGGGGGCAGCCATGTGTCCGTCGAAGTTGTTGTAGAGGTTCTTTATCTTCAGATGGAAGTAGGATCCCAATTTGTCGCAGTGGTCCTGGGATGGCGTGCTGTTGGTTGCTTCACTGCGGGGCTCGGTGAATTCCTGGAAGACGCTGAAAAGTTCCTTGGAGTTGGCGAGGATTCTGATGTGGATGAATGTCCTTTTGGTGGTCTGATTCGTTGGTGGTATTCCGTCATAGCGTCGGGTGTCTTGCTGTTTCTCCAGGCTTCTGCAGGTGCGTCTGGCTTATTGGAAGATCGGTGGTTAACCAGGTGGCTTTTCTGGGGCTTTGCTTGTTGGAGTTGCATAATAGGGTGAGTTTGTCTGCGCAGTTGGCGATCCAAGTGTGGAATTCCATGACCGCGAGGTTAGCGTCAGTTGCAGCAGAGGGGGTGTTGTTGTTGAGGGTGGAGTTGAGTTTTTCTTCAGTGACTCTGCTCCAGTTCCTGCACAGGAGGTGCGGAGATGGTTCGGGTGGTTTAGGGTTGTTGACTATTAAGTGTATGCAATGGGGGACAGTCCATGTGGACTGCGTGGTGTGGCTGAAGCGGACGCTGCTATCCCCGCTGAAGATGGGGTTCAGAGTGTGTCCTGCCTTCTGGGTTGGTGTGGTGACGAGTTGTTTCAGTCCAATGTTGGCGAGGTTGTCCCGGAGGGTGACGGGGTTGGGATCGCTGAGGTTGAGGTAAAAGTTCAGGTATCTGATGAGTATGTAGCCTGTGCCGGCGATGGCACAGGGTGCGATGAGGTCGGTGATGGTGTCAGCGAAGGGTGCTCGGGGGCCGGGCGGTCTGTAGGCCAGAGTGCTGCAGAGTGTGGAGTTAGGGCGGGTCTGAACCTGGAAGTGCAGATGTTCAGCGGCGGTGAAGTTTTCGCTGGAGGTGGTGAGGCAGAGGGAGCTTTTGTGCACGATGGCTATGCCTCCTCCTGGGTGGTTGGTGCGGCCCTTCCTCTGGATCTTGTACCCATCTGGGATGGCGAGGGCGATGTCAGGGGCCGATGCGGCGTTACTCCAGGTTTCAGTGAAGAAGGCGACGTCGGGTGAGAGCGAGTCCAGGAGGTTCCAGATTTCCATGGTGTGTCGGTGCAGGGAGCGCACGTTGAGGAGGAGGCATCTAAGAGCATCGGGGGTGTCGGGGAGTTGGAGGCTGGGGTGGTGGTGAAGGTCTGGCGGCAGTGGTGGCAGGAGAACTGGCCGTGGGTAGTGTTAGGCGTGGCCTGTTGGCAGTTGTTGTTTCTTCCGGGGTTTAGTGCGAGGAGGGTGGCTGGGTCATAGCGGTGTATGGTGGGAGATCCAGGGTCCCTGGCTCTGGTCGCGTTCGAGTCGCGGATGGGCGTGCTGGGAGGCGGGAGCGGTGCTGTCCCGGGGGGAGGGGCAGCGGGGGCAGCAGTGGTGGGAAAACAGGCAAGAAAAATGAAATTTAAAGGAGAATAAATATGTGGGACAACCAAGTAGTTAAAAATAATTAAAGCGGGACAACAGGCGGAGGCTCAGGGGCTGTGGCAGGCAGGATCTGGCAGGCAGGATCAGGCAGTGGAGCGGGCAGCAGGTGCGAACCTCACCTGGAGGAGGAGGTTGAAGGAGTGTGGCGCGGCGATGGTACAGCGGAGTTGCTTCCACTATGAGCCACTGTAACACACGTTTGGGGAACCCCAAGTTAAAGGCAATCACAATAGTGTAACTCGAGTTGACAATGAGCTAATTAGAACTCCACCATATAGCGATGGTGTTACGCTGACCGGAGTTTTTAGACATTAAGTGAATCAAGGTGATTTTGTTGAGATAGAAGAACTGGACATCAGTAGAGAGATTTTATAAAGAATAGGCAAGGGCTTTTCACTAGGTGGAATATTTTGCACAATGGCCTAAGATGGCCTTAGGTTGGCGGTCTGGAGTGTAACATCTTCTGGAATTTGGTAGCAGTCTACCAGTCAAATAGACAGTGTAAATGGCAATCAAGCAGGTGCGTACTGTTTCTGGTTCGGTGCATCACATAAATACACATTCAAAAATAAATATTTTCTTAACTGAAATATGCCATATATCCGTAATGTTTCATTCATGGAACTTCTGAAAAAGTTTGGTGTTATTGTTAACATGTTGCACATGCAACCTGGGCCTAATAATAATTGCAAAATATATTTTCTTTGTCTTTCTTCTTCTTTTTTTCTTCTTTTATATTTGCACTATTTTAGAATGCTAATAATGGTAAATAATTATATATAAAGCGTCAAAGAAATAGAGGGCTTTACTTAAAAATTGATTTCCAAAATATTGTATTAAAATAATGAACTGATAAAACAGTAGAAAAAAGATAAACAGTGAGCAATTTTTGCTTTCTGTTTTTTTGAGGCAATTACATTTTCATTCTAACTGGAAAAACGTTCGAACATTATTTACCAATAGGTGCTTAGTTACATGGAAAACTGCTGCCAATATGGGGCAGGCTACACACATACCCAATGTAACTTGTGCATTAATTCAACAACGTACACCCACATGGCACGATAAGCAGCAATGCGGCCTTCCCCACTTGGAGGAGATATAGGGCCTTATTATGGGAAACCCCTAATTCCTGATGGGTCTTTTAACCCTAATACCACTCTTTTGGGTTTTATGAGATCCACAATACAGTGGACAAGTCATGTTCACAAGAAAACTGTGGGACAGAATTCTGAATTACCCGGAGAATTGGACTGGAAATTACTAATTCACCCAGTAATTTCAAAATGTTTAGCATAGTTGAAAGGTTCAACTCATTCCTGTGAAGTTTACACTCAGTGAGTTAACTTATTGTACTGATTTGTCAAGTCTGTGAAGTGTGTCTTTAACAACCCCTGCCACATTGTGAAACTCGTAAGGAGTCCCTATGTGAGGTTTTTTCTTCAAATTTTGCATATTTAAAGCACTATTGATAAAGTCATGCTCCTACTATAATTTACTATAATTTACGTCACGGCAATGGAGTCACTTAGTAGAGATTCCTATTCTGCTGGAAACATAAGGTACAAAATACCTCCAAAAATTGTCCAGCCCTATTAAAATTTATTGTAGCATAATAATATTGTTTTTCGTCTTGCACAACGAACTGTAGTAAAATAGCCTCTCTCTGAGAGGGAAACAACATGCAGTTAACGTGTCTTTTTTCATGAGTTGAGTGGATGTAAAAGGTGTTTTCAAAATTGGCTGAAAATGGGTTTGGCCTGGTTACTAGGGTAACCAGATCCCATTAGCGATGCTCGTGTATTTTACAGTACCAACATCAAAGTAGGAATATTAACCTTTGCAAATGACAAAATGCCAAAATGAAATTCTACTGTACTTATCGCAGCACAAGAAGGGTGACATTATCACAGTGACTTGTTTTTCTTTCTAAATTGTTCTAATGTAATGGATAAGCGTATAACTAAAATGTTGTTCACTGTGAAAATATAATGCACAAAAGAAAGAGAAATATGAATGATTTCAAGCAATGACTGAAATGTAAGTTATCAGGAACATAGGTCACCATTTGTACATATTGTTGGAGATCTTGTTTTAAATTCCTGGCTCATTTTTAGTTCCGGCATTAACCAAAGCCTTTTGATTGTACAAACATTATTTGCATAAGATACTTACCTTCAGACAGTCCACTTCCTCCATTGGTCTAATATTGTGTAATTTACATTTTTCTCTCACCAAGTACAGCCTGGAGCATGGGAAAAGGGTTCTGTCCACTTCAGCCACTGGCAACCTACTCTGTGAGTCATGACATTCTGCCCTTTCACAAGGAAATTATCTACACACAAAGTAGTTCCTGTCACTGCCAGGGATTACTATGGCAATGGGTGGATTTTGAGACCAAACATATTTATGCTTTTAGCCACTGTGTTTTTTTTATAGATTAGATTGATGAGAGCCCAACAGGTTTTCCAAAAATAAAGTTTTGCAAATTTCATGACAATTTCATGACAAAACAAATAAAACATTGGTAAATGCTGGCAGCCAAGGATGGCAAGATAGGCATTGCCAGTGCTTTTATGTATGGCATTAGCCAAGACCTTTTGAATTTACTAAAATTATTGGTACAATATACTTACTTTTAGGGACTTTCAGCCAGCTCTCTTCATCCATTGGTTTGTTACCATCAATCACATTTTTCTCTCACTTACTTCAGCATACAGCATGGGGCAATGTTCCAACTCAATACAGCCATTGGCTGACTTCATTGTAAATTATGGTATGTTTCCATTTTACATGGAGCATATCCAAGCACATCAATTCAATCCACTGCTAGAGGCTACTATGGTTTTAGAGACCAACATTTATTTTTGCATTTAGCCATTGTTTTTTCTTTTAGGTGGATGAGTGTCCGGCAGCTCCTCCAACAATGATGTTTTGCAAACTCCATGCAGAGAACAAAACAAGCTCTGCCAAAGGCTGGCAGCCAAGGCCAGGCCAGACCAGTTGGCTTTGCCATTGGTTGTTTATTTCCTTGTCAGACACTCTGTGTGGACTATGTTCATGTCCATGACTGCCCCGTACTAAAGAGTGTGAAAAGGGTGCAAATCACCCTTTTTTAGTTTTAAATTCAAGACCTTCTCACACTCCAATTCTGCATCTGTGTAAAGCACACCCACCCCATCTTCCTGCGCCTTTATGAACAATAATGCCCTCTTGTAGCAGAAGTGGATGGTTTAATTTACTAAAGCAATAGAAAAGGAACATGAGTATAGTCCATTGGCATGCTGCTGCATGATACTTCATGCAACTACTATAGCCACAACTGTAGCCAGAGATAAAGCTCCCACGACTGCCCCGGATAGTGCTCTCCCGGGGTACATAGTGAGCTCCGAAGATGAGTCATGATGGTGGGTAAGTGCAGTGTCCAGGAAATGGGCCATGTTCAGCATAATTGGGAAGCCTGGTCAGTGAAGTACCCTTCGTTTCCTGTGGCCACTTTGATCAAATAGCTTGTGAAGAACTTAGCCATCCAATGTTTTCGTTGCACGTTGTATATAAGTTCAAATATAAATACGAGATAAGCATTCCAAACACACACTATGTAATTCTTTTGTCAATTTTAAAGAATGCATGGCACATGTCCCCTGATGTAATCATGCATGATAATATTGGAACATTCTTTCACAGAAAACCAAACCACCCGAATATATCTAAAGAAAAAAACATTTAAAGCACATTTGTAAACAAATTGTATATTGCCCTAAAAAGAAAAATACAAATATTGAAAATGGAAATGAAAGAAATATTCACTTTAGATTAAAAAGAATACCCTATTTCTATTCAGCAGTGAAGATTTTTATTGTCTTGTAAAGTGCATCAAATTTTTAACACTGTCTGAAAATTCGTAAAAAATGAAGACAAAGCTGCTTGGGCACGCTGCAGCTGCACTGTAAAATATCAGACTATGCTATAGGATTACATCTGCTCAGAGAATCGGTAGTGGCAGAATGTAGCACATGAAAATAGAATGACTTCCCAAACACCTTTTAGCTCCAAGAGGTAAGCAGAACAGGGAAAGGGGTTACATTCGAATTCAGGAGCACACACGTTCGTTGTCTCAAGGATTTGTTGGGCAGTAACAAAGTCAACTCTATGCCTGTCTCAACTATTTACTTTTTTCAATTGCTGTATTACTAGCGTGCACAAGCTTTTATCTAGGCTTGACTCTGAAAACAGGTACATCAGGGCTGTGCCATGGCCTATCAATCACTAGGCCAGTGACTCCTAAGAGCCACTGGGCTGGGATCTAATTAGACATAGTTCAGGGTAGAGCCTCTAAAAAGTTCAAAAGGGTCGAGCAGACAGGGACCACAAATCAAGCCACTGTCTCCAAAATGTTAGTAGGGCAACAATTGGATCAGTCGAGTGTTTGACAAAAGTTTTAAAACTCTGGTCACATGTCAGCCAATTACTTTTAGTTTGGGGGCCACAGAAATGCTAGTAGTTTTTGTGCGGAGAGAATTACATATTAAGTCAGCAGGCTTGTGCATTCGGTGCTGAAGAAGTGCCCATTGCATGTTTGGCATGTGCAAATAGAAACCTGTGGAGACCTTAAGGGTCAGATTTAGTAATTCATTACCACCTCTGCAAAACCAGTATGGCTAAGTAACAATTGTGATAGATAGATAGATAGACAGACAGACAGACAGACAGACAGACAGACAGACAGACAGACAGACAGACAGACAGACAGACAGACAGATAGATAGATAGATAGATAGATAGATAGATAGATAGATAGATAGATAGATAGATAGATAGATAGATAGATAGATCAGGTTTGCTTTCCTGCAGGGCAATAGGGTTGGTCCTTTGTGAGAGGTGTGATGGGAAACTGGAGAAACATTACTACTAAATGGGAGGAGTTTAGGGAATTTTAAGGAGGGACATGTGACTAAATTTCACAAATGGTGCTTCTAATGCTTCCACAATTTTAATAGTGACAAAACAGTCTAGCCTTGGAGTAACTCAAG
Source organism: Triturus cristatus (assembly GCF_964204655.1). Classification (NCBI taxonomy): domain Eukaryota; kingdom Metazoa; phylum Chordata; class Amphibia; order Caudata; family Salamandridae; genus Triturus; species Triturus cristatus. Next base: position 1,119,320,424 of record NC_140592.1, read on the forward strand.
AACCACATAGCTAAGCACTGGTACTATAACGTACTCATATAGACGAAAATGGAGACAGACTAAAACACTAACAACACGTAGAAAATAATTCAAAATAGTTAGGTTCAATTTTAATTGAAAACATATCTACATTTTTAAGTTAAAAACACACATATTTATCACACCATTTTATTATATTCTTAAAATTAATAATACGGTGAAAAGGTAAATAAATTAAACTAAATGTTTAATGTATTTTAAATAAGTCTAAAAGTTATTTAAATTAATTAAACATACCTTATAACTGTTTATTAAAAAATAAACGCAAATGAAAATGTAAATGAGAATGGGTGATTTTGATTTTAGGAGGTAGCGTGTTTTAGCTTATTCTTTAAGTAGTCCTACATAAATCTTTTTTGTTTAAATGTAGTTTACATTTTTATACATTACATTTTTTTATTAGTAAATTAACTTTAATAAATGTCCCTGTATAATCCTACAGGGAGATCTCCTCCCTGGTGTTAGAGATCTCCACAATGTTGAACCTTACCAGTAGTAATGGTACATTAATAAATTTAGTCAAAAGAATTTCCCCATCCCCCCATTTGTGAAAGTGGAGGCATTCAAGTCTACATCTAGTTATACATCTTCACTCAAAAATAGGTAATAGCAAAACAGTGGAGAGTTGCACCAGATGTTGTTGTACATGTACACATGAGTACATCTACATAAGTGAACTTACCTCTGTGAATCAGCTGCCTGGGGTTGTTTTTTTTTTTAATTTCCTATGTCTTGATACTCAATTCTTTGACTTTTGTCTCAAAAAAGCACCAAAATTAAGCAGTGGGTTTATATTTTCTAAAATTGGGTCTGAAACATTCTTGTCGAATTTCAATGTACTCTCAGGTTATACTTTCTATGACCATAATTTCGATCCTAAAGTGGGTGGCTTATGATACTATCTCATATTGTGAAGGTATATCATTGTCATGGGACTCATATGTTGAAATCCATGGAATGGAGTTGACAGGTAATCTAAGGGTTTTATTGTTGCTACGAGAACCAAGATTTTCATCCTGAAAGTCCTAATATTGAGACAGATATGAGGAAAAAAAACATGTTTTGTTACGTTTTCAAAAGGACAAGTGATTCTGGATTTAGAAGAAATTCTGGTGTCGGAAGGAGAAAAGCAATAGGATTGATATACCATTTTCATAATGATAAAACCAAACATTTTGAGGGATCTCCAACTACAATCTAAAAGTGCGGCATGTCATGCTTTCAAAGATATTCATTGAGTCAACATTTTTTGGCCCTATAACAAAGTGCCAAACCTTCAAACACATGTTAGGGTCATCAACTCTGATTACAGGGAAAGGGAAATACAAAACTATACTAAAATCCTCAAGAGGTACTACAATAGTCCAATTGTACTGCAGGGAAACTGGTAGAATTCTGCTTTTATTTTGCAGGAGGATGTTTAAATACTATTTACTTAAAGTCCCTTACACCATCCACAGAGTGCTCCATGCAAGGGTTTTTCTGAACATAGAAGCTCATCCTGTGAGTTGAAATTGCCTATACAATCCTATAGAATGTGCCAGCTATTAATTGAAACTTAAACCATGTAAGGGGCACATTTCCACTTCCTAGCTTTGATATATCTTGCTCTACAATCAATTCAGGGCATAAAATAGCTTTTTCAATAGGACAGTCCTATTGCTTGACTCCTCCATCAAGGAACAGTGTATCAATGTTTAAAGCTTTATGTAACTCATGAAATCAATATTCTCAGCCATCGGTGGAAAAACATGTTGGAAGTACCCAGGTTCCTTGAGCTATAGTGTGGAGGCAGATCAAATTGATGACTTTCTGCTGTGATTGAGAAGAACATTTAAAGCTGCTTGAAGTTAACATATTGGCGATTTTGCACAGCCCTCTGTTGGAAGGAAGGTAACTCTTTTTCTAGTAGTTTGACAGCATTGTTTGATCTCAAATGATCACACCTGTGGGGCTGTTTCAGAGAGTTTGGTTGCGGTAAATGCTGTACGATTTTCTACAATCCTCATCCCTTTTAATAACTGAGTCAAATTTGCTCCTTGGCGGGGAAATCTGGTATCGCCTGCTTTTGGCTGCTTTGCAATGAATGGACTGCAATGCATGACCTTAATATTTGCTCTCTGAAGTGTCCCATGTTTATTTATTATTTACCTCAGACTTCGAATTATTAAATGGATGGCAAAGCACAAGTTTAAGTAGTCAAACCAAATAAATTACTTTTTCAAAAGACTACCTCTTAATGAGTTATTGAATAAAGACTAAAGGCCTGATTATGTGTTTGGCGGTCAGACCACCTGAATGCCATGTCTGCCAGTAGACCACAGCACTAGTGGTCTTTAGATAGCCGTTTTACGAGTTTACCACTGTACCGGTGGTGTGGCTGTGGAGATCTTGCGGCAGTGGTGATTACTTTTCCATGTGTATTATTGCCTGTTTGAACATTTTGACTACATATGTGTTGAATGCACAGCTATGCATGATACATGTGGATAAATAGCATCTACCATTGCTAGAGTCTGGACCGTATGTGGGCAGTCCAGGCAATGGGTATATGGTACAAAAATAACTCACCTGTATATCACCAAAAATAGGGTAACAATCCACTGTGTGAAGATGCGCTGTGAAGGGGGGATCTGAAGAAAGGGATCAATGTTGAACTCTGAAGGGAAGAACAGAAAAGTATGCACCCCAAAGCCTTAGTTTGCGCCAACTTAAAGTTGGCGGTCCACTGCCACGGTTGGCTCATCAGAAGGCCAACTTGTAATACGGACGGCTGTTAAACTTCTCTGTACTGCCTTATGGCAGCTGCTTTTCCCCGACCATGGCCGTAATGGTCTGTGGTGTGCAGGCGGTGTTGGCGATTTAGCCACAGTCTGCAATAGTAATCATCCCAACTCGTAATACAGCAATTGGGCTGCCAAACTCGTTTTTGAAGGAACACGACCTCGTATACAGCGGTTCAAAGACCACTAAAGTCATAAAAAGGCCCTAAATTTTAGGCAGAATCTAAAGGGCAGATCATCTTTACTTGCCAGATATTTTGTAATTATATTTTGGGGTTGTAGTTAACACATTTATTTTGTGGTAAATTGTGCTGTGGAAGGTTTAAACACCTCTTAAAGTTTTATCATGACAGCATATTTTTCAAGAAGGTAATTTCTGACAAGACAATTTTATATACTTCAACAAGAACAGTAAAACAGACATGAACCACAAAATAAACACTAATACACAAACACAGCACACCAGCACAGCAACAAACCAACCTAAAATTATACCAGCACAATAATAACCAAAACACTCCAAAACATACAGCATAGATAGGCAGCTATTAAATTGTGCCTCTGTGTTTTTACAGATTTTGCTGAATTGGTTTTGGTTTTGTGAGCTGTTATGTTACACTGTTGTTTTGCTGGGGGTTGTGTTTTGTTCCTTTGTGATGATGTGTTTAAAATACATTATGTTGGTTCATTTTTTTGTTGAGTTCTTTGTTTTTCCCTGAGGTTACTTGGTTTGCATTTTGTTATGTCTGTTCTGTAGTATGTATTTTGTGTTGTTGTGCTGATTTGTCATACTGTGGTTGTGTTTTCATTGTGTAATGGATATGCTGCAGTGCTGTTTACATGGATTTTATGTTTTGTCATGTTTATGTTTTGTTGTCTTGCTGTGTTAATGTGTGGATATAGTGCTCAGTAGTTTCATGTAGTTCATTCTTGAACTTTATTGAATGCTGCAGGCTTGCAGATCAAGCAGGACATTATTTTACGGTCAAAGTTCTAAACAACAATTTAAAGCTGCAAAAGGTGGCAGAATAGCACTACTTAGTCCAGATCACAAAATGCTATTACACATGTCCTTGGTGATTACTGAAGCAGATCCTGGTGCAAACCATTTTTACTACTGCATCCTGAAAGTATATTTCTTGAACTGGTAAATGTATATGCATACTTGCTGTTTTGCATTTTTTATGGTGGTGAAGTGTTGCATTGGTTTTTATGCTGTGTGTTTTTGCCGCATTGTTGCATTTTATTGTGTTGTACTGCAGCTGTTGTGTTTCATTTTATTTTGACCTGTTATCTTGTAGTAGTGTTCTTATGTTCATTTGGACATTGTTATTATTTTATGTTCTATTTTTTTTAAAGATGTCAATAAATGCTGCTACCTTTACAGTCCTTTACTCTTCCAGTCACAAACACACATTTACCCCGGTCCATGGTGATAAATCAGTGCTGATCCAGCTCCTCGACTATTTAGCAAAACCAGTCAGCCCAAATCTATAGCAGAGAGCATGTCTTAAGTTAGAACTTCCAGTGCTCAATTATTGTGATACGGCACCTTGATTTATTCAGCTACACCAATAATTGAAACACCATCACATGGACCAAGCCATAAATTAACTCTTCTCATTGTCACTTTGTTATCCATTACCGCTTCTATTACCCTTCCCCCTCAGTATCCTCCCTCGCCTAGCCGTGGGAATGATCACATAAGATACATCATTTTAATTTATTTATTTCAAACAAATGACCTTTACTTATGTGTCAGGCTAAAACCCCCGTCTAGGCAAGAGCATGCCCAAATACGTCACATGTTTTCACGGAATTATGACTTCCAGAGGGAATGAATGCACCCACTTCAATTCAATTTTAAAGTCATGTTTAAGGTATTCACGCTTCGAAAACACATCTTCTATATTTTCAATTACTTGCCTCCAATAAAAGATTCCGCAAAAAAAATGAACTCATGTCAAGTGTCTATTCTCCGCCCTTTCTTCCATCTCATCATCTTTTCATTTACAGCTCGCACAGCATCCTTCTATTTTAGGGTCTAGCTATAGACAATTTTTGCAGTCGGGCAAAATCCTTATGTCACCACTACACAAAACTATTCACAACACACATTATACACTATATGACATACAATACATAAATATAGGCTCTTACAAGCAATCCTGTTTACCCAATACCTCTTGGACAGCATTTTTTGCGGATAATTACATGTTCTATTCAACTGAAGGAGGAAAAGTAGTTCCTTTTTTAATATGTTTTTCGTTTTAACCACTATGCAGTCCATATTTATAGCTTAACCTTTCGCTGTATAATAGTGTTCAGTATTTGGAGTGTCTTAGTATGAGCCTCTCCTGTTGGTAATAATGCACGGTCATTGCAGAGTGCACCGTGCCTTCTTTACATATCATCAGTCAATCAGTACTTGTTAAACGTGGCTACTCACCCGTGAGAGTCTCAAGGCACTGGGGGAGGCGGGGGAATCGCAGGTCTGACTGTCTCAGCGGACTGCAGGTCCGAAATATCATGGAATGGACTTCTACAAATATATCCTGAAGTTAGCGGCAAGCAAGTCTCTTGTACTAAAGGGTTTTTATACGCTTGTACACACAATTAAGAGGTGCTTGTGACCTGTGCTTTTGATTAAAACCATCAGATATGTTCACAATGCTGTGGTATAGTAATAATACATATCCACTTGTAAACTTTTACCATGCATCTACTGGTAAGCAAGTCTCCACTTCTGGAGTGAATTGGCTGCATTTGCACACAACAATGATGGGCACAAGTATGGCTGACACCTGTGCTTAATTAATACTCTGATAATATAGTATTATAAACTGCAGAGTATCATTAAATACCACAGAATCAGTTTGAAAACATATACACCCCTGAACAGTCATTGTGAGAACACAGCTTTTTTCTAGTAGTGATTACAGCCTCAATAACTCCTCGACAGTCTCAAATCTGGCTCTCCCAGAGATTCTCTTCCTGTAGCTGTGCTGCAGAAGCTGGAGTTGCCATCTTTGAAGCTAATTATAGAGTTACTCAATGCTTCCTTACAGGAAGCAATTAATCCACCTTCATGGAAGCATGCTATGGCACCCGAACTCCTCACCGTGATCATCCGCTTACATGAGGAAAATGTTGCCCGGGTGCGGTGGGGGGGTGTGGGGGAGGTGACCGAGGACTTCCCGGTTGGCAGGGGAGTGAGGCAGGGGTGTGTCTTGGCGCCGACCCTGTTCTCGCTCTTTGTCAACGGGGTGGCCGGTCGGCTCTCACAGACCCACACCGATGCACCTGCTTTGGCATGTGTACGCATCCCTATCCTCATGTTCGCGGATGACACGTTGATTATTTCGAAGACCCCCAGCGGCTTACAAAAGGCCCTTGGGTGTTTTGAAGAATTTTGCATAGAAAGGGGTCTGGAAGTCAACACGGGAAAAACGAAGTTCATGTCATTCAATGGATCAAAATCCTTTAAAGGGAAAATATACATGAACAAGCTATCTTTGGAGGAGGTCAACTCATTTACATATCTGGGGATATCATTACAAAAAGATATGCGTTGGGGATGCCAACTAGACCGCGCCGTGTTACAACATAAACAAAAAGCAGGGGCCCTTCTGACTAGATTCAAAACTTCACTCACAAAGCCAATTTCTCCAGTCATGGAAATATCTGGAACCAAGGTCCTGGGCTCATGCCTGTATGGGGCTGAGCTCTGGGGATTCAGTAATTTGAATAGCTTGAAGGTCCTAGAAAACGCGTTTTTACGCAAAGTTACAAATCTTCCTTCCAGTACGCCACTGCGACCTTTATTATTGGACCTTGGCAAAAAACCTCTGGAACATCTGGTGAAGCTACGTCCAATACTATATTGGCGTCGACCCTGGTGTACTGATGAACTTATTCACTACAGGAGTGGCTTTGTGGATATAATAAAATCTGACAGGTCCCAAAAAATAACATGGTTGCTTGGGATAAAATCCCTCTTGGGTAGTACTATAGGCCTGATTGAACTTTGGAAAAACCCTGCAAATACTGTTTTTCCATCAAAAGAAAAATTGAAAAAGATGTATTGGGAATGGGTTTACAAGTTGGAAACCACCCAAGGCCTCTCTACCCATTTAACGTCCCGCTTTCTCGATTTAAAAGCCCATCCCTTTTTAGAGAAGTTCTGGGACATTATCGAAAAAAACTCAGATCGCAAGCTATATTTCCAGTTGCGGGTGGGTACATTACCCGTTGCAGAATTCACTTCCAGATGGGGGAGACAAGGCACCAACAATGATAAGTGTTATAGATGCATTGAAGTATGCGAGAGCATAGGACATGTATTATTCTTCTGCCCAATGTACGTAGCACCCCGGATAAAATGGCTAAAACCAATCTGCAAACTTTTTGGTATCAGAAGATATGCTATTGCCCTTCGCATTCTGTGCACTGATTCTGCACCCCCGACTTGTATAGCGGTGGCCAAATTTCTAGGGTGGGCCTGGAGTATAAGAACAAAAGCCTTGAGGCATATCGCAAACTTTTCTCCCTAAAAACATCACTGTATTTTGTAAAACACTATCTGTTGTACCTACCACACGTAGGCAGCTAAAGTACTGTGACCATAAGTTTATATCATGTTATTATTTGTGTAACATAAGTTGATATGGGCTGGTCTCATCCTCATGTCTTTGACTTTTTATCCTTTTTTCAATTTTAGCTTGACGGCTATTCAAAGATTTAATTGTAATTTTTATCCTTTTAGGTAATTTATATGTATTTATATGTGATGTCTTAAAATGTGCTTTTATGACTTAATTGCCGAATAAAGCTGATTGATTGAGCTATGGTCCTTCCACTTTTGAAAAAAGCTGATGCAGACCCGACGCACCTTTCCAACTTTCGGCCCATTTCATTACGCCTGATTTTTTTCCAAAATTTTGGAAAAACACATTAATTTACAATTGACTCATTTCATTGATGCTCAAAAGTTTCTACACCCTTCACAGTCCGGCTTTAGAGCTGGCTTCTTGATGGAAACTACTCTTCTTTGAGTAACAGAGATGATGCAAAGCCGTTTGGATGCTGGAGAAACTGTGGCGCTCCTATTACTTGATTTGAGTGCTGCTTTTGACACGGTGTCTCATACCGTGTTATTGAAAGCTCTACAATCAATGGGTGTCATTGGCTCCGCACTAAATTGGCTTGCTGATTTTCAGACAGACCGCACGTTCCAGGTATTCTCCTCTATGGCCAGCTCCGAAACCCATGTATTACCTTATGGAGTACCGCAGGGCTCCATTCTTAGCCCCCTACTATTTAATGTCTATGTCAGGCCTTTGGCTGTCATTGCTGAAGATGCTGGGTTGTCTATTTTCTCCTACGCTGATGACACCAAAATAATTTTTTCCCTTTCTGTTGAACAAACGTCTAAGTTATCTTCTCTTCAGAGTGGACTGCAGAATATTACAAGTTGGATGCAAGCCAACTTGCTCAAACTCAATGGAGAAAAGATGGAAGTGCTAATTTTGGGTAATAATAAAGATCTTTGGGGCCCTCAACACTGGCCTTCTGAAATGGGGGCTTTGCCACAGCCTAAGCACCAGGTCCGCAACTTAGGCTTTATCATTGATGACCAACTATCAATGAAGCAAAAAGCGGTGAAGGTGGCTTCAACCTGCTTCACTATCCTTAATTGCTCAAAAAAATCCTTTGGATGTTGCCTGGTTCCACTCAAAGAACTGTGGTCCAAGCTCTTGTCACTTCCAGATTGGATTATGGTAACATCCTATATTTAGGAGCCATTAAGGATGTGGTACGCAACTACAGGTGGTGCAGAATGCGGCTGCTAGGCTGCTCTGCCAGGTTCCCAGAATGGCTCCCATTTCAGGTTATCTTCGGGAGCTTCACTGGCTCAGGGTGGAAAATTGGATTAAATTCAAAGCCCTGAGCTATATGTTTAAAATTAAATTGGGCAAGGCTCCCCAATACCTAAATGTCCTAGTTCACTCTTACGTTCCACCGCGCCTTCTCCGCTCTGCCACGCAGGCCACATTTTCGGTCCTTAGGACCAGATTGTCACGAATGGGGGGTCAGTCCTTTTCTTATCTGGGCCCCTCTATGTGGAACTCCCTCCTCCTGCCACTTCCAAATGAAACAGTTTATGGAAATTTCCTAAAGGGCTTAAAAACCTGGCTGTTTAATCAATAGATCTTCCATCCTCCTTCTGCTCCTGTCAGGCGGCGCCGGGAAACCTTCGGGTAGCTGTTGCGCCTTACAAGAGTAAATAACATAAAATAACATAACATACAGCAGACAGTGGCAGCTGGCATGGCTCATGGGTGGCGGGCGGGCGGGTTGAGCAGGGGTGGGGGAAGCTACGTGGGGGGGTCACACACAAGAAAAAATATGGAAAAAAGTAATAAGCTCACCGTGCACCGGGTCCCGCTTCTCTGCTCCTGTCTCCTCGTGGAACTCGAGGAACAGGAAGCAGGCCCTACTGACCAATCACAATGCTGCAAATCAGCGTTGTGATTGGTTAGCACCCAGGCTCCCTTGACCAATCACAACGCTGCGTTGTGATTGGTTTTGAGCGTCCGGGTTCAACGCTCAACCAGGGAATGGGGGCCTGGACTCCACACAAGCTGTAATGCAGCCAGCATGGAGAATGGGGAAAATGCGCTTGAATGGTTTGGGTGGCCCGAGTGGGCCGACCAAACAATCATTGGGCAATTAGGAGTGGGCAAACCTCTCCTCCCCTTCCCTGCTACGAGAGCAGAGCAGCCCCACCCGAAAAGCAGCACAAAGCATAACATGATAATAACTCAAAAGTTATTACCATTTTGTTTCTTCTTTGCGCTGCATAAAAGCAGTGAGGCGACGCTCCTCCGCCATAGCAGAGGAGCCGCCACTGACAGCAGACCTGTCCGGTGTAAAGGGGTAGCTGTATGGAGGCAGGCAATATTCTCATAGTGACATCTGCAATTTCTTTGTCACTGGTTTAATAAGGTGGAGCAATCTCTCCATAAGTCCTTTTTCTCAGCAGTTTCCCTTGGTAGTGCTGCTGTAAAAATGCACTACAGTACTGTGTTGTTATTGTAGGAGCTGCAGGTTTTCTGTGAGCAGTTTCCAGAAGTGGGCTGATTTGGTTGTATTTCTTTTGAGTGAATGTGGATGCATAAATCTAAGAGGTTTTGAAGCAGTATTTCTTTTTCATTTCAATGTATAAGTGTGGACTTATGATACCAACACTCTTCTACTGCCATATTTAAAATGACTAACTTTGCGTTACTATTATCAACCAGCACTAGAAATCCCAGTGACACCTACATCTTAAAATACATGAAAATAAACGTACTGTAAGAAAGTAGGTTATTCATTGGGGTGATATATGCACAGCACAAGGAATAAGGCCACAAACATGTCAGAGCAAACCACAGTTTCAGTAATTTAAACCATGATTGAAATTCCTGCTCGCAATAGCACAGAGAACACTGGCTTTACTTAGGAAAAGTTTAAAGTATTTAGCAGCAATACATCACAGAGTCAATTGCCACCAAAATAACAAAAAAACAGTAAGTGGACTCAGAGATATTAGGCATGAATATAGGCCAACTGAAATGGAACACAGGTTGGACAGAAAAATTGGTTGTCTTTGACTTCTGATATGGAAGACATAATTCTCTAGCACAACCAGGTTGGTGTTTGCATCCAACAAAGGCCTCTAGAAACTGTATAAACTTTGGACAATGTCTTGCTAAAGCAGTTGGTTTTGGATAAAAAGATCAGATCTGGAGGAATTACATTTTACAGCCGCCAAAGTCCTCACATCAAGTGGATACTTTTCGCGCTTTCACCTGGTCAAGATTTTTTATTGGAGCTCAAAATTATCCAGTGATGCAATCCTAAATCTGTATCCAATGAGTCTACTCAAAATCAAACACTTTTGCTGTGAGTTCCTGTTGATTCTCTAGAGGGCTTGGAAGTCCAAAATGTTTCTAAGCCCCAACGTTTCAGAGATTTTGCATCAGCTCCTCTTGGTCATTTATAAAGCTTCATGGACCTCTGGTAGACAACTTAGGGGGGGGGAAGTACTCACTCCAGCAGAGGCCACCAGCAGGTTCCAATCCAGGTCCAGTTGCAAGTGTTCAGCTTGGCGCCTCAGGAAAAAAGACCTCTTGCAGCCTATTGTGTCCCTGAAGTCATAAAGGAGGTTAGCCAAATGACCCTTGTAGTCCATTTCTTAGTCTGGATACATGTGGGAGTAGATCCAGCCCTTCAGGCCTCCACACAGGTCTCAAACATAAGGTCCAGTCCTCTTCTGATTGTATACAGGTCAAGAATGAGTTCTGATGAACTGTGGGTGAGGTAACAGCTTTGCAGTTTTCACTAACGAGTTGGTGTTGATGACTCCAGGGCACTCCCTAAAAAGTGAGAAAAAGTCCCCAGGAACAACCCTTCCCAGTTTCTGCAGCACATCCTGTGTGCCTTACTCAAAATGACACCACAATGCACTATTGTAAATTAAAATCCAATATGGCACAGGCTTTCTGCCATTAAAAATGGTTTATGCGCCAAAAGGGGTGTGTTTAGGTAAATGAGCAGTCTTCTCCTCCTTAACTACATTAAAGTAGTTCAGGGACCAACTCCTCCTCCCACTGGGCTGGTGTAAAATTTGCTACAAAGAGAACGGGACACACAAAGCTTCTCTTCCCCAGGTCTCCCTTTACACATAAGTATCAATGCGCAGGCCTGAACCTGTACCCTTTCAAGTTATTAAAGTTCTTACACGCTTTCAAGCTGCCCTTCCTTGGCTGATATGTATTACGTACCTCACACCCTGGTCTTCCTCTCAAAAAGTATAAGCCATTGTTTCCATTCTAGGAGCACAGTTCATTAAGGGAACACAGTGGAAGAGCCTTCTGGCAGCAGACTAACCTTGAGTTTTAGCAGACAAAGATAACTTTTTAAAAATAACTTCTACTAAATATTTAATAATAGTTCAACTTAAGTTGCAGAATTACATATGTAATAAACATTACAAAATGTGATTAAATTAACCAGTAGTTTTTTCCAAACCAAAGTAGCAAAAATGTTTATTTTCTCATAGGGCAGCTACCACCTTTCACAGTGACAATAGGTTTTGGTGACTAATGACATGCTAACATAAAATTCTTGCATGTATCACTTTTAAATACTAAATACCCTACCTTGTGGGCTACAAAGCCTACTTAGGGTAACTTATTGAATACTTAAAAGTAGGGTTCACTATTTTGACAGATATACCTATAGACGTAAAAGCTGCAGGAATCAAGTTACATAGGTGGGCCTGAGGCCATGTTCCCTTTGGCTGCCTAGAGGATGGTAAACATGTACTGTATTTCATAGGTGACATATACCTTTCCAAGCTATTTGTGTATTCCTGCATCATATACCATGGCCTTAAATCTGCAAATTAGGAGTTAGTCATTTTAGCCATCTTTTAGGAGTCAGATAACATACAGTGGTGACTAGACGGCAGTGCCCAAGTGTGCAACGATAAAAACAGCAGTATCAGTCCTCAAAAAATGGGAGTGAATATGCAAAAAGATGTACTTTATTACTCACATAATTTACTTTAAAGGATTATCAGTTGCCTTTTACTATTTGTATTCTAATCTTGAAATTACAAGTATGTATCTCTTACAATAAAAACATACTATACAAGCCAATAAAAATATAATGCTGTTCACTTAAACAACATTTTATAAAATTCTAAACTATTCCAAAACATCACAGAATCAAAACTCGAAGCTTCGCCAAATTTGTACTGTACTGTCTACATATTAACATATTTAATGCCTTTCTGTTCTGAAATGCAATATAATAACTAAACTTTCTCAACATAGCCTGTAGTCAAGCCAATATTCTACATGGGAAAAGGACACCTTTATTTTTATCCAAGTATGCCTGTTCTGATCCAACTTAAAAGCACAATAATTACAAGTGGCTTAAAATTTTATGTAAAAATGAAAGTAAAAATGCAGCCGCCAAAACATATTTATTGTGCTAACTTTTTCATTGATTTAGTTTCGAGTTTGCTTCATAGACAGGTCTAGTCTTGTGAGAGAGAGGCTAATATGGACTTTGCCCTATACTCTTGCTATGGTTATAGACGAATGAGTGGTTAATTCACCAGGACTGTAATCTTGATTTTAACTCTCGTTGTGAAGTTTTTAACTAAGGCAAGCGTTAGAAAAATCATATGGGACTGGTACAACTAAAAGTCATTCTCCCATTTACACTGACCTGTCTTTTCTTCTGACTCTGTAGCAGTGGGAGGAGTGGGCATGGGAAAGATGTACTGATTTGTCCAGTGGCCCCTTTAGCATTCATTGCCCTTGTCAACAATAAAACTATGAACAGTTAGTGAGAATGCTGGACTTCACCAGTGCTATATAAATCGCAATAGGCACATTTCTTGCATCTGGCTGAGCAGAAAAAACTTAGGGTCCTGTGAACCTCATCCATACCACCCTACCTGTTCACTGTCACTGTAAAAAATCCTCTGGCAGCTGGACCAGGCCACATCATCATCCTCCCCAGCCCAGTGCCGCTCACAGGAGCCCGACAGGTCTGCGGCATTTCAAAATTAGCATTTTAGTTTTCAATGACATAAGTGAAATATGTAAATCACACTCGCATGACCAGGGAGCTTCAGTAAACTATTTTGTTGCAGTTGATTATTACAAAATAGGATTAAAAAACCTATGATCCTAAAAATGCATGCTAGAGGGTCATCACAGTCTTGTTATCATGTCAGGATTGTAATTCTTAATAAATGAATACTTCGGTCTCTTCAGTGCCATCCTAGGGAATGCTACCACTGAGCATCAGAATGCTGGCATGATACTAGCTTAGGGGCATATTATCAAGGACGGCGTTAAAAACTTATCGCCGGTTTAGTGGCAGAAAACTTCTGCTAAAGCGGCGATAATGGGCTTGATAATATGCCCTGGAGAATTCCAATTGAAGTCCATGTTCTGGTGTGACGTCATGTCATGCTGTCAAGTTGACACATTTATGCCTTTGAAAGTCTAGGAAGTCTAGTGAAATATCAGTCAAATGGCAGTATGCCCTGTATGTGACTTAAGTGTGCCTTCCTGACAGGAAATTCATGTTTCTTCTAGACATAAATAAGGGGTAGCTGGGGATAGCAACTGTCATTCCCTTTGCAAGCTTTCCCTTTGGTGCCCCATTCACTGCTCCTTTTACCCCTGAAGTCAGAGGTCCAGAAGGCAGCAGAAGGTGCAAACTGTTTAGTTTCTGCAGCTGCCATTTATTGCCCATTCCTTGACCCTTCTGCATCAAAATGGGAGCCTATTAAGTTACTAAAGGTAGGACAAAGGGTCAGTCCTGCAGTGTCATCAGAGGCCAAAAGGTGTGACTTCTGCACCCCTTCTAATGTTTGGTGCACTGCTGTCCATGCTCTTTGCCATACTGCCACCAGACCTGTGTAGTGATTGTACTGTTAAGAAATATACAAGGAACTCTGAAATGAGGTACCACTGTGGTCCAGTTCATTACTCTTTTGCTAGACACGTCATTGAATCTATTTGCCTCCTGATATGTGTTCATCGTTATTAGCAAAAGGGGTCAAATAGCATGCCGGTCTTGCCATGAACATTCTATTCTATCTGAATTTGCAGAAGTTACAGCACATCCCCCTCCCCCTCCCCCCTCCCCAGCCACAACATTCTTTTTGTATAACATGAAATGATAAACATTCAAACCATAGGGACGGCGGCCGGGTGATTTATTCTGCTGATTATTCGGCCTGTCATTATCCTTTTAACACAACTGCTGATTGCAGAGCTGCTAGCTGTCAGGTTTGGACCAGCAGCAATGGGAGCCGACAGAAAGAGATGCAACAATGGGCAGCAGAGTGACGCCAGCTTGGACCAGGGAACATTGGTTCCATTGTTTCCAAATCACTGACGAGTCCGTCTGAGCAAACCTGCGAGGACAAACGGGCGAACACTGCCCATCAGAAAACAATCCTTCAAAACATATGTATAGATCTCGATGATTGGATGTTGAGGATATACCTTCAAAATGGAGAATGCAATTATTCCATTTTAAGAATTCTTAGAATTCTTTTACAAATGTGTTGCATTTTTATGAAGCTGTTCCTTATTAATATATCACAATGAAACCATGAGACATTTTCATGTCTAAGACAGTCTAAAATATTTGACAAGAATATTTATTTGGTGCGTGTATATGTGTGTTGATATATACACCTCAGGTGGAAAATTGTAGGTTCGGAGGAAGAACCAGCTCAAAATAAGCATCCATCCTTGACTTCAAGATAACTATTTTGCTAGAGGATCTTTCTGTACACAATGCAAAGAGGTCACCACTAGAAAGAGCGGCATGCCTGCAACTATTGTAAAAGCAACACTTTGCCCCAGATGACAATAGTGCACATTGTTTAGTTTTCCTAGTTTTTTTTGATACAGTATACTCTATAATAAATGCATATTCTTGCTATATTTTCTGGTCCACATGTGGCATATGTGATACATGTATTCTCAGAAGAAGAAGCGGCATAAGTATTTTAAAATGATTGAATAGGATACCAGCTCCTTATTATGTTCATTAAATTGATGAGGCACACATACTCTGAAAATTGAACTGAAAACACTATTATATTTACATAAGTCTGCTACTTTAAGAAAAGGGCAGGTGACTAGGTCTGTAGATTCAAAGTAGGACATTAATTAGGGAGGCTAGTGTATTAGGGTATTCAGAGGTTAGTGTGAATCATATGCCTTAAATTATATGTAGTTCCAGTCAAATGGATAGAAAAACAATTAGTGACAATAAAAATTATGAAAATGGAGAATGTAGGTTGAAAAAAGCTAACTAGATAGGATTACTGTAGGGAAAATGGCAAAGTAAGGGGGTGTGAGTTATAGTTAGATACAGGGTGAGCATTTGATATGTATTAGGTAAGAGACCACGATCGGGTTAGAATGCAGAAAATATTAGGGTGAATCATAAAGGTAGGGACGCAGAGTGGTTTATTTATAGAGAGACTTGGGGCTAGGTTGAGAGATAAGAGTGACCATTCGGTTTAAGGATAAGTCTACAGAAAGTCAAGAGTTACAATCAGGATAAAGTCTAACTAAAAGTAAACTCTATCCATAAGATACAAACTCATGTCATTTTGATTAGGATGAAATGCACTCCACATTATTTCGTAAAATAGATTCTGCCAAAATAGCATAACATTGCAATGTCTCTTCCATAGGTTTATTAACAGCTTTTAAAACAGAATGGGCTGGGATTTCATGTGACTCTTCCTCCCTAAAACTCATAAAAGTCTTTTCTAAGCATTATTGTGTGCAGATAAAGACAGTTTACTGTGTTTTATATACAATGTCTTTCTTAGCACTGCAAATGAGTTAGCAACATTTACCAACCATGGAGAACTAAGCCTTAAATCAGCTAAATATTTTTGGGCCCAAAATATGACAAAAATATAGCATTTATTTGTTTGTTTACGTATTTAATATTTATTTACTTTTGTATTGTTATAGTGTTTTACATAGCACATCACTTCACTTTACGTTTACATCAGAGCACTGAGCATGACCGACAGGGTCTGGATGTTGATCAGATGGGAAAGTAAGGGTCCTGCAGGGAAAGGAAAGTCCACAATTTTTCATTTATGTCAAAACCCACCTCCCAAATGTGGGACTTAAAATGTATGGATTGAGAACAGTCTTCAATTAGTTTCTGAAATGGATGCAATAGATCTCTGCTCTAAAATGTGGGCTTAGTGCTTTCCACAACTGGGGCCAGGTACTCCAATGGACCTTCTTCCATATTTCAACCTTTTCAATGCTTGTTGGGTATGAAGGCGTCACCAAACACATAATTAGGAGTATAGTGTCATGCTAGGATTTTTAGGTAAGATGATTCTTTACCCCAGTAAGCCTTGTGAATAACAGAGTGGACTTCAAACTTAATCCTCACATTTACTGGGAGCTAAAAAGCATTTCCGAAGCTGGTTTTATATATTCATGGACCTACAGGTTCAAACATATTCCAATTGTCCGCTTTTGAAATCTTTGCAACTTATTGATGAGCTTCTTTGAGGGCCCAGTGTAAACAATGTTGCTGTAGTTGAGGTGGTCATCACCAAGGCTTTGGGATAGTTTCACTGGCTGGTCAGGATGGAGGATTTGGAGAATTCTTCAGAGGAGGAGTTGCAAATTAATGTGTGTAGATGCAAATTGATGTATTTTACTACTGCATGGATTTGAGGGTGTGAAGTACATTTATTAGTGAAAATGGCTCCCAAGTGCTGAGCTTTCAGCGTTTGAACTGCTTGTGCCAAAGTGTGGGGGCTATTTGAAGGGTGGCAATTTGCACCCTGCTTTTTCTAAAGGATCAAGTCATGGAGAACTATAGCCTACAAATAAACAACAAGAGAGGAAGGAAACAACACGACTACTCCCCTCAGGGAAAGACTATGAAACAACAGAGTCAGTGTGATAAGAAACAGCACTGTGTATCAAGAGAGCACTAGTCCACAGGTTCAGAACAAACAAATATGTTGTTTAGAAAGACGTAGACCTACACAGGTAATCCCGTTATGTATAAAGCCCTCACTTGCCAACCTGGTTGGTGACCTGCTTCATCATCGGGCTCCACTGGGTATGACCGAATATCATCCCAGTGTGCTGCAACGCCAGGTTACTGCGGAGCGGGGTTCATGTGAAGTGACAGTGAATTTAAAATTTCCAATTGAGTCAAAAAATGAAATTTATTAGTTTTGCTAATTGGGAAAATTAAAAGGGAGTGAAGGTAAAAAAATAGAAGACCTGTTTCACTCCGTGGCGGTCAACATGTTTCTGCCTAAATGAATGTTCAGCAGGCATTTGTCAGGACCAGAGTGGAGGTGCAGAGTCCCGGAGGTATGGGCGCGCTAAGGTTCACCCTTCCGTGGACTACTGTGTGAAAAATATTTACAGTGAAAATCCGCCAAAATTTTTTTTATGGTGGAGAGAAACGAGTTTATTCTAAGTTAGGTAGACACACAAACAAAAGACAAAACATGAAAGAGTTGTAAATGTTGATGGTCAATTCGTAATTGAATGCTGTAAAGTTGGGAACTTTGGTGCTCAAATGAAGGAGTGCTGATAACGTCTACCTCAGGTGCAAAAATGGTGAAAGTAGTGCACCTAGAATTATCTGGATACTGGTGTAGGATAAGGTAGTCCTAAATAGCATGTCTAGAATGTATAACGGGACACACGTGGAACTCAACATACTGTGTGAGACTTTCAGGATGCATATGGGCTGAGGAATCATGAAGCGTGCCCCTGTACAAGTCGTCTGCATGATAAGTCTTTACAGCATTCAATTACGAATTGACCATCAACATTTACAACTCTTTCATGTTTTGTCTTTTGTTTGTGTGTCTACCTAACTTAGAATAAACTCGTTTCTCTCCACCATAAAAAATTTTTGGGCGGATTTTCACTGTAAATATTTTTCACACAGTAGTCCACGGAAGGGTGAACCTTAGCGCGCTCATACCTCCGGGACTCTGCACCTCCACTCTGGTCCTGACGAATGCCTGCTGAACATTCATTTAGGCAGAAACATGTTGACCGCCACGGAGTGAAACAGGTCTTCTATTTTTTGACCTTCACTCCCTTTTAATTTTCCCAATTAGCAAAACTAATAAATTTCATTTTTTGACTCAATTGGAAATTTTAAATTCACTGTCACTTCACATGAACCCCGCTCCGCAGTAACCTGGCGTTGCAGCAAACTGGGATGACATTCGGTCATACCCAGTGGAGCCCGATGATGAAGCATGTCTCCAACCAGGTTGGCGAGTGAGGGCTTTATACATAACGGGTATTACCTGTGCAGGTCTACGTCTTTCTAAACAACATATTTGTTTGTTCTGAACCTGTGGACTAGTGCTCTCTTGATACACAGTGCTGTTTCTTATCACACTGACTCTGTTGTTTCATAGAACTATAGCCTACTCCATTCCTTTGGAACTGCGTGTAAGAGTAGCCGTACCGTATAGATCATCTAAACAATAAATGCTTATGTTTGTCCCAGAAGAATAGTTACATCCTACTTTATTGATAATCTCCTAGTCACAGTGCTCAGATGAAGGAAATGTATTATGTGGGTATCCACAGCCAGCTACAACTTTTCTTGTATATTTGTGAACAGTCCAATGTAACACCAAATTCTGTGAAACTTGTCTCCAAGTTAATGTGGATTCCTACTGGGCACACTCACAAACTATTTGTAGAGATGTTGGTGCCCTTGCTGCCGCCCATTGGGAGCCTTGGTTTAATTATATTTAGTATGAAATGAAAAGTATAGGATCAACATATAATTTCTTAAATCAAGTTTCTACTGTAGAAAGTGATATGCTCTTGGAAGAAATATAAATTTCATCAAAAGACTGCTGTGCGGAGACAGTGACCTACAGAGAAATAATGTGAAGGCTTGCTTGCCCTTACAACGTTGCTAGAGCCTGGAGCCTAATGTAAAATGGATTGAGAATGTCAATACAAAAACCTGTTGACACATTTCTACATTTAATCAACAATCACATCTATGTGAGGGAGGAAATTGCCCTATTAAACGATCCTATGTCTTTGATCAGAACTGCCATGTACTTCTCTGCTCAAGAAGGAGCTATTTGCAACATACATTGACACTTTTGATGACTCACCTCCAAATAAAGCACGGTGACAAAGTCGCAACAAAATGGGTATAGTGACTGTACTGGCCTTGAACCACTAAGCAATGATAAAAATTAAGTTTTTCTAAAAATAAAGAAAATCTTTCATTTATCCCTTATAAAATATGCTGCAATTGACCAGTCTGCATTTCTTTTCAGATGGTTCTCTGTGTTTTAACTTAACCGGGATTGCAATTAAAGAAATTATTCCAGCTAATTTGTCTTTTAAAGAGTGAAGTAAGTGCAGGAGTAAATGCCATTCTACTGTGAGAAAAGAGGATTAAATGTTACTGCATGTGCTAGAGTTGGAGAGAAACAAGTTGATCTATGGTGAAAAATGCATATGATGTAATGGAGTGCACATTAGCATTTTATTTATCCATGTAGAATGTGCCACAGAAGGACTTTTTGGGGGGCCGATTAACTAAGCACTTATGAGTTTAAGAGGTAGTTTGGAAGAGTAGTATTTTATGTCCTCTTGCATGGCTTTCTGAATCGTTTCCTAAGCATTCAAATTCCTCTTACTAAAAATGCAAAGAGGGCCAGACTTTTCTATTTGAAATAACTATATAAACATTCCTGGAATCCATTTTCTCATTCGGTGTTTTGGGTCAATTCACAAAGGCTTAAAAGAGCCCTTGAAAAGTATTACGGTTGGAATCCAAAATGCCTTGGTATATAGGCCCTTTTGTGCTCAACATTTGCTCATTGTTATAGTGTTCCTGAAAATTTCATAGGATTCTTTAAGATGCACTAAAAAGTACACAAAACCTCGGCCATTGTTACAATAGGGCTGGTAATCCTATTACATCTACAGATTTCGATTTGTACACTGAACAGATTTATAAATAAATTGACACCACACTTCATTTGGGCATTCGGTTTTTACATTTTTGGCAGTTAAAATCTAGTGAAGATCCAGAAGAAAAAATAATACAAAAATCTGGTTTGCACAGCTCAGAAACTTTATCTCCATTCACATTTCTGCAACGTGTAACTAGGTACAATAGCGCTCTTGCCAACTATCACACATTGTGCAGTTTGTAATAAATGGGTGCACTATCTGCAAATGCATTATGGCCAAATGTAAAATTACTCTATGCGCTTCTTTATGTCTATTTCCACTGAGGAGCATTTGCTTGGGTGAAACATGGGCATTCTCATGCAATCAGGCATGAATTTTGAGGAAAACTATATTCCTGAATATTATTTTGCACAGTACAAACCCTATGTAAGACATCACACACATTTGCACAATGGTGCATGGCACACGGCTGCCTAAAGTGTGCCAGTGCAGGCGGAGAGAGAAACCGCTCCAGATCTACTAAGATATTGCATTGTTTCCCTATCCCACTGGGCTGAACATTTCAATTTGTTTGTGTACTTTAGATATGGCACTGTTCTGCTCTCTCTCTCTTTGATGCAACGTTGGTTGCTGTGTTAAGTTGTCTGAAATGTATGTAAATCTGGCCCTTTGTGAGTTCATTCCATAGTCAATATCTGTGCTGCTTATATCCATGCCACATTTTCCAAAATAATTACCTGGAATATGAACTGAAAACGTAGATAAAACTGAATTGATTACCTTATTTAACAGCAGTTTTTTTAATTTGTTGTATATATATTAGTGTAACACTGTACCTCAGATATAGATTTAACGAAAGCTGAAATGTAAAATGTCATGGCCAGACCAGTAGGTAAGTTCAGGATCATTTTTCAAATGTTTCTTTTATTCTATATATAAAGTGGCTCACAGAGACTCTGTTGATTTAGTGTTGGTAAATGAGAGATCCCTTATTATGTTTTGTGATTCTTTTGTTTTTAATGCTTCTGATGTGTGCTTTTGGTAATTATTTATTTTGCGCAAATTTCTATACATTCGGCATAGTGCATATGTGCACCTCCAGGTCCTGCATCTTAAACATGTTATGGACGATCTCCAAATGGTTGCCTCAGAACATCAGACAGACCGTCGCCCAAGCACTAATTACCAGCAGGCCATGCTACGGCAACACTCCCTATGCCAGAATCTCCAAACAACTCCTACACAGACTTCAGACCATCCAAGCCACCGCTGCAAGATTCATACTTGAGCTCCCATGCAGCACCCACATCGCACTGTATCTCAAGAAGCTTCACCAGCTCACCATTCACAAGCAGAGCCAATTAAAAATTCTCACGCACAAATACAAAGCCCTATAGAACACAGGATTAGAATATCTGAACACCTACATACACTTTCACCATCCCACCAGACACCTATGCTCTGCCTTGCTCTCACTTGCACACATTCCTTGCATCTGCAAAAGCAAAACCGGAGGTCGCTCATATTTCTATTTCACACCCAACGTTGAGGGAGGGAACAGCCTCTCTCAACTCATCAGAGCCTCTTTATCACTTCTTGGGTTCCACAAGAAGCTGAAAACCTGGCTCCTATAGGCACCTTGGAGCACACACACACATGCCCAAGTGCCTGAATACCCTCTTGGGTGATTAGTGTGCTATACAAATCAAGATAACAAAACATAACATATTCATATCATAACATTCTGTAAGTCAAGTAATTTGTCTCACATTTGATTTTCTCTACTTTTTTTGTTGGTGGGAGACATTTTTGTGTGCTGACTGTTGATATAAAACAGAAATTAATGTTAAAACTTTTAAAATGGACACATCCTATGTAGTTGAAGACCACAAACATGACAGTTTTCAGCAACAAAAGCCAACATAACATACCTGCTGTCTCGCTGGAGTTGCATACTATACACAGTCTGGGTGAGAGTATAAAGATGTCGCACTGTATTGTTTGGGAGATTGAAAAGCTAGGTTTCATAGCTGAAATGTGTAGGATAATGTGATCACCAGTAGGAGGGAAGTTATGTCGAGATAAAGCAGTAGGAGATGTCGAAGTCAAGAAGAAGTTCCAGACACAATGTTATGGTATCACAATAATTCAAAAGTGTTTGTGCACCACGATCTGCTCTAACCTGGGCCACATGCATTCCTGGTATATTCACAGTATATTTATCAGTCATCCACAGAGACTGAAATATGAGACATGTCACAAGTATTCTTGTTTGACAAACCATATCAGATTTTTTTAAATATCAATCTAATTTCATGCAATATTATTGAAAAAACTGTTACATGTCAGAATCAGAAACATAGACAAAGTTTTAAATAAAATGCCAGGGCTGAATATAGATTGTGCCAAAGAATGATGCATATTATGTATGGCTTAACCTTAATACAAGTTCTTCTAGCAAATCCCTTTTTATAAACATGAAATTCAAATTATGTCAGACCTATAAATCAAATTGTATTCCTCCAGAACACATTGAAAATATACAAATAACATTTTGTTCACAATTGTATGAAATGTTGGGCATTTTGAAGATATATTCTTTAATGAATATAATTTAATCTATTTGCACAAAGCACTTTACAAAGTACTTCAATCCTGTAGCTTTGTAGTTAAACAAGGAATATGTCAATATGCGTTTTAAAGGATGATGCTATAACCTTAGTTCCTGCAGTGCAGTAAGGTTAAATTCTCCACTTTACGATAAGTTATATATCACCCAGGTGTACAAGTACCAGTTTTTATTGATTGCCTTCTTTTCAATTCACTTGTAATTGATTTCTGTTCATTGTACTCTTTGCTTGCTTACCAGTAAATGTCCTGCAGCCATTGACGTAAACTGTCTATCTGCAGAAGTACAGTGGAACATGTTTACTTAAGAACTCTTGCAAGACATTGTACTGTTCATTAAACTATCAAGTGTGGTCCCAAATTATTGTTCATTACATTTAGCATATACGTGGGCATTAGGAGTTTTTAATTAGGTTTAGGTGCTTTATTTTAAGTACATCAAAGCATTTTTGGGCTACAAGATGTGCAAGGCGAAGAATGTGAGCAGGGTTAAGAATGAAGAATTAACCCCTTCGATGCTCATGACGGAATGGTTCCGTCATGAGCATCGGTGCCCCTGTGCTCATGACGGAACCATTCCGTCATGAGGCCAGGGGCACGAAATCCCTCTGCTGCAGACAGCAGAGGGATTTCTATTTAATGCCTTTGACCTTGGGAGGTGGGGAAGAGCTTCCCCAGCTCCCGAGGCCCCCTCCCTGGTTTCTGTGCAATGAAGATCAGCGCGCACGTCGCTCTGTCTTCATTGCATAGAAACCGAAACTGAAATGAGCCTTTAGGCTCATTTCAGTTTCACTTTGTATGTGCTCAGGGGGCTATCTCAGCCCCCTGGGCACATAGAAAGATGGGAGAGGTATCATTGGAAAGGGGAGAATCTCCCCTTTCCAATGGTACCCCTCCCCAGTGGATCCCTGCTTGGGGATCGCCCCCGGAGGGCGATCCTCAAGCAGGGATCCACCCACTAGACACCAGGGAGGGGGGAGCGGCCCCTTAGGCAAGGGCTTTTGCTCCCCCAAAATATTTTTAGTGCCATTTAGTCTTTTTGCCCCCCCTGGGGGGCAGATGGGGGCAGTAGCCCCCAATCTGCCCCCCCGTGGGGTCAAAAAGCCCACTAGACACCAGGGATTTTTTTTTTTTGTAAATTGGGTTGAGGGCTGCCCAATATGGGCATGCCCATGCCCCCACCCACCCTCCGCAAAAATGACAGCCTTTCTGCCCCCCCTGGGGGGCAGATGGGGGCATTAGCCCAGTAGACACCAGAGATTTTTTAGGGAAATTTTAATTAGGGTGGGGGCATTGGCCTGCCTGTTTTGGGCAGCCCCCACCCTAATTAAAATTTGCCCAAAAACTCCCTGGCGTCTAGTGGACTTTCTGCCCCCCCTCTGGGCAGATGGGGGCATTAGCCCCCAATATGCCATGCCAGGGGGGGCAAAAAGCCCAAAAGACGCCAGGGAGTTTTTTTGGGGCAAATTTGAATTAGGGTGGGGGCTCCCAAAACGGGCATGCCCATGCCCCCACCCCCAACCCCCGCAAAAATAACAGCATTCCTGCTCCCCTGGGGGGCAGATGGGGCAGTAGCCCCCAGTCTACCACCCTGGGGGGCAAAACACCCACTAGACGCCAGGGATTTTTTGGGGCAAATTTTAATTAGGGCGGGGGCATTGGCATACCCGTTTCGGGCAGCCCCCACCCTAAATAAAATTTGCCCCAAAAACTCCCTGGCGTCTAGTGGACTTTCTGCCTCCCCTGGGGGGCAGATGGGGGCGTCAGCCCCCAATCTGCCCTGCCAGGGGGGGCAAAAAGCCCTCTAGATGCCAGGGATTATTTTGGGGCAAATTTGAATTAGGGTGGGATTTGCCTAAAACGGAAATGCTCAGGCCTAAGGCCTCCCACACGAGTGAGGCACCATTTTTATCGGGAGACCCAGGGGAACGCTGGGTGGTAGGAAATTTGTGTCAGCCCGCTGATGCCACATCTTTCCCACACAAAAATGTGTAAAAAAGGTGAATTTAGCTAAATTTGAGGTTTGCAAAGCATTCTGGGTAAGGAAGCGTTGGGGTATCCACGCAAGCCATACCTCCCTGGAAGCCGCCGGGTGTCTAGTTTTCAGATGGTTTTGCGATAGGCCATTTTGATGTCGCCTCACAACGTTTTGGGCCCTTGCCTGCCGCGGGTACTTGGGCCTCCCACACAAGTGAGGCACCATTTTTACCGGGAGACCTGGGGGAACGCTGGGTGGTGGTAAATTTGTGTGAGCCCAGTGATGTCACAACTTTCCCACACCAAAATGTGTGAAAAAAGTGATTTTTTCAGCTAAAATTGAGGTTTGCAGGGGATTCTGGGCAAGGAAACGTTGGGGGATCCACGCAAGCCATACCTCCCTGGAAGCCGCCGGGTGTCTAGTTTTCAGAAATGCATGGGTTTGGTAGGTTTCCCTAGATGGCTGCCGAGCACCGGGCCAAAAACCCAAGTGACCCCCCTTGCAAAACCAGGTGGTTTTGCGATAGGCCATTTTGATGTCGCCTCACTACGTTTTGGGCCCTTGCCTGCCGTGGGTACTTGGGTCTCCCACACAAGTGAGGCACCATTGTTACCGGGAGAGCTGGGGGAACGCTGGGTGGTGGTAAATTTGTGTGAGCCCGGTGATGCCACAACTTTCCCACACCAAAATGTGTGAAAAAAGTGATTTTTTCAGCTAAAATTGAGGTTTGCAGGGGATTCTGGGTAAGGAAACGTTGGGGGATCCATGCAAGCCATACCTCCCTGGAAGCCGCCGGGTGTATAGTTTTCAGAAATGTGTGCGTTTGGTAGGTTTCCCTATGTGCCGGCAGAACTAGGGTTCAAAAACTACAGCTAGTCACTTTGCCAAAAAAGGGTCATTTTTCACTGCAAAATTGAGGTGTGGCCATGTTGCGTTTTGTGCCGTTTCCTGTCGCGGGCACTAGGCCGACCCGCACAAGTGAAGTACCATTTTTCTCGTAGGACTTTGGGGAACGTGGGGTGGGTGGAAATTTGTGGATCCACGCAGATTCCAGAACTTTCCATCACAGAAATGTGGGGAAAAGTGTTTTTTTGTCAATTTTTTACGTTTGCAAGGGATTCTGGGTAACAGACCATGGTGGGAGGCACTCAAGTCACCCCATCCTGGATTCCCCTGGGTCTCTAGTTTTCATAAATGTATAGGTTTGCTAGGTTTCCCTAGGTGCCGGCAGGGCTAGGGTTAAAAAACTACAGCTAGTCACTTTGCCAAAAAAGGGTCATTTTTCACTGCAAAATTGAGGTGTGACAACGTTGTGTTTTGTGCCATTTCCTGTCGCGGGCACTAGGCCGACCCGCACAAGTGAGGTACCATTTTTCTCGCAGCACTTTGGGGAATGTGGGGTGGGTGGAAATTTGTGGATCCACGCAGATTCCAGAACTTTCCATCACAGAAATGTGGGGAAAATGTGTTTTTTTGTCAATTTTTTACGTTTGCAAGGGATTCTGGGTAACAACCCATGGTGGGAGGCACTCAAGTCACCCCATCCTGGATTCCCTGGGTGTCTAGTTTTCAAAAATGTATAGGTTTGCTAGGTTTCCCTAGGTGCCGGCAGGGCTAGGGTTAAAAAACTACAGCTAGTCACTTTGCCAAAAAAGGGTCATTTTTCACTGCAAAATTGAGGTGTGACCACGTTGCGTTTTGCGCCGTTTCCTGTCGCGGGCACTAGGCCGACCCGCACAAGTGAAGTACCATTGTTCTCGTAGGACTTTGGGGAACGCGGGGTGGGTGGAAATTTGTGGATCCACGCAGATTCCAGAACTTTCCATCACAGAAATGTGGGGAAAATGTGTTGTTTTTGTCAACTCTTTACGTTTGCAAGGGATTCTGGGTAACAGACCTTAGTGGGAGGCACTCAAGACACCCCATCCTGGATTCCCCTGGGTGTCTAGTTTTTAAAAATGTATAGGTTTGCTAGGTTTCCCTAGGTGCCGGCAGGGCTAGGGTTAAAAAACTACAGCTAGTCACTGTGCCAAAAAAGGGTCATTTTTCACTGCAAAATTGAGGTGTGACCACGTTGCGTTTTGCACCGTTTCCTGTCGCGGGCACTAGGACGACCCGCACAAGTGAGGTAACATTTTTCTTGTAGGACTTTGGGGAACGCGGGGTGGGTGGAAATTTGTGGATCCACGCAGATTCCGGAACTTTCCATCACAGAAATATGGGGAAAATGTGTTTTTTTTGTCAATTTTATATGTTTGCAAGGGATTCTGGGTAACAGACCTTGGTGGGAGGCACTCAAGTCACCCCATCCTGGATTCCCCTGGGTGTCTAGTTTTCAAAAATGTATAGGTTTGCTAGGTTTCCCTAGGTGCCAGCAGGGCTAGGGTTCAAAAACTACAGCTAGTCACTTTGCCAAAAAAGGGTCATTTTTCACTGCAAAATTGAGGTGTGACCACTTTGCATTTTGCGCCATTTCCTGTCACGGGCAGTAGGCCGACCCGCACAAGTGAGGTACCATTTTTCTCGTAGGACTGTGGGGAACGCGGGGTGGGTGGAAATTTGTGGATCCACGCAGATTCCAGAACTTTCCATCACAGAAATGTGGGGAAAATGTGTTTTTTTTGTCAATTTTTTACGTTTGCAAGGGATTCTGGGTAACAGACCATGGTGGGAGGCACTCAAGTCACCCCATCCTGGATTCCCCTGGGTGTCTTGTTTTCAAAAATGTATAGGTTTGCTAGGTTTCCCAAGGTACCGGCAGGGCTAGGGTCCAAAAACTACAGCTAGTCACTTTGCCAAAAAAGGGTCATTTTTCACTGCAAAATTGAGGTGTGACCACGTTGCGTTTTGCGCCGTTTCCTGTCGCGGGCACTAGGCCGACCCGCACAAGTGAGGTACCATTTTTCTCATAGGACTTTGGGGAACGTGGGGTGGGTGGAAATTTTTGGATCCACGCAGATTCCAGAACTTTCCATCACAGAAATGTGGGGAAAATGTGTTTTTTTTGTCAATTTTTTACGTTTGCAAGGGATTCTGGGTAACAGACCATGGTGGGAGGCACTCAAGGCACCCCATCCTGGATTCCCCTGGGTGTCTAGTTTTCAAAAATGTATGGGTTTGCTAGGTTTCCCTAGGTGCCGGCAGGGCTAGGGTTCAAAAACTACAGCTAGTCACTTTGCCAAAAAAGGGTCATTTTTCAATGCAAAATTGAGGTGTGACCATGTTGCGTTTTGCGCAGTTTCCTGTCGCGGGCACTAGGCTGACCCGCACAAGTGAGGTACCATTTTTCTTGTAGGACTTTGGGGAATGCGGGGTGGGTGGATATTTGTGGATCCACGCAGATTCCAGAACTTTCCATCACAGAAATGTGGGGAAAATGTGTTTTTTTTGTCAATTTTTTACGTTTGCAAGGGATTCTGGGTAACAGACCATGGTGGGAGGCACTCAAGTCACCCCATCCTGGATTCCCCTGGGTGTCTAGTTTTCAAAAATATATAGGTTTGCTAGGTTTCCCTAGGTGCCGGCAGAGCTAGGGTTCAAAAACTACAGCTAGACTCTTCGCAAAAAATGTGTAAATTTTCAGTGTGAAAATGTGGTGTGTTCACCTTAGGTTTTGAGCCACTTCCTGTCGTGGGCACTATGTCTACCCACACACGTGAGGTACCATTTTATCGGGAGACATAGGGTAGTTCAGATTTGTAAAGCAACTGTAATTACCTATTGATTTTTGATGCATTTTTCCCTTCCAAATGAAAGACATTGAGTAAAAAAAAAGTCATTTTGAAAAATGACCAATAATTGTCATGCAAGTATGAGTATTCCCAATTTCGAAAATGTGCAAATATGCACTGTTTCTAAACTCTGTAATTTGTTCCCATTTCAGAAATACATAGGTGTCTTTCATACCAATTTTTCCATGTATACATTTTCACACTATAATTGCTATATACCCGGAACTAAAAAAAAAAACATTACAAAATGCTGCTCAGTTTTTTGCTCTGGGTTCGTTGCGCTCTTGGTGAACCTACAAGTCCTATATATCCCCACAACCAGGAAGGTCCAGCGGATGTATTGGTACATTGCTTTCTAAGAGATGTCATAATTAGAAGAAGTTACAGGTGAAAACGTTGACACAAAAGGCTGCTTTTTTCAACTAATTTTAAATTTTTCCTGTATTTAACTGTTAGTTTCTATAAAGAAACCTTGATGGATCTACACAAATGACCCCTTGCTGAATTCAGAATTTTGTCTACTTTTCAAAAATGTATAGCTTTCCAAGATCCATTATTGCTTTTCTACCCATTTCTACCATTATCTGGAAGGAGGTTGAAAGCACAAAAAATTGCAAAAATAGGGTATGTCCCAGAAAAATGTCAAAACTGTGTAAAAAAAGTTCGATTTCTGACAAAAATCTGTCATTCCCTAAAAGCTGGAGAAATGGTGATTCTAGCCCCACAAACCCTTTTTTTGATATCATTTGCAGAGAAAAACCCAGATGCTTTCATTTGCAGCCACTTTTCCCCATTTTTCACAAAAAAAAGAAAATTTTGCTGTATTTTGACTAAATTCTGGAAACCCTCTAGGAGAATCCACAAACCCTGGGTACCTTTAGAATCCGCATGATGTTGGAAGAAAAGGACGCAAATTTGGCGTGGATACCTAATGTGGTCAAAAAGTTACAGGGGCCTAAGCGCGCACTACCCCAAATAGCCCAAAAAAGGCTTAGCACAGGAGGGGAAAACGCCTAGCAGCGAAGGGGTTAAGAGTCTGAATGAAGAATGTAAGGTTTCATTATCATACTGTTCACTCACTACCAGCAAGAATCTGGAGTTGAGTAGTTTTTGAGGAGCTTGCAACAGTTTAGTGATGTCATTACAGCAGGTTTGTGAGTTTAAGTGAGTGGTATAAACCCATTTGCTGATGCATTGTCATACCCATTTTAAAACGTTAGTCCAATATGCGACTAGCTATATGTTGAGCCAAACACATGCATGATTTCAAGGACATCTGAAGCTAGTTTTGAATCAAGATGGACTTCCCACAAGTTGAAAATACACACAGTGAACATGTTTTTGCATACAGCCTAAAGGTAGAGAGTCATTTGAACTAATGTTTCTAATAAAGAAGCACTAGGAGCTTCAGGAAGGGAAGTGAATCATTGCAGCAATGAACAAGTTGTCCACATTAATTTTGCAGAGGGTGCCTACATGCACAAAGGAAGTTAAATGGATGTAGAAAGGCTATTCTCTTCACCTTGACTCTTTCTATACATGAGGTTAATCTTTAAAACAGCAGGATGGAAACAGTGGTAATGTTGTAGTAACCAGATAGACTTAATTTCCTTTTTGAATTAATTACATGACGATGCCAATTAAGGCCTGACCTCCCATTCTCAGGTGCTTCTATAGGTTTGCGGTTGTGCCTTTATGAAATCACTGTCTACAATATATTGTACTTGTTTGAATATAGAAACAATAAATGTACCTTGTTGTTTCCCCTTAGTAGTAGAACAAATTTTATAGTATTAAATATGGATTTACCGCAGACTAAACAAATATACATTGCATCATTACGTTCTTTGACATGCCGATTTAAATATATGAAGGCCATTAACCAGTTATTCATGGTTTTTTGTTATTATGGATTTTTTAAAAAAATATTTCCATGATGAAAACAATCATTTTACACACCTGGTCCTCAATAATAATAAACCGATAGCTAAACCATGCTTTTTATTTTCCACCTTCATTTCTCGATCTGAAAGACTGTGCAGGGAATATTTATTTATATAAATTATTGAGGGTGGCACATCAAGATATGTTTAAATGGCATTTCTGCTTGGAAATGTTTAACTATATGTATGGAGTTTGTTCATGAAAAAAAGGAAGTGTGAAGAAATTCAATTTTCAATCAATGACCCTGTTCCCCTTTGTTGATTCCAGTGTAGTAAACTGTGAGTGTGCCTGGTGTTTTTCTGAACCCAAATACACAGTGTAGAATTCGAAGTCAAAGAAGTACTGAAAACATTTTACTACTTTAGACCTCCATCTCCATTCCTATACAAAAAGGTATATATAGTAACAGGGATTGTAAAAATAAACGTATAACTAACCATCATTCTACTAACCAGGACGCTTAAAATCCAGATTAATCATGACTGTAAAGGCATAAGTGGCCCCCCTTCTCTTAAGCAAATTTCTACCTCTGAGACTTTATGATGAAAAATTATGCTCTGCCCCTGTAAGAAGTGTTTTTATATTACTGTTGTAGATGCTATCTTATGTAGCACCATTAGATTGCATTACAGAAAGTAATGTATCCTTTTCGGGGTAGGCAACTGTGCAATTTTTTCTATTTCATCCAGAGAGAAAAACTTAACATTAAATGTCCTAATAATCTAAATCCTGCCCATCAATTAAAGCTGACATAATTAGGAATCACTTTCCAATAACTCTTTGAAGCATAGTTTCAAACCTGAAATTAACCTATAAATGTATAGTTGATAAAATGTAATGGGAAAGCTATTTAATCCAGATGCTGTTCGAACTCTTATGTTTAATTGCAAAGGTCCATCACATTAGGCATTCCTGGGAAACAGGCTATTTGGCACTTCAATCCTAATTTACTCAGTTTGGTACACAGCTAAGCAATACTGATGTTTCCTGACAGTGCCAAACCTGTGAAAACCACCTTCCTTCTATTATTCTTTCACTGAAAATTCCAAACCACTACACAACACTGTTACTTTAGAACAGAAATTTAGGCTCACATACTCTCAAATGTAGACCAGGGCGGTGCTCTACTAGCTGGCCTCTCACAGTCTACCTTACTTGCCTCAAGGCCATTCAACATGAAGCAGGCCATCCCATCAAATAAGCAAACAAATGGGAATTTAGGCTCACATACTCTCAAATGTAGACCAGGGCAGTGCTCTACTAGCTGGGGTCTCACAGTCTACCTTACTTGCCTCAAGGCCATTCAACATGAAGCAGGCCATCCCATCAAGTAGGCAAACAAATGGGAATGCATAAAACTAATTCTTAAAGCTCTTTGCTGGCTTTCACTGAAAGTCAGAATAAACCTTTTGAAAAATAAGTTCCACACCATAGGAAGAGAAGAATGAAACACTGACCTTCTGGAAACACTACAATCTAAAACCCTACATTTTCAGAATACTGCATCCAGTTAACAAAAAATATAGGTGCTATCCACCTGAAGAACTCGAGACAGCCCTTCCTTCAGATGTATTCTGAATAACGGAGAGCTTAAGAAACTGAGATGTAAAATATTTCCAGAATGGAATGCATTCTAGAAAAATTCTGAATATCAGGTTTTCAGAAAACTTTTGAAGGATAAAAGCTGTTTCAAAACAATTCTTACACCACAACCTGAACCTGTTTTCCATACCTTGTTGCTTCATCCTCTTCTTTCTAAAGCCTTTCGATTCCCAAAAATGAATATCTGTGCGGTACACTTATAATTGATGAGAAAATGCTAGTTACACACATATTAGCTTAACACATGTCCATATACTCTGTTCTCATCGATCATTTACATTTTCCTTCTTGTGTTGCTTTTTAATTTTACTTCTAATCCTAAATCTTGCCTATGCGGAATATTTCATTCCCTGCAGCAATTGAAACAATTCTTCAGAGGATATACACATTAAGTACTTCCCAATAAGCCTCTGCGCTTTCTAAAATGCTTTTTAAATAGCTCAATACTCCTTCTCGCTTCCTTGGAAACAAATTGTCTAGCTTTTGTTTACTTCACAACTGAAATTCAGAAACCGTTATGCTAGATTTTAATCGATATTAACATTCTGAAAGACTTATCCAGTAATATTCTTCTTATATTGCATAACAATTGTTGTGGCAGTACACAATCGCACATCCTAATAGGGGTAAATGTTCCATTATAAGAATCAATCACCATATATAAATAAATGTTAAATGTTTTCTCATTTCCACAGACATTCTAGTTTCAAAGGAAATAAAAACACCTATGATATATATTTACTTGCGTGAAAAAGATCCGCTTTCTGCTTAACCTTAATCATCTAGCTGTTAACTACTCTCATGTTAATCATGTATTCCTCCTAATCAATAGACTTGAATTTATATACTCCTACTTTGATTATTTTGCTGAATCCTGTAATACGCATGTGCCCTTTTTAGTGTGCACAAACACTTATTACTACTTCAACTGTGAACAGTATTTCTGCCTAGAATTACCATTTGTTACATATGAAGTTGTATTTATATTAGATATCTATAACTTGTTTGTAATATAACACGTTAGGTTCCAATAACATATTGCACCCATGCAACATAACTTTAACTACCATAAACTACAAGCACAATCCTTCTTCCCTTCTACCACTATTTTTACAACAGATAAAGGGTTTTGCTTTTGCAAAAAGGGAACTTCAACTTTCTCTTTCTTTACACATTTAAAATGTTTCTTCCATTGAACAGCTCTTAAACAGCTTCAATACTCCTCAATAAATAATAAATGTGATCCACAATGCTTATATTTAAGGATGTTCAAATTAGTGATGGTTTCAGAATGACAATATCAACACACCACGAACAATAAACAAACAATGGTACTATGTATAAGGTGAATGTTTAAAATATTTAGAAATATCAACATATCAGCCTACTATTTATTACATATAACGTAGAGTTACAAAGAGGCAAGGAAAATCATTTCACAGCATGATTATGCTTCCTAAATACCTGTTTTGTTGACTTATCTCATTGTAGTATATTTAGGAAAGTTGCAAAATTACAAACAATTACAACTTTGATATTATATTTTAAAGGCTTGACTTTTTTATGCATTTGATGATACCTCCAGTCTTCTGTTGGTTTGAAAACATCTAAATTATCCTGCTGGTCATGAGACCACCATGGAAGTTTCTGTATTATCGTCATAGGTACATAAACTTGGAACTTATTGTGCTAATGAGCCACTTTCAGTAATGAGAGTGAGGAATTAGATTTGGTGTCTTAATCTACACTTTATGAATTATTAATGATATACCCACAAATTCACTAAAATATCTATGTCTCTCATTACTGCCCAGCAATAGTGACTGACGGTGATCTTTGAAAATGCTGGGTGTTAATACCTGACAGAAAAAGAAAGAACAAATGAGTGAAATGAGTGAGTGTAATTTACTGAAGGCCATATTTTGATGGTTCTCCCCCTGAGAAAATAAATGACAAGCACTGCTCACTGGTGCATTTAACAGCATGTTCTTCACAAACATGTGCAAAAATTTTGAGGTTTTGAAATATACATTCAAATTAATGTGAACAATGAGTGCAAAATAATATATTTTTTCAGGACAACTCCACAAGAAATTGAATATATAGAGTGAATGATTATGCACTGTCACATAACCGTTCATTTTTTCCCCAAAATGTATATAGCATCTTTCTCCACATAATTTGAAATTCTGACCCTTCAATGTAGATATTCAGTTATGTTATGAATGAGTTTGTAATTGGAAGAGGCTAGATGGGAATATTAATCTTACTATCCCGGGCTAAGGACACCAGGGCTAGATACAGGTTCATGGAGTAAAGCCTCAGTTTTATTACATAGAGCTTACAGGTTGAGATAGGTCTGCTTCAGATAGCTGTAGTGATATTATTATTAAAGCTTTGTCAAAACAGATCATATCCTGCCTTCATACAAGCCATGAAATTAAAGCTGTAGTGGTGGAGCACTGTGAAGGGTCAAATTCAAAGATGGCGTTGCTCCGGCCCATTTTAGTATCTGGCAATTATCTACTAGAACCCACTCTGGTCGGATGGAACTTTTTACTTGCCCAATAGCATGGAGGGAATAAACACAATTATCAGAAAATGCTGTCCGCAATTTGTCATAATCAAGGACTCGAGACTTAATCTCTTGGCTCTCTGGCTTTTATTATCAGCATAAAGATTTGAAGATACAAACTCCTCAATACGAGGCACAACAAATACATAGGCACTAACACAAATGCTACTCTACGAAGAATCCGCATACGGCTAAAAATAACTAAAAGCACAATTTCTAAAAGCATGAGGTAGAAAACTACCAAGCCAATGTCGATATTAGGGACACTGAACCATACCATCTCTGTCCCTACTCTGTACTAGATGACATCCCTACTTAGCAATCCCTTGAGACCCTTAATCGAGTAAAAGGTGTCAGAGTGAAACTTCCTAAGAAGTCTTCACTTAGAGAGCTTGTTCTAAGTTGCCCCCTCTAGCTCCTCGCCTAACTCTTCTCGGCTCTGGGCTGCTCTGCTCTGTCTCCACCCTCGGGGCGCTTTCCCTAATACAGAACCCCAAATCCCAGAACACGCCCTTTTGCACCTCCTCTTCCTCCGGGTCGTCTTTCAGTAATTTTCCACAGAGCGCTGTCCAGTTTCATCGTCCATCAGCTTGGCCTTGAGTCCCAGACACCGTCCGCACTAGGAGTTACGATTGGCACATTCCAATGCACTCCCATGTCTGGCTTTAACTACATAAGTCAATTCGTGAACAAAGAACTTCTCTACTAACGAGCAACTGTCCTTGCACCTGGGGTGAGATCATGCAAGGCAGACATACTTCGCATCTTTTAACTTTGCAATTTACTACAGCCTAAAACCTCTACTGGAATAAATCCCTTTTGGCCTATTGCCCTCGGCCAACATAAGAAAATAACAGGCCTTTCGCCTCAACGATATATGTGAATTCTGGCCACTACTTCGGTTACACAAGCATGTCTAAATCACAGTATTGACATTTACGTCTTTCTTTTCATGTACGTCTAAACTAAACAGTCTACATGCACGTATTCTAGGCTACACATTTTAACATCACATTGCGTTCAAGTAAACTAAACTCTATGCATTCTCTAAACCTATTCACAGCATCATGGTACATTGCTAACACTTCTAAATTACATCGATACAGCTTATACATCTCTTAATACATTTCGCACACATAATACCTGAGTACATTAGATTATATGCGGGTGCCGACTAACAGTGAATATAACGCACCCCTACAATTTTCAACCTTTTTAGCGCTACATCAGCGTCAATGAGTTATGAGAAGGGAAGCGGGGTCCCGGGAGCAGAAGTGTACTATTACTGCATTGTGATGTGCTGATCTTTGAAGAGGTTCATCTAAAACTCTTTCCTATATTGGAGCAGGGATAGGGTGGTTCTAATGGATACAAGGATGTTGTTTCAGACACTGTGCATAGATGTAGAAGGTTTTGTTTCCCTTTTTTACAATTCTGTAACTCAAGTCTGATGGTATCGTGCCTGTGGGTGTGGCTAGATATAATTACCTTGTTATCCACATAAGCAGGGTTGATGTGATAGTTTTGTAAATGAGGTAGCTGGTTGTGATGTTGGCTTGGACTGACAAGAAGTGTCCACTAAAGTTAGATCAGGATGGGGGAGGGGGTTGTGATCAGATTTCTTCAGGCCCTATATGAGATGTGTTGCGGTGGGGGGAGGCATTCACACTATCTACATTGAGAGTAAAATGGCCTGAACATCCATTTGAAAGATAAATAAATAAATAGAATAAATAAAGTTGGTTTCTGAAAGGAACAATTTTACTTTCATAAATGGAGAGAGTTTGCACCAGGCAATAATTTGTTGGGAGCATAATCTTTCCAGTTTTGGGAAATACAGATATTTTACCATGCCATTGAAAAAATAAGATCTATTTCCCAAAACAAAATATTGCCTAGTTCTTAAACAATGCATATTATTTTCAAAGTAACAAAATGTCATTGTTAGCAAGCACATGCCTGGTTCTTAAATAACATCTTGTCATTTTCACAACACATTAAATGTGGATAGATTACTAGCTTCCTGGCCATTTAACACCATCATCAGCATCTTTAAATCTCAGGATTCCATTTATTTGACAGGCATTGGAGATGGCCAGAATTATGTCAAGTATGAACATATTAAGCCATGAGTGGACATCAATGTGCTGGAGCAGCCATAATGTTATAAAAAATCACAATAAAGTAAAGAGCCACTATAATGTATCAAGATTGAGCCTCTGTCATGTAAGGGATAACCTGCATGTTACCAAGAATGCCCACAAAAGGTAAAGGTTGTTATTCTATTATGTCGGAATAGTCGAAATGTCAAGAATGAAGCCCACACTATGTCAGAAAGTGCCATCATCATCACAGAGGTAGCCAGAATGTCACCAATAATTGAATACTGGGCACAAATATCCTTAACATCAACAAGAATGATGCATACAGTATTTCACAGAAGGGCGCCTGTTATTTAAGAGATAACCAGAATGCACTCACACAACTACCACAAACAACGCTTACTGGTTTGCACTTTCTGCACTACCGTAACTTCTCTAGGCAAGGAACTGACCAACAGTTGAATCAGATGACATGCTAAGCAGGCGCCCCATCTACCTTTTCTTCTATAGCTTGGCTTTAGATGGTGGCACGTAGCACATTTGAGAAAAATTGAATGTATTGTTAAGCCCGGGATATAGCAGTATATGTACTATAGACTTGGTCTGTGTGAGGGGAGTAAAAGTTAAATAATCTCCTCTGGCATAAGCAATCTCTGGCTTAATGAAGCCCTCTCACACCCGCTCCCCTGTGCGTCTGATACACGGCTTGTGCTATTAATGAACTTGCAGCAGCAAATAAAAAACAGAAAACGGACTCATTCTGTAGGTATCTTCAGTTTTCACCTCTGCAGCTCGAGTCAGCTTTTCCCTGTGCACAAACTCCTTTTGTGGGCATCAACTACTTAACAATTCCAAATTAATAACACACATTTCTTTTCACTCTGCCTCTGTTTCTCTTTTTTCTCTGCCTCGCTTTTGCGCCACCTTTTTATATCTTCCTCTCTACCTTAGTATCGCTCTCTGTCTCTGTGGGTGTGTGGCTGGTCACCAACTGTATTGATTGCTCTCTGTTCATTTTTTATATCTTCAAATATATATGACTTGTACTTTTATGTCAGTCTGCGTTTAATGTGTTTTCCAATCGCAGCATTGCTCTGTCAGGACCTATGAGCAGAATCCAATTTTCTGGGTACTATCTTACACCCTGAACATTTCAATGATCATACAAACAGAAAGGCAACACCACTATTTGTTTATGAAACCCTAAAAC
Source organism: Triturus cristatus (assembly GCF_964204655.1). Classification (NCBI taxonomy): domain Eukaryota; kingdom Metazoa; phylum Chordata; class Amphibia; order Caudata; family Salamandridae; genus Triturus; species Triturus cristatus. Next base: position 1,119,358,589 of record NC_140592.1, read on the forward strand.
CCTTCAATCTTCCTAATCCATATTTGGTATTTTCATTAATGGAGAGCTTAAGGTGATGTATACTGTAAACCTATGGCATGCTTTGCCTTACAATACCTTCAAAGTTCAAAATCCTAAGATATTGTTTCCATTGCAAATTGGGCGAACAGGAGGAAGTTTACATTTGACTAGTGTTTGTTTTCTATTCGTGTGCTTTGAAATGCAAGAATTCAAGTTCTAAAATATTCTATAAATAGCTCCGTCTGCTCAGGTCTTTATCTGCTTGAACGGCACGTGAGATATGGTTAAAGCGAGGAGACATTGGGCGCTCCTGGCCACTGAAGGGTGTGTGGTGTTTCGGAAATGGCTGTGTGACTGCCGAGATATTACACGGATTAGGCTTTCAGCAGGCGAAGGGACGTTTCTGAAATCACCGATCGCTGCCATTACGTGTCACTGCAGACGGCCGAGGGGCAGCGGCTTGTCTGTGGCTTTTCTTTGATTATAGGGCCTCGGGTCTACGTTACGTGTGAAAATATGCTGTTGCTTCAGCGACAGATTGTACAGTGCTGAGGTCGCACCTATCCCCTCCGTTATGGCTCAAAGACCCTTCCATGCACGGATTCCATTTGCAGGAGGTGGTTTGTCTGAACAAGACAGGAAAAATATCCAGCAACAGTGACGCTGATTGCAAACAGAAACATCTGGCTTCCGGGATGAGATTCAAAATGAATTAAAGTGAAAGATGACGTGCTCAATGACGTTTCACGTGTGAACAAATGAGTATAGAAAGGAAAAGATGCCAGATTTTTTTTAAATTATAGACTTATTTATGAGTTGTATGCAGTGAGAACATGGACAGACGTTGGTAGAGTGTTTAAAAAAGAAGAAAGAATCTCAAGAGAAAAGGAAGAGACCTCAACAATAGCAAGAACATTGTCAAACAAACCTTGCCAATACACGTTGCAGGAAATCCGAAATGGGATATTCTGCTTGAAAGACAACACCAGCAGGACAAAAAAAGCAGGGAATATTAATAGATGTGAGACTGAAAGGTTTAAGAGAAGCGGTGAAAAACATAGGGAGGTTGAGGTGGTAGTGGGGAGGAGGCAGAAGAAACTATAGAAAACACAGCTCTAATACTTCTAAGAGAGAGAGGCAAATAGAGGGAGGAAAGCAGAGAGATAGAAGCCAGAGAATAATGGGGGCTGAAGTAGAGAGAGTAAGAGCGGGAGGCAGGCATCCAAAATAAATGTCACTGGTGCCAGACAGCAAGAGTCATTAGAAGAAGAGAAGTTTCATTTCCTTATTAAAGTTTCCAGGCAACTGGAACATGCACAGGCCTGAAGGCTGAGAGTTCCAATAATACTCACACTGCCTGAAAATGACTTTGCCACTGTAAGTTCCTTTTAGAAACCTCAAGGTTGTGAGACAAGTTTCAATATTCTATAGCCCTGATTATAAGTCATGTGGAGTGGAATGATGGCCTGGTGTGTGTTCCTGCATCACACACGAGAACCAATATTACTGACCTAAAGTCCCAGCAGGTAAAACTGCATGAGGCTTTGACTGCAATAAACCCCCCTGTCCCTAACAAGCGACAAAGCCCCCCCTACCAACACTAGTCTTCCCTTTCCCAACCCTTCCCCACCAACCACCTCGCCCTGGAAGGAGGCCACTGCTCCTCTGCGCCACTTGCTCGTTCCCTTTCCCATCCATTCCCCACCGCGGTCCCCACCGACCACCCCGCCCTGGAAGGAAGCCACTGCTCCTCTGCGCCACTTGCTCGTTCCCTTTCCCATCCATTCCCCACCGCGGTCCCCACCAACCACCCCGCCCTGGAAGGAAGCCACTGCTCCTCTGCGCCACTTGCTCGTTCCCTTTCCCATCCATTCCCCACCGCGGTCCCCACCAACCACCCCGCCCTGGAAGGAAGCCACTGCTCCTCTGCGCCACTTGCTCGTTCCCTTTCCCATCCATTCCCCACCGCGGTCCCCACCAACCACCCCGCCCTGGAAGGAAGCCACTGCTCCTCTGCGCCACTTGCTCGTTCCCTTTCCCAACCATTCCCCACCGCGGTCCCCACCAACCACCTCGCCCTGGAAGGAAGCCACTGCTCCTCTGCGCCACTTGCTCGTTCCCTTTCCCATCCATTCCCCACCGCGGTCCCCACCAACCACCCCGCCCTGGAAGGAAGCCACTGCTCCTCTGCGCCACTTGCTCGTTCCCTTTCCCAACCATTCCCCACCGCGGTCCCCACCAACCACCCCGCCCTGGAAGGAAGCCACTGCTCCTCTGCGCCACTTGCTCGCAGCAGGTTAGAAAAGGGAGTTTTAAATGCAGCAGAACAAGGAAAATCCTGCCGAACCCTGCACAGTAATGCTGCGTCCACACAGTAAGTTCCGTATTCCAAGGTGTCTAACTTGCAATTACTGTAACTCCACGCAGAGATACCTATTGGAAATGGCATTTGTGGCGCCTGCGAAACCTGCCTGGGATTCGGTCTAACTTATATTCAGGGCCCGTGTAAAAGTCTCGGCTCAGCAGATATTTTGAATTTCGATGATAACTATACAGGAGAAAATGTGTGTGGAGACCTGCGAGCGACCCTGTCTGTGTCATAGTGTGCCCCAGCTTCTTGGTCGAGTAGGAGCCATTATCTTTTTAAAGGTATAGCTCTCCATTTACTTATAGAACGGGAGCATAGTTCAAACTATTAACACCAAACGAAGAAGGCCCTCGCCTCTTCTAAGGTCGGTAAAGGTTCGAACACATGGTGACAGCATTTATCAAGAGACGGATTTAGTATAAATTAAAAAATACCTGCAATAAAGTGTGTATACTGCATCCCCTTATTACACAAACTCCAAGAGTAATACTACCTCTGCTCTGTGTGCCATTTGCAGACATTTTCATGTCTGTAGAAGCATCGGTCCGCCAGATGCAGCGGCCTCCATCTGTAATGCTGATTTCAGAGGAGTGGTACCACTCGGGAATATTGCCCGCCAGATGAATTGAGCAGCAGTCAGTATCGAGGCGGGTACCAACCGTAGTTGGGGGTGCACGTTCGTGGAGGATCGCATGAGTACTAAAAGGCTGGCAACCATCCTTCCGCTCATTATGACACCTGCCTGTAATAGATTTCATAAACTGCAGCCAGAATTACCAATTCAGCTGGATTTGGTATTACCAGGTGCAGTGTCACCGCTTCCATCTGAGGGATAACGTGGCAATACCAGAGTATATCCCTCTTTATTGCTAAAGAGCCCACACATGTTTCATTTGTCCACACTGAATGGTGTCTGGTTTTACCTGCTGAAAACTGTGTCCATAAAAACCTGTGAATGCCTCAGTTACCACAAAACTTGGAATAGCAACTCGGGCACAAACGCTCAACTGTTCTTTAATTGATAATTCCGTGGGTCTCAAAACCCCCATAGTGACTGCTTAACACAATATTGCTGTCCCATGGTGTGCAGTGACGTACTAGCAGTGTAGAAAAAGTGTTCCTACCTCAAACATTTTACACTGTTTTCATAATGAACAGTAACATAGTGGAAGTATTATTGGTGCAATGAATCCAGTTAATTAGTGGCTTTGCTTAACATATACATTGTTTTCATTAACTTCCCCGTGTAATTTGTTTATTTGTGCATTCCTTTCAATAAACACTCACTTGGTTCATTAATCTCTCTTAAAATAGAACCCCAAACTAAGTTCAGTTGTGATATATAATATTGCTAATGTAGCTGTTGAGTACATTTGGTAGCTGGTTTAGTAACACACAAAGGGCCAGAATGCTCAGTGTGTGCGTCAGTACCGTTGTTATGCCTCTGGTGTCATGATGTAACACACCCTTGACTGCATGAATCAATCAATCAATCAATCAAACATTTGTAGAGCGCACTACATACCCGTGAGGGTCTTAAGGTGCTGGGGGGGGGGCGCTACTGCTCGAATAGCCAGGTCTTGAGTAGCCTCCTGAAGGTCAGCAGGTCTTGGGTCGGTCGTAGGCTTAGTGGGAGGGTGTTCCAGGTCTTGGCGGCGAGGTGGGAGAAGGATCTCCCGCCGGTGGTTGTTCTTTGGATGTGCGGGATGGTGGTGAGTGCGAGGTCGGCGGAGCGGAGCTGGCGGTTGGGGATGTAGAAGGAAAGTCGTTTGTTGAGGTAGGCTGGGCCAGTCTTGTGGAGTGCCTTGTGTGCGTGGATGAGCCTCTTCCAATCTAAATGAAGAAACAGCTTCTGCTTCCATCACATAGTCATAAAAATATTCATTGGCATCAGCTTCTGTCCCAGGACACACTTCACACCCTAGAGTGCTCTGCCCCTCGGGTACCCCTCCTTCGGCTGCAGGGTGTCAAGGCATCCTTTTGGGAAGCCTATGGCCACTTGTGAGAGAGGGACAGGGTAATCCCAGCGGGCGAACAGTGCAACAGTTTCTGGGATGAGTTACTAGCATCATCTAAGTATATCTTTAGAATGCTATTGCATCTCTGCAGTTGCTGTGGTCTCGTTCTCTGTTTCCGTTTTGTGGCTACCAGTGCTGGTATGAAGCAGCATATCTAAATGTAACAATCGCCTCTGACTGCTGTGATGGTGAAAGACCTGAGCTGTGTTTAAAATACTAAATCAGACATTGTTTTCTGCTACCGTAAAACCTCATGGATTGTCACAAATTGAAATGCAGCTGAATAGGCACCAATTAAAAATAAATTGTGGTACAGAGCATTCTGTTTACAGTGAGCACAGAACATTAAGAAATAGATCTGAAGGACCGCACCTTGCCTCCACACGTCCTCGGAGAAACCACTGTCGCTCTGAACGGCATCACAAAATCAGGGACACAGGTGCCGCTCTCCTGGCCACCCTCATGTGCACCACAGCTCTTTCAGCGGTGCCCTGCTATTCATGGAGTACAACAAGGAGGACATATGTAAATTATTGAGCCATGCTAGGGCTTTAGCTGTGCTTTTCTGCCCGGAAGTATTTTCACTGAAGTCGTAGCTGATGCAGCTGGCAGATGTTTCCTTTTGCCTTTTCCTTTGCTTTTGAATAATCAGGTCACCCAGTCCTTGTGGAGCAACATCAATTCTTCCCATGTGGACCATGTAGGAGGCTGGCACACTCTTTTCTCATGTAGCACCTTCATCTGCTTGCCTTGCCCTCCCTCACCACGGTTCCTAGCAAGAGCACATGGAGTGAGATGGGGTGGCCTCTGTGGGTCCTGAAGTTCATGGTCAAGATGGTGAGATGCTGGGGCTCCCTAGTAGTGGTGATGTGCTCTCCTCAGCTCAAGCCTGTGACAGCATGACCTTTGCAGGTGTACTCTATGTAATATGGGAGACCCAACATCCAAGCATACACAGAGAGGTAAATTGAAGACCACTAGTCGCGATGAGGGAATTTATGTCCCAATAGACCCCAATGCTCAGAAAGGATGGACCAGATTGGTTGTGCACAAGCAGCTGGTTTAAATAGGGATATCTCTGGCCCCCATGGGCTGTTTTGAAAAGGCTGTGTGACCTTTGACTTCTGGTTGTGTGACTCAGCCACGCAGAGTGTTGTTTACGGTCTCCTGTAACATTTTAAAATATTTTCTTGGTGGATTGAAACATGATTTCAAATGCATCTTATGAGCCCCTGGACACTACTCCTATCTCTTTGCCTGTGGCAAGTGCTGATAGGCTCTGAATTTACCCTCCCGCTCAGCCTATTGGGAGTTAAGTGACATTGAGTCTTTTTGCAGCAGCACCCCGTGGTCCTCTAAGACCTCCCAAAGCACTCAATGCCTTCAGTCACTTGCAGTGTACTTGTTTCTCCAGGTGATACCTGGGGTACCTTTGTTGGGCAACCACAGCGTGAGCAACCCAGAGAAGTCCAGGGGACTTCAACCCAGAGATCCACTTTTTATAGATCATCCAGACTGTGTGGGAAGCCTCGGGAGAGAGTGCCTACCAGAGAGTAAGGTTACAAGTGTAGAATGGGTAATTTAATTACAGACCGGGTTCCATCCACACATTTGGCCAGTTGCCTTTTCTCATTTGAGTCCCACTCCGCTCAGTCTGCTCCTTTGTGGAGGTGTATTGAATCGACGTGTTGAGTTTTGGATTATGGGCGTCCATACCTATTGGAAACGGCCCTTTTTGCAGGGTTATCCCCAAATCTTTCACTTCTTCCTCCTTTGTTTTTCCTGACCTGTGGTTGTTGGCTATAGGACTCTGGGCACTTTGCCACTGCTGATCAGTGCTAAAGTGCATATGCTCTCTGTGTAAATTGTTATGGTGATTGGTTATCCATGATTGGCATATTGTCTTACCAGTGCACTGAGTGTGCCAGGGCTGGTAATTCAAATGCTACTTGTGGGCTTGCAGCACTGATTGTGCCACCCACATGAGTAGACCTAAAAGAGGTCTCAGGCCTGCCACTGCCGTGCCTGTGCACAGTTTGTTAACTGCCATGTCAACCTGGCCAGTGTACCCACTTGCCAGGCCTTACCCTTCCCTTTTCTTACACATAGGACACCCCTATGGTAGGCCCAAGGTACCCCCATGGGCAGGGTGCAGTGTATGTGAAAGGTAGGACATGTACTAGTGTGTGTAACATGTCCTAATAGTAAAATACTGCCAATTTCGTTTTTCACTATGGAAAGGCTATCTTGCCCATAGGACAGAATGGAGAATGCTGTGTAACATGTTTACCTGCATATCTTCCCATAGGAGTGAGATAGACACTTGAAGTCTGGTATCCCTAAACTCAGAATTTAATAACACATCTTTTAGGAAGGATGTTTTTTAAATCCCATGTTTGAGAATAGCCCTTTTAGAAAGTGGCTATTTTCTTGTTCAACCTTTCTGTGTGCCTCTGCCTGTTTGTGGATTGACTGTCTGGTTTGAGAGTGACATGGGATGGGGAGGCTCCAGGAGTCTGGGTGAGTCAGCACTAGGTTGAATAGGTCAATCTGCATTTGGAGTGGTGGGAGAAGTAGCACCTGGGCTTAAATAGGGATGTGCCTGCCTTCCACAATGCTGGCTCCACCTCCTGCGGTGCATCTGATGACCCTGGCCCACACTAACAAAGGAAGAAGTGGTGCACTGGCAGACTGCACCCAGAACTGGTTTGGACTGGGTCCAGGACCCCTAACACATAGAGAACAAAGACTTTTGGGGTATACATACTAGAGCTGAAACCCCTGAAAGTCAAGACTACTTCGTGATCAAGAGGAACCTGTTGCCAAAGAGGACAGCTGAAGAGACTGAGGAGAAGTACTGACCTTGCTGTGTGTCTGGGGTTGGCCTGAAGTTTACTGTTTCTGTTGAAGAGAGGCCCAAGGGACTTTTCTGTGTGCTGTGGCCCCCTGCCTGAAGAAGGACTTTGCTGTGTGCTGTGTCCATCTGAAGAAATGTCTCCAAGGGCCTGAGAAGAGCTGGCCTCCTGTTTTTAAAGTCCCAGGAACAAAAGGACTTCACCCCAAGCTTCCCTGAACTTCCTTGCTGGGAGTTCTAACCTACCAGGAGGGCCTGTAACTGTGTGTGAGGCCTTTTTGCTGTTGGGAGCTGGAAGCGCGACATAACGAGGGAGAAGCGTGTCGCCACCGCAGCCGCTGCTGTCGCATCACTAAGGAAATGTGGCCCAGCTGCCGCTGTTCGCCGTCACATCACTGGATAAGCGTGTCGCAGGGCCGTCGCATCGCTGAGAAGCGTGTTGCTGCTGTTCGCCGCCGCATCACCAGAAAAGCGTGTCGCAGGGTCCGTCGCATCTCTGAGGAAGCGTGCCACCGCTGCTGCTGATCACCGTCGCATCACCGGAGAAGCATGTCGCACGGCCTGTCGTGGCTCAGGAAACCACCGATTTCACCGCACGGTCGTCAGGCATGCAGGCATGTCGCATCGCATCAAAGGCGACATTTTATCGCAGCGGATCGTCGCAACGCATTGAGGCGCCATCTTGTCATATCGGAACCGGAGCACAGGAAGAATCCATGCATCGCCTTCTCTGCGACCCTTTTGTTTGTTTCGCGTGCATCCCAGGTACTTTGAGACTAAGTGTAGCATTTATTATCTACAAGTGTATTTTGCAACAACCTTTTAAAACACATTTTACTAAGTATCTGTATGTTGGATTTGTGTCGTTTTGGTCTTGTGTAGTTTATATAAAGATATTTTATTTTTCTAAACTGGTGTGGTGTCCATTTGTGGTGTTTTCACTGTGTTACTGTGAGTGTTGGTACAAATTCTTTACACATTGCCTTTGGGATAAGCCTGTCTGCTCGTGCCAAGCTACCAAGGGGGTGAGCAGGGGTTATCTAAAGTGTGTATCCCCCTTACCCTGACTAGAAGCAAGGGTCCCTCTGCCAACTAGAGACCCCCAGTTCTAACAATACCCAATATGTAATTGCCACATTACCATTCTACTATTTACTGACAGTTCCTTGGGACAGTCCACAAGCCGGCCTACCCCCCCACAAACCATTCGGGGTATTTTCAAAATCACCCCACCAAAACTGTGTTCCCCCCTTCCAGCACTTTGAAGGAACTCCTGTGTTGATTGGTGTCTGCTCTCGCTTTGCCTCAGTGAGAATAACATGCATAGACATTTCAGATAGAAGCAGGCAATCACTTTATGTAGATTAATTCCCACCCCGATTTGAACTACCAGGTAGCCAACATAACAACTACATGCCACATCAGGGTAATTTGCAACCTGAATCTCAGGCAAGCAGTCCCTCTCTCATCCTCAACATTTGTGAAGACACATGTGCCAATTATTTTCAGATATAACCTGCATGAACACTCTTAGTCCAGCTAGGCAGTGAGGACCTTATTTGGAAGGTGGGCCTATTGGATACAGCTCAAAATAATTTCAGCAGAAGCTTCTGGTGGCTGAAATTTCATTAGGTGGACTCAATCACAGGAGAGATCCAAAAACCAAGGTTAAAAGAGCAACAATAAAAAAGAATTATGGGGTTATTTAGTGATTGGGTTAAAGAAGCAGTGCTGTAAATTGGTGGTCAGTCTCACCAAACCTATAATTCCTACACTCCATTTAGATCTAAGGGAGAAGCCGAGTTTCCGATGCTGGAGTTCTGAATGTTTCTGGTGTTGTAAACTACACACTATGTGGCTGCAGCCACGAGGACCTAGGTCATAGCTATGGTCACTGTGCAGTATTTGAGATAGGGTGACCATCAATAGATTTTTCTGCCCAGGACTGACATGCAAGGCATAAAAAACCTGGGAATCCTGGGCAAGGAGATCCCTCAATGAGCCAGTGAGGAATCTTCCTAGATATTGGGCCATTGATAGTTTTGCTTTTCAAGAATTACCTCCTGCATTGGAAATGTATTCCAGGAAAATAAAAATTTACCTACACAGGGGGTGGTGCTCTGAAGTGTTAGAGAGCCCTACCATACAGGTGGGTATCTCTAAATACAAAAGGTGATCACCGCCAGGGGAGCAGAGGCCATGACTTCAGCTGACCTGATAGGCAGAAGGACAACCCGTCACGGTCCAAATGACCCTGTGCACAATTGATGATGACTGCAGTTCTGAAATTGCACCTAGCTCAGAGATTTGCACCAAGAGTCAGCTAGTTAAACTTCATTTTTTAGTCCCATTTTCTAAAAATATATTGATGTGTCACCCATATAAATTGTGTTTGGTTTATCAGTGTTTGCAGATGGCCGAGTTAATCGAGTAGCTGAATGATATGAGGATAAAAGATGTCATAAATTAGTGGAATGTGGGGGCTATATATGATTGTGCATGCTGTTATCGCCATCGCATAATGATCCACTGTACATTCCTTTGTGATATATTGCATCCCGCTTTACACTGCCCTTTTCATAACTTTAAAACATGTACTTTGCAGGATGCACTCACATCAACAAAAATGATTTACTTTTTACTTATTATTCCACAATTCTGACGGTACATACTTTTCCAGCAACTACCCATCATAATTTTGATTTGCGGTTACTTATATTTTGATACCTCCACATTTGCATTTTTCATTATTTTTTTCCTGAAATGATAGTCCCTACTTTTACATATAAATATGTATTTGATAAATCGAAAAATTAATAATTACTTTTTGGAATTTAATTATGGGAAACAATTTGTGAAGAAATGTTGCCGCAGCAGTGTCACATGTTTGGCTGAAGAACGGGGCATCATTCTTCCATATAAATTACTTTCCTTGTGCCCTGGAGCATCAGAAAGTTGTACACCACCAATATATGGGGATTTATACATCTATTGGCCCTAGCATTCAGAAGCTTAGTTTCCTTAGCAACTGAAATGTCCCATGGTGCTTATACTGTCACTCAGCTGTACAAAGACCTTCTCAAAGAACTGCACACAGACAAGAACAGATACATGCCTGTATTCTGCTCAAATGTAGGTGATGATTGGCACTTAATGTCAGTTTTATATTAATCATTGATACAGTGCACAGCCAACAGTATTTATAATCAAGCTGATAAAGATTGTCATCAAAAGACTACTTGATATTAAATGGAGGATGACTTGGCATACCCAATGGGGAAGCACTTAAACTTTACTACAGAAATGAGTGATACTAAATATGTCAATGTGTGTGCGTGTGTGTGCGTGTGTGTGTGTGTGTGTGTGTGTGTGTGCGTGCGTGTGTGTGTGTGTGTGTGTATGTTTGTGGGCGCAGTGCCTTCTCTAGACACCATGTTTCCTAGACACCGAATGCACAGAACAGGGAGGGGGGCTTCACTGACCGACCTACAACAATGACCCGTACAGCAGCCAGAATAAGACCATCACATGAGTGCAGGTGACCTGACCAATAGAGCTTTTACATTTAAGTTTCTGTTCTAATGTTTAATTTCTGGCTATTATTTTAATATTTCAACAGGCGACATGAAACCATGTGCAAAAACTGGTTATCGCAGCATGATAATATAAAGGATCAATGAATTGTGTGTCTCTTGTGATCTGCATGTTGTTTCATTGTCAGCCTGTGCAATCTATTTATTCAGATTGCTCAATTTATAGACAAAGAAAACTTCACTTTTCCCCTCTGGATGTTCTATATTCCAGGAGACAGTTCGGTATACGTGACTGTAATAAGAATTTAGAAAATAGTTTGTAGTTACGCATTTGTATCTAGTACCAAGTGCTAATTTAAATCTAGGAAGGCACAAATCAACAAAATATTGTAGATGTGATTGTAAAATAAAAAGTACAAGGGGACATGATACTATATCTAAGATGCAGATGGTGGTAAACCCTTGGCTGAAATGTCTCTGTCCCCTAGTTGAACACACCGTTTGATCTTGAGCAATTCGCTTTAATTCTCTGTGCCTTATTTTCATTTTCTGGCAAGACTGAGAGCAGACGTTATTTAGGTCAAAGTATGCGCGCTGTGAAAATCGTCACTCACATATGAGCAAATAAACAACAATCCACCTTTTTAGTTATAATGATGATCAGTTTCACAGTGCTCTTGGTGAACGGATTTATCTCATGTATGATGCAAGGCAATATGTATGATGGATCAATTGACTTAGAGCAAAGATATATGTGTGTAAAAGATGTTCACAGTCAGCATACAATAAACACATTTCTGTAACCCAGCTAACTAATGTAGCTGTAATAGGATGCATTGTAGGGGGAACACACGTTTGATGCTTTCTGAAATGTACTGAGGTGAGGGTAAAAAATGTATAGCACCTGACCCATATTATGTATAAGGTGTACTGCTCTGCTATGTATTGCCGTGCAACTTTAACCGGGTGTGCTGAGTGCAGACCAGGCCAGTGTGCTCTATAACATTAAAGGTGCTGCCCCAGCACACCTGCAAACTCATGCACGAAATGCGGATTGCACATTCGTGTAAGGCAGACCAGCTGTTTAAAGCTGCCAGTCTACTGCTCACTGTGCAAGCAATAACTGGCATGCATGTCTGAGAACTGGCATCTCTGCAGGTGGGTGCAGTGAGTGCCTGCACCTGCCTGCAGGGAGATGTGTGACTCCATGGACCGCAACTCCCCTTTTCAAGGGTTGACTTTGGGGTGCTAATTGACTGTGTGCCACATTTTGCAGTCAGCGTGCTGGCGACAGCTACTTTGCCATTTCTCATTTGCTTGGAGCCACACCCTCATGCAAATGAGAGATGGACCCCTTAGGATCACTCCCCTCTGTAGTTGCACAGTGCCTCAGAGGGGCAGAATGCAGGTGCTCAATGCCCACTGTGTAAATGGCCCAGGTGCTCCAATATACCTTGAGATGGTTCTCTGTGTACCGACACATAGGCAAGTCATTGTATGTGTGTCCGTGTCTGTGAAAGAATGTTGGTGGGGATGCAAGGTTATGCCAACATATTGCAGAACCTGCTTTTTATCTAAAGTGAGTAGTAAAAGTGATTATGGACTTGCATTCTTCTGGAAAAAAAACTCAAATTCTGAAAGAAATTATAATGCATTTCTTCCAGTTTTAAAAACATGTAAAGTTGATCTATTCCAAGTAGACCATATGGTTTTGGGAGTAGAGCACTCTGCAGCTGGAAGCATCAAAATGAAAAAGCTGTCTGGCACTAACAAATCATCTCTGGTGTTGAAATCAACCTCTTGAATTTCATCCTCTCCCGCCCGCGTTTCCCCCACGAATTGTTTCTGCCTCATCTGAACTGATTCTGACCTTTTCAGCATGGTCTATTTCCTTCTTACCTCAAATTTAAAGTGCATGTGAGTCAGATTTGTAATAAAATAATGAAAATAGACAACAGTTCACATTCACAACTGTAAATCCACCTTCATGACTGTGCCATCCAAATGTACTCTGATGCAAATAACCTATGGCACAGTCTGGTATTGTACATAACATAGACCCTATGGGTGGAAGGGTTGCTCACACCAGCTCATGATAGTGATGAGATGTGTTCCGGTAGGTACGATATTTATGCAAATATACTAGCAATATGATAATCAGTGGGACTATCAACACAACAGTTTTATTTTTTACAAGGGCATTAATAGGGAATCTTCAGGGTTGGCAAACTTTTAAACCACCTCTTGGACAAGTATTGCTTGATATGTCAGCCCAAAATCTAAATGACTGAATGGAGGGATATAAATAGGAAATTATGACAAGTGCAATTCGAAAGTCATGTTGGCTTAAGCCAGCTGTACATTCTGCTCAAGGAGCTACACATCTCGAGGTACTCTAGTTTCAAAGCCGCCGGGTTCATCTTGCTCCCTTCTTGTCATCCAAACCATGTTAGCAGAAGCAAGTGAGTCCTATTTCGATTCTTGCCAGGCGTTGCCTCTGATCTATTGATTGTGAGATGGAAGCATGCACTATCAGTCTGTTCTCTGTCTATCACATAATATACACCATCAATGATCTAATCACTGGGGCTGGTGCTGGTCACCTGAAATTAGCCTTATAATGACTATACCAATCATTCTGTAAATCTCATGAAGCATTGATTGTATATTGTACAAACATTGGATTATTGAGAAATGTGAAAGTCATTCAAAACAGAGGCCCTTCCCCATGAGTAGTTTAGCCACAGTCGCTGTTTGATTTTGAGCTTTTCTGTAAACTCTACACAGTCCCCAGGAAAATGTTTCTTTTACCATTACTGAAAGCTCTCAATATTCTTCACTGCAGATTGGTGCTGCTGTACTTACAACTCTTGCAAACTTAAACGATTTGTTTAATGGCCCATAAATATATTTCCGCTGCGGTTAGGTTAGGAAATATGGCTGAAAAATGAATTTTACTGTCTGTACTTTCAATATGCCATATTTGTCCTAATGCACTTTAGACCTTGGCACCAGATTCAGGTATTTTTTGAACTGATTTCCATTGTATTTTTAACTATGCAATATGCACTTTCTTATTACTTTATGACCCATCATGTTTCAGTGATTTTAGCCGATCACTTTTATAGTTGCATAGCTGTGTGTATTTTAATTTGCTGTGGTTTACTGTATATCTTTAACTTGTATTTTATTCTTGTTGATGTACTTCTTCTGGCCTGAACATATGAATTAAGTAAATTTGAGTGATTGAGTAGTTTATGAACACATTTTAATGTACCTAACAATGATATCCAATAATGACTATTTTATTTAAACTTATAATGAAAAAATGCAAGGCAATGACAGCCTATCCCCTTGTTAAAACATTTTTGATGGGTACTATGATGCTTAACCCATTTTAGAAAACATCCGTTTAAAAGACCCTCTATTTTGCTCCCTTCCCTACAATTCCACCTGACAGGTTCAATACAGTTCATGTGATGTTATGTTGAAGATGGCTACAGTGGTGAGCTTAGATTTTAGAAAATGTATCAAGTCCTTTGGAAAAACTCACATTTATGGTGGCACTGCAACTAAGGCTTGCCTTTGTAAATTTTCTTTTTTTCAGATTAAATCTAATCTTTTTGCAGCATGACTGCTGATTACCAATAAAACCTCACACGGTCTCACCTCAATCATTAAGGACTTTCTCTGGCTGCCAGTGATCCAAATGTTGCTTTTAAGTTTTGATGCATCACCTTCAAAGCACTCAATTTCGAATTATTGACCCACCTTGCACAAAAAACAAACAAAAAAAAAGTTGCACTGTCGATCCCTCTGACAAAAACAGAAACCACTTTGAATAATGCAGTCTTTGGCTTTGCTGCAAGACTTTGGAACACCAGTGTGGGGAGCATTATAAAACCACATACTTCACTTTCCTTTCACAAGCACTAAAGGCCGACCTATACAAATCCTAAATCGATTGATAACCAATTTGTTTAATTTTTCCCTGGGTTTTACCTTTGAAATTCATGTAAACACGTGTACTGTCCTTATATCTCTTGCAAGTTCAATTAATTTAAAGTTCGTGGAAAGAGACATAATGAGGTCCATGCTATATAAAGGCTTAGAAAAATTAAAATAATACTATTCGCAAATTATTATTTGAGGATTACTACACTATCAGTAGAGGGCTTATTAAGTGAGTAATTGGCAAAGTTTTTATAACAATGAAATAATTAGAGCTTGTGGGTTTATGGGATTCATGTTTAACATTCCCTTTGTATTAATTCTTATTTAGTTTTTGGTCTTCTTATGTTTTATGTGTTTACCCGTACTTTTTATGCTTTCTGAAAAACAGATCTGCAACTAGTACATCGTGGTATATATTTAACTGATAAAATTACCCTCACACTTGGATGGCTAAAATGCTTTTAATACTAAAAGTACCCATATAGAATAAATAACGCTCAACTATAAACATTAACATTGTAGAAGAAACATATGTGTATATCTGTATCTATTGAAACGTCATTAGAAAACTATGTTTTTTTAACTCTCCTAAATTTATATCTGCATAGATATTGACCTGGCAGTCTCTCCAGCAGGGGCCAGCAGGGCTCAGGCAGGTCCAGTTGCAGGTCCAGGCAGCAGTTCAGCTGGGCATTTACAAAGAACTCAAAATAGGAGGTCAGTCTGCTGACTCTTAGAGTCACTTTAGCCTGTAATGAACTCACAAAAAGGGCAGCAGGCCAAAGAGTAGGGCAGCAGACTGGTAGTCCTTCTTCTGTAGCATTGCAGGTCCAGAAGTGTACTGAGGAGTTAGGTCTGAGGATCCACAATTTACACCCATGGTCAACAAACAACTAAGCCAATATCTAGAACTAAAAGAAATTTTGCATCCATCACAATCGGGATTCCGACAGGGCTTCAGCATTGAGACTGCTATTTTAGCAGTCACAGATTCGCTCAGGCTACAAATAGATAAAGGGGGTTCGGCAATACTGATACTACTAGATCTCTCCGCAGCATTTGATACCATCTCACACGAAGTGCTAGCAGAGAGATTGGACTCCTGTGGTATCCAGGGAAGAGCCTTAAAATGGCTGCAAAACTTTATGGCTGGGAGAACACAGACAATCATGATCGGCCCACACTTGTCAGACTCAATCAGCTTAGACAAAGGCGTACCTCAGGGCTCTTGCCTAAGCCCGACCCTATTTCATATTTATATGGCCCCTTTAGCAGGGATAGCGGAACAACTGGGCTTTGAGATCATCTCTTATGCTGATGATACTCAGCTTTTCTTCCCGGTTGGCACTGACATAATAGCAGAGAAAGCTCGGTTTGCCAGAGGAATGCTTGAAATCTCTAATTGGATGACGCGGAACTGCCTCTAGCTTAATCCCGGCAAAACCGAGTTAATGCTAATCGGTCACAGTCAGCTGATCAGATGACTGGTGGCCCGTCCAATTGGGAGTTTCCCCTGTCCCGATTCAATGTGTTAAAAGTCTAGGGCTAAAATTAGATCAGTCTCTATCTATGAGAGACCATATAGCCACGACAACCAGCTCATGCTATTATAGCCTGCGTCTGCTGTGTAAAATCCATACCTGATGTTGTCTGAGCTAGCTGATTCACCAGAGAAACATCTCGCCCTGCAACTTTGATCTAGGAATATTGTTTGTCCCCCTCAAAAGAATAGTAACATATACTATAATTTAAAATCACTGGGATTTTCTGGGCCCTTTTCAGGTGTAGGAAAGCAGGGTAACAATAACCGACCAAAAATCCTGTTTATTTTTCTTTCACTTATTTTAGTATTCTTTCCGAGTATTGATGGTGGCGATAAGGTAGATAACCATGCTGATCTAACATGTGGGTTGGACGTCTGCCCATATCATTATTTCCATGTAAAAGCTCATGAATCAACAACACTGCTGTGATGGTAGTCTCAATAATTTAAACCTTTTTGTTAATTTGTTACAGATATAAGGCATCCCTGTAAGAATTGAGTAACACTTTTACTTAGCGCATCTATACGTGTGAGAGGTGAAGGGCTTGTTCCATGCCAGATAGTCAAGATATCCACATAGGTTACATATAAATACACTCTAAATCTTAATGTAGTTCATTTGCATAGTCGGTTTTTGAGATGCTGAATATTTGACGACCTTTATGAGTAAGAAGGATGTGATTTGTTGATGATGGTCTAGAATAGGTGCCATCAAAGCCTTGACAATGGCATAGTGAGCTAGCAGAAAGGAAAAGTCCTGAAACCCAAGATTTGGTGTGGTCCTTGTTTCTAAAAAAATACTTTTGCCATTTTCATGCTCCACTTGGGCTGCAAATGAGTGAACTAATCTGACATTTATAAGGTTTGCTGCCTTGTGGATATACCCCTTGCTGAAAGCACTCATCTGTTTCACTGTTTATGAAGCAGTATGTTTACATGCCTTAGCAATATTCATTTAGTGTTGCCCAAAGATCCTGATACATTTATTTAGACAATTTGCCACATCAACTAGAATTGCAAACATTCTTAGTCTGGCATTACAATAGAAACTGTTGGATCTGGCCCTTATTGGAGGGTTATCCCCAATGTTTTGCTTTCTTCCTCCTATTTGTTCGGACCTGTTTTTGTTGGCTCTAGGACACTGGGCACTTTACCACTGCTAACCAATGCTAAAGTGCATATGCTCTTTGTGTAAATTGTAATTATGATTGGTTATTCATGATTGGCATATTTGATTTACTGGTAAGTCCCTAGTAAAGTGCAAGTGTGTATGGCCAGGGCTTGTAAATCACATGCTACTAGTGGGCCTGCAGCACTGATTGTGCCAACCACATGAGTAGCTCTGCAAACATGTCTCCGGCATGCCTCTGCAGTGTCTGTGAGCGCTGTTTTAAACTGCCATGTCGACTTGGCAAGTGCACCCACAATTGCCAGGCCCAAAACATTCCTTTTACTGCATGTAAGGCACCCCTTATGTAGGCCCAAGGTAGCCCCATGGGCAGGGTGCAGTTTCTTTAACCCCTTGCATGCCCGCCCCTTTCCCCGCCCAGTGCCGCGCTTTGCATTAGCGGGCGGAGTTCATGACGAGCTGGACTCGTCATGGGCACAGCGCCACCGCAGCCCATGACGAGTCCAGCTCGTCATGGGCACTGAAGGGGTTAAAAGGTAGGACATGTACTGGTGTGTTTTACATGTCCTGATAGTGAAATACTGCTAATTTCATTTTCCACAATTGCAAGGACTAGCTCTCCCATAGGTTATCATTGGAGCTAACTTCATACAAGTGTAACTTTCAATTGTGAAGAGCTAGAGATTTAGAGTTTGGGCTCCCTGATCTCAGGACTTTAAAAAATATATCTTTTGGTAAAGGTGTTTTTTAAGTTGTGTGCTTGGAAATGGCACTTTTAGAAAATGTAAACAGCTTTATATTGCCTTGGCTGGAATTATTTGCAACAATTTTAATCTTTGAGGTCCAGCATTTTATTTGCCATTAACCCTGATTTTTATTTTCCAATCTTTTATTTCTTTTGTGAACATTGCTCATGTCAAACACATTAGATCACATAAGATAAATGTATCAGTTCCAATCAACATAAATATAACACTTTCAAAAACAATTGTTTCTCACATTTAGGTTCCACATAACACAACCATATTCCAAAGCTAACATCTTTTACCAAACACTAAGTGTGAACCTCAAAGATTAGTTTCAGCCAAAGAAATATAAAGCTGTTTACAATATTGACGGGGTCTAGCGTTAGGCTTAGTTAAAGGCCCAACCCCTAATGTTTGAATACGTTTAGAAAGTGGGCATTTTCTTGCTTTACCATCCTGTGCCTCTGCCTGCCGGTGGAATTACTGTCTGGTTTAGACTGAAAATTGAGCTGTTTGTGCATTCACTTCAGACAGTCACACAAAGGGAGCTGAGGAGTGCTCTGCATATCTTGGTTGCCCATCACCAAGCCGATGGGCCTTACTGAGCTAGAGTGGTGGGAGGAGTTGTCACTGACACCCGACTAGGGCTATGCCTGTCCGTCCACAATGCTGTCTCCACCCCTTTGTAGTATGTCTATAGCCAGGTCAGGTCTAGGCAGGATCTGTACACTACAAAGACTATCCTTTGGAGTGTGTCTACCTCAAAGGCCAAAAGGGGTATAAGAATTGGACCTATGACCCCACATCTTTATGGCACTTCTGGATGGAGGACCCTACCAAGAAGAAGAGCTGTCAGAAGGAGTACTGCCCCTTAGCTGTGTTTTGCTTTGCTGTGTTAGCCTGCAGTTGCTGCTTCTGTCAGTGGGCAGTGAAAGAACTGGTTTTGGCTTTCTTGTATCCTACTTTTCCAAGGGCTTGTATGTGCTTGCCTACTGTTGAAATGTCTCATGGCTCTCAAAGACTTCATCTGCAGCATCTCTGAACTCTGTGCAGTTGAAAAACCAATGCATCGCTGCGGCATGGCTGAAAAAACAGCCGTAGTGCCTGTTCGCAGCCTGAAGAACTGTCGCATCCCAAGCCCAGAGGACCGTGTCTTTGACGTCAAGACCCATGCTCAGACTCCGATGCAGGCACTGGTGTGCGGCTGAAGGAATCGACGCATCACCTGTTCGTGGTGGGAAGAATAAACACAGAACCTGTTTTGCTGCATCAACTCCAGTGTGTCCTGATTTTCAACGCATCACACCAACGCTGCAAAAGACACACAAATGATGGACAGAATGCGCAACAAACCCAACATTAACCCCCAGTCAAGAGATCTGGGTTAAATATTACGATCTGTTGCTCAACATGCCACCCCAGTTTAGACCCAACCATATGCAAATCAGTCTTGATCCTGCTCCTCATGGGAACAGTCCAGTCCAAACTGCCAAGCCAGGTCCTCCCTGGACCAGAAACAAGCATCAAACATCTACTCTGGGCTTCAGTATGGAACCGAGGCCGCGTGTCTGGAGAAACAAAGCATCACCCCCCCTCCCCGTGCAGTTAGAAACCGATGCATCACCTATCACAGTAAGCAACAGACGCATCACCTCCCCTGCATAGCAGTAAGAAACAGATGCATCACCTCCCCTGGGAGCAAGGAACCAATGCATCACCTTCCCTGCGGGTAAGGGGCCGGCGCATTGATTTGCTTTTCGGTGCCTCAGCTCCCCTGCACATGTTTTCGTCTTGTGATTTTGTTGCATCCAAGGTACTCTGTGCTACAACTGATACAACCATAGTGCTATATGGACTGAACTGTTTTAAACTTTTATAAAACGATCTCTTGATCTGTGTATGTTGGAGTTTTGTCATTTTGGTCTTGTTTGGTTTAAAAGAAATTGGGTATTTTTCATGACTGGTGTGGTGTCCATTTGTAGTGTTTTCACTGTAATACTGTGTGTGTTGTACACATTCTTTGCACATTGCCTCAGAGATAGGCCTAACTGCTTTGTGTCATGTTACCCAGAGGGTGAGTAGAGGTTATCTTAGGTGTGTAATCCCTTACCCTGACTAGAAGGAAGGGTCCCTACTTGGAAAGGGTGCAAGCCACTGCCAACTAGAGACCCCCATTTCTATCAAATATGAATATTTGTAATCTTAAAAGTTACATGTTATGAAGTTATTAGTTTGTCTGTATCAGGGTTTTACTCTTATTGAAATGGCAGAAATACACATAATTGCAGGAATTGGTGACCAGATGGGGGTACTTAGGAAAGGAAAGAGGATAGATGCACACGTCATTGAAAGAAAACGTGAAAATGTCACACCAAATGTGGGATTTTTTTTCAAGGCCTGGTTCAAAGATCGTCGATAATGTGATGTCCATCAAAAGCGGGAGCTGGCTTATCTGCCAACTCCTTCATTCCTTCACTACATTTGGAGTGTGAGGGAATGCCGCCTTCTCAATGGTTGAGTTTATCTAGGTTCACCATCAGTAATGGAGCTGAATACCATAGCATGCAGGCTACCCAATTTTAGCAGACATTGTCTCTGTGACAGTCTGACATGTAAACATGCACATCACTCAGACAAAATACACAAGTGTCTATGGCATGTACGTTGAAAACCATACCAGGGATACTTTTACTGTACCTCTGCTGAAAATTCAGCCGCCTGTTTTGGGTAATTTTATTTTGAATAATTCGGATTCTTATTCCATACATGAATTACAGACGTGTCAGTGCAAGGTTATAGAGCAGCATTCACCTTACTGCAAAATCATATATTTTTTATTGTGAATGTGATCACTTTGGTTGTAGGATTTCCAGTCCAACACTGTCGTCCAGAAGAGGCAGCTTTGATCATCAGATCAGTCATGCCTCTCAAAAGAACTTAGGGGCCGATTACGACTTTGGCAGTGCTGTGCCGACTCTGCAGCAGCTCAGCACTGCCAAAGCTATGCAGGGATCGCCTGCCAGATTACGAGTTGAACTCGTGTCTGGCTGACTTTTCCTGTCTTTTCTTTTACCGTTCTCATGGCTGTGCCCTGAAAACAGGCACCGCAATGGGAACACAAGAAGTTCCAGCACGGCATGGACTGTGAAGCAGTGGCGGCTGGCGCATAGGTGCGAATGGGGCGTTGCCCCACCAGCCCCCACCAGCCTCCGGACGCGTTGCCCCACCAGCCTCCGGACGAGGATCGAGTTTCAAGGTGTCTCTCTTTTCTTCCTCCGACCCCGATGATCGGGGTCGGAGGAAGACAAGAGAGACACCTTGAAAGTTGAAACTGAAAGGAGACTGGTGGTCTGAGGCTGCGTCACTCTGGTAGCAGTGCAGCACAGCCGTGTACAAACACACCCTGCGCATGACGTGTGGTGGACGTCGTTCGACTTCAATATCGCCCAAGTCACGCATGTGCAGAGTGTGGTTGTGAGGCAGTGGTGAGGGCAAGCAGGCGCTACCTGAAGCAGCTGGTTTTCCAGGACTTCGGTCGGATTTTCGGCTCGCCCGGATCTCTGACGTAGTCACGTAGCTCAGAACATTCTTCTAGTTCTAGGATCCCGCCGCCTCCCCTGACTGGATGACGTTGATACAGTCACCCTATGACAAGAGGCGGGATTTCAAGTACTTCTTCCTGTGCTGAGTTCGCATTTCCCTCCTTCCTTGAACCAGCTTCAACCCGGTCCGAGAGAAACCCTGTGATCAAGCTGAAAACAGTGAGTACTACTTGAACCCTCAGTGCTGTGCTGGTTCTAGTCCTTGTCTAGCCTCCTCTCACTGTCTCTCCATACAGACAGCCCAGTGAGCCCACCCACAGTCTCTGCTCACTGTCCCTTCATGCTCACTGCCCATCTCTAGCCTCCGCTCACTGTCCATCTCTTCACACACCCCATCCAGAATCTGTTCACTGTCCCTTCATGCTCACTGCCCATCTCTAGCCTCCGCTCACTGTCCCGCTATGCCTCCAGCCCATCCAGAACCACTGATCACTGTCCATCCCTGCCCCTCCGCTAGCCTTTACTCACTCACTGTCCCTCCATGCTCACAGCCCATCTCTAGTCTCCGCTCACTGTCCCGCCATTCATCTGGCCCACCCAGAACCTCTGCTCACTGTCCTACCCTGCCCCGCCGCCAGCCTCCGCTCACTCTGCACCCAGTGCCCCCGGCAGCCCTATTATTCCACTTGTGATTTTCATATGCAGTCACTGTGCACATTCAATATGTGATGGAGGAAACCTGCTTACATGCAGGAACAGTGTTATTATATGCAAACGTGATGTGCAATAAGTGCACGGAGAATACGTATCTCACACAGTCATCCTGTGCATTTCGGGGCAGACAGGGAGAATTGTGCCTGCAGAAAGTGTGTATTAGGGTGCAGGACGGTGTTGATTAACTCTAAGCGTGATGGCCATTGGCCGCACGGATGTCCATCCCGGCTGCATCCGTTGGGCTTTCCAAGGTGCCTGGGTGTTTCATTGCGAATGTCAGAGGCAGGAGGTTGTGTTTACAAAGTGGACATTGGATGTTAAGGGGAGAAGGCTGTTTGCTATAGGAGTTATGTTATGTTCAGTTCGAAAGAGGGTGTCGGGGGAAACCATGCATCTTTCGGACCACTGTGCTTTACTATAAGTGCGGGAATGTGCATAGGATAATGTTAGCAATGAGTTTTCCATAACGCTTCATTCGTCAGAATGCCAACTTCACGGCGCTGTAAAGAGACGGGACCCTTGTTGCCCGGTGTGCACATTCTATAGATGTAAAACGTACATATAGACTGTCCCTCGATCACCTCTGCATTACAAATTTCAGCATGTCCTTCTTTCCAAAATTATTTCACTTTTACGTGCTGCACCCACCCTACCACTTTCAAAAGTCACCAGCCGCTACTGCTGTGAAGTCAAAGACCGCCAGACTCGAAATCAGGCCCCTAGTTCTCCCAAGATCTTTTGAAAAATGTTTACATGAACAAAGAATAGTAGTCAGAAACTATGCAGAGGAACCCACCTCTGAATAGAACCCATTCTTGAGCACTGTATCTATCCATTTGTATGTCACGTAAAACTTTAAAGCAGCCCAGGTCTCTCAGCCCTCTATGGCAAGCACAGAAAAAAAGATAAGGCCCCTTAAATCCAAAAGGACTAGGCTTCCGGCCTGAAGAAGATTTCAATCACGGCTTTGAAAAAATGAATTCGAAATGCACTGATTATATTTACTCTGGAATTATTCTAGACTGTGAATTGTTGAGTAGATTTCTATCAGGAATATAGGTTAGTGAAAGAACTAGAGCAGCGGTATTGACCACCTTACACAGGGATAAAGGGTCTTCTGCTTTTGGCTGGGAACCTGGCAACTTTTATTGATATCTCTAAATGTAACTACAGAACACGATAACATAAGTGAAACGAAAATAACAACACAACTAAAACACATCAGGGCAAAGGCTGGGGGCCTAACGGACACCTCCTCAGTCCCCGCAATGTGGGTGGCCCCGCCCCACCCTCTTCTATGGATAATTCGGGCTCCCTCAGCCTGGCAGCTCCAGATAATGGGTATTGCAAGGGGCCCCCTAATCATCTTCTGCAGGGGGCTCCCTAAGGTTTCCTTCACACTGGGGGACAAAAGACATTAAAACAGTTTACCCAGAATGCAGCACAACCACAGTCCAACACAACAGCAACATAATGCAATGATACAGCATAAAAACACAACAGCACAAGAAACAACACAAAAACATCACCACCACAACAAAATTGTGTACGATAGAAGAGAATCCTGAGGTGTCCATAACGTTCATAGAGTTTATGAAGGCATTGCTACTTCTGAGGTAATGCTTACATGTGAAATAGTAAACATAGTTTCTTCATCTGTTAGTATTTGAAAAAAGTAATGTAAATACCAAGTAAGTGAGCTTGAAATCCGCCGGTTATTTTCATCAACAATTTTTGTCTCATATATTTGTGTTTCCTGGTTTTGAATTTACTCACTTTGGTTCCTCGATGTGTAGCAATAAACTCCGCTCGAGAGCAGAATGAAGATGGTTGAAGCAGTGGCTGGGTTTCAAGTGACAGCTTATGAGGCTTATGCTTTGCTTCTGCAGCAGTGATTCTAGGAGGCACGTTTGAAGCTTGGATGGCCTATTTATAGTTTCACCACCTTCAGTCTGTGGGTAGAATAGCAGCAGCATGAGATGATGGGAAATATTTATGTGGCGCTGCATTGCTGCCTCTGTGTTACAATCTGGTGCATCTGTCTCTCCCTCTCCTTCTCTCTACCCACTCTCTTTCTCCCACTCTGTATCTATCTCTCTCTCTCTCTCTCTCTCTCTCTATCTCTCCCCCTCTCTCTCTCTCTCTCCCTCTCCTTCTCTCTACCCACTCTCTCTCTCCCCACTCTGTATCTCTCTCTCTCTCTCTGTATATATATATATATATATAATATATATTCTGATAACGCAGTTTCCTAATAAATCATTCCCAGTGTGATCTATTCCTGCTTCTCTGAGGTCGTCAAGTGTTGCCTGTGTATTTCAAGAGGCATCCTTGGGCGGCCTGAGTTGAATTGTAGACAGATTGCATGGTGTAAATACCTGAAGAAAGGGGGAATGAATGATCGCCAGCTGCGGGTAGCATGGCCTCCTCTCTTTGGTCCTTGTTAGCCCTGGGGAGACACGGCCTCATCGACAGTCAGGCCTTGTTACTTAGCATTGTTGTCGGTGTTTACTGTGCTCATTTTCGTTGACCTGCCAGTGGCTTCTAACAAGGGCATCCATGTTCATTTAAACCGAATGGAGGGCACTGCCAGTGTCTGAGCAGGGGCACTTGGCTCTCTGCATTCCTTTGTGCCAGAGATGAAGCAAAGGATGAGATTAAGTTGTGTCATGTCACCGGTCACCACAGTCACAGATATCATTTATCTGTGCCCCCCCCCTCTCCGCTTCTGCTCATCATATGTTTCAACTCTTAATCTCTCTGAGTATGGCTTTGAGTATCACCTATATTCATGTGCCATTGGCATGCACCTGTACCTGCTTGTCTGAGATCAGGAGGGCTGTCCATAAATTCTAAGGGGCTGACAGTTCATGGAAGATAGTTGACTGATGACAGGTTGCACCTCAAAGGCAGTATGCCACAAGAATATTATGCCTCAGGACTCAGATGCCACTCAAGCTATTCAGTAGGTTTAGACTACCATTTATATTAGGTGTGACTATAGCTGCATTGCGGACTGTGTTTCCTTCCTGGTGATCATGTGTTGGTAGATATCTATATTGGGGCCGTTGTCAAGGCCTCTTCTAGGTATGCCTTAAAGGTGTGTTTATTCATAGTCAAGGTCACTCACTAGTAACCAAGTCTGCAATTAATTCCAGACTTGATTATTCTAATGCTGGTTGTGCTGATTATCCGGTCTATCTATCTATCTATCTATCTATCTATCTATCTATCTATCTATCTATCTATCTATCTATCTATCTATCTATCTATCTATCTATCTATCTATCTATCTATCTATCTATCTATCTATCTATCTATCTATCTATCTATCTATCTATCTATCTATCTATCTATCTATCTATCTATCTATCTATCTATCTATCTATCTATCTATCTATCTATATACCTACCTGTCTGAGTGTCTATCGGACTTGCTTTATACATAGTTGGAGTTAAGCCTTTGATTTACATGCATAACACACACAGTGCCCACCCAGACACTCTCACTTGTGCAGAAAAACACAAATACTTATGCATGCACGCATAAGCGCACGCACACTTGCCATTAAAGAAAACCATGACAATAGTCAAAGGCTAAATCGATCGTAACTATTTAAATAGTTCAGCTGAAAGAGTAAGTCACATTTGATCATCTCACATATTAACATTTCCTTGTCACATAAAGGGCCATTTGTGTCACTGGCAAACTCATCTCTGATGTGTTTGTTGCTTGCTGGTTTCCAACTGGTATGGTAATCGCTAATAATTAGCTTCCTTGACATATTATTACTTATCAACACAGGCTGAAAAGGAGAAAGCCCCTGGGTCATTCAATTTATAAGGTCATTAACCAAGGTCCTTATAAACATGTGTGCGGACATGGACATTCATTTCTCATTGATTTACTAAGCACCGTTTGGGATTGGATTAATTTTGCTCTAAACTGCCATCATTCATCAAGATCACAGCGGTGAGAGCACACAGGAAATATATTTCACTAAAGATTCTTCAGAAAGAGGAAATTACATATTGCATTCTTCACCGATCAGAAGCTTGCTGATGCAGAAATTAAATGTAATCCCCGCATGGGTTTGGAAATTAAGAATAAGATTAGTATAGAAATCGCTTAAAAAGTTGCAGTTCCTGTCGAGCCATAATTACTAAACTTAAATATAAAAGGAAATTTGTTTTGCTGCCCATCTTCTTCATTTTCACAGTTGCCCTTTTGTAAGATTATTATATTTTCAGATGATTTTCTAAAGGTGGATTCATGTTTCTTTGTATTTTATGAACCGCAGCTGTAGACTGAGACTCTGGACCATATGTGGAGTTGGGGGGATGCGGGACATACCTGATAACGAGGATGTAGACACGCCCACCGCATTTAGAGTGCCACTGACACCAATTCACTATTAATATAGCCACACATTTAGAGGATGCCATGCATCTGGTCAATTTTGACTAGGGCCAAGAGCCTAGCATGCATATTCCCTGCTAGAAGATTGTTTACATGATTTAATGACATTTCTGCATGTCATGCTGAAGCACTTTTACCTCAGTTACTTTGCTGCCACTGCCAATTTTTAAGAATCTGTAGGAAGAAGTGCAGGGTGATGAAGGAGAACTGATCCAAGGAAATGGGCCCAGCTTGTAAAGTGATACTATTGGCCCAGATCACAATTGAAAATCATAGCAGAAGCCACTTTCAATTTTACTTGGAGGAGTAAAGCACTTTCACCTCAGTTCATCTTTCTGCCAAAGCCCATTTCCAGAAGTGAGGTTGGTAAAGGATAACCAATGAACGGATATGGGCCAAGCCCATGATGCTCTGCTAGTGTCCCAAAGTGGTTTTAATTGTTAGAGCCACAGAACAAAAGTTCATTTCTACACACCATTAAAAGCATTTTTAACTCAGCTTGACTTCCTGCGAAGCCCGTTTTTCGGACCCTTGATATTCTCTGGCTGGCCCTGATAGGCTGGGGGTGGCGAAAGAGGACTGATAAAAGGAGAGGGTTAGCCTGTGCTGCACTGCCATTGGGCCACTGTGCTTTTAAACATGAGAGCCCACAGGCACTTAAGTGCCATGCTGCCTAGCAGGCTGACCAGAGGGCCTAAGGTCAAGAAACAGTAAACTGTCTTAGAAAAGGGACTAGTTACATGGTTATGGGAGAAGATCCCTAACTTTTCTTGTTTCCAGAGATTCTCTATGAGGCGTACTTTACAGAAGGCAAAAATCGCAAAGGCTATTGCTCTTAAAGTGGTTGGCTTCATTAACTGTGCATAGACCAGTTGGGCCTAAACTGGTCCCAATATATGTTGATGAGTATCACAAATTCTTCATTAATGTACTAACCTATACTAATAGGTGTGGGAGGGCAGCAATCGATTTATCCATTTAGACTTCTAACATTTCAAAGCACTGCCTTGCTCAACTTCCATTACCTATGACCTCTGTGGACTCTCTCAAACTAACAGGATGATCCAGAGATGACCACGCCCTGGTTCTAATAATAGTAAATGTGATTATTAACCCATAACCGTTATTAACCAATCACCTGTAGGCCAACAACCTTTACTCCTCCACCTTCTTGCAACACTAACAGCTCTGATAGTTTAACATAGTGAGAGTTTAATTACCAGTTATTTAAAATTTAATCTCAAAATACAACAATGAAAAGTTATCAATCTAAAGGGCATGTCCCATCTGACATGCCCATTGAATATATGTACATGGCCCATTGTGCTCTATTTTTAGATTATCTACCATTCCAAGATTAGAAAGCAACCAATAGCTGCTAATATAGCAGTGCAACGCTTAGTATGTTGTGAGGTTATCATTGGGGCTAACTATAGAACTTATCTAGAGTTTGGCAGATGGGAAACTCCATCACAAACTTGGCGTTTATTTGTCTGTTCTATCACAAGTGTATTATAACCTATGACACTTGTAATATGGCAGATGAGATAACCTGTACGCCAAACTCAAGATCAGGTTCTATGTCTGATAAGGTACAGCTTAAACAAATACAATGGAGTTCTTATATCTTTAAACAGAAAGAGGACTGAAAAAAAAGATTTGATGAAAGTTTTTGGGTCATTTTTTGCCATCTGTAAAATGCACTGCCATCTCTGGGAATAAGTTCTTTACATTTATTGTTATCCATATTCTAAACAAACAAAGGCTGCCCTAGGTCAAGAATTTGCATCACAATTTAGTCCATATCGGTTTCTTTAACAACAACAACAATCATAATAATAATATTAATCATAAAAATCCTAATAATACAACCAATAGATATAAATATTATTAACATGACTCCAAGTATGTGTTCAAAAAGAGGTAACAAGAATAATGAAAGGAAGAATGAAATTAAGAATATGTGCAGTAAAAACCATGCTCACTGTTTCACAGTACCCTAACCATCAGAGTGGCTTTTTCGGACAGTTTTTTAGCTTTTTTCTGGAAGTAGTCAGCTGTTAAATGTCAAATCGTTTCCTGCATCTTACTTAATATATGCTACAGTCAAATCATTGTAAGCTAAGAATTCTTGCTTGTAAGGCTAAAAGGAAAACTTCAGCCAAAGTGTCTTTTCAATCAATTCCTCATGGACAAGTGCCAACAAAACACTAAAGATCTTGTTTGGCAAGATTTGTTTACAAGCATTTGCAAATATGAGGGACATTTAGAACGCCATGCTTCCAGATTCAACATAATTTTGCATCGTAATATTGAGATTGCTATACTTTCAAATAGATGATGTCATGTCCTGCCAAGCTCTTTGAAATAGAATCAAGAAACTTAATGCCACTGATTAGCATTATTGCAAATATTGGCTAACATCACTCATAGCACTTTAGTCCCTGGACAATTAAATAGCAAAACCAACAATTTGCATGTTATTTTGTACATTATTTTAACTGGCTTGTTCTGATGCATAAAAAACAATGTACCCATGGGGCAAGAAGATCAGTGCCTGAGCTCTTCTGGAGCCCTGCTCAGCCTCAGCTCCCTTCTTTGCCTTCGAGGTGGACTTTGACTTCCACAAAATTGACTTGGTGCAAAGGTAAACCTCTTGACTGGGTTTAAATGATGGGCCTTACCATACATTTGTTCCATCCACAGAGGGTACCTAATATCTGGTCAATTGACCTTCACTACAAATCATTTGATGTTTGTTTTGCTTGGTTTCTATTGCCATTTTTAAATCTCACATTCTATTTTAGTTGATTTGATGTTCTTTTAGTCAATCATGTAATTTTGGTTTGGTGTTTCATAACAAGTAGCAAAGGGCCTATTTACACCTTCACTTTGAGTGTTATGGGGCTGAACACACATAAATTGGGCAGTATCAGTTTTCACGAGTGAGTCTGTAATTCCAGCCTTTTTCCGAGGGACAATGCAGACAGGCTGAAAACTATGTGTATCCATATCCACACTTTATTGTGGTGATGCAATATTTTTTCATTTCAGGTGTTTTCAGTGTTTTACAAACATACAAGCTTTTAACCCCTTCCCTGCTGGGGTAATTCCCCCACGGTGCGGGGGGGGGGCGCAGCGCCGCAGTGCTCATGACGAGTTCAGCTCGTCATGACTCACAGTGGAGCTGTGCTCATGACGAGCTGAGCTCGTCACGACCCCGCCCACTCATTAATTCTCCCACACAGGCGGGGGAATCAATCACGCGTGGGCAGGCCGCGGCAGTTATGACGAGCTCAGCTCGTCTGAGCACAGCTCCACTGTGACTCATGACGAGCTGAGCTCGTCATGAGCACTGAACGGGTTAAACATTATCCATTTTTGAACATTATATAGATTACTTAACTTGGGACCCTGGTCTCATTGCACTGAAGTGTCTCTAAAATCTACTTTATTTGATTACAGGCTTCCTATCTGAAATTACTGTTCTCAATGTAAGCCTGCTCATTCACTGTACCACTGCTGCTACTATTATGTGTTGTATTTGTGTGCTTTCCATTTTCTGTTTTTGGTTTTATGTCTATTTATTCAGTCATATATGAGCTGTTATTTTAACCAGATACCCTGTTTGGGGCAGTCCTACATTACTGAAACTGTGACAATTGTGTTGTATATACCTAAGCTTTCCTCACACACCTCATTTGTGTAAAGCATTGCCTACTAGTCCATGTCTAGCAAAGAGAGTCAAGTGGCCGTCTGATATAAAATCAGCAGTATAAGTGCTATTTAAGGAATGATCACTGCCACAGTAATTGGCCGACTAGTGTCTTAAATAGCTGAAGAGCTAGAGCATCAGTAATATACCACCATTAACAGTTCAATGTAAAAAAAGAATGCAACACAACAACTACACTACAACACAACAAAAAGAAATTACAAAATGCATCTCAAAACCGAAACAGCATAATAGACAATAGAGTTCATCATCAACACAACAATATGCACCGCTACAGTTATGCACAAATATACTTGTCACACATTTCCACCTTCACAAATGTGCTTTCATACTATGGTAAGAAAATGTGCTTGAACCAATCATCCAAGTATTTACCACCAAGGACTTATACTATTGTCCTGTGATCTCCTCCAACAAGGCTTACGTGAGGCCCACTTTCTCTTGTACTTTATTTAGAAAACCGAAATCTACTTATTTGCCCTTTTTATCGGCCCTTTTGGACTGATAAAATTAAAGGGTTAACCTGTCAGAGATGAAAATTATTTTGACAACTCACAGTTTCAATCCCCACTCAAATGCACATAATTAGAATGTGAAGCTGTGCTCAGAACTGGAGCTTTTGGTGCATATGGATAAAGCTCATTTCCCATTCGCAAACGGGCTGATTCGCAGAATTGCGATTTTTCCTTAAGAAATCGCAAATAACCACCAACTTCAAGTTGGTGGTAATTTGCGATATCTTTGAAAAATGCACTTTTTGGCATTTTTCAAAGTGCCATGTAGCGCTCATACATGCCCTTAGGGCATGTATGTGCACCACATGTGTTACAACAAACAAATGATGGACGGAATGCTGACAATGCAGACATTCTCCCCAGTCAAGAGATCTGGGTAAAATCCATCGTTCTTTTGCCCACTACACCACCCCAGTTTAGACATGGCCATATGCAAATCAGTCTTGACCCTGTGCCTCATGGGAACAGTCCAGCCCGAACTGCCAAGCCATGTCTTCCCTGGACCAGAATCAAGCATCCTAAGACCGGTTTCTGGCTATCAGCCGTCATCAGCCAGGATAGCTTGACTCCAGTGGCGTAGTGAGCACGGGTCCCACGTCTGGGAATACCCATCCCACTTAGGGCGAAAAGCGTTACAACAAACAAATGATGGACGGAATGCTGACAATGCAGACATTCTCCCCAGTCAAGAGATCTGGGTTAAATCCATCGTTCTTTTGCCCACTACACCACCCCAGTTTAGACATGGCCATATGCAAATCAGTCTTGACCCTGTGCCTCATGGGAACAGTCCAGCCCGAACTGCCAAGCCATGTCTTCCCTGGACCAGAATCAAGCATCCTAAGACCGGTTTCTGGCTATCAGCCGTCATCAGCCAGGATAGCTTGACTCCAGTGGCGATGGATTTAGGCCCAGATCTCTGTACTGGGGTGAATGTATGACATTGTTCTGCATTCTGTCCATCAATTGTTGTTTTTGCATTTGTCACCCCGAGTGGGAAGGGTATGCTCAGACGTGAGTCCCTTGCTCTCCATGCCACTGGAATCAAGCTATCCTGGCTGACGAGGGCTGAAAGCCCGAAACCGGTCCTAGGATGCTTGTTTCCAGTCCAGGGAGGACCTGGCTTGGCAGTTCGGGCTGGACTGTTCCCATGGGGCATAGGGTCAAGACTGATTTGCATATGGCTGGGTTCAAACTGGAATGGCATGGTGAGCAAAAAAACGATGGATTTAGGCCCAGATCTCTGTACTGGGGTGAATGTATGACATTGTTCTGCATTCTGTCCATCAATTGTTGTTTTTGCATTTGTCACCCCGAGTGGGAAGGGTATGCTCAGACTTGAGTCCCTTGCTCTCCATGCCACTGGAATCAAGCTATCCTGGCTGACGAGGGCTGAAAGCCCGAAACCGGTCCTAGGATGCTTGTTTCCAGTCCAGGGAGGACCTGGCTTGGCAGTTCGGGCTGGACTGTTCCCATGGGGCACAGGGTCAAGACTGATTTGCATATGGCTGGGTTCAAACTGGAATGGCATGGTGAGCAAAAAAACGATGGATTTAGGCCCAGATCTCTGTACTGGGGTGAATGTATGACATTGTTCTGCATTCTGTCCATCAATTGTTGTTTTTGCATTTGTCACCCCGAGTGGGAAGGGTATGCTCAGACTTGAGTCCCTTGCTCTCCATGCCACTGGAATCAAGCTATCCTGGCTGACGAGGGCTGAAAGCCCGAAACCGGTCCTAGGATGCTTGTTTCCAGTCCAGGGAGGACCTGGCTTGGCAGTTCGGGCTGGACTGTTCCCATGGGGCACAGGGTCAAGACTGATTTGCATATGGCTGGGTTCAAACTGGAATGGCATGGTGAGCAAAAAAACGATGGATTTAGGCCCAGATCTCTGTACTGGGGTGAATGTATGACATTGTTCTGCATTCTGTCCATCAATTGTTGTTTTTGCATTTGTCACCCCGAGTGGGAAGGGTATGCTCAGACGTGAGTCCCTTGCTCTCCATGCCACTGGAATCAAGCTATCCTGGCTGACGAGGGCTGATAGCCCGAAACCGGTCCTAGGATGCTTGTTTCCAGTCCAGGGAGGACCTGGCTTGGCAGTTCGGGCTGGACTGTTCCCATGGGGCACAGGGTCAAGACTGATTTGCATATGGCTGGGTTCAAACTGGAATGGCATGGTGAGCAAAAAAACGATGGATTTAGGCCCAGATCTCTGTACTGGGGTGAATGTATGACATTGTTCTGCATTCTGTCCATCAATTGTTGTTTTTGCATTTGTCACCCCGAGTGGGAAGGGTATGCTCAGACGTGAGTCCCTTGCTCTCCATGCCACTGGAATCAAGCTATCCTGGCTGACGAGGGCTGATAGCCCGAAACCGGTCCTAGGATGCTTGTTTCCAGTCCAGGGAGGACCTGGCTTGGCAGTTCGGGCTGGACTGTTCCCATGGGGCACAGGGTCAAGACTGATTTGCATATGGCTGGGTTCAAACTGGAATGGCATGGTGAGCAAAAAAACGATGGATTTAGGCCCAGATCCCTGTACTGGGGTGAATGTATGACATTGTTCTGCATTCTGTCCATCAATTGTTGTTTTTGCATTTGTCACCCCGAGTGGGAAGGGTATGCTCAGACGTGAGTCCCTTGCTCTCCATGCCACTGGAATCAAGCTATCCTGGCTGACGAGGGCTGATAGCCCGAAACCGGTCCTAGGATGCTTGTTTCCAGTCCAGGGAGGACCTGGCTTGGCAGTTCGGGCTGGACTGTTCCCATGGGGCACAGGGTCAAGACTGATTTGCATATGGCTGGGTTCAAACTGGAATGGCATGGTGAGCAAAAAAACGATGGATTTAGGCCCAGATCTCTGTACTGGGGTGAATGTATGACATTGTTCTGCATTCTGTCCATCAATTGTTGTTTTTGCTTTTGTCACCCCGAGTGGGAAGGGTATGCTCAGACGTGAGTCCCTTGCTCTCCATGCCACTGGAATCAAGCTATCCTGGCTGACGAGGGCTGAAAGCCCGAAACCGGTCCTAGGATGCTTGTTTCCAGTCCAGGGAGGACCTGGCTTGGCAGTTCGGGCTGGACTGTTCCCATGGGGCACAGGGTCAAGACTGATTTGCATATGGCTGGGTTCAAACTGGAATGGCATGGTGAGCAAAAAAACGATGGATTTAGGCCCAGATACCTGTACTGGGGTGAATGTATGACATTGTTCTGCATTCTGTCCATCAATTGTTGTTTTTGCATTTGTCACCCCGAGTGGGAAGGGTATGCTCAGACGTGAGTCCCTTGCTCTCCATGCCACTGGAATCAAGCTATCCTGGCTGACGAGGGCTGAAAGCCCGAAACCGGTCCTAGGATGCTTGTTTCCAGTCCAGGGAGGACCTGGCTTGGCAGTTCGGGCTGGACTGTTCCCATGGGGCACAGGGTCAAGACTGATTTGCATATGGCTGGGTTCAAACTGGAATGGCATGGTGAGCAACAAAACGATGGATTTAGGCCCAGATCTCTGTACTGGGGTGAATGTATGACATTGTTCTGCATTCTGTCCATCAATTGTTGTTTTTGCATTTGTCACCCCGAGTGGGAAGGGTATGCTCAGACGTGAGTCCCTTGCTCTCCATGCCACTGGAATCAAGCTATCCTGGCTGACGAGGGCTGAAAGCCCGAAACCGGTCCTAGGATGCTTGTTTCCAGTCCAGGGAGGACCTGGCTTGGCAGTTCGGGCTGGACTGTTCCCATGGGGCACAGGGTCAAGACTGATTTGCATATGGCTGGGTTCAAACTGGAATGGCATGGTGAGCAAAAAAACGATGGATTTAGGCCCAGATCTCTGTACTGGGGTGAATGTATGACATTGTTCTGCATTCTGTCCATCAATTGTTGTTTTTGCATTTGTCACCCCGAGTGGGAAGGGTATGCTCAGACGTGAGTCCCTTGCTCTCCATGCCACTGGAATCAAGCTATCCTGGCTGACGAGGGCTGAAAGCCCGAAACCGGTCCTAGGATGCTTGTTTCCAGTCCAGGGAGGACCTGGCTTGGCAGTTCGGGCTGGACTGTTCCCATGGGGCACAGGGTCAAGACTGATTTGCATATGGCTGGGTTCAAACTGGAATGGCATGGTGAGCAACAAAACGATGGATTTAGGCCCAGATCTCTGTACTGGGGTGAATGTATGACATTGTTCTGCATTCTGTCCATCAATTGTTGTTTTTGCATTTGTCACCCCGAGTGGGAAGGGTATGCTCAGACGTGAGTCCCTTGCTCTCCATGCCACTGGAATCAAGCTATCCTGGCTGACGAGGGCTGAAAGCCCGAAACCGGTCCTAGGATGCTTGTTTCCAGTCCAGGGAGGACCTGGCTTGGCAGTTCGGGCTGGACTGTTCCCATGGGGCACAGGGTCAAGACTGATTTGCATATGGCTGGGTTCAAACTGGAATGGCATGGTGAGCAAAAAAACGATGGATTTAGGCCCAGATCTCTGTACTGGGGTGAATGTATGACATTGTTCTGCATTCTGTCCATCAATTGTTGTTTTTGCATTTGTCACCCCGAGTGGGAAGGGTATGCTCAGACGTGAGTCCCTTGCTCTCCATGCCACTGGAATCAAGCTATCCTGGCTCACGAGGGCTGAAAGCCCGAAACCGGTCCTAGGATGCTTGTTTCCAGTCCAGGGAGGACCTGGCTTGGCAGTTCGGGCTGGACTGTTCCCATGGGGCACAGGGTCAAGACTGCTTTGCATATGGCTGGGTTCAAACTGGAATGGCATGGTGAGCAAAAAAACGATGGATTTAGGCCCAGATCTCTGTACTGGGGTGAATGTATGACATTGTTCTGCATTCTGTCCATCAATTGTTGTTTTTGCATGTGCACCACATGTGCACACATGCTCATTTCAGGGGTGCATCAGGGTGTCCTTATGACACCCTTGCACTTTTGAAATTGCCTTCACAATTTGCGAGTACCTAATGGGTACTCCAAATTGCGAATGTCTTCCCATTCATTCCTATGGGCCTCTAGGCCCGTAGGAATGAATGGGAAGCTATTCCTTAATTGCGGTTCGCAATTTGCTAGTCGCAATGAAGGAATACCAAGAAATCTCAAAATATTAGCGATATTTTTATTGCATCTCGTTTTGCGATTCTCAAATAGCGATTCACAAACAATCGCTATTTGAGAATCGCAAATAAACTATTTGATACATATGCCCCCAAGTCTTTAAATCTCAGACCCCCATTGAAAGTTTAAGGCCATGCCAAAGCACCCCATTACCAATCCACGGTGGCTAATTTATCATAACACAACCAAATTCATGTTTCCGCACTGATATCCCTGTTCCGCAAGGCCTTTCTTTTAATTGTTTCCTAATAAAGTTTAAATTAATTTGTTTTCTTTTGTTTGCTCTCATGTATCCAGGAAAACCTACATGCTATCTTGGAAAAGGCCCTTATCAGTGGAGATGCACAGGTCCTCTTGCCAATTCCTCCTAGCTATTGCATTAAAATAAAAGGAAGGGCCTTTGCAAAGGATTAACCTCAGCAATGGAAAGGTTACCCCACTCCATCCAGTGCAATCCACATTCCCACTAACGTTATAGCAATATTAAACTTGCAATTATTGATTTTGCAAAAAAAGATAATTGTTCCTTGAAGTTTGATACATGTGAACAAAATGCAAGGTCTACAAGCTGAAGCAAACTTGACTTTTGTGATATTTGAATATGACGTGACATCGACTGGATGCTACAATTACATGGCTATATTTTGTATGCACATTATTTTTTATAGGTTCAGATGGAAAAGGTTGCATGTAAATTGTGGGTTGTTTGGGGACTGAAGCGCTATGAGTGATGTTGGGCCTTATTTTCAATAATGATATTCAGTGACCTGAGGTTTCCTGATTTAATTCAAAGAGCTTGGCAGGACATAACATAATCTATTTGATGGTATAGTCACATCTGTTGATAAAGTTCAGTCGCATTACTACATCATTTTATGATTTTGCTTTTTGTAATATTTTGTGTTTCTTAGACTTTGTTACTATTTGCTTCGAATGGCTTCGAGACAGCCTGAGGAATAGATCATTTTCTGTGTCAGGCCATTATTCACTCCCTGCAGAAAGTTTTATCTTTTATAACAGAAAAATGCTACGGCTCATTAAATTCACAATGAAATAAGATGACTTCCAGTCTCTGCTCCATAGTCAGTAAAGGTCTTTCTGGTCGCTGCGTGTTTTCTGAGTACCTGATAAGCAGAGCTGTCATATTTTATGTCCCAAATGGGAAGCTGTATTCCACAGCCCTGTGGTGGAAGGTGCTGTAGACAATATGCAAAGCGCAGGCAGTCTTTTCGTTTCTCTTACTTAGGAGCGTTTCACGTGGTGGTCAGAACTGTTGTTCCTTATTTATTTTCTAGCCCTATATATATGTGTGTGTTTTAGTGCAGGTTTTGTCCAGAAATGATACTGCCACTCACCGCTTGATCTTTTAAAATCATTTGTACACTGAACAAATCCTGACACATTGTTAGGCATTTTTAACCATAGCAGCGTCCTTCAATGTTATTGTCAGATTCTCATCTAGTGTATGTATAATACACAATTAAAAATAAAACAATGTAATTATAAATTCCATCATATACTACAGAGTGTCCTCAACTTCTCCATGTTCCTCAACCAAGATGCCGGGTTTAATGCAGGTCATGAAGTTTCAGAGGGCTCAATGTATGTTTTTCTATGTGCAAACACAACAGGTATCCACTTCAGAACATTAACATGTATGGAAATAATTGATTTCATAGCTGGAAAATGTAGGTGGCATAATATGGAAGAAAAAGTCCACTGTTTTGATGTGAGGGTTTTCCTGAACTAAGTACTGCCCAAGCGGGAATTTCCAGACAAAAATGTTCATTAAACGTAACCCTGACTCAGCATAGGTGGCTTTACTTGAGAAGCTAGGGCATTCAGAGAATACGTGTTAAATCATCGGTTTAAAGAGTCGCTCAAACTACAATATGGGTACAAAAATAAAGTCCACTCTGATGTTTTAAGTAAACAAAGAAAAATGAAAAATAAAAATAAAGCAAAATTGAAGAAAATGGATTAGGGGATAAAAGTTAGCAAAAACAAAACAAAAACATCATTGCTTATTTTGAAAGGCAGTGATCTAAAAGAGTCTTGTATATAAGGTGCCCACTAAAGGAAACAAACACTGGTGTCAATGAAAAGGATTCTGCAGATAGCAATTTCAGGCTGATGTCGCTGCCATTGAGATATGAGATCTGACAGTAGAACTTATTTCTAAGTCTTTAGACAAGTTGTTCAAAATGTCTTATTACTGATGCTTTCTATCTAGTGAAAGAGATGTCAGACCCCTTGAAACCATTTCAAGCGGATCCCATTATGGCTGTATATCTTCTTAGTCATCCATGCAACACACCACTTAATTGGGATTCTGTTAATTGTGCGATTACCTCAACGTCCACCAAACTGATGCTCTCCTATGACTGGTTGCCGTCACAAGCAGGCAGTTGTCCTTGGCATAGATGATCCAAATATCTTTCTACAGCAGGCCAGGGAGGGATATGGCTTTCCAAGTACTTGGAATTTGTTCCTGGAGAGAATAGATTTAGGCACAGGGAAGATCATCTCTTCTAGAGAATTAGAGATCCTTTAAAACCAGAAGCTAAGGCTCCCTTTTTCTCTCACCCATTCCCTCCTGCTTCTGAACTGTCAGTGTGCCATCCATGGGTTTCACATGGGAAACTAGAATGTCAATCAATCAAACAACATTTGTAGAGCTCACTACATACCCGTGAGGGTCTCAAGGCGCTGGGGGCCGCTATTGATTGTACAGCCAGGTCTTGAGTAGCCTCCTGATTGTCAGCAGGTCTTGGGTCTGTCGTAGGTTAAGTGGGAGGGTGTTCCAGGTCTTGACGGCAAGGTGGGAGAACAATCTCCCGCCGGTGGTTGTTCTTCGGATGCGAGGGACGGTGGCGAGTGCGAGGTCGGCAGAGCGGAGCTGGCGGTTGGGGGTGTAGAAGGAAAGTCGTTTGTTGAGGTAGGCAGGGCCAGTCTTGTGGAGTGACTTGTGTGCGTGGGTGAGGAGCTTGAAGGTGATCCTCTTGTTGACGGGCAGCCAGTGCAGGTTTCTCAGGTTGGGGTGATGTGGCCGTGGCACGTCGAGGATCAGTCACGCCGAGGCGTTTTGGATGCGTTGTAGTCATTTGAGCTTGGTCGGGGCTCCCGTGTAGGGGGTGTTTCCATAGTCGAGGCTACTGCTGACGAGGGCCTGGGTGACTGTTCTTCTTGTATCTGTCGGGATCCACCTGTAGATCTTGCGGAGCATGCGGAGGGTGTTGAAGCAGGAGGAGGAGATGGCGTTGACTTGCTTGGTCATGGAGAGCGTTGAGTCTGGGTGTAACTAAACCAATCCCCAATATTTCATCCACCTAATACTCGAGTAGTTACCACAATGTAAAATATATTGTTCTGAGAGAATGGCGTATGGCACCAAAATCTCACTGGACATTTTGCAGGAAACCTTGAACACGAATAAAGATCGTACTGTGATTAAGTGACTTCTCCTGTCCTTCACCTATGCCCATCACTAAACGGTCCACCCCAGTCCACCTCAAAGGCATGCTAGAACATTCCACCAGTTCTGCTGGGATGGCAGAGGGCTTACACAGAGTGATTAAAAGATCACGGGAGATATGCAATCCTCCAGTAACAAGTATGAAATCCTTCCTGATTCAGTTAATTTGGCTCATGTGCAGTGTTCTCTTACATTCTGTTAGCTCTCAAACAAACAAAAAAATGTAACAAAAATATGAAGGCAAACTTGATTTTCCCTTTTCAGATTTATTGCAAGATGTGCATCATCCATCCAAATCATAAATGACTTTCGATTTATAATTGTGAGGCGAGGGTCTGGTAGCAAGGCTATCAGATGGCCAGTGTTTATGTCTACTTCTAAGACTTCTAAGCTATGTGAAATTGATTCTGAATTGTGAGAAATGATCCTATTCCACAACTCCACGAGTGGTACAGATGTAAAAGTCAGGATGAAGTTCACCTTCACAGTTTCCTTACTTATGGTTAGTTATCAATATATTGTAGCATTAAATACTTTTAGCCAGAGGAGCAGACTGAAAGCTATGCTGTCTAACAACAGTTGGAAGCTTCTTGTTTATAACCTACACACACAGCACTAGTGAAGCAGAGTTGCAAGAATTCATCTACAGCAGGGTTCAAACACACAGGAAAAGAAGATAAAGACAAAATAGGATACGACAATGTGGCAGATAGATTTCTACAGTTTCTGGCCCATACTTACTCTTGTAGTTCATGTTGATTGCCTTCAAATAGTGTTGTGCTGATGAGCAATATCTCCACGTGCAAAATATTTATCCAGGTGTGAAAACCTCTTCCCCTGTAACGTTTCATAACATGAGAGATGTACACTATTTCCAACAAATGAATAACACTTACTCCATTTGACTTAGCATCTGTACTCAGGAATTTGCTCTCGATTCTTTCTGAAACTTCATACCCTCTGTATCTATTGAAAAGCTAGAAGGACCTTCCATTGTAAAAAGCACATCTCTTATTAAATGAATATATAGGTAGAGCAAATGCACCTTTCCGTACCACCATCAAACCGTTTGGATTGCAGGAGAACTTTATCAATAATATCTTACACAACATAATATTGGAGGAAATGTAAAAGGAGAGATGAGGCACAGACATCATAAGTATTGGAAGGCAGGAAGACATTTAGAAGGTATAGAGCTGGCTGATACCAGGAGCAGCAAGTCAGGAGGAAAAACGTAATTCACACAGCAGTTCCTGGAGATTAGCACTATTTCAACCCACTATGGGCCTCTTTATGAGGTCCCAGGTATGTGGATGTTCCTTTTGCATAACTGGAAGAAAAGATGCCAAGGGACCTGTAAACGCTAGGGATATGACATTAATGAGGTTTATGGAATATAAAATCTCCAGGGAAAACATCACAGTAATTCTGTGGACCTAATAATTCTCAATGCAGTCAGTAATTTAGAAACCGGTTCGTGTCTAGCCTGTAAAAGAAGAAAAGCCCAGAAATATAGATGCCATTGTGTAGGGGTGTAGATGAATGGTGATGGAATGGCATAAGGGTACCAAGGCTCTCACTGTAAAAAGTAAAATAAAAGTTGTTAGACCTAGCATCTTTGGCGTGGTTTCCCCTGACTTTTTGCCTCTACCTTCTGTATTTTTAGGTCTCACCTAGCGATGCAGCACGAATGTGCTGCCATCTCTTTGCGAGGCATGCAGTATACACTGTAGTGTGGAAGCTTCGTGGTAGCTCCGCCCACTCTCTGCCCATGGGCTTTTGTCTTAAATGCTGCCTTCT
The DNA here is from genome assembly GCF_964204655.1 of Triturus cristatus. Lineage (NCBI taxonomy): Eukaryota > Metazoa > Chordata > Amphibia > Caudata > Salamandridae > Triturus > Triturus cristatus. The sequence continues at coordinate 1,119,400,057 of NC_140592.1, forward strand.
AATTGGTTTGAGGCTTGTTAGTCCCTCCTCAGTCATCATTTGTATCCTTACACGGCTATCAGCCCCTTTACTGCACAGACTACTTTCTTCCATTCTCTCACCCTCCCTCCATGACTTCTTGGTGGCCCCACCCCCCTTTCAGGCAATCCCGGTCGTACTTGTGCCACTACGGGGCCCAGCCTTTGCCCCTGTCTGCAGGAGGGAAACGGGAGCCCACCCCGCTGTTACGTGTCCGGCGTGTTACATTACAGTCCTTCTGAGCGTGTGCACGTTGTGCTGCTAGCAGCTGTGTGGAGCTGCTCGTAGACACTCTTCCCCCATCTCCCACAGTCTGTGACTTCTTGGCGGCCCCGCCCCCTTCCATGCACTCCCGGTCGTACTTGTGCCACTACGGGGGCCCAGCCTTTGCCTTCTTATATTATGTGCAGAGAATATATGGCCAGAAGATAACATTCAAATATAATATTGTCTGCCCAGGTGAGGAGCGCTTTTACTTTTGCACTCTGAGAACCGTTGTATAGCTCCTCGCATAGACTAACATTGCGAGCCTCAAATCACTACACATATGGATGCTGTAATCCGGGTAATGGTATTTCTTATTCAAACTTGTTTTTCAATAAGTGCACTGTTAGACGTGGCATCATTGGCATGAGTCTCTCCTCCATTTTTTTCTGTTTGCCTCCTCTGTTTACGATGTTTTTGCTGGAATAATGCTTTGGGCACTGTGCCACTGCTGATCAGTGTCACAGTGCAAGTGCTCCCTATGTTAAATTGATACATTGATTGGTGTTACCATGATTGGCTTGGTTGACTTACTGTTCAGACCCTAGTCTAGTGCACCGCGTGTGCCAAGGGCATGTAAGTTAACTGCTGCTGGTGGGCTCGCAGCACTGGTTGTGCCACCCACAGAAGCAGCTTATAAAATGTGTCCCAGGCCTGCCATCGCAGAGCCTGCGTGCAGTCCCTGACTGCCATGTTGACTTGGCAAGGAAACCTACTTACCAGTCTCTAAAACCTTCACTTTGCCACATTTCAGACACCTCTATGGTAGGCCCTAGGGCTGGGTGCATTGTTGGTAAAAGGTAGGTCATGCCCTGATGTGTGTGGCATGACCTAATAGTGAATTACAGCCATTTTCGTTTTTCACTATTGAAGGGCTACCTGCCTCCCATAGGCCAGAATGGGCAGACGTATTATTAACTCCATTATAATCTATCTGACTCAGGGAGCATGGTAGCAGGTGAAGTTTAGTATCCCTGAACTCAGAATTTAATAACACACCCTTTAGGATGGATGGTTTTTAAATTCTGTGTTTGAGAATAGCCCTTTTTGAAAGTGGCTATTTTCTTGTCCAACTATCCACCGGTCTCTGCTGGTTTGGTGTGTGTGTCAGGGGCTGGGTGGCTCCAGAGGTCTGAATGAGTCAGTGTGGGGTGAATGAGGCATCTACACTTAGAGTGGGGGAAGAGTAGTCCCTCATAGCCTGCCCTGCCTGACACAATGCTGGCTCCACCTCCTGCCGGGCGACTGATAGCCCTGCCCCTGCCAGTGACAATACTGGCTCCACCTCCTGCTGGGCGGCTGATGACCCTGCCCTGCTCAGTGAATAGGCCAAGTGCCTCGGCCTGGCAACACCCACAACAAACCTAGAATGGGGGGAATTTCCCTGCTTGGACAAAGGGAACAAAGCAGAAAAGGGGTATAAAAGAAGGACCCCTGAACCAAAGAACTTAGATCACTTCTGACAAGGAAACCTCTACCAAGGACAAGAAGCCTGCTGATCCAAGGACTTGCCTCCCCCTTCTGCCAGTGTGCTGTTTGCTGGGGGGAACCTGAAGCTGCTTCTTTATTTTTGCCAAGGGACAAGGAGAGAGGAACTTGGTGTGTACTCTCAAGCTTGCAAGAAAATCTCCAAGGGCTGGAAGAGTGCCAGTCTCCTGTTGAAGTCACAGGGCCAAAGGACTTCACCCTCTGCTGGATTACTAGATGCTGGAACGTGTCGTTTCCAGTACACAGGGGAAATCTGCAGTCTCGACGACGCCGGACGCCGCCGAATCCAGCTCGACATCGTGAGTAACGGCTCCAGTGTTACGAGCCTTCGACGCCGGCCGCCGGGCCCGTTCGACGCCAGTAGCGATGCCAGTGAGTAGTGAGTTCGGCTCCAGCTCCAAGTGACCCCGTCTCGACGCCGGTATCGACGCCAGTGAGTAGTGAGTTCGGCTCCAGCTCCAAGCGACCCCGTCTCGACGCTGCTGCTGATCGCATCGACGCGATGCCCTTCTCGACGCCGTGAGCGCTGCTCCGGCCCGACACCTCTCGACACCGCTGCGGATCTCCCCGAATCCGAGGCACGATCGACGCCGACCCCTCGACGCCGACCCCTCGACGCCGTGGATCATCGTTTTCTTCATTCCAAAGGTACTGTGTTTGTGGGGTCTGTTGCAACTCCAGGCTCGACGTAGCGTTCCTCGCGGTCGACGCCGAACCTTGGGAATATCATAAACTCGACGTCGTGTGACTCCTGTGGGGGTCACATTGTTGCCAAGAACTGTGTTTTCAGAAGAATACTTACTTTTGTTGCTAAAGAACTATTTCCTAAGAAGAAACTTTACCTAAACTATTATTTTTCCTTCCAAAGAGTATTTATTAAGATTGTGGTATATTTTTGTTGTTATTTGGTCTTGTGCTAAGCATTATATAAAAATACTATTTTTAGAATAACTCCTGTGTTGTGTCCATTTGTAGTGTATTCACTTTGTTACTGTATGTGGTCATAAATGCTTAACACACTGCCTCTGAGATAAGCCTGTCTGCTCTGCCAAGCTACCAAGGGGGTGAGCTGGGGTTATCTGAGTGTGTAATCCCCTTGCCCGACTATAGAAGGTGGGTCCCTATTTGTCAGAGGTGTATACCTCTGCCAACTAGAGACCGCCGGTTCTAACATGCACATTAACGTATAATTCAAAATCTAATCTTTGTTACAAACACTAATAAAAAATTGCTTTATTGTGAGGATACATCTACTCTGCATTCAGAAATGGCCGCCACGTCAACGTATTCCACAGTCAAACCTCCAGCGGGCACTCTAGTCCATTGTGGATCTCTATCATCTGTGACCGGGGCAAGGGGCGGAGTCGTCAAAGGGGGAAGATGTCTGAGGTGGTGAGTATCTTTATCTCCGGCTTCGTAGCACGTATTGGTGGGGCTATATCATACATGCCAACGTTTCAGAAGAGCAAAGTGGGAGAGCTAAAAAAAATAATCGGGAGAATAGGGCCTTGAATCGGGTTGAAGTGTGCTGCTGCAGTATCGGACATTTGAAACGCAATTGCGCGTTTTTTTCTTAGCTTTCAGAAGCATGGAGCGCAATGGCAGGCAGAGAGAGGTAGATGCAAGTGTTGTGCACTGACTGGTCTGGCAGGTTGCTGGCACTGCATACACCCCCCCGTGTGGCAGCCCAGGCTGAAACAGCTTCCCAGACGCACACACAGCCAACCCGAGTACCTCACAGGTCTTTAAAAGACCATTCGCTTGTTAACGGGGCTTTGTTGTTTTTTCACCCCTCCTAGAGCCCCTGCATCACCACTCTGACTATTGCTGGAAGACTTAGCACGTTACACAATACCAAGCCCTGTCAGCTGAAACCCATAGGAATCGGGTTTTTGCTTGCAGGAATCGGGAGGCGGGAGACTAGCCTTGAAATCGGTAGTCTCCCGCCTGAATCGGGAGGGTTGGCATGTCCGCTACGTTATTCTTACAAATCACACTCTGCCTTCCCCCAGACAGTGTGTAATCCCACCTCTCAGAATCTGCTCACCCAAGCCCCTATCTTGTCTTGTAGTAGAGTAGTATTTTGAAGTCCGAGGCACTGGTGAACCTTTGTTTTTCAGTTTCAAGGGACCGTATAGGTTATTCCCTGACGACTCGTATAGAACACTGAGGAAGCCGGGCAATGGAGCGCAAGGGTACAGGACATAGGCCGGAAGTACTGGTAACAACGCCAGTACAGAACCCTACGGATAGCTCTACTGCAACCGGCCCAGGTACAGACCAACTTTGCCCACTATACCTCACAGTACGCACACTTACACCTGCTGAACATACTTTGTGTGGTGTGCGAACTGCTCAGGAATTGTTACACTGCAGACAACGTGTACATACAATGGACAGAACCCACACTGTAAACTTTGGTCAAGCAGATTTCCCCCTGAATACATGCTGTGCAGTTCGTAGCCACCCACGCGCTCTACATAGTTTTGTGCAGCCCGACCCATGTATCCCTGCTATCTGTATCCTGGCTTCTGTGCTCACCTCGCTCTATAGTTTTATCCACGAGCACGCTGCTCAGTGCTACCTGTCCCAAATTGGTCACATACAAACTCCGTACACACTACCGCTTGCCTCATCCACAAAACGTTAGGCATAGTGACCACACAAGCATGACCAGTGCAGCCATTATCATTCTTAGTTTAACTTATTTGTAGACACTGCCCTGTTCAGCTATCCAAATCCATATACTCGCTTGCCTGAGCAGCTTCATTCACGTGTGTATTGCACTCCGTGGTCTAATCCATATGCTCCCACCCATCGCCGGCTGCTTCACCCACTGAACACAGTGCCCGGTGTATTTATGAATTCGACACATTGACTGCTTCTGGCTTGTTTAATACTTCTTAGGTCAGCCTGCCTTATGCTCCATATCGTATGCACAGTTTCATCTTCAGCCTTTCTGCCCTAGGTGTACACTGCCCTTTACGTTTTGGCCCTTCTACTTAGATTCGTATACAGTGTGACCAATGTACAGGGCTTATCCTGTACGGCTTATTTTAATAAAGCCAGCCTGCTAAAAACACACGTTGGCCTGAGCGGTGTTTGCTTTTCGTGGCTCCTTACCCCCCCCCCAGCCGCATACCCCACATTCCTGTGTTGCTTAATCAACAGGCCCCATAATTGTGTCTTACCGGGCGTCCATGTACTGTGTGATGGTATTGTAAATATGCAAGCATAGCTGTTTATGTATTCAAGGCTTTACAGCAACTCCAAGTCAGTTAATTTCCCTCTGTCTTTCCCCAACAACACCTCCCTTCCCTTACAGCAAGTTATATTACCAGTATGACTGTTTGTAATCGTGCCACTACACCCATTTTCTGAAAAACCCAGACTCCCTTACATAAAGAACAGAATGTTGTGCTGCAGGAGATAAATCAACTGATTACACGCTCAGGAGGTTGAGCTGTGAATTCATATGAAGTCCAGAGTGAAACATATTACAGAGATCACGAGCAGAACAGCAGCGGGCTTTCCCACTCTGACTCCATGTGGTGACATGATTAACCAGGCTCTTATTCGGCAGCTTACAGGCGCTCCATACGGCACTGGCAAAGCAATGGAAGCTTTCCATGCACTGGCACCTGTCCTGGTTTCAGTGAAAACAAAGTGACAACTGCCTTAGCTGTACTGTACTCACACTGAGGTCCTTGCACTAAATGACCTCGCATGCGCACTACCCTCACTGCAATAAGAACCATCACTTCTCCCCATTCATATGCTCTCTTTTCTCTCACTTTAATTTGTCCACTCTTTCTCTTGTTGTATTTCTCCTCCCGCTGTTTATCCCCTCCTCTCTCCTATTACACATCTGTTCCCCAAAGCACGCCATCCTGCTCTAACAATGTCTGCCTTTCTCTTCCTGTGTGAACCTTAAACACTACATAGCATACCTGTTGATTTCCACAAACGTCTTTGTAGGCTCCACTTATATATACATTTATTTAAAGTGTATCAATAATTTAATGTATACTTCAAACCATTCATAAGAGCTCAAATACAATGTTCACTGCCAAAACTACTGCCACAGTTATAATCACTGCCACACAGTCCATTGCAGAAATATGCAATAATATACTGCATGGCTATACACTTATAAGGTCCCAAAGGCGAGACCGATTGCATTGCAAATGCTTGTTTTAGGCTGTGCTGGATTTCGTTTTTGCTGGTTTAGATGCTTTGGGCACTTTGCCACTGCTGATCGGTGTCAAAGTGCAAGTGCTCCCTAGGTAAATTGTTATATTTATTGGTTATCCCTGATTGGTATATTTGTTTCACCTGTTAGCCCCTTGTAAAGTGCACCGAGTGTGCCAGGGCTGGTGATTCAAATGCTACTAGTGGGCCTGCAGCACTGACTGTGCCACCCACAGGAGTAGCCCTAAAATGGTGTCACAGGCCTGCCACCGCAGTGCCTGGGTGCAGTTGCTAACTGCCATGCTGACCTGACCAGTGTCCACACTGGCCAGGTCTAACCCTTCCCTTTCTGTACACATTGGACACCCCTATGGAAGGCCCTAGGTACCCCCCTGGGCAGGGTGCAGTGTATGTGAAAGGTAGAGCATGTACTGGTGTAGGCGACATGCTCTGGTAGTGAATTACAGCCATTTTCATTTTTCACTATTTAAAGGCTATCTTGCCCATAGGCTATAATGGGGAATGCTGAGTATAATGTTTACCTGCATATCTTCCCATAGGAGCAAGATAGAAAATTAAAGTCTGGTATCCCAGAACTCAGAATTTAATAACACATCTTTTAGGAAAGATGTTTTTTAAATCCTGTGTGTGAAAACAGCACTTTTAGAAAGTGGCTGTTTTCTTTGCTGTCCTTTTTGTGTGCCTTGGCCTGTTTGTGAATTGACTGTCTGGTTTGAGAGTGTCAGGGACAGGGGTGGCTCCCAGAGGCTGAATGAGTCAGCCCAATGCTGAATAGGGAAATTCCCCTGTAGATGGGTGGGAGGAGTGGCACCTGGGCCTGAATAGGGCTGTGCCTGTCTTCCACAATGCTGGCTCCACCCCCTGCGGGGCGGCTGACAAACCTGCCCCGCTCTCTCAAAGGAAATAAGAAACCAAGTAAACAGAGTGCTCCAGGACTGGCCAGAACTGGTTCCGACTAGGCCAAGGCCCCTCGGCCTTCAGAGGACAAAGGATTTTGGGGTACAAGTATTGGGACCCAGACTTCAGAAAATTAGATCATCCTGGAATCAAGAAGGAACCTCTGCCAAGGAGAAAGCTGGAAGACTGAAGAAGGACTGACCTGCTATAAGGCTAACCTGCAGTTGCTTTGCTGCCAAGGAGAGGGGAAGGACTTTGCTGTGTGCTGTGTCCCCTGGCTTGAAGGAATCTCCAAGGGCCTGAGTAGAGCTGGCCTCCTGTTAAGAAGTCCCAGGAACAAAAGGACTTCACCCCCAGCTTCCCCCTGAACTCTGCTGTGTGAGTTCTGCCCTTCCTAGAGTGCTTGATCCAATTGTGGGGCCTCTGGAAGTGGTGCCTGCTGTTGGGAAGCTGACCAAGAGAAAAGAAGTAAAAGATCTGCAACTTTTTCACGCACCGCCGGCTTAGCGAGAAAATTTCCGTCGCCGCGAAGATCGTCGCTGCGCCTATCGCCGCTGCAACGTCAACGCCGTATTCATCTTCAGAGCGCATCGCCCCCAGAGCGGGAAGATTCCCGTCGCTGCGAGTATCGTCGCATAGCCTGCCGCCGCTGAGTGAGATGATCGCACCGCTCGTTAGCGGGCCGCATTTCGTCGCTGCGAACATCGTCGCAGAACCATCGAAGATCGTCGCACTGCTTGTTAGCGGGCCGTATTTCATCGCTGCGAACATCGTCGCAGAAACATCGAAGATCGTCGCATCGTGCCTTTGCGAGTACATTTCTACCGGAGAAGCTATGCCTTGGAATCCATACAAGTATCGCCTCACTCCCCATACAGGCCGGATTCGGCGCACACGCCCGCTGCGTGCAGCGGGGTTGTCGCATCGCCTCCCCAGGGTCTCAGGACTGACGCTGTTGCTTGTTTTTAGACACCTGAGCGCCGCTAGGAACTTTTATCGCATCACCAGGTACTGTTGGCTAAAATCGACGCTAATGTGGATCATTTTGTCGCTAAGCTAAGAACCCTTTTGAAACCATATTCTTGAACTGTGTATGTTGGATTTTTTGTCGTTTTGGTCTTGTGTAGTTTATATAAAAGTACTTTATTTATCTACACTGGTGTGGAGTCCATTTGTGGTGTTTTCACTGTGTTACTGTGAGTGTTGGTACAAATACTTTACACATTGCCTTTGATAAGCCTGTCTGCTCGTGCCAAGCTACCAAGGGGGAGAGCAGGGGTTATTGTGAGAAAGTGGGTTTCTGTTGCAGTAACCCCCCCCCCTTTTTGCCTAATAGCTGATGCACTTTTCCTTGCTGTGCCCTGGGCTCCTGCCAATCAGGTGCCCAGGGCCTGTGTTCCTTCCCTAAAATACAAACTCCCAATTGGCAAACCCAGGCCACATGTCAGCCCCCTAGTAAATGGTACCCTAGGTACCCAGGGCCTTGTGACCAGGGAAGGCCTCTAAGGGCTGCAGCACTCATTGTGCCATCCTTAGAGGCCCTGTGCCCTTACACACACACACACTGCCTTTGCAGGCTGAGTGTCTGGGTGCAGGACAAAACAAAGAGTCGACATGGCACACATCTCTGTGTGCCATGCCCATCACCTACACTGCCAAGGCATATGTCAGCCACCCCTCTGGCTGGGTGCCTTATTCCTATGGTGTGGGCACAGGAGCAGGAGCCCTGTGCCCCTACAGTACCCAGGTCCATTCCTGGGCACTGTAAGTACAGTGCTGCCATGTACGAGTACATGGTGCTGAGAGCTCGTCAAACACGAGCTCCACAGCACCATAATGGCAACACTGAAGACTGGGAAGTTTGGTATCAAACTTCTCAGCACATTAAACCCACACTGATGCCAGTGTGGGATTTAATGTACTAAGCACCCCAGAGGGCATCTTAGAGATGCCCCCTTACAGCTAACCTACAATCCACGTCTGCTCTGAGGCTGCCCAGGCTGCCACACAGCAGACACGTTGCTGGACCCCTGGGTGGGAGAGCTCCTGCTCTCCCGGGCCTGCAACAATGCACATCCTGGGTGAAGTGAGAAATCTCCTCCCCCAGGACGAGCAATGGGAAGCTTCAAAGGCATGCCGCCATTTGGAGTTTCCCCAGGCCACTGCAACCCCCCACTCTGGCGGGAGGCTTGGCCGGAAACCCCATACAAGGACAGGGGATGTGCCAGCCTGCCCACCCCACCCCTCAGATGGGGGAGGCGAGGTGAAGCACATCTCCGGGCTCTCGCCATATGGAAGATGGGAGGTCTTACCCTATCAGGATTAGGCTACTGCCCCCCTCCCACAGGAGAGAGGCAGGATAGGGGGTGTACCCACCCCAGGACAAGGACCCATTGGTCCCTGGCCTTCACCTACCTGTAATGCCCCTAAATCTAGTATTTAGGGGCACCCTGAACCTTCCTTCCTCAGATTCCAGATAGAAATCTACAGGAAGAGCAAGAAGAACAAGGACCTGCCCTGCAGCTGCTTTGGCCCCAGCCCTACCGGCCTGTCGACTCTCGAACCTGCACCAGCGCGGCATCTCTCGTGGCCAGCAACCTCACCAACCCCGGAGGACCTGGCTACCTCTTGGCTCTAAGCCCCTGGGACTCCCATGAGTAGAGGCTCTACTCAAGAAACCTATTTTTAACCCCTGGCAGCAGCCCGGAACCGCGGACCCAACCCACTCTGCACCAGCCAAGCCTGGCCAGTGCCGGAGTGGACAAAGACCCTGAGGACGACCCCACGGCGACTGTGACCCCGAGTCCGGCACCCAAGGACCCCCCTCGACATTCCGGAAGAAGCCTGCAGCCTCAGAACAGAGTGCCACCCCAACCGCGATCAACAAGAGGGTAAGATTTCCGACATCAAAAGGCACCCCTGCACCCGGCGCCCTGCGGCCCCCTGTGCCCAATCCCGGGGTACCCACCTAACCTACAACTACCCAACTTACCTCTCGAAGTGGTGGTGGCACCTGAAGCATCCTCGTCCCCGAGCTTGCAGCCTTTTTCCAAACCGGAACATTCCCATTGATTTCCATTGAGCGCCCGAAGGCTCAAAAGCACCCTGCACCCAGCCGCCCGAGTTGCCCTGGCAGTGCACTCTCTACACTAACTTACTTCCCCACTTGCCCTGAGTAAGTGACCAGGAGCCCAGCTCCCACAGTCGCGTGGCTTGCCAGACAGCAGCCACCAACCAAGGCCCCCCCTATCCCTCATAGGATAACATTGGGCCTAACTCTCTCTGCACCCGGCCGTCCTGAAACCGCTGAGGGTGAACCAACTGTACCTACCTGACACTGGAGGACCCCTGAGTCTATGCCCGGAATTTCAACTCTGCCAGTCGAGTACTTACCCTTAAACCGCTAACTTCATTTTCCTCATAGGGTAACATTGACTGGCTTTTTCTTCAAAAATCTTCTAAGTGTGAACTTTTCAAAACTGCAAATATTCACCAAAAATCAGCCAAGTGACAAAAACGAATTTACTCACCTGCTCCTAGTTGAGCTCCCAGTGCTGGATCTTGGTGCCCAGCCCTGACTCTGAAAAGTGTCCACAACTATACTTACCTCTAACTCATTTTTCTCCCATAGGAAACCATTGTCTGCTTTTCTGTGAAATAAGTGTCTATTTTTGCAAATTTGAAATATTCTTTTAAAATCGTACCATTTCTGCAAACGAAATTACTTACCTGTTTTTGATAAGGACCCCAGTCCTGGGTCTAGGTACCCAGTCCTGGATTACTAAAGTAACGATAAAGTACTCTACCTGCAATTTGAATTTCTTGCCATAGAGATCCATTGGATGTTTTCTTTGAAATATTTTCTAAGTGCTAACTTTTGAAATAGCTAAATATTATTTAAAAATCATTACAGTTATTAAGTCGACTTTCATCACTTGATTCTGAATACTGACCCAGAGCTGGATCTAGGAGCCATACCTGGAATTCCAAAAGTAATCTGAAATACAATTTATTACAAATAACCTGAATTTACCATTGAGCTGAATGCATTGTTATGTTTAGGAAATAGGATTGTTTATTGCAACCAACTGTAACTGTTTACAAAAATGTATTGCTTAAGACAAAAGTATTTATATCCAACCTCTCATTCTGAGAAAGTATATTTTTATCCCCTTTGTGGTTCTAAAAATAAAACAAGCATATATTTTATATATATAAACCATTGGCCTGGAGTTCAGTTATTGAGTGTGTGAAACCATTTGCTGACTGAGTGTGTACAATAAATGCTTTACACTGTCCTCTGGTACTGCCTTACTGCTCGACCAAGCTACCACTTTTGAGAGTAAGGTCATACCTAACTTTGACCTCTATCAGCCTCTGGGGGACTGTGGACTCTGTACACCCTGTACCTATTAGGGAACAGTATATACAGAGCCACTTTCTCACAGTTATCCAAAGAGTGTATCCCCCTTACCCTGACTAGACGTAAGGGTCCCTATTTGGACAGTGGTACCTACCTCTGCCAACTAGAGACCCCCAGATCTAACAAAAGTACTGGCAATGGCAATAGGTATCTCCTTTGGAAGCACCTGACGGTTTTATCAATGCTTCTTTGACCTGGTGCTTATGTCTTTCTTCATGGTATGTGGCATCTTAGGCGTGGATTCCCCTGACTTTTTGCCACTACCTCTGGATTTTTTGCTGGGTCTTGGAATTTGTGGTACTGTGGGCAGTTTGCCCCTGCTGATCAGTGCCAAAGTGCACGTTTTCCCCCTGTGCAAATTGTGATTATGAATGGCAATTCATGATTGGCATATTTGATTTACAGGTAAGGCCTTAGTAAAGTGCATTGTGTGTGCTCATGGCCTGTAAATCAAATGCTACTAGTGGGCCTGCAGCACTGGTTGTGCACCCAACTGAGAAGCCCTGTAAATTCATCTCAGACCTGTCACTGCAGTGCAGTCTTAGTCTGCCATGTTGACCTGGCAAGGTCACCCCGTTGCCAGGCACTCACTTTTCCTTTTTGTACATGTAAGGCACCCCTCAGGTAGGCCCAAGGTAGCCCTGTGGGCAGGGGGCAGTGTATGTGAAAGGTAGGACATGTACTGGTGGGTGTTACATGTCCTGATAATGAAATACGGTTTATTTCATTTTTCACTAGTGAAAGGCCGCCTGTCCTATAGGTTGACATGGGAGCTGCCTTGTAACATCTTACAAGTGTAACTTTCCATTGGCTCAATATAAAGAAATGGAGTTTAGGCTCTCTGAACTCTAAATTTAATAACACACTTTTTAGTAGAGGTGGTTTTTAAATATGTTTCTGAAAATGGCACTTTTAGAAAGTAGGCCTTTTTTTTCTTTACAATTCTGGGTGCCTCTGCTTGTTTGTAGATTGACTGCTCATACACCGTCTATGTTTTGGAGCGATAGGAGCTGGGTATGTGCTTTCCATCTAGACAGTCCCAAGGGGAGTTGAGGTGTGTCCTGCCTTTCCTGAGTGACTCATAGCCAGGTGACTCATAGACCTTTCCGCATTCAGAGTGGTGCAATGAGTTTTCAGTAGCACCTGAATAGGCTGCGTCTGCTTTGCAGAATGCTGTCTCCACCTCCTGGAGTGAAGCAGACCTAGGAGAACAAACCTGGTTTTACTGAGCTCAGAGACTCTTGAAACAAAGACTACAAAAAGAGAAATTGGAGTAGAAATATTAGAACAAAACCATCAGATCTTTATATTACTTCTGGAATCAAGAGGAACCTCTGCCAAGGAAGAAGAGCTGAAGAGCTGTGAGGAGGAGTACTGTCCTGTTGCTCTGTGTTTCTTTTTTGAGCTGGCAGACAGTTGCTGCTTCGATTAAGGAGAGGACAAAGACTTGACTATGCTTTGAAACCTGATTGGTAAGATTCTCCAAGGGCTTGTGTGTGCTTGCCTCCTGTTCTGAAGTCTCAGGGCAATAAAGACTTCATCCACAGCTTCCTGGAACTCCACTGCTGGGGGTTCTGACCTGCCAGGAGGTGCCTATTCCAGTTCTGGGCCTCTGGAGGTTGTTCCTGCTAGAGAAATCCACCAAGGACTAAAGATCTTAATGAAATTGATGCATCACCCTCCTTGCGATGAATTTACTGATGCAGCACCGCTATGTGGGAGAATTTCCCGGTGCCAGCACTGTGCAGCTGAAAAATCAACCCAGTGCGTACCAGCGGCTTTAGAAACCGCCACATGCTGAGTTTGGTGCGGTGATCTCCAAAGCCGGAGATCACCGACACAGGCCCTTCTGGGCGGCAAGGATTTTCCACACATTGCACCTTCGCACCAAATTTACAACAATGCTGGGGCTGCAGTTAGAAACTGATGCATCACCTCCCAGCACAGTAAGAAACCGACGCATCACCTCCTCTCCAGAAAGGAACCGACGCATCACCTCCCCTGTGTGGCAGTAAGGAACTAATGCATCACCTCCCCTGGAGCAAAGAACCAATGCATCACCTTCCCCGCATGTAAAGAACCTAAGCATCACCGTCCCTTCGGCTGTTTCTGGTTGTCATTTTGACACATCCTAGGTACTTTGTGCTGAAAGTAATGCATCCACAGTTTCCTATGGACAGAACAGTTTTTCCTTTTTTTTAAAGTCATAGTTTGACATCTTTATGCTGGTTTTTTGTTGTTTTGGCCTTGTTTGGTTTAGATAAAGTTTCTTTCTTTTTCTACACTGGTTTAGTGTCCATTTCTGGTGCTTACACTGTGTTATTGTGGGTCATACAAAAATGCTTTACACATTGTCTCGGAAGTTTAGCCTGACTGCTCTGTGCCAAGCTACCAGAGTGCGAGCACAGGCAAACTTAGGTATGTACTTTACTCATCCTGACTAGAAGGACGGGTCCCTACTTGGACAAACTGTATACCTCTGCCAACTGGAGACCCCCATTTCTAACAGTATGATATATGTATGAGAATGCATTGAGACAAATTGAGATGCAAGCTGATAGATCTGCACACCTAGGGCCCGACTTACAAACCATTCTAAGATGATCATCATGTATGCAAATAAATGTGCATACATTGTAGCGCATGAGCACAGCAGCCGGGGTATAGATGAGGAGCTGGGACAGTACCAAAAGCCAGCTGAATGACAGTAGCAAATGGCTGAAAGGGAGTGTCCAAAAGCCTCTTTCTTTATGTATGTGTATAAGCAGGTGCATGCTGTGTGATATGTATTGAGTGGGTTTGTGAATGCATGACCTCTTGCCAGACAGCTAGGGTGATTTGGAAAATTGTCTCAGAATTGATAAAAGGGTTTAGAAATTGATTAAGAATGGCGATTTGAAAGAGGCATATTATAGCTGTCCCTTCCAAATTGTCATTGGACCCTTATGCATCAATGATTTGCAGCCATAATTCCTGGCAAAAGAAATTGACCAGTTACTGATTCTTCGCAAAGGAGCTGGTAACTGAATTGCAAAGGAGAAGGGGCCGAGGGACTGCTTCTTGTTGCTCTTGTAATTTTCCAAAGTGGAAAACTTATATTTTAAAGCACTACCAATTCCTTTTAAGGTACACGGGCTGCTGTGAAAAAGAAAAAAGAATTCTCTTCTGGAAGGCAATTACAGGGATGGTGGTCTGCTGTTTATTGCAGGCCACTATCTCTCTGAATTGTAGCTCACAGTAAATCACAAACTGTGACCTGGCTTATGATTAATTTTTTAAGCTTGTCTGTGAACCCCTTTGATTTATTATTTTGTGAACTGACCTATTAGTATCTAAATTGGTTTGGAAAATCCGATTCTTTTCTCAGAAATTCAGTGCACAATTTGAAACCTCTTTTTGCTAATGGAATTTTCTTACATCAAGTCCTGAGTGCGATAGTTGATAACATGTAGGTTGACCTGCCAGGCAACCATTCTTATCAGGTCATTGTGGCAGCAGTACACACAGTACACAAAGCAAACTGGCTATTTTCACTCTGCCTCAAGAGCTCAACCGAATCATGGAGAGATGCTATGCTCTATTTTCGTTTCATGCATACATACATCTTGGTAGGGCTGATGAGATTCTGTATGTTATCTTGCCACTTACCACTTTATGATGGAGTAAATAGGAGATCAAAAATACTCCTAACTCGTGCATCTTTTCCAGCTGAGTTTGCAGGTGATTTGATTGAGGACTTGAACAAATCAAGCAACCATTTCTGTCCTGCTTCTTTGCTTTCCTGTTACTCCTGTCTATTAGCCCGCTCATCACTTGCATATGCCACAGATATTTCCAGCAAAAGCTGTAACAAGTAATACTAGAGTAAATAAAAAAATGTGGTTATTTGCTTTTGCAACATTATTTGCATGCTAATGATTAAAGAACACATTGTCACTCCAACGCTAGTCCAATAACCTTATGGATCAGATTTACTGACGTTTCACACAGCACTGCAAGACAACCAGCTGCACTGAGTTCTGTGAATGGGAGAGAGCTTAACTGCATCATCATTACAAAGATATGGTGCTGTTCAGCTCTCTCCTGGGCCAGTGCACTTATGGCTGCCTAGAGCCAATGCAGATACCCTTGCGTCATGGTGCAATGGTGCCTGCGTTGTGTGCAGGATAGTTTATATGCAGGAATGAGTACCTTCCTGCACAAAAACTATGTTTATAGGCATATCACTCTTTGTATATGTGCTTCGGAATGCAGTATATGTACAAAGAAGAAGTAGCAAGGAGAAATAAAGATATTTTTCCTAGTTACATCAGCTTCGTGTAGGTCCACCATTTTGTTGCAAACCAAGATTTACAGACTTAAGTAAATGTGGGCTTGCAGCAAAGTACATTGGTGGATGCACCGGAACACCCGTGATTTGCCCATGTAATGCAAGGTAGCGCTATCCACTGCTTTGTGTTCCGCATTTTTCTACAAAGGCACCAAAATCAATCTCTATGGGCTTTGTAGATACTGTAATATATTTAGCATTGTGACTGCGCCTATAAGTGGCCCACCCATGATGCAGAATGTTAGTGAACCTGGGCCTATGGATCTTATGAAATTTGGACACAAACAAACATGGCCTTCTGGGCATATTCCGGGCACCAATAGAAAACATTTGTTTAGAAGATATGCTCTTTCCCCAATTCACAGTATGAATAACAAGGGGACCCGATATGGGTAGCTTTGGACCTCGGGTAATTACGTATTTTTAAAGAACAAGGGTCCTTAGCATAGACATAAATGATGTAACTAGTACTACATACACTTAGATAAGACCTATGCACATTCTTCCAGTGTCCAGCCGGACAGGGGAACATTTATTTAGAAAATTACAAAAGGTTTAGACAGGATGAAAAAACACGAAGAAATGAAACAAGGGCACAATCCTGTACCGAGTTTTAACAAAGGAAATGAAAAGAAGAAAAGAATAACAGGCAAAAACTTTTGGAGCAAAAAGGAGGCTTACAATACAATAAAGAACTCAAGTAAGCTCAGACCAACAGAAACCACAATACATTTTTCACAATGGATAAATTGTGGTACTGTTATGAAAAGTCGACGTTTCGATCCCTAGCTCCTAATACAGTGGGATCATCCTCAGGACTACAAATGAAAAGTTGCCTGATTTAAATTATGCGCCTTCAATAGGGTAGTGGAGTACGAGGCGTCTTGGTGGTGGTGTGAAGCATGAACGTTGGTAGTTGACCTTGGATTGATCTTCACTTGGCAAGGTGGTGGTCTAGGTATTGCATTGATATACCTTGGGGGGAGGCTCGTGTTCGCGTCTGGGGGATAAGATACACGGCCTGGATTCAAAGCAGGGAGGCTTCTGCATGCACGGAACGGGATGGAAGGCAGCAATCGATGGCTGCTGGTATTTAGGCAGAGCTCAAAGGAGTCTCGATGCACCGGATCGGATGGTCGTCCGGACTGTGGGTGTTAAGGGTAGATAGCCTTGAACCCAGTAGAAGTGTTAAAAAAATAGACATCTTACCTAAATTCAGCTGCAGCAGATCAACAGATGTTAGATCGACAGAGCAGCAGGGAATGTTGAGGGAAAAGAGAGAAAGAGGGAGTGAGAGAGGGAGACAGAGATACAGAAAGCGAGCGAAAAAAAGAGGATAGCAAGAAAACGGAGTTGGCACCTTATGTACCAGATACACGTAAATATTTACTATAAATGCATGTACTCTCTTTATCTCTCTTTGCTGCTCTGTTTCTCTTTCTCTCACTGTCTGTTCTCTCTGTCTCTCTCATTCTCTTAAAGAGTTTCCTATGTAATACAGCCCAGTGTTTGCCTGCATTGATATCTGGTGTTTGGCTCCTGGTGCTTGGTACTCGGATGCATTTCAAATTGCAGTTATACGCTTGAAAAAGGTATTTCGTGATTTATTGTAAAGTCTTTTATGATGCTCCCTTTGATGGGTGCACATTTATCACCTAATGGCGAGGTAGCTTTTCTAGGACACTGTGATTGATTAGAGTTCACTCAAAGTGCAACAATTAGGAGGCTTCCAATTGTAATATTCTTTAACTCTGGGTGCAGTAAACAGCCTAAATGACTTTGTCTCAAACACGTCTCCTGAGTTTCTAGCAGGTAATGGTGCTTGATTGTTAAGTATGTTTTAAGATGCTGGAAGGCGACAGAAGACCAGCCTTGCATGAAGAAATCCAAAGACTTGAAGTTAATCTTGTTAGTGTCAAATTCAATGACTTTTAATGGAACCGGACAGCAGACACCAGAGCTGCGTTAACCACAGAATCCTCACTGGCTGCCATGTGCAATTTGCTCTCCTCTGCGGAGGAGTGAGGAGCCGCATTGACAAATACCAATTACAATTCATTATCGCTAGCCACAATGCACAGGACCTCTCCTTGCCTTGCATTTCTACTTGTAGTAGTAGAACAGGAAAATGATTTTGACATTTTGGCGATCAATATGATATTTCCAGTAGATAATATTTATTATTTATACGTTTTATTGTAAGTTTTATTAATTTGGTTTTGAGATTTTTTACTAGTGAATTTCACCTTATAAAGTTATTATAATACATTCCGGTGATAATGCGTAGTAAGCTAAAAAAAATACAGGTACTCACATTTAACATGAATACAAATATTACATCTTGAATATTTTATTGTTGTTTTCTATTAATATGAATATTTCCATAGTTCGTTGTACTAACTGAATTACAGTGCAATGTTTGTATCATTAAAAGTACTTAAGAGCAGTTATTTTTGGATTTCCTTTTGAATTTTCCATGATGTAAAGACTTGCTTCCAGTATAATCTTAGGTTACCTCCTGTATTTACAAGTACAAAACGTCAGGTTGATATATGTCCCTCTGTATCTCATAAACATTCTCATACCCTGTGTCAGATCATCGAATTTTGGTGCAATTATCAGGGACCATCATTTAAAATAACTGCACTGATGAGATATGTTGCTGCAATTTGATATTGTATGAGATATTCTATTCTCCTAGCTGAGGCATTTTACGCATTGGGTAAATCTTAATTTAAAATTCTATGATCTATAATGTTTTCAGCATTTTATGTATTTTATCATTTTCTGTTTGTGAATAACTTTTATGGCTGCCAAAATACTGCTGAATAAAGTTTTGAATTGAATTGATTGAAAATAAATTTGAAAGGCCACATTTAGAAACGTAAATAGATAAACATAATGTGCTGTAAAATATGTTTTTATGTTACATCACTATAAAAATATTGTAACAATAATTAGGAATAACCAAATCGCACCATATCATCTGAAAATACTCATACAAGGTTTTCGAGCTTTGCCACAAAGTAAGCGTCGCATTTTTATGACTGTAGAGTTCTCACTCAGTGTATATTACCTAACCTACTTTATTGGTGCCACTTCTGCTTTGTTATAGCTCATCCTGAACTTGGGGCAAATATCACAGTATTTGGATTTTTTAAAACTAATTTCAGGAGTGATCTGGTGAATCCCCAACATCCTTAAAATTCCAACAGTTCTCAAAAGTACTTCGAAAAGAGGAGTTGTAGCACAGGGTGCAGTTTAACAGACAGATGTGCGCTATACAACTGCCTTTGCAATTTTTATTTTTTGTTACTTTACAGGAAAAATAGTTTTCCATATGCAAAATTACAGACTTTTAGCTGCGCGGGGAGTTTTACTGTTAATACTGGCTTAAACTGCATTTGCACCAGTAATTTTTGAAGAGTCTTGTACATGATCAATATAGTCCCAAAACTACTGTCTTTAATTTCCTGCCAGTATTGCATCTTGGTTCTTATTTTCTGTTATATTTGCACAAGATTCTAAACATAGTCGATTTTTCTGCAAAGTTGGCAGACGAGTAATATTTGAGAGAATTACAGATGGAAATTTTACTAGCCAAATAAGGTCTTAAATAAGGTCTTAAATTCTTAAAGGAAAGATTCATCCTTGTTACAATATGTTGATTCAAAGAAAAAAAAACACAGACATGAGTTGTTGCTCAAATGTGTCACTGAGCCATTGTGTTAAAATAGTCATTCTCAGATGATAAATTGATGCTGGGACATCAAAAGGATCTTTAAATAGAATGGTTATTTGTTGTGTGTGTGCTTGCTGCAATAAAAAAATAATAGGGAAAATAATAAAGTATTTACAATGCAGTTCTGAGTGAGTTTGATTTTGGTCCAAAGGCTATTTATTTCTCAAAGTTGATAAGCGCCGTCCACTAACAGAACCTGTACTGCCCTCTTGTTTTTTTTTTATTAATAGAATTGGGGAGTATCTATTATTATTGTTTGCTTCAGTAAATAAGTACAATATTACATATAGATAAGTTATCAGGGCATTACATGTCTACAATGCAAAACACAGTTTTATATTCCTCTTGAAAAAGGTTATCTAATTGTTACGGAAAAATTTACTTTTTTACTGATGTTTTTACAGACCATTAAAAAGGATACAACCATTTTCATGTTTTTGATTTTAAGTTAACTGTTCAAAAAACTCCTATGGTGGTTAACCTTTCACAGGGGTGTTTTTAATAATATCACAATGTGAGAAAGTGCCTGTTTTTTCATGGTTACCACATTTTTGGGGGGGGGATGGATGCTGCTGGTTTTGGAACTCCATACCACTGTTAAGCCGCCAGTGTTTGTACCCTGATCCCTAAAGCATGATAAAAATGGTTAATATACTCAAAGTCCTACACCATAGATGGTTGAAGCGAGCCTCAAGTAATAGCTTGTGAAAGTTCCATTTAAGGCTGCAGCGGAAAGTAAATAGGGAAGAAATAAGCAGTGGAGGCACCTCAGCTTCCAGAAAGGGTAGACATTTCTCTTAGAATGGCCCTTAGAGTGTCACTTCAGCATGGAAGGACATGACCCATCATCGAGGAAAAGGATGGGAGTCAACCCATTTATCATCCAATCTTCTGAGCATGTTTCCAGTAAACAAGCCAAGCATTTAGGTGGGAATAAATGGATCAGTTCAAAAGTTCCCATGCCATCCCAGTTTCTAGACAATGTGTTATCTTTTAAATAGCATATATGCCAAGCTGTCAACATGTTCCCAGGCAGTATTTTGCTAGCAGGATGAAGTCATTGCTCAGATAGTGATTCTATGAGATTTTCTAAAAATTCCTTCAAGTAGATTTTCAACAATGTTCACTTAACATATTGCATAAAACCTACCCCTATGAAGCATGATGCACTACATGGTCTGTGTTTAACCAGTATCTTCACATCTAATGTTCTGTCAAGAAAATGCATACTATATGAAAATCTCATTTATGTTGGAGATAGGTACCAAGAATCCACCAGTATAGGCTTGCGAAGGCTCAAAGCCATTGTCTGACTCCATCTTGTGGTGTGGTGTATTTGTCTGGATGTTTCTTGTATTTATAAAGTGGCCATGAGAAGTAGACAGCAGTTCCTAGTCGGTTGTTGAGACCCCACTGCCCCCCTTACCTTATGAGGAGCTGGGCCGTTATGCTCACAAGTTTGTGAAGCACAAGCCTTCTCTTGCAGCGAGGAGTGCTAGGCCTCAAGCCCTGGTGAAGGGCCGCTTGCAGCTCCTTAGGTGTTCTTAAGTGGAAGACCTTGTCCCTTAGCACTTGTGAAGAGGCCCGCTCTGGGCATAGCAGGGCAAAAGAGTGGAGCGCTCACTGCATGCAGGACACAGAGAGTAAAACGACTATGAGTAATTTGGGGGCAGTTTGAGTGGCTGGATTCAGAATCCCATGGCCAATTCTGGGATAGCTCAGTCCAAGGAAAACACTTGGTGGCACGAAGGGCAGGCAAGCCAGCACACCAGGGCGAACAATGGTGGTTCCTCCTGGTAGTCCAGTGGTGCCTGGTGACCCACAGTGCAGGAGAAGTTAGCATCAGGACAACAAGCAGAAAAACAATTCAGTGAGGCCTTTATGCCACCCACCAGGTAGTAGGTAGCAGGGCAACAACAGACGAGCAGTCCAAATGTGTCCTATGTGCAGCGCAGGTAGTCCTCCTGACAGGGGTTCAATCCCAGTTCCAAAAGTGCTCTACAAATGTGGGGTCAGATCCCCTGTACTTATACCCCAGTGCCCTGCTTCTAAAAGGTAGGAGGAGTTTCCAGCAAGGCATGTGAAGTTCCAGGAGTTCCCTTCCTCCCCTGCCTTGGATGAAGACATGAGTAGGGGGTAAACGAGCCCTTTGTGTCAGGGCAGGGTTCAGCCTATACAAATGTAAGTGCACCCGCAGACCCTACAGTGGCAGGCCTGGGACAGATTTGAAAGGCTATTTATGTGCGTGGCGCAAACAGCGTGGCAGGCCCACTAGCAGCATTTCATTTACAGGCCCTGGGTATGTGAGATACCATTGTACAAGGGACTTACAAGTATATTAAGTTAAGTTTAAACAGCTTTATTGAAAGTATAATTGCAGAAAAATGAATATATATATATTAACAAGTACAAATCAGAAGAAGCTATGCTTACCAACATCATTAAAGCATTGTAAGTTGTTTACAATGTATATATTAAAAAGAAAGAGGTGGAATACATAAGGGGAAGGGGAACAAGGAAAGAAATAGCAATGCAAAATTACTGATCTAATATAAGTATGCAATAAGATTTTAAAAAATACATAACTAAGGGGAACATTTTCTAAGAGATATGAACAATATACATAACAAAAGCAGAGAGGACAACACTTTATGGAGGCTTAAAATTCTCAGAACTAGTATAAAGTACACGCTGTTTAGCAACACAATTCAAGTAATTAGTTAACGACATCCAATATAAATCCCTACTTAATTGTGGTTTATACACTTAAGCAAAAGCAACATCCAACCTATATTAATGACAAATATTGTATCACCATGCAGTGAAAGAGATATTGGTAGAGCACTTCCAGTTAGTTGAATTTGTCGAAAAGCTATGGCCTACATAAGATCAAATAAACCCTTATCAGAAGGATTCAGGTTAAGAACATCTGATAGGCTACCTAAAAAAGCAAAGAGTTTGACATAGACAAATGCAAATTGAACATTTTCGTAAGTTGAGTCTAATTTTTCCCCCCAAATATAATCTTAGGTGGGCATAAAAAAGCATATGCAATAAATCACCTTGTGAATAAGCACACAATCAACATGCTTTATTGGGCTCTTAGCTCTTTAGCTTGAGAAATTGGTCTAAGATATAACCCGTGATATATAAAAAAAATAAAGTTTGAGTTGTAGAGTCACTTCTGTAAATGTTAAATACTCAAGACCAAATCTTATTCCATAATAAAATAGTCCTATCCCATCCCATCTCCAGTTCCCATGATAGGTCTGGGCTAAAGAAATACCTATAGACAAGCGATTTTGGATCAAAACATCCACTCCATAGGAATGGAAAATGTATGCCAAAATGAATAAGGACAATGGAAAATTGCTTGGAATTGGGGAAAAGAGCAAGGATTCAAGCCATCAAATATATCTTGAGCATAAATTATCCCTCTCTCTCACCAAGATTTCCAATATATGGGTCTATCGTTAAATGTAATCGGACGGTTATACCAGAGAGGCAAACTCAAAAGAGATTCACTAGATAAAATCTTAGAGTGACAATGAAGTTTTAGCAAAAAATAAGTATATTTGAATAATGGTGAAGATGTAATAGAACTTCTGGAAGAAAATGCCAGGACTTCTTTAGGAGAGAATGGCAAAAGGAAGGAAAACTCTCCATCAAACCAGAGAGGTAACCCATGGGAAGAAAGTGGAAGTAACCACTTAACAGCCTGTGCCAGACAAAATGCTTTATGGTGTGTCTGAAAATCTGGAAAATGTGCACCCCATATCTACCTTTGACTTTTTTAAGTGAGTAAGAGAGAATCTAGGTTTTTTGCTGTTCCAAAGAAATTTGGAAAGAAGAGAATCTATTTTTTTAAATACATAGGGCCCGATTACGATCTCGCTAGGAAAGCCCTCCGGACGACTCAGATTCCAAGCGAGACGTGCTCCGGGAGTCCGAAGGAGCGAGTACAATGCTGATGTATGCTTATGGACTCGGTTCGCTCAGACTCCCATTGAACTCTATGGGAGCCCGTGTACAGATGCGAAACTGCCGACGCTCCTCCCTCCCAAGACATCTGCAACAAACTCCGCTCATTCTTCCACCGCAAGAACAAGACGCTCTACGACAACTTTGATAACCAAGACCATGGCTCCTCCCCAACACCCCCCTCCCCAGCAACGCCATCCAGCAGACCCTCCTCACCTGGACCCCTCTCACCACAGAAGACACCGCAAAGACTATGAAAAGCATCCACATGGAACACCCACTGACCCCTGCCCGTCGCACATCTTCCACAGGGCCGCCACCACTATTGCACCAGAACTGCCCCGAACTATCAACTGCTCCCTCGAGACCGCCATATTCTCCGATGACTGGAAACACGCCGAAGTCAAACCTCTCCACAAGAAGCCCTCTGCAGACCTGACAGATCTCAAGAACTGCAGGCCCTTCTGACTACTGCCTTTCCCCGCCAAAGTCATCAAGAAAGTCTTCAACACCCAGCTAGCTCACTTCATAGAAACCAACAACATCCTAAACACCTCTCAATCCAGATTCTGCAGCAAACAACACCAAGACCGCCCTCATAGTCACCACCGATGACATCCATGCCCTCCTCGACCAAAGCCACATAGCAGCCCTCATCCTCCTGGACTCCTCAGCAGCCTTCAACACCGTCTCCCACCGTGCACGAGCCGCCGGACTCCACAATGCTGGTATCCAGGGAACAGCCTTAGACTGGATTCGATCTTTCCTCTCAAGCAGTACACAAAGAATAAGACTCCCACCCTTCCACCCTGCACCTACAGAGATCAGATGTAGAGTACCTCAAGGATCCTCCCTCAGCCCCATGCTCTTCAACGTCTACATGGCCCCCCTCGCAACCATAATTGGAAAACATGGACTCAACATAGTCTCATATGCAGACAACACCCACCGCATCCTCTCCCTCGCCAAGGAACCAAACATCACCAGGCACAGTTTCCAAGTAGGAATGAAAGGCGTCACAACCTAGATGAGGAGCAGCTGCCTGAAGCTCAACTCATCCTCGGCTCCTTCCCCTCTGCATGGGACAACACCTGGTGGCCCTCTGCGCTCAGAAACCCAACCACCCCAACGGACCACCCTCGCAGCCTCTGCATCATACTCGACTCTTCACTCACTATGAACCACCAGATCAATGCCGTATCCTCCACTTTCTTCAACACCCTCCGCATTCTTAGCAAGACCTTCAAATGGATCCCTCTGACCAATGCACTCATCACCAGCAGACTGAACTACGGAAACACCCTCTAAGTTGGAATCAACAAAAATCTCCTCTGCAAACTCCAGACCGTCCAGAACGATGCAGCCAGACTTATCCTCGACATCCTGCCACATGACCCCATCACCCAACACATCGGCGACCTCCAATTGCTCCTTGTCAAAAAAAGGATAACCTTCAAACTGCTCACACACACCTACAAAGCCCTCCATAACACCGGACCTCAATACCTCAACAAACGAATCTCCTTTAATACCCCAAGAGAAACCTCCACTCTGCCAAATTAGCCACAGTCCCCCGCATCCACAGGGCCAGAGCAGGTGGCAGATCCTTCTCTTACCTCGGGGCCAAGACCTGGAACGAACTTCTCCGCAGCAGCAGATGAAGTCCAACACTGCACCAATTCAGAAAGGACATCAAGATCTGGCTCTTCGAATGGCCTACATAGCTGTTTGTTCCACCCCCAGCACCTTGAGACCCTCACAGGTGTGTAGTGCGCTTCAAAAACCTGACTGACTGATTGATTGATTGAGACTCGAGCATCAAACCAAAAAATACTCAAATACCATTGGCTCAGGAAGACTTTTCTCTGATCAGCCAATTCGGTACCACCAGACCCAGGACTGTATCACTGTGCCTCGTGTACTGATAGGCAAACCACAATAACTTGAAAAAATCTTGTGGTGGTACTCGGGGGGGGGGGGGGGGGGTTTGGCCCCGTGCCCTAACAAAGTGTTAAGAAAAAGGCACTAGAGGGCAGGCTATGGACACCCTGACCCACAGGCACATGTGAGAGCCAACTAGTCATGAACTGTGCCCGCGAGGGTTGGCTGCACACAGATGTGAGTCCAGGTCTGGCCAGGCCCTACAATTTAGCACAGCTGTGCACAGCTATAGGTCATACACAGCAGGTGCAGCCTCCATGTGAAGGTTTGGCACAATTTGCAATGTGATTAAAAAAACTGAAATTCACTGAAAAAACAACAAAACCACTGAAATATACCAGTTACAGTTTAGTCAACAAACTATAACTCCCCCCACTGTCAGGCACTACTCATGAACTCACATATTGCATCACTTATCACTTGTTAAAAATAGATAAAAGGGAGGAGAATGTGGGTTAGGCAATTGCTCAGGGATGGGTTCAGGAACTTGTTGAAGGCTATTGCATGATGGAACGGAAGTTAGAGTTTTCTTACTACATATAATACTCTTGATCACATTTTTGTAATGTAGAACATATGTAATTATGTCCTCCCATTCAATTAAGGCATCTGTTCTGTGGGTATTTTAAAAATCTTCAGCGCATGCATGATACTGTTGTTCACTACAGTCTTCATTCTGGGTGTATTCCCTTTTAGGGCATCTTGTAGATGAGTTCCCAACTGAAAACAATGAGACCATATTATAAATGATTTCTAAGTTCAAAATGCACTGTGAAGCATAATATTAATGTATCCGTCTGTATTTGACCTTGTGTATGTGTGTAAACTAAGAGACATGGCTGGTAACATTTCAATTACACACAATAAAGCAATACTATGTAACATATAGTTTGCTTGATTAGTTAGAAAATTTTGAATATGTGTATGGATTCATCTCCACAGAGTGCCATGCAGAGTTTGCACTGATGCATTGAAAAGGAGTATTTCTTTAAGTTATGATTAGAGAAGTGAAACAATTAGAAAGACTTTGCCTAAAATTATGCACATTTTGGAACATTGCATCTGAACTATACTGTTAATAGTAGCAAGAATGCAAAATGTAATGACTTTAACTAGAGGCATTTAATTTGAACTTTCTCTCATTTAAGTCCCACCTTTTGAGTAAAATTCTTTAATTGCCTATGTACCTAGCTTTCTGTCAGGTAGTCATTATGGCTTTTAAATAGTAGAGTCTTGATTTCTACAAATATTTGATATTAAAATATGTATGTTAAAAGTAACAATTGCACTGAGGAGTTATATGACATTTTCAAGAAAGGTATATTTAGCAGCCAGGCATCCCAAAGATAAGCTGAGGTTGTATATAAAAACAACCACAATAGAACAAAACAACTGAAATATGTTTAAAATGTTTTAAATGAGAATTTGAGTCTGGTCCTCATTTTGCCATCTATAAATTTTAGTGCCACACATTTCTGATATTTTAGTTTTTAGAACTGTGGTAGAACATTATTGTGCTCATGTTGAAAGAGAGAAGAACACATTCTATTAGACAAACACATACTTGAAAATATTGTGTTTTTTTAAAAAAAATTATGATTTCCATGTCATTTTATAAATGGGTGTCACTAATTCTGAATTTCAAAGGGCCTGGTTTCAATGAAATGATCAAACAACTCAGACAGGCAGAGTTCTTGGTCCAGAAAAAGAATTACATTTTATGCTCAATCCAGGGACAGAGGTGAAATACATTCTATTATATTTCTATGTATTTGTCTCCATTCCATTTGTCACACACTGTAAGGTAGCAGTGTCAAGAAATGAAATTGCTTGTTTGCCTCATGTTTCTGTTGTTTATTTCTGTGCCCTGCTATTGCACAATTTTTACAGCACATGAATCACTGAAGTACAAAGGATATGCTATTTCTCTTTTTTTCAGTGTATGGTTCTTCCACTCTCTTTCCACGTCTCTCATGTTATTCTCTATCATTTAAACTCTCTCTGTACCTCTCTCGTCCTGTTCCCTTTTTTCTTACTATCTCTCTCATGATTTTATTTCCAGTATCAGACCACCATGAAAATTGAAAATTGTGTGCTATCCAAAATACAACTAACATTTCACATACCTAACAGACATGCACACATGAACAAAGGTAGTCTCACACATGATCTAGTACATGCATTGGCTAACATCTTCATAAATACCACTTTTCATTTTCTTACAAATTTGTAAAATGACAAGCCTTCTTTAATGAATTGATGAAACGTAATTATATTTGATACCAAATTTGTAATGCCTTCTTGACATTATAAAAGGTTATGGGGTGTGGGTAAAGAAGAACAGCATAATGTTCATGTATAAATGCCCAAATGTGAGCTATATGGAATGTTAAAGAAACCTTGCAAAAAGTTAAGCTACATGGTATTGATGGTGTATTGTATAGTCCTGTAAACCAGTGCAGGTAGTTATGGAGACAATCACTCTATTGAGTCCCTGTGTATATATTACATCTTTACAACTGTTTTTTATCCTATATGGTGCTCTAATACACATGGGTATCTTGGCCCTGTTAGCTGATTAGAAAAGAGCTAAGGTTCACAAAAGTCAGGTTATCAGCCTTTTCTTAAACAAAGATGATTTTCCAAGGATTGTATTTCAAGTGGCATTGACAACCAACATTTGGCTGTGAGATGAGAAAAAGCCCTTCCTCTACAGCGTCTTTACTTGATTCTGTGGACAAAGACATTTTCCCTAGAAGCCTTTTTTTAGGCCTTTGCAGAATATACCATTGGAATTAAACCCTATGAAACCCAGAGCCCCTTTTGGCTATATGCACCAAACAAAGTGTTTTGAATATAACCCTCGTTCTGACAGCCAACCAGTGCATTTGGGCAGCTCTATTCATACCCTTTGAGGTATCAAAGAAAAGAAGCATTATGAAGTTAGATTTGAGGCTTTGAATAATTTGAAATGACAGTGTCATGCAACCTGGGTTATGTAAGAAAATAAGAAATTGAAAGGCATTGTAAGAAATTAGCTAAACTATGTAGTAAATGTTGAGACAGAACATGTTGACTCCTTAAACAGGAGACGGTTCGCAAAACCTCTTTGCAAGCCAAGTACAACTTTTCAATGCCAAAGTGCCATCAGTAGGTGCAAAGGATAGATCCTGATTTATCATTACGATTGTTTGCAGTTACATAATTGGTGCTAGTGGTAGTGTGTGTTTCTAATAGTGTGACCAATGAATATTTGGGAGAAAGTCATAACTTTCATTCATTGAACAAATTTGCCAATGGATTTCAGGCCAATTTCTGTGGCAAATTGGGGGTAAGAATTTGTAAAGGATGTTTCAAAAACACCCAGAAAATCCTACCCTTTCTTCTTGTGTTGGGAGGTATATTTTGAAAAAACATTTTGCAGGTGGTGAAAAAATGTGAAAAATGCTTATGCAGATTGGTACCTAAATTTAAATTGAAAGGTCAGCTGTAAAGGCAAAGAATCAGGTGCATGTGCAATAGATATTTTCTGAAGCCTACAAAATATTACCCCCCCCCAAAAAATGTATAAAGCAATCAATTTGCTATTGATTTATTATCAGGTGCTTCTGAGGTCAAATGAGATCAGATGCTTTCAAGGTGGTATGGATATTATCAAAACATTTTAAAATAGTGTATTATCTTGTCTCTGAATCTCACAAAACAAGTAACTTTCAGAAAACCATTGTAGAATGTTTATAGTAGTAAAGTTAATATTAGATTTCAATCAGTTCTCATCAGTTCCAGTTGGTCTCTCTTGAAACACTGTCATTACTCCTAACGTGCATATTTACATTTCACTTTGCAATCTTTGTTTTTCTTAATGAATATCATTATAAACAGCCTTCTCATCTTCATCTAATAGAGGAGACTTGGGTTCCGCCATCCCTAGTTCTAACATGCATATTTGACGAGTTGTTATGTTATGATAATATGTATGTGTTGAAGTCAGTCATTGCTTTTAACAAAATTAAATTTTCTTGGAATGCATGGATATATTGTGATTTGACTATAATGTGAATATACAGTTTGTGATGTATTGTATTCATTATATGTTCATTCAAATAATATTCCATCTGCAGCTCAAAGAATTACACATGTGAGTGTCCCTTTGATTAATATGCATGAATAGCTTCCTCTGAGTATATTGTGCATACATAGTCATTTTCACAACCATGCACAAAACCTGTGTCTTAGAAAATTGTGTGGCTGAGTCATGGAGCCAAAAATAAAACAGCATACTCTAGATATATAAAATAAAAAAGTCCTGTTCATCAGTGTTACCAATGTGAACAAAGTTACAACTTTTACTCTATGCCAAAATCCCTTTGAAGCCTTTAATCCTTCAATTAAAGCCCATTAGGAGGATCTGATACCATCAGTATGGCAAAAAAGAGCTGGCAGTTTTGAAATATAGATAGTCTTAATATGTTCTGTCTTCTTCTAAGTCACTTTCAATTGCTTTCATCATTCAAGAAAATATGAATATTAACTTTGATCATGTAAACGACAGAAAAGTATATTTTCCTTGTGTTTTTAGTATTAGTGTTTGATATTCTTAATGTCACTCTCAACTGCATCTTTCCAAATTATTGTTTCAACTTCTGGTCTCGTTTGGTTAAGCCAATCCTAGCAGGCAATGTTACAGCACTAGACTAAATGTGCCTTAACAACATGGGCCTTATTCACTTTGTAGTGCATTTGTAGTGGTACAAAACATACTACAGAATGTTCTACAAAGTGGAAATGTTGCCTATACTTATATTTGTGGTGTTCCCCACCCCGAATTCAGAGTCACTGCACAAGTATCTATATTTGTAGTAAATGTGGGAGGTAGACAGAAATTTAATGGGGAAAGGGGCAAACTCACTATTAAAGGGGATGGGATTAGAGAGGAGAACAAGTAGTCAGAGGGATTTAGAGAGGGTCAGAGAGTTACCTTTCACACAAGAGTAAACAATTTGCATTAATCTGTGAAGACATATAACTTACAATTTTGTCATAAGTTTACACTCAGAATTTGTGAATATAAAAAGTTGTATACTTACTACTTAGTGTAAACATACTCAAAAGTGTATCTTACGTTTGTGAATTAGGCTCTATGTTTTTCTTAACCTGTAAAACAGCCTGTCATAGGCTAGACATCTCAGTAAAATAACAGCACCACCCACTTCTATGCTTTCAACTCAGTGATTCTCTTGATAATTTCTCATAGCTAACTCTTTTGGTGATCATCTGGTTATTTAGGGTAAATTCACTTTGTATCCTTGCACGGATCATGAAGGAGAGGGAGAAGAGCTCTGCATTTCATATGCATTAAGCAGTGGTATCTGAATGTATCAATTATTAACTGACCCATTTTCAAAACAGTATTTTATATCAATTCAAAATCTCTAAGAATCAGTCTGGTGTATTTGAAGGAAATGGAAAGAGAGACGTTTGGTAGGACCATCAATTTCTAGTGCCTTGAAATATGACAGGCCTTAGTCAAGTATTCTTTCACCCATATCTTTATCCTTCTGGATGAACTCAAACCATCTAGAGCATTCAAAAGATAAGGAAACTTCAGCCAAACAATGTCAAGGCATAACGAAAAAATACTTGACAATCCACTGAATTATATTTGTTGTTTGCAGTCATAGAACTTCTCCCCACCACACAATGAGATACTTTTCAAAGTCGCGATCTTCCGAAATATCGTAACTTTCTCCAGTGATGGCCTTCCCACTAAATCCAAAACACTTATTATAGGTTAGTATATCTGCCCATATGGTTTACCCATCAAATCACCAAGGAAATGGGCCCACCAGTGGTATAGTAAACATCTACCCATATGGACGCTGTTTCTCAACAAATTGCTCTATTGGTGATATGGTGTTATGTGGTTATTAAATGGGCAAACATCATGATATGGTTCACTTGATGCCCATCATACCTCTGTATGTGCTCACATCTATCTACAAAGTGGTACAAAAGGGGTGGTGATGGACGGAGCATCAGAACCAATCAAACACTCACACCCAGTCAACAGATCTGGGTTTGATCCATCATCGTTCTTTAGCCCACTCTGCCAACCCAGTTCAGACATGGCCATATGCAAATCAGTCTGACCCTGTGCCTCATGGGAACAGTCCAGCCCGAACTGCCAAGCCATGCTTTCCCTGGACCGGAAACAAGCTTCCTAGGACCGGTTTCTGGCATTTCAGCCGTCTTCAGCCGGGCTTGCTTGAATCCAGTGGCAAAGTGAGCAAGGGACTCAACGTCTGAGCATATCCTGCCAACTTATGGCGAACAAAGCGGTACAAAGGGGTGGTGATGGACGGAGCATCAGAACCAATCAAACACTCACACCCATCTGGGTTTGATCCATCACCGTTATTTAGCCCACTCTGCCACCCCCTTTGGTATCGCTTTGTTCGCCCTAAGTTGGCAGGGTATGCCCAGACGTGGGTCCCTTGCTCACTTTGCCACTGGATTCAAAATAGCCTGGCTGACGAGGGTTATGAACCCGAAACCGGTCCCAGGATGCTTGTTTCCGGTCCAGGGAAGACATGGCTTGGCAGTTCGGGCTGGACTGTTCCCATGAGGCACAGGTTCAGACTGATTTGCATATGGCCATGTCTGAACTGGGGTGGTGGAGTGAGCTAAAGAATGATGATGGATTAAACCCAGATCAGTTGACTGGGGGTGAGTGTTTGATTTGCTCTAACGCTCCGTCCATCATCACCTTTGGTATCTATCTACAGCAATCATTAGAATTGATATCTTTGTTGCATCTTATATCTATTTGTTAACATAATTACAATGAGAAAGTGTATGTTAGAGAAATGCAATATCATCTCAATTGTAATTACGTGTTTAAATAAAAGCCTGTAAACCCAGGATTGCTTAGTTCAACCTTACATGTTTTGGCATTTCATATTTCTGTCAATACATTATGTATTTTTATTGTTTTAGATACCTCACAAGTAGTTTATATATTTGTTTAAGCATTCACGTTACTCCTAGAAAGTGTTGCGTAGATATGTATATTGATGAGAGGCAGTTCCATTGCTGTTTATTGATATATAGAGTGCATTTGTCTTATTTGAAAGGAACTTAATACAATTATTTGAAATGATAGAAACTAACTGTTAAAATAATTATTTACTCAGTCTTGACTGATATTTTTGCTAAAAAAGAACAATTGCCGAAATTACACCATATTTTTAACCTGATGCTTTAAAATATGTGTATCTCTCTTCCTTGTGTGTAGGAACATGAGTAAGGAATCTATTTTGGAATAGGAATGATAGCTTTAGAAGTAAATTGTATTATTTTACATCTGTTCAGAGGTTGGGTTCACCATGTTACAGGATATATGTTAAGAGGGATTTAGAGAGAAAAGGTTTTGGGTTTGTATGTCCATCATGTAAGCAAAAGTTAAGTTGTAATTTCCTCTTAAGTATAGTTTCTGTAAATTTTCAATTTGCAAACCATACTGTATTCCTTTATCTTCTGAAATAACATCTTGTATAAGTGGAATAAAAGTTCTGGTTTTCATCCACTAATGTGCAGTAAAAGTGAACTTCAATGTATTGGCCCATCGAAAGGTTATTCGATGTTTCGGTTCAGTAGATGTTCAGTCTATCAATAAGAATCACCCCGAATATTGCTAAACATAACATGCCATTTCTAATCAACTTTACAAGCATAGTATTCGAAATATTTGCAAATTTCCAACCTTAGTACATCTGCACCCATATGCAAATGTACTTCTGTGGACACAGATTTACTACATTTTTTAGGCATTTCTATACCTCTCATTTATGTTGATTAACGTTTCTGACTAAAATACATAATAAATACAAAATAAATACTGGGCTGTTGGTTCATGGCTATGGGAAGAAAAAAGGCTTCTATACAACACCAACATTATTTCTACCAAATGCTCCAGTCAAGAATTTTGTTATGTTATATTAATTTGTAGAGCATAGAGCTACTCGGCCGAGTGTCCCGGCGCTAGGCAGTGGGGGAACAGGCAGGCAGCAGGTTTCACTGTTTAAAAGGCAGGTTTTTAATTTCCCCTTGAATGTATCCTGGCTGTGTGTAAGCCGGGGATCTGGTGAGAGTCTATTCAAAATTATGATGAAATGAACAATGAGGACTTGGAATTTGACACCTTTTCCAAGGATCATATGGAACATTTCCCAGAGGTACAAAGGGTCCACATTGTGTACCACAGCCACAGAGTATTTTGCAGAGTACCACAGAAACACCTCTACACCCAATAGTCAAAACCTATTTTTTAACAGGGCATGCACCAAGCAAATGTGACCTACGCTTGCCTCTATGAATACTGACATCGAAAACAAGGCAAAACAATATTACGAATAAAGATGTTTAATTGTATAGGGGCAGCATTATCTAAATGATGCATATACCATATGTCTCATAAGCTATGTCTAGTGATGCCTTACGAATGATCTTCAAACTTAGAGGATCTTGAATGATCCACAAAAGTGTCGGTGTTTAGGTAGCTATTTAACCTACTTGCTCACTTGACGCCAATGACCATACAGTATCCATGCTTTAAAAGACTTTGAAATCCTGTATCCTGTACAATACGCCATATTAAAGTGTGAAGATGTATTTTTAGCACAATCGATTAACTCATAGACTACCCATTAGCCAAATTATAGATTGAATTGCCATTCATTTGGACCTGTGCATCAGAGAAAGATGAGAGACTAGTGTTTTAGTAAAAAATAATGTTTTTTTTGTTCCATATTTATCCAGCTGAGACATAGTGCTACAGGGCACGTGGAAATGAAAGACTGGGTGAATATTTAGAATTCAAAGGATGAGTCTGCAGAGACTGCAGTGGAACAGAGAGTCGGCTCTATCATTTACATCCGAATGTTGCAAAGTGAAAGTGTTCTACCCTTGAAAGATAAATATACCAGAAAGACATTTAACTGCCTGTTTATCATTCCAACAAGGGGAAAAACTGTCTCTGTGTGTAGCAGTTTACAGACTAATCATGAAGATTACAAAATCATTCACCTAAGCAGTGTCAGATTCGAAGGCAAGTTCAGTGAGTGGAGAACTCTGTGCAGTGCATTCAAAAGTTAGCAACAGATATCTATACAAGGGTATATCATAATTGTTAACATTACAACCAGAAGGTGTGTTGTGGGCTGTCAGGGCTTGGTTGGCCATGCTAGTTGATAAAACATATGTAATGTAGCGAAATAAATCTTCAAAGAAAAAGTCCTATTAGGTTTTTAGTACAAAAAGTATACCCTCACTTATGCGACTGCCTAATAATTAAGTTACGTTCAAGCATAAAAAGGTCATAGGTGCGTCTGGGCTAATTCATATTTGTAAACCTTTGATCGCTACTGTTATACTCATACAAAATGAATGCCGTACAAAAAGACA
This sequence comes from Triturus cristatus, assembly GCF_964204655.1. NCBI lineage: Eukaryota > Metazoa > Chordata > Amphibia > Caudata > Salamandridae > Triturus > Triturus cristatus. The sequence continues at coordinate 1,119,434,815 of NC_140592.1, forward strand.
CCATCAGTTAAAACTTCATGGTTGACAAAGAGAGAGAGAGCGAGAGAGAGAGAGAGAGAGAGAGAGAGTTTTGATTTGGACAGGGACTATGATCTAGAAATATATTTAAAAAAATTACAGACACCACCAAAGACATGCACATTTAAGCAGCACCTTCTTCGTTCTCAGCCTTTTCCATAAGCTGCTTTGACTGCTTAGCAACAGAAGGGCTTCAGGGTGTTCCGTAGATGTTAGGAATTATGCCTTAAATACGTCCATTCATATACAACCTGTATGTGGCCGCAATCAAAACAGAACTGGCGCACAATGTTATGCTGCAAATAGGTGTGGCATTCTATACATGCTGTGTTCCACTGAAGGATCTGTGAAGAACAAAATGCGTGTGTCTGGGGCTACGACAATGAAATAATGCAATAAATGAATGGTTATCAAGCTTTGCCTCACTAGAAGAACTGCAGCTTTACCCAAATCAAACACATTTACCTGAACACACTGGGAGAGCTACTGAGTTCTATTGTACATGAAGCCCACAACTAAAGACCCTCAGTAAATGCTACTCCTGCATTGAGTGCAGCCACATGGAAATTGTTCTTGAACATCCATCCATACATATATTGGTACAAACACTTGATGTTCTCCAGTGTGGCGTGTTGAAGTTGTTCACACTTGGAACCCCCAGTTGTTTCACTTTTGGTTTCTGGTTTTTGACCTTTGTTGTGATCTGAGACTTCAAAAATCTCCTTATTAGTAGGTTTTGAAATAGCTGATGCTTCAGCATATTTCAAGCTATATAGTATTTTCATACTTTTGCAGACCAAACAAAAGACCTAGAAAATTTCAATCTAGTTTTCAAAAAAACATATACATGGTTATTCTAAAAAGGTAATATAACTCAGAACACACATGTTAGGAAGCCGATATTTTAATTTGCAAAATAGAACATCTTCACTGAAGAATATATGTTGTTAATTAAAATAGAACATCTTCACTGAAGAATATATGTTGTTATAGAATCACGTGGGAAGTTGCCTTTGAAGTGCTGCATGTTCGGTTGGAAGGTTATAATGGGGCACTGGTTGCATTATGGAAACAATGAAAATGTTGAATTTAAAACAAGAAAAAAAACTGCTAATATTTGTATATGCTGTGGTGCAGAATATGATTAAAAAAACATTTCTCCAGTAGATGTCGTGGGGTCCTTCGTGGTACTAGAAGTTTATAGCTATGTGAAATACAATGTCAAGCAAAAAAGCAGGAAAACATGGTGTTATTGGGAGGGGAGACCCGCGTTGTCTGTGCCCACTATTCACTTCAATTCAATTCAGCTGTTTGTATATAGCACATGGCTACCTAAAGGGTCCTCCCAGCGCTAGCTGCAAACAACCCCACCACGTTATTGTTATCAAATCAGTTACCTCAAGATCACTCTTTAGAAGAGGTGAGTGCTGACTTCTGTGTGAGGCTAAGTTGTGGCCTCTGCTCCACGTTCTTTTGATCCTAGGCACCGACAGGATTCCCTGATTACTTAATCGAAGAGACCTCCCTGGAGAATATGAGGGGAGTAAGCTCCGAATGATGAGTAGGTCTTTTCGTGGATGGCCCATTGTTCAGTGCAGAAAGCCTTGAAGTGAATTCTTTTTTTAACTAAGAGCCAGTGAAGGGCGAGTTGGGCTTGTCTAGCAGATTGGTGTTTGGGTGTTTTTTGAAGGATTCTGGCAGCGGCATTCTGTACCATTTGTACCCTATTGATCATGTATTTTGGGCTCCCTAAATATAGGGAGTTACTGTAGTCTAGACATGAGTTGATTAGATTCTGTACCACTACTCTTCTTGTGGAAAATGGAAGCATCTGTAAGGGATCTTAAAATGCCAAAATGTAGAACCGGACAATTTTTGGACCCGTGTCTCAATCTTGAGCTTGTTGTCTATCTAGACGCCTAGGCTTTTTACAGCTTGGGCTGGCTTTAGACATTTACCTAGTGGTTCTGGCCATGACAGTTCCAGCCGCCTAGAACTGTTATTGCCTACCACCAATACCTCAGTTTTGTTGCCATTAAGCTTCAGCCTACTACCAGACATCCTGTCTGTAACTTCCCTGAGAAATTAGTACAGCTGAGTGGAGGTTTGGCTGACATTAGAGATAAGAGCCATGATTATCTCTGTGTCATCTGCATGTGACACTAAGACAGGACCAAGTGAAGGTACAATTTCTGCAAGGGGGTACATCCAGAATAAAAGTGTTTACTAAGCATAACCATCTATCTCTACCTAGAAATTATGAAAAAAAAGTTGTTTTCAGAAATATTTTTCAAAACATTATTTAATCAATAATATATAATTTTTGAACACATAGAGCTGGGTGTGGAATCTAGTTTGAGCTCAGCTTAAATCCCCACACTTCAAAGATAAAATTTGTGCACCAAACAAATGTGGGGGCAGCAAAATAGTGCATCCCAGGCACAAATTGTGCAAGTAGGGGCATATTTATGAGTCTTCTGCACCACAGTTGTGTCACCTTTTGTGATCCAACTACGCCGCAAAAAAACAAAACATATTTATGAGGTCACGCAAAGCCACTTTGCGTGACTTTAAGTGCCTCATAGATATGGAATAAGGCAGCGCAAATTGCTGCATTGCCTTACTCTTTGTTGGGGAGGCACTGCATGGGTGTTGAAGTGGGTGTTATCCAGCAGCTCTCATGCATTTTGAAACATCCCCAAAATTAGAAGACCTTGAAAACTTGTGAATGCGTCAAGACTTTACGCCTCCCACGAGGTGATGCAACGATGAGAAATAACTTTATTTCTCCTTGTTTTTTCCGCTTTCTATGCGTGCTGGATTATGCTTAGAAAGAGGAGAAAGCCACTCAGGATTGTGTTTGTACAGTAAGGTGCCCCTTCCTGCTCGAAAGCAATCCTATATGCAAAGTAGGCACCCTTTCATGACTGACTGAGGGTATTTGTAGAGCGCACTTATGCCGAGGCGTCTTGGCGCCAGGTAGAGTGATCTGGGAGTTGCACCGAGGTTAGCGTTGTGTGAAGAGCCTGGTTTTTATAGCTTTCCTGAAGATGGACCGTGATGGCTGAAGTCGAAGCGAGACTGGGAGGGAGTTCCATAATTTGAATGCCAAGAATGAAAAGCGTTTGCCTCCCCAACTAGCCTTCTTCGTCTTGGGAGAAAGGACCAGCCCGGAGTCCAAGGACCTTAGCGCGATGGGATGTAGCGGGGGAATAATGATTGTACATCTTCTGCTCCACCTCCATAGAGGGCTTTGTGCACAAGGCAGAGGGCTTTGAACTCATAGTGCAAGGGTGCCTGTGTAGGCGCTAGGCTGCTGAAACAGCACCAGCGCAGTGGGAAAGGTCACAAATGCATCATATACCATAGATAAAGTGCATTCCTGCCCGTTCACTTTGATGTAGGGCAGCGCAGCAAGGTGGCTTCCCATAAATATGCCCCCTAGTGAATAATGAATGTACAAGGTTTGGGAATCACCGGATGCATAGTTTCTGCACTATCCTCTTTGCAAAGCTCAGAATGGGTGCTATTGAACTAACTGCACATGGTAATTCCCGCTCTGGCAGACGCAAGTAGTGTATGGCTACTATGTAAGAGCCAGATTTGCCCCAGGATTGATGTGGCAAAAATGCGCCTGGCAAAAAACACAGGATGCGCAATTGGCACCCGATATGCAATACAGAGTTGTGAGCAAGTGGTGTTACCCATTGGTATGGCATCTTTAAACTGAGGGAACTTTTTCCAAGTGTATTGCCCCTCTGCAGCAGGGGTGTAACACAGGTCCCCGCAGCTCCCGCAGTGCGGGGGCCCAAGCTCCAGGGGGCCCCCTCGGCACTGCACTCTGGCCAGATAGCTCCTGATTGAGCCTGGAGGGGGCCCCTTTCTGTACCGTGCAGGGAGGCCCCCTCAATTTTCGTAACGCCAGTGCTCTTCAGGTATCAAACGAGTATTCTGAATCTGGAAGGGGCTATGAAGAGTCCATTTCGGAGATCACAGAAGGGACACACATGTTAACCTCCATTTAAAATCAGTTTAATAAAAGTATGATTAAGCAAACCGAAAATGTAAGTGATATAATGAGGCATGATCGTCCATACGAAAATGTCTAGCAGACAGATAATGTTGATGTGAAAAAAAGTGAAAGAAATCTATTTGCAGTGGCATCAATCAAGCCTTTAATTTCCTTATAATTTCAAACCCAAATAGCGTTTTTATTGCAAATTGCATTAGGATTGCCAATGACATGGAAGAATAGCTCCAAAACCACCAAAGAAAAGCGATACAAAAGCTGAATAGAATCAGCAGACATAATAAGCGGAAAATGCTTGGGAGATAAAAGGTAATCCTACCTCCCTTTGATATTGAAAAAAAAGGAGACTGGAAATATAACACCCTAAGGGCTTCATTTACAAGCCCAGTGTGTGCCGGTGCGGATGCCACGGCAGTGCAATGAGCTTTCCCATATTTACTAGGCCACGGAAAGTCCAGGACTAATCTTGGCCGTGCTCATATGGGTCCCTTTCACACATTACTCTGCGTGAAAGTGGCATTCCATGGGTGTTGCTGTGAGTGTTCCCACACACCATCCATGGAACCTGACACATTCCCAGATTTACAACGTTTTGTAAAGCAGGGACTGCCTCAGATTCTTACCCCTTGGGATAGGAGTGGCTCAACAAGGAGAAACACTTATTTCTCCTCATTTTTTCCTTTATCTATGCGTGATTTTGCAGCAGGCATAGAAAGAGGAAAATGCCATCAATTATTGTTTTTGTGCAGGAAGGTATCCATTCCTATGGAAATGCAGTCCTAACCAAAACTAACTTCCTTTATTGTTTTATAGACTAACCCCCCAACAGTGCTCCCGATACATTCGTTTTACGTCTTTACCCTTTTCACGATGTTTGTTTTCATATGTGTCTGTGTAAATGTAGCGCCTACGTAAGTGAGCTATATAGTGACTCCTGTTGTTCACCTGATGAAGTTGGAGTTCACCAAATAAATTCTTTTTAGACTTGGTAAAGGAATTATACGAATCAATATTGCAAAAGTAAACCCTCAGCATTAAAAGATGGCTGCACGGTGCAAATGAAGAGAGGCAATGACAGTACTGGCCTGGATTTATCATTGTTGCTCACATACAGAGTAGGCATGTGCCAAGACAGAAAAAAATAATTAAAAAGCTGCATTTGACCAAATGTAAAGAGGGTTACTGATCAAACTAAAACAAGTTATCATTGGACAAATGACGATACATAGATGCATCGTCGATTACAAAACGACTGCAGCTGATGGACGAGCGATGGCGGCGAATGGGCTGCCTGGGGCAGAGTGAAGCCCTGATACAAGCAGGTAAATAACCTTTGTCTCCACGGAGTGGCAGCAAAGATGTTTAAAATAGAATTACCGACACGCCGAGCTGCTAGAATGAATTGTCCTAAGGATACAATACAGACAGCAGTGAAATATGATCACATTATAGAAATAAATAGATGCCGTTAGTGCATACATGGAATGGTGTTTTGTCAATTATTCTATGTGTTGTAGTGCCTTCAATGTGTGTGCGGTAAGTGCAGTCAGCACAAGCATCGGCTGATAAAATGGTGCTCGATGAATCCGCTGATAACCTGCAGGTAAATGGCAAGGGCAAATACACAGTGGGCATGATGATAAGGGGGCAGCTTCATAACCAAACGGGGAAATCCACAATAAGGGGGCATTAATGTACATCTGTAAATAGAAAAGCACCAAGGTGTAAGTTTTGCTTTATTTGTTACTTATTTACAAAACACCTCAGATGTTAAGTAATATCTCTGGTATCGTGACCATATTGATAAGCTCTGAAGTGTTCCTAACATGTATATTTGCCACCAATAACAGCAGATGAACAGAGAACCCAAATTGCAATAATTTTCCATAATAATAATCCACATTTGTAAAGCGCGAACAATCACCCGTAAGGGTCTCTAGGCGCTGGGGGCCGTCGGGAAGATTAAGCAAGCTATTGCCCAGAGTCACGTGGTGCTAGGCTAATCTGCCGCCGGCGCCGGGGATCGAACCGTGATCCACAGATTCCGTCGTCAGTCGCCCTGGCCGCGGCGTCACACCTCTTCACCTTATGTGGTATGTATTTCCTGAATGTTTTCAGTTTTTCTTTAGTGCAGTGCTACACATGAAACACACAGCCACATGCAAGTGGAATTCAGCTCTCTAAAATTGGGGATCCCAGGGGCTGTGAGTAGGCGCAGGCGAAATTTCAATTGCGTTGCTGTAATTCACGTGTCAGCCATTTTGAATTATGCTTTTATGTCCAATTCTGAAAATAACGCCATTACACCATATGGACTAATTGGGAGTTGCTCAGGTAAAAAGTCCTATTGTGGGACTGGACACTGAAACAATATGAATGCACAGAATGTGAGTTGCTACTGTTTGCATCATTTGTATTTTATGCCCCTTTTTTTAGCGTCAAGTCTATTCTCAAAACAATTGTGGATGCAAGGATGCACTTTGCACTAAATAAGTAATGTAAAATGCCAAGTTTATGTTTTGCTCAATATCATACATTTTCTGGAAATGTAGATCATTGCTCAAAAAGAAAATACACAGATTGCACACACCCCGAGTTGTGAGGCATGGGTGCCTTAGCTCATGCACAGGCTTCTGATTATCTTGACATATGGCCTGGGGGAACTGAGGATCAGAAGGTACGTCGATAGAGGATGTTGTACAAAGACAGTATTACCCATTCTCCTTGAGTGCGGGTATGCTAACCGGTGTTTGGTAACGGTAGTGTGTTTTGTGCAAGTGAAATGGCACAATGCCAAGAATTACAGGTGGCATGAGAGGCAAGAAGCAAGCAAGCATGTGCCCTATTGCTGTGGTTTATCATTTTGTGTGTTAGGGAATGGGCGTCAAATTGCATATGGGATGTTCTCTGGTGGTCAACTGAAGCAGTGACTTCTTGTAGCCTCACCACCCCCAACAGGGGACAGGTCACAAAGTGAGAGAAAGAGTATAACATTTTGAAAGAAGCATATGTGGACGAATGTGTTGGCCTTGGTAAGAACATAAAAAGGAAGGGGCGGGTGCATAGCTTAGGAAATCTTTGAAAAGTGAGCTCAAGCCCTCTGAATAATTCACACATGCACCCAGAGCTGTGCTTAGTTTGTAAAATATTAAGTGCCAGGGCTCTGACCAGGAGGACAGTGCAGCTTTCACCACCCATCACCCTTGTCATTGCTGCCAAAACAACTACTAACCATCTCTCTCACATGTAAATGTGACAGTTCAGATTACTCCAGGTCCCTAAAGCTAAAGGAATGACTGGGGAGGCAGGTATTAGCAATGTTAATGTATATTGTATTCCTAATAAACCGTTGTTCTGCTCATTTCTTAATTAGATGAGCAGCGCCACCATGTGGTAGATTGTTCTAAGAATGGTGTCGACAATTAGGTGCCGGTGCCGAGCACCCTAAACCAATTAAGTGCCGGTGCTGAGTACCGGAAAGCACCGGCTCAAATTAAGCACTGACCCAGAGGAGTCCGGCCTGCACGGTGTATGGAACTGTGATAAAAGATGCGAGCGTCTGTTGTAAAATCACAGTTTCAGGACACAAATCAGCAAACACCCAAATGTGGCAGCAGTTGAGGAGTGACTGCAAACCAGAAATCTGAAGAGTAATAGGTAGACTGCCCCCCCTCCCTTCAGCATCCAGGGCAGAGATCTTCCATAAGGAAACACAGGGTGGGTTCTTGGTCATTTATTCCTGCATTACATCAGCAACTAAGACCTTGAAAACGCCACCGGTAGTCTGCAGTACAGGAATGCACCTGCGTAGGTTGCTAGAAGATGTAGAAAGTGGAGAAACGGTGTATCTTGGCAAAACATGAGTAAAATGGAACAGCAGGAATTGAGGCTTTGCTTTAGAGCACAGGACAGTTGCCAGGCATAAAATCACAAGAGGACGTTTGACTCCCATAAGAGCAGAAACCAACTGTGCCTAGTTCTATGGAAAATCTAAAGAGAAACAAAGAACAGAAGGAGAAAATGGGGCAGTAGGTGAGAACTGCTGACTGCTGTTATATGAAAAAGGAGGCACAGTGGAGAAAGAAGGTATTCATTGTTAAAGAAAATAATGAACTGAACAGCCATTTCTTTCCTTAATTTCCAGCAGTGTAAATTAGAAATCATTCCCACAGTTTCATAGCAGAACATGAGAATGTTAAGATACAAATATGTCATTAGGAAGGCACAGGGGAATTTTAGTAGAATAGGCCAGCTATAAAATGACAATACATTTTGGATATGTAGGATAATACATTATTCGGGCAGGATTATATCCTGAAAATCTGAAAAACGAGCTTGAACCAATTTCTGGCCCAAGGCCTGAAAAAAAACCAATGCGCCCAGCATTCCAAACTCCAATTGTACCCTAGGACATTGTATAGTGTGCAATCCAGAGAAAGTTGGCCAGCGGTGCCTGACTTCTCAGTGGACTTCTTGATGAAAACTGGAAGTTCCTCAATCAGAAAAGGAATCCCATGTTACATGAATGTGCAAAGTATAAGTGCAAACACCTGATCAACCAGTACTTTAGATGCAGAGAAGTATTAAAACCAATGAAGGTGTAGTCTGGTTAGGCTTGTAATCTGAATCACAGGATTGACCTTTACCCAGAGAGGCATGGGGAAAGGACACTGGCAGACAGTTTAAGAAAGGGTTTTAGTTTACATGCCAAAATCCTTTTGTTGACCTTGAAAACATAACCTGTGCTCAAAGAAGCAACATTTGAGTCCAAGGAAGAGTATTATGTCGGCAGAAATGCCATTTTTAGGTAATTTTCTAGTGAGGCACATAGCCAACACCTGTTACATCAACACTGGCAATTGTGCCAAAAAGGCAGTGTAGGAAACTGGGTTGTTGGTTGACTGGGGTGAGAGCGCTGGTCAAGCAACAATCACAATCCTTGTCAAGGTAAGGCACAAACAAAACACACATTAAAGTGTGCTCAACCCCCTGGTAGCGTGGCACCTAGTACTCAGGTTTAACTTGGAGGCAATGTGTAAAGTATTTGTGCAACACTTCAAACAGTAACACAGTAACAACACCACACACAAAGGATCCTACACCAAGATAGGCAAATAGAACACAATTTAATAAATAAAACAAGGCTAAAATGACAAAAATCCAATCAGTAGAACCAGTGTTATGAGTTTTTAAAGAATAAACTGCAATATAGCACCTAAAAGCATAAATCGCCAACTGCGGCTATATGACTGCATAGACCCGGGTCAAAGTCAAAAGTTCAGGCTAATACCGATGGAGCACATGTCAGATACAGTTCCAGATTAGTCCCGCTGAAGGTTTACCTTCACAAGTTTTGTGCCAATTATCTTATTCACATTGGAGAGGGCCGCAGGGAGCAAGGAGAGGCAGCATGGCGGGAACAGCAAGCCAGGCTTTGACAATGGATGGGCTGCCGCTTCATGGTGCCATTCCTCCACAGGCATTCAAAGCTTTCTGTGCGAAGAGCTGGGCTGGCAGCAGTTGGCTCTGAACTTTGGTGTGAGGGGTGAGGCTCTGGTGCAAGCTGGCGCATTCATGGTCGGAAAGAGCCCAGAAGCTTGATTTAAGGAGCCTGTGAGCCACACCAAGGGTCCAAAACCTGAGAGGCACCACTGGGGGGTCATGAACTTGCTGCAGCTGGGTTCAGGAGCTGGTTGGGAAGCCTTTTATGTCCATGAGGCTCACATCAGGAGGCCAGCAGACTAGCAGTTTGAGTCACTCTGGGGTCCTGGGTACAAGATGAAATTGAAGGTCAAGTTCTTCTAACTCAGGCAAGTTGGCAGCAGGCAGTATGTCAGCACTGTAGGGCAGCAGTTCCTTTAGAGCAGCAGTCCAGCAGAGTGGCAGTCCTTGCAGCAGCACCACAGGCCTTCTCTTTGACAGAGTATCTGCATGGCAAGAAGTGTACTGAAGAGTTTGTGTTTGAGGTCCTTCTTGTATACACAGTTGTGCCTTTGAAGTGGGGAGAAGCATTTAAGGGCATGCCTTTGAAGTGCACATATGCCCTGGCTTCAAACTAACTAGTGGGGGTATGCAGCTCTTTGTGGGGAAACAGGATACAACCTATTCAAGTGTAAGTGTGGCTGAGACATGCTGCAGGCACCAAATGGCTAAGGCAAGAAAATACCAACTTTCTAAAAGTACTAGAAGAAAATGGTGGAATGCACTTTGCTTGTATGCTTAATTCAAACAGTGTAGACAAATCTTCAATGTTGCCTTTGTTTGTGTGCAAGCCAGAAGTGAGCTATGTCCAGGTAGCACATCAATATGTCACAATTATCTGGTGCTTCGTCACGCACCAGCTTCACGTTGCACTGCGTTCATTCCAGTCTCCACAAGGATACAGAACTTGAAACCAATTTTAATCCAGATAATCCTTCTTTATTCAAACGTATTCAATGTATTTTGATCCATTATTTAATACAGAGGCATCCTGATTCTGAGCTTCAAATGCGTAGGAAATGCCCATCCAGGCCTTTATCCCACAGCACAACAGAATACACTTTTATCCTGGGTATCCATGATGTCCAAAAAAAACAATGCATTTCGGGCCGGTGGCCCTTCCTCAGGGGTCACTGGAACATAAAAACATCCCAGAAGAAACGTAAAGAGTCTCATGTCTGAAAAACCCAGCCTACAACTACCATCGTGCACTGCATCTGGTGACAGAAATCAGAAATGTGCTTACTGAAAAAAACATTCACAATAGGGTAATATGCTTAGTAAAAGAATCGGACTAGCAAAGAACACGTGTGCTTAATACTAACGAAACAAACTTCAAGAAAGCATTAAAAAAAACAAAGCATCAAAGAAACACATGCCTCAATTGAAAATGAATCCAAAGTGCTCCCTCAAACACTGAGGTCAGGGTCATTTTGGTAGGGGTCAGGGTTTTAGGCCTCAGTGTGGGGTAGGGAAAGTGGTAGTTTTAAGGGCGGGTCTGGAATTGGAGTCGTTTCTGTCGGGGGTAGGGCCTTAAGCCTTAAGGCGGGGGGAGGAGAAGTCATAACTTTAAGGGAAGGGTGGGGTAATTTTTAGGGCTCAGGTCGTGGGACAGGCCGAGGTAGGGGGCAGGACTTTAAGGCTTAGGATGGGGAGGAGGGTCATGGTAGTGGTGTAAATTTACTACACATATCCCTTTAGCAATCATGCATTTACAATGAAATTCGTTGTAAGGGCATGCATGGTAAAGGAATGCCGGGTTAGGACGCATTCGTCGTTGTGACCACGTTGTTGATGCACGCATGGTCTAACCATGTGTGCTTCTTCATACAAGCCAGGAGCAATCTAGATCCTTGGCCCAGCAACAGTCGACCTTCATCTGATTGGCTTGGCAGTTGGTCCTAGTCCCCTGCCGGTTATCAGAGGAAAATGTTGGCAAATGTTTCGAAGTCCCCGATTTTATTACGTTTCAGAAGGAGTCAACTTCGACACCAGCAAGGGATCCAGGAACTTTGGGAACAGTACTTGGGGGTCAAGACTCACTCCAGCAGAGGCCAGCAACAGGGTCCTGGGCAGGAGGTCAGCCTTATGACCCTTGGAATCCTCTTTTTTTTCCTGAGCATCAGAGGGAGAGTAGGCCCAGTCTCCAAGGCTCTTCTCAGGTGACAGACAGCAGGTCCAGTACTCTTCTGTTCTTCCAAAGGTCCAGAAATGATCTGAGGAGGGTACTGGGAATGCTACATCGATGCCCATTGCCAACCAGTGGGTGGAAGAACCTCAGGGCCATTCCTTAAACAGTGGTAAAAATTTCTAGTTGTGCCCGTGCCCACTTTTGCAGCACTTCCTGTTTGTTTGACTGTAAACTATATCACAATACACCTCTGTACATCAATCCAACATAGCAGAACACTTCTTCCCTGGTCAGAGATCCACGTGCACACTCAAAGGTATGGCTATGATAATGGACAAATCTTCCCTTATGGCCCCTCTAAACCACTTTAGGGATAATCCAGCCGTGGCCCATGTAGGTAAGAGCAGTGGGGTAGTGAGGCCGGGTGGGAGGGGGATATTTTGACAGACAATGTTGAGGCAAAATTACTTTATTTATTTAAGTATTCCTCGTTATCGGCCATCGAAATCCCCACCCACAAGGCCCCACATTTCTTACCTGCACGGGCCAAAGCTGGAGTAGCCTCCTCCCCACCCCCACTGGGTTTTGAGCCAAGCTCACTAGAAAGAGAAAGGGGGCTTGGCTAGGTATAAGATACATCTGCCAGGCAGGCTCTATTTTAAGCTCAGGAAGGGGCTGGCACAGCCCCTGGATTGTCCTGCTCGAGGAAGAAGAACACCTCTTCACACCTAGCTTATGTCCACTGTCTGAGAACAATAAACGTTATACCCCCAGAGAGTCATTAACAGCCAGGTGACACTGGATACTGGCATAAAGACACATACGGTTTAGGTAGAGAAATGACAATGTTCTAAAAGTATAATTTCATAAAAAGTAATGTAAAAATCTGATTGGTTCATTAAGATAGTGGTTAAACTCTAGCTGCTTCCAAACTGAACTCAAGCATTATAAATTGTTATAATGTAACCCAGTATTTTCCTATTGAGGGGGTGGCTAGTTATTCCAACGTGAAAATAAATTTGGAGGTTTATCCATTTTAGGATGCGTAAAACATTACATTTATATGTCCTAATTTTTAAATACTGTGGACCCTGCCATATGCGCATTTAGGGCCATCCTTAGGGGAGGCTTCTAGATAGCAAAAAAGAAAGGTTTAGGCCTAGCAAGTCGGAATAACAGTTTAAAACTGCACACACAGGCTGCAGGGGCAAGCCTGAGACATGTTTTTACAGTGCTGCTGTAGTGAGTGGCACAATGAGTCCTGCAGCCCAGTTGTAAGTTTTAATTTTCAGGCCCTGGGTACATAAAGTACCATATACTATTGACTTATAAGTAAATTTGATGTGCCAATTAATGGTATGCCTATTTACCTATGCTTAGAAGAGGGAGCAAAAATACTTTATCTTTGGTTGGAAGGGGTAAAGTCCTATGCCCAGCAAAAACGGTTTCAGGAAAAGTAGGCAAAAATCTGTTGTGATCCTGCAGGAATGGCACATTTCCAACACGTAACATCCTATCCCTCCTGAGCTCTGACCCTCCCTACTCTCCAACACTCTGATTAAGAAAAGAATGTCTGACTCCCTGCAACCTTCTCACTCTATCCTCTCCCATTATTAACTTCCCTTATCTCTTCCCACTCCCAAATATTGATAAACAAAATCATTTCTGGGGGCCATCAGCCACTTTCACCATCCACCCAGTCCACATTCCCTAAACAAAAAAACGACGTGGTTCCAACAGATAGTAGCGTCCTACCCCAGCATGACTATGCCACACACAAAGCTTAGTATAACACGTCTTTTTTTCTTCAGTGCGTAACTGGAAAATCATCATTCTAAACCTGCATTCACTTTGCTATTCTCTAACACATCACAGAGCTACGTAGTCTATAAGGAGCCAAAAGGGTTCTATCATTGCTAACTCACATGACACTACATCTCCCCCTCTGATAAAAAAAAAATATATACTTGTTTTACAAATAAATACAATCATAACTTTTCAGTGAGTCTTCGTGGTACTCTGATCTCACGTCCCGACCGTGTCTTCTGTAACTGGTGACTGGCAGTCAAAGTGTCCATGACCTGTGTTAGCAGTGTAGAAACAACAGCAGTCAGGGTCTTCAATTGTCCTTCCAGACCCATTCTTCAAACTGACATCAGTGCCTGATGAGTGATGAGCCATATGTCAGAAATGCAAAGATTTTCATGTAATCGACTTCCCAGGACGTTGGGCAGTCAACATGTGCCCTTTTCTGGTCACAACATTAAATGGGTCTGTATCAAAGGGAGCATCAGATTTCTGTTTTCCAGGCTGATGGACAAGCACTCAATCTCCTCTAGTGAACGTAACGTCTTTTTGCAATTCGGTACTTGCCTGTGTAGGTCTTCATTTTTCTTTTACAATCCAAGTCTTTTATACAGGATTCTTCCTCAGTACTTGAACTTCTATTGGTCCATTGAGATAACTTGGCTGTGAAGGCTCTCCCGAACATCAAGGTTGCAGGGCTTTCAACTGTTATCAAGTGAGGGGTCGAATGGTAAGCTTGAAGAGCAGAATTATAGGAAGTTTTATGGTCAAGGTTATTAAATACAGAATGTTGAACAGCTTTCTTGAGAGTACCCGTGAAACTTTTGACAAGGCCATTGGCTTGTGACCAAAGAGGTGTGTTCTTCTGATGCTTCCTACGTGGCCACTTCCCCAAAGGCTGTTGTATGATGACTCTCCTTACTCCATTCTGTTAAGCAGATGACAGTTTCTTGTTTTTGGCATGCTTTGCCTTTAGGCGTCTCTTTGTGCTGTCTAACACCTGGTTGATCTCTACCTCGCAGGGTTTTCTTGCAATTTGCTGCCGCCAATTGCTGCTCATTCAAGCCTGTTTATATCTGCCTTTAACGTTATCACTCTATATGATGTATAGGTTTAAGTTGTGTAGTAGCGCAGTACCTCTATTTACATCATCTATGCATATGTACCTTAAGGGTTTATTCAACCTAACATTCAATTTTTTAATAAGTCATAGAAATGAACAATGGAACATATCAACACAGGGACAAATTCATAAATGCTGTATTTGTAGAATGAATTTCAATCAAAACAACTACCTAGCAACACTGTCACTACTAAAATTCGTTTACATTTCCATTAGCAGTGCGACACCTTCTTGCAACCATAGCTGAGTCACAATTTGCAAGTATTTGTCACTCAACACCTTAGTACAGTTATGACAATTATATACTTGTACATGTCACGCAAAATCTGACAAACATATACAAGACGGGTGTAAGAAAGTCGACGTTCCGGTCTTTAGTTGGTCAATCCGATCCATAAGACCATCCTCAGGACACAGCGTTGCTTAGTTTCCAACACTTCTCTTTTTATCCAATAATCCAGTCTCTTTGAGCACGCCTCGATATCTACAGTGACCAATTCATAGAATGCGAATTACGAGTGAATCATCTATGGAGTGAATCCAAGCTGCAGCGGCTCCCGCGTTCACAGTCTGTTTGACTCAACATCCGCCCCACGCTTCTTTGGTTATCTTCAACTACTTTACACAGGCTGGAGTTGCGCTTTCAATCCACATATGCCAAATGTCAATTCAGCACTTCGACTGAGGCACACGTGGCATGCACAAGCAGTTGGTGGACCATGGAAAGCTCTCTGGGAGAGCACTGTCGATCTTCAGCTTACTTGTCCCCTACCTTGTCACCAGTTGTAGTGTCCTCCCCAGCCTCAATACCCGCTAATGACTGCGCCACACACAGAGCTTAGTATAACACGTATTTATTCTTCAGCGTGTAACTAGGAACTCAACATTCTAAACCTGCATTTACTTCTCTACGCTTTAACACTTATGTCACAGTTCTATGGAGTCCATCAGGAGCCAAAAGAGTTCCGTAATTAATAACTCACACAACACTACACTGCCCATATATACATGCTCTTCAATTTTTCCTCCCACCTATATCTACTAGACAATAACTTGTTGGCTGGAAGCTTATCACGTCCTCCCTACCGAACGCTGTGCTCTCTGCTCCCCATCAGTGCAGGGAGCGAGAGCCATGTTGAGAGGCTGCGTAAGAGCCCTGTCAGCATGTCCTAGAATTCCCTGTGACATCTCAGCAGTGGAAAATATCTCATTTTTAAAATTCAGTATTCCATCTACTGGCTCTCAGTGAGTGCCATGTGTACAAAAATGTTCAATTTATAATAGAGAAATAGTGATAATTCATTCTTAAATATATCTCCATCTAAATTAAATTAGGTGATCTAGCAAAGTGCTGCATCTGTACTTCAGTCCTGTCTGATTGCAAGGGTGCACTCCCAAAACCCGATGTTAAATCTTTGTGCACTGTGTGCCACAAAAAGCACCTTTTTTTCTAATGTTCAGTTGTTTTGCTTAGATTGCAGAATATTCCCTTTAAATGTCAGAAAATGAGTGTTATAAATTCTGTTCACGGAACCAAAAACGCAGTTCTCATTGCCAAGTCGAGAATGTGCTTTAATTCCCCGTACACTGCCATGAACATTTACCCTAGGGTCTTAGCGTTTTATTTTTAACACGCGGTTTATCACACTCCGGTGTTTTTTCATCATATTGTGTGAGCAGAGCTTCCAAAAATAGGTTACTGCTGTGGCCGTGTGTAGTCTAAAAGCAGAAATAGTATGTCACATAATAAAATGTCTTCATAGTCATCATGAAAGCGACGAGATAATCCCACGTTAATATGTCAGCAGCTGAATGGCCCTCTGGCAGCTTTTATCAGGCGTCCTGCTGGCGGCCATCACTCACATTGATATGATCATCTAAAACATTGCACCACTTGAGTGGGAAACATTTTATTGGCCGGTGCTCAAAAGGAGGAGTCTGGTAATATTAAATGATTGAATTATTTTCATCTTCAGTTTTACATCATGCTGATCAAATTATTTGAAAATAGTAGAAGCAACTTGAAGCAAGCAAAATTAACAATTTTTTTTTCTCTAAATGGGTGTTTGGCTGTTTTCATCAAATTATGATAAATAAAAATGAGGATTGAGTATGGAAACGGTGTGCATTTTTTTTGTGGATTAATACAGAGTCATTAAAGATTTTGAAACACTGTAATTCAAAGTAATTCTGTTGTACACCTTTCCAGATAGACAATGGAAGGTGCATACATAGATGGGCTCATGTCTTAGTATTATCCTTCATCCAAAAACATTTTACGGTGGTGATTTGTGGTGGTGTTTTTGTTATTTCGTGAGTTTGCATAGTGTGCAGCGGTCAGTGGCAGTTTTAAAATATGTAAGATAGACAGTGAAAAATGCTGTATTGAAATAGCGGAATTCTGAATTCGGGCATATGGAAAGTGAATCAAGAAAGTAACATGGGTGGGAATATAGGGGTGCATAGATTAGCCACAACAGCATTGCTGTATTTCTCTGAAAAATTGTACTATCAACCTGCATATCCTAAAAAACAAACAGCTGCATGACAATGGAGTAAAGATGAAGAAAGGTGCTTTCTTCTCTTAAGTCTCTGGATATTAAATTGCAAATCAGAATCTGACCCTTGCAAACAAAGAAATACATGGAATCTTGAAGATTCGATCCTTCCTCTACCGAGTATCCGATTCATAGTGATACCTCACTTTTATATAGCAGGTCGTGCCATGTGTCTGCCTTTTTATAAGCGATGTAATTAAAGATGCTGCTCTTAGCCGAATTAATGGTGCTGAGTTTACCGACCTGTGAATATTTGTCAGTCGTTCCAGGATTGTAACTAGTCTCCTGCTGTAAGGAGACCTCATGGGCACCCCTACAAGGAATAGTGATGGGCCCCTTTCATTACCCATAACTCCTAGCTCACAAGCTGAGGGGGGCCCTTGCAAGGAATGTTGAGGGGACCCCTCGCACTACCCATACCTAATCTCACTAGCTAAGGAGCCCCCCTTTATGTATGGAAGACTGGGAGGCTCACCGCACAGTGGGGCCTGCAGGGGTGTCCATTACGCCCATGGTGAGTGAGATATTAGCTGTAAATGGTTATCCCACTGTGGTTTCCAAACAAAGTCCAGTGAAGCAGTTCAGTTTTGGTGAGAAAGCTCAGAGTGGGGGGAATTCACAGTTCGTATCCAAGGAAGATCCATCTACAGCCAGATCCTTTTGGATCTTTGCCCGATGATGATTTCTACCTTTGGACTTAGTCACTTTTTTTTTAGCTCGGACTCCTCCAGTGGGGCAAGGCAGAAAGCAGTAGCCAATCATGGCTCCACAAGGCTGAATACCATTTTGTATAACTTTGTGCAGAAATGGATTTGCTGCTGCAGGAAAGCTTGAAGCACAAGCAACCAGAATATTTGGACCAGTAGCAACAGACCTTAAACAGACTTGGCTGGCTTGTCCTGGTCCTCCAGAGGTCTTTGTAGTCAAAATGTGTCTAATTTCCAGGTTTTTCTGGTTGCTAGAAGGGGCACACTTTGCCTCAGCCAAGGGTCCCTGGTCATTAGGCACAGCAGTTGGCGGCCAAGTCTCACTCCAACAGAAGCCTCCAGTATGGCCCAGGGCAGGTGTAATTGAAACTGGTTAGCTGGGCCTTAAAGGAAAAGGGCTTTTAGCAGCATGTTGTGTCCCTGTAGCTTAACATGAGATCAACCAACTGAACCTTGCAGTCCTCCTATTTGTCTTAGGTACAAGTGGAAAAGATTCCAGCCTTCGAGTCTCCTCACCGTTCTCAATGGCAGATGCAGTCCTTCTTCTGTCTTCCAAAGGTCCAGTAGTGTGCTGAAGAGTATGCCCACAGGTAGCACTTTTATGTCTGTCACTAGCCTGGGTGTGACAGATGGAACTTCCTTCTGAAAAGGGAAAAAGTTCCCAAGCTTAACCCTCTCACTTTCACAGCAGCCCCTATGTGTCCTACTGCAGACTAATCCCCAGTGATCCTCTCCACCTGAATCCAACATGGCAGAATCTTTCTTCCTCTGTACAGAGCTCCTGCATCCACTATAAAGGTGTAGCCAATGAAATGGGCAAACCCTTCTTTGTGATCACTCAAAACCAGTTCTAAGGGCAGGTCCTCTCCCACTGGGATTGGTTCCTAGCTGGCTAAGGAGGGAAGGATGGGGCTGGCCCATGTGCAAGTTACATCTGCCTGTGACAGGGAAGGTCCCTTTGGAGTTAATTACGTTCCGTGCCATTTCCCAGATGTTAATTCTGTCAGCGGAACAGAACACTCGCCCATGACCCGAAGGCCTTTATCTCATGTTTGTGAGCATGTTCACACCTCTTCAAATAAACTATTCAGCTCCTGGGTGAGAGTTGAAATGCATGAGAATGGGCTTCTGGAGCTTCAGACATGTAAAAGGGGACTTTGCAAAATAACCTTTTGTAGAATATGTACTACAATTCTGACATTACAAGTGAATTGGGCTTGTGATAAATATTATAAAAAGTCCAAAAACGAAGTTTAGTCCTGTTCCCTAAAGTAAAATACCATTATTTAATGTTAATATTATATCTCAATGCTTTCCTATGTCACAGCTAAACTTGCTCAGTGAGAGGTTTTGTGGGACATCGTTATTGTAAAGACATGTTTTACATTAAATATTCACATGTCGTACTTTTAAATACATGTCAACCTGCCTAATAGAAGATCACAAAGGCACGTAACTACGCACCAAACGGGCACACTGCTTTGAATGAGACCTTTTCCCTTTCCGGTACATACTTTCATCCATGTTTTATCAAAGACTTGACATTTTAATCACGATATTTTACATCTCTTGCTTGTAAATACCACAGAGACAGCGAAATTCCATTTGGATGTTTATTGAACATTTTCAAATGCGGCTGCTTTCCATTCCAGGCTTTTAAACAACGGCACGTGTAATTTGATAAACACCAACGTAGGCCCTGTTTTTGCAACCTAATGCATTTCGAGCCATGGGCTCTTCGTCAGGGGTTTCTGCAAGATACAATGAGATCGGCTATACCAATTGCGTCGAACACATGTACTATTTCAACATCAATAAAAATCAATAAAATATGAAACATAAAATATAAAACACCCTGCTGTTCTCCATCCCTCTAGTGATGTGCTAACCAAAACATGCTGTAATCGAGCTCACCCCAACTAAATATAAACAACTATTACCAACCCACAACTAAACCAAACATCGCCCTAAGTAAAATAGACAACCTCTTCTCTACTCTGTACCCACTTTTTACCTTGTAAAATGCAAGCCTTTGTTCTTAATCCGCCCGATGTTCTCCTCTCCGTCTCTCCCACAATTACTCACACAATCGCCCTCCCAAGTGAAACGTTATAAAGAGTGATACTCCCACTCACATGTCCTCAATCAACCTTAATTATCCAACCACATAGTTCAATCCCCACGCATTCCCAATACTTCAACACCCATAATGCACTGTCCTAACCAAAACGAAAAACTTACTGACACATCAAACTTACCTATCGTGCATCTCATTCAAAACCTAATCGGACCCTCAAGTTAAATCAAACCCCAAAAAATAAAAAATGAATAATAAATAAAAAAATACTCATACAAACCTTTCACTCATCTAACCGTTATCGTCACATTTTACACCCAAACCAGACTCTCTAGGCTCCATACCAACCACATATTCCACTGCTCGCTCACCACCCCACCAGATATTTTCACCACGGCACAAACCAGATATTTACCTGTGCATTCAAATTATTCCCCTTCACAAAACTGCTGATAGTAACATTGAAATGAATGAAAAAGAAATAAACAATTAAACCAAATGCTTAATCAAACGAATTGAAATACAGCAATCCCATATTGTACAAGATGTAATATTCATATATAATCAAGGCGCTCTCTGATGTAGATTCTTCCGGTGTCTCCGATGTCGAAATCGTGACTTTATTCATTCATAACACTGTGGGGTACACCCTTCGTCGGGACGTGAAAATTGTGAGCAACAAGAGTAACTGAATCAAAGTGCACTCCTTCCCTTTCGTGTAATCCCACATGTCAACCTGCCTAATAGGGCATTAAGTCTGACTTTGTGATTACCTATTATTATTATTTAAAAAAAGGGTTTAGGCCTGCCAACAGAGGTTATTTTGACAAGTCAAATTAGCTGTGTTAAAACTGTACAGACAGGCTATAGTGGTGGTCATGCTAGTGATGGCCCAATTTGTGCTACAGTCCACTAGTGACATTTAACTGACATGCCCTGGGTACACTTAGTATCATATACTAAGGACGTATAGGTAAGTTAAATATGCAAGTTTAGAACACAGCCAAATTTGACATGCTTTCGGGTTCAGAGAGCATTCCATGCACTGGGCACTGGTTAGCCAAGTTCCAGGTCTAGTGCACAGAGTAAAAAAAATCTAAGAAGTCTAGCAAAAGTAGGAGTGATATGCGAAAAGGGGAATTTTCCCATACAGGCACTAAATATTTATAAATAACATACCGATAATAAACTCAGCAGCATTAGGTGACAAGAACGTCACACCAGCTTGAGAAAGTATTTAATCACTAAATCTAAAATTACAGAATGTTCACGTTTCACATCCCTCAAAAAAAAAATCTAATTTGAAAATAAGCAATCTACTATTTAAAAATGGTCTAAATTGTGCTATTTTTACCTAAATAATGAATTGACAGAAAGCCGGATTTAGATCTTGGTGGATTGGTTACTCTGTCACATCGGTGACAGATATCACGTCTGCTGAAATATAAATGTCATTATATCCGGGATATCTGATACCGTTGTGACAGAATAACCCATCCACCAAGAGCTAAATCAGGCCCTAAGTCACTACAAATTGCCATTCATCTTTCCTTTAAATTTTAGAACTAAACCTTACAAAACAGGTCACAATATCCAAATCAAACATGTTTTATGCAGATAACCAGATAATATTTTATTTGTTTGATTATTTTACATGTATGTTCAATTTTCTAAAATATATATTTGTATCTAGTGTATCTATTTGTATGGAATGTCTTATGCTTTAGGATTTTCAAATAGTTACAATATTTTTCATGCATCATAACCCCTCCCTATGCCAGCGTATCAATAAAAACAAGTAGATATACTAATGCATATTTCAGAGCACTATATTGTCCAGTCATAATTATTGTATTATTTATCATTGTCACATTCCTTGGTTAATAAAGATTAGCTCATCTCATTAGTATTACTGGGTATTCAATACATCACTTAATATTTTCTCACTCAACATATTTGGCCTTTGGTCGAGTAAATGGCAGGCATAGATTGACCAAAAAGGCAGAGCTAGGCAGTTCCCACTGAAACCTACTTTCAGAATGACACTGGCACTTCTATTTATTGTGCATAATCACAAGGGGTAGCAGAAGGTCCAGGGTATGTTTGCCTGTGTTTTTACTGGGCCACACACTTCTACAGCTGTGGTCCAGGAGAGATGCAGGTCCAAGGCACCTATCCTTCCCACAGCAGCCTGTTCCTCCTAATAGTGTCGCTCAATACTCAACAACTGAAGCACTCTTCCTCTATGGGAACCCTGACGTTTGTGTGGTCCCTGAAGTCTGAGGAGCAGATGAATGATTCCAAGGCCCAACTGTTGGGAGAAGTTCAACTTCAACCTATTTGACACCAGTAATAGATTGTGTTACAGTACTTTAAACATGCCCCTTTTCATGGGACTGTATGAAGACAGCACAACAGCAGCTCTACAGGGCCCAACAGGGACATGAGCTACACAATCTCATTCCACCGAAATGACACCACAACGGTAACAGCCCCTAAGCTGATGTGAGATCCAATGGCCATATCATGACTGAAAAAGAATGCTTGTTTGACAGAGGTGAGGTGGGTATAGGAGTCTGGCTGAGAGATGCCTTGAATCTCCTCAACCATCACACCTCCTTAGGGTTCTTGCCACATTGATGCTACACAGATTGGATGTATCTTTGAGAGAAAATAGTTGAGAAAACAGCTATAATTGTTCTGCAAACTTCCCACTTTGCATGTATATTTTGAGAGCCAATGTCATGGTGTGCCTTCACTTGACTCTCTGAATCCTAATCCTAGAGACAGGTAATACTTTGGAGTGAGCTAGACCCAGTGCCTTGTACTCCCTCTAAAGATGTGGGAAAGTAGGACCTTCACTCACACTGATCTTGAACAAACAGTAACCCGGCAGCTGGAAAGGCAGATCCAGTCCCGGGGAAGGATTGACTGTAGAGATAATACTGATCAAGGCACTAGGTATCCTCTTTCTGGCAGCACACGCCTGTCTTTGGGCTGTTAGATCATCACTACTTACCTGAACCCCTATCATCTGGGATATGTCAGGGCCAAAGCCCTGGAGGCAGCGGTAGGCACAGTAAATCAGCTCTGATGGCAATAGCACCTGTCTCAACACAATACACTGGAAACCATATTAAAATAGCTATATCCAATAATCATCCGGCTAGATAAATGGATGATAGCAGAACTGACCACTAAGGTGAACTTGATGTTAACAGACTCTTTTAAAAAACAATTAACTGAAATGGAAAAAAAGAGTGAAGCCCCTGAAAAAAAAGCTTTAGTAATGGCACATAATAGGGCCTGGCATCTGCCACAGAAGGCAAAAGGTGGTGGAGCTGGAGGGGATGGCCACTGGGACAATGTGTGTACTGTGTTGATTGGGGTCTGGAGAAATGTCCTATGATAACATTAAACAATTCCTATTGACAGCATTGCCATGCCTCCTGAATCTAGATATTGATTCCCTACTGACATTACAGAGGACACACAGATGCACCAGAGACATCCAGGAGACCTGACATACCCTAGTCCAATCAGGGCATCTATTAAATGCCACAAGCGAGCCTGCCAACTCATTCAGAAGCACAATAGCATCACCCCTGTAAATTGAAGGGACACAAGATACAAATAGTAGTGGATTTTTCCTCTGAAGCCAATGCAAGGAGGTGTGGCTTTCCACACACTATGACTAAGGGGCTGCCCAGATAGGGCATCAAATATTGCCCTCTGTGTGGGTCACTATAAATGTTAAGTCTTTTGTCTTCTTCGAACCAGGAGACTCATTGGATTCTATTTCTATGGACACTACGGAAGTGCCTATGGACCTTACATGTCCATTTGACAAGCTGTGGCAGGACAAAGAGTCCTGCTCAAGTCAAAGTGATAAACATCACATATGGTATTGAGAGAGACCACAATTCAGAAAATCCACGAAAGAGGGGCTAATCCCCCAGGCTGATGCCATGATGACTCAAAATCACAGGAATAAGTCCATATTCTCTGTGCCGCAAAACACCAAATGGATTACTACTGGCAAATGAAAAATGAGGATGTCCTCAGTACTATGGTTTACGTTCTGTAATGTGGAGTTTGGTTTTATGCCTCAGTCTGCTGTTACCTCTTGGTGCTATGTAACTGATGTTCACCACAGGACATTTTGTTATAGCAAACTGGCCTCTGACACCCTTTCGGGAGAGCAGCGATAGAGCTCCTTTACCAGTCATAATATTTCCATTATCTTTATAGACATTTGTTTCAATTGTAACCATTTTGGTCTGCACATACTTCCACTCAATGCACCCCTTCCTCCCTGTGCAGCAATTTAAATCACTGTTGCATTTCCGATTTTACAACAACACTAGTTCTGGACACAAGGTTTGCTGAGACCATTGACTTTACCTTTATTGACTTCTACATTGCTTTAATCAAGGTATTCAAATTCAGAGCAACTTGATCCTGAAGAGTAAAGAGCACTTCACAACAAAGGATAATACACTAAGAATGTGTACATCATTTGCAGGTGGAATGAAATACTACAATAAATCATAGGTGAGACACGTCAAAATGTATACATTTGAGATTGGTGTCATTATAATTAGAGGACTTTTAAAAAGATTTAGAGTCTATTCAGAAAAGTAAATATGGTTGTAAACACATGTTTATGATTGAATCTATCTCACTTACACGTTCCAGGAATTCACCAAGGGATTGCTAGCAGGTGCAAGCATAGTCATGCATGTGGAGACCTCCTCCATGAGTCCAGAGGTCTCCCCCGTAGAGGTCCACTCAATGGATGTGACGGGCTTTGCTAGCCTTGTAAGTTCGAGGATGACCAGAGTCGTGGACATTTTTGGGCATTCACAAGATCCTCTTCTTACCCTCGAAATGGTCACGTTTTTACTCCAGTCAATGGACGGTATACATCCCTTTCCAGCACTGGAAACAACGGATCTCACCAGATTTGATAGGATGCATGAAAAGGGCTTCTTCTATAAGGAACAATATCTTCTCTGCAGAGAAGAAAAAATATTCATTGCCACGACGGGTCCTATTCCCCTGTATGGAAACATCTACTATGGAGACCTCTGTTCAGCAGAAGCAGAATTCCGCTCGTCGTTTATTGCTTTGAACACTTATGATCTGTGCAGCTGCAACGGGCTTCGCTGCTATTTGCATTGCCCTGTACCACAACATAGGTACATGTGTATGAAACTGAGCCCTTCCATTTTGCCTATTTCTCCAGTAGGGCAAACCATGGATAATTGAAAGCGGGGGGAAGGGGTCATTTTTAATCTCTTTTTTTTCATTGGAATATTAATCAACTCACTTCGTTTTTGTGCTGGACAGGAGTAACCGGGCCTCTGTAAAGGCGCTCTCCTTCCTAGTTAATACCGAAAATCAGAATGGTATCTCCCGTCGAGGAGCTTCTTCTGACTCCCGAGTCACCTGCCTGCTTGGATTGAAATGCATTTTTACTGCAAGGCTCCCGGTGATCAGATCTGACAGAATGGGATTAGTGGCATTCAGGGCAGGGGTGGGATGTGAAATCATCGTGTGCGGCAAACCACTGGAAAAAAGCATTCCTGCAAACGTCTGAATATCTCTCTCCTTTGCCTTCTTTGTAAGGCCCACAACAGGTCGTGTTGGCTGTAGGCATTGCCTGAGTAGTGTACGGACGCTCTCCCTCCGCCCATCGGCGTGTCACCTTGGCCATCTTTCAACATCTGCTGAAATGCCTCGTCTGCTCTGCGGGCTTTTCAACGTGTCCACGTGCATTTCAATCAGGGCTGGACTTCAACAATCATCCTGTCTGCCAAATGCTCGGATCTACATGTGTAAAATAGACAATTAACCCAGGCGCTGGGAGGAATGTGCCTGCAAGCAGAATACTTATCGCCCCACAAGCAGTCTGCGGCCGTTCTGCCGTGTGCATGTGCAGGCCGCCGTGAGAGGGATTGAAACTAAAAGCTGTTTTAATACCAGACTGATATCTTATGAAATACATCATGTTAGTGACATTTCCATTAAATTAGTCAAACTAGTATCGAGTATACACGCAATACGACATATCAGCAGTCGCTTCTGAGCCCATAGTAATACAATTCACTCTTTATGTATCTCATGTTATTGCTGCTGTGATATCTCTGTCAAGCGCTCTGATACCTTTGGGTCTAGTTAGCGCTATATAAATCTAGATGAATAAATACGACCTCGGCATAGAGCCCATATTCATAGCTGGTCCGGGGGGCGCTCACGAAGGCACCGCCCATCCACTTCTGAGGGCAGCCATCTTAAGCCTGTTGTATCTAGAAGGGTCAGGGTGCTTCTAGGGGTCCATAAAGTCAATCCAACCTTGCATGTTCCCCTTTTTTTTTAATATTGTTTCAAGTATAAACAACAAATATGTCCCTTAAAACAAGCAAACAAAGAGATGTTCGTACTAGAAGCCCATCATTTCAATGTACTCGTACCATATCGATCATGTAAAAAATGTAAAATGTATTTTTGAGACACAGTCAATACTTATGTTGCATAAAGGCCCTTAGATTGGTAACAATGGAGCATGTTCTTTTATAATACCATGAATTTATGGTCATTTCACTGCCTTCATTTGGAGCATTCTTTTCAATCGACCAGCCACTATTGCTTTTGAAAGCAAGTTTAATGTTCCCTCTAGGACGCCTACTAAACAAAGAATGTATTGATCAAAAAATGCACAATGAACGTTTTGCTACATTACAGCAAAAATGTTTGAACTTTTTCCTGTGGCGAGTGTGCCTGAAAGTGATGCAATGAACTCTAAAAGAACGGAAATGCTGACTGGATCAAGTAAGACAGTATGCAATAAGTGCTTGGAAAAATACTTATATATAGATTAATAGAAAAACAAACAAAGCAAGTTAACATTGGTAAAAAAAGATAATCTCCAAAGAGGACCCATAACTGGGTTTGGTCCACCTATTTCTTCAAGACGTTCTCTGAAACGTCAAATACGATTGTGCATCCCAGTCGTGGACTTAGCTCCTTCACATGGAATGGTGGCCCATTGAGAAGCACTCTACGACCAGCCACCCATCAAGATCTTGACAAAGCGCTCTCACTCGAGGGGCTCCTGGCAGGAAGCTCCTAGATAGCCAGGGTGGACTATAAATAGTATTCTATAGGGGCTGCGGATCCCCCTCCACTATCTATGCTCCTTAAGGCACAGAATGCCTTACACATTGGTACATTGAAGCATTAAATATGTGAGCCCAGGTTTACAGACTCTTTGCGTCAGGTTTGCATTACTTTATTAATGCAGACCCAGCACAAAGTTTTGAGTTGGTATTTACAATCCAACACCTATCATGATTTGCGTTGGATGGTACCCCAAAGTAACACAATGCAGTGCAATGAACTGCCTTCTGTTAATCTGTGCCAAAGAGATGTTCCATGGTTGGGGCATGGGTATTCTCATGCATTCACCCATGGATTTTGACGCAAATCCATATCTACAAAGGCTTACAGACAGGGATTAGTTATGGAATCCTGTGCCTCCCTGAGGATAGCATAATGAGGAGAAATATTTTTATTTTATTTGAATTTCCTTTCAGGACAGTGTGTATGCAGGGAGGGGCACTTCTTTGACAAAAAGTATGCTGACCACAACACAGACACCCTTGCACTATGCTGCAAGGGTGTCTAAGTTGGCGCGTAGGCAGCATAAAGTGTGCAGGTGCAGGAAGAGAGCAGAAAAGTGCCACATCTTTGTAGATATGGTGCTGTTCAGCTCTCTCACATTCACACAACGCAGAACAGCAACTTACCTTGCTGCACTGCATTGTGTGATATAATTCTAAAGCTGGGACTCGATGTACTGTGTATTAATATTAAGTTTGTCATGGCACATCATGCTGGACCTTACTAAATTATTAGACATTAGACGTATCCTCTAGTTTAAATGAGTAGTTAAGTTTTCATTGATGAAGCTGCAAAATTATTGGTGGCTCTTAATTCAATATTAGCACTTTTGAAACAAGCTTTTTCTTCATAGGTACTGGTTTCTGGAACTCATTACCAAAGTGTACAATTTCTGATTTCCACCCATACTTATTTTTTTTCCTGTACAAATCCCCCCTTTTCATCTGATAAAGTGACTCTGTGGGCAATGGACTGCTTAGGGTGTTCATAACACAAATCAGCAAATTTCTGTTTCAACAACTGTATCGCGAGTCTACTCCTGCAGTCAGCACATATTTAACTTGGAGCGCAGTAAATCTGAGCAGATTCCTGGGTTGATTTTCATGCAGCACATTTTGAGGAGAGTGATACCCATAGTGCACAGGTTGTCAGTTAATGGAGTCACCTCATGTAGACTAACACCTCTTTAAGAAAGGGATGTAAGTTATCAAGACTACTCAGACACACAGCATCTCTACCCCCTACTTAGGATTAACATAGAACGGTGAGTCTCCATGCTGCTGCGAGCATAGTAATTAGCTGTATTCCTTACTGTAGGATATTATCCTATTCTGGGTGGAGCTACCAAATAGTGAATATTCTAATTAAGGCATCAAGTGAGTGAGTGAGTAGGCTGACCCCGGTCATCGGCACGCTCTTCCCCTGCAGCTCCATGCTATCGTCGCTGCCTCAGGGACTTTGGCTCCCCATTTTGAGGGGTTTAGGCCACTGCTTCCGTCAGGGTATCTTTTTCATTGTTTACTGCCTGTACTGTTATTTCAATGCTCCTGCTGTGTTTATTTTCTTCTGTGCCCACTTGTGTTTCACTGCCTTGTCCCTGCTGTATTTTTTTTATTTATGTGCCCTTTGTCTGTTTCCTCTGCGGCCCCTCCCCCTGCTGACTCTCATTCCCGCCTCCCATCCTCGTCCCTCCCACCTCCCCTATTTAGGTCGCGCAGCAGACGCACGCAGCGGGCGCACCTAAGGCAAGCTCGTGTACATCTGTCCCCGACCGCGATCAGCGCCAGGAACCCTGGATCACCGAGGACCCACCGTTATGACTCCGCCGCCCTCCACGCACTCCATCCTGGGAGACTCACCGACTGCCAAAAATCCTCACCGACCACCATCCACGGACAGACACTGCCAAAGATCCTTCATCGTCAACAACGCCCCCCCAACCGCCAAAGGCTTGCCGGACACTCACGCTGCCGAAACCCTGACATGCATCCTCCTCAACGTATGCTCCCTGCACAGACACACCGTAGAGATCTGGGACCTGATCAACAGCCTCTCACCCGACGTCGACTTCTTCACGGAAACCTGGACCAATGCCACCCCCGGCCCTGACATCGCCACGGCTATCCCCGCCGGTTACAAGATCCAGAGAAAGGATCGCCCTCGCCGCCCAGGAGGAGGACTCGCAATCGTACACAAGACCTCCCTCCGACTCTCCACCTCCAGCACGTGTGACTCCCACTCCAACTTAGAACACCTCCACTTCCAGATCCAGACCAACCCCAGGACCATGCTATGCGGCACCCTCGCCTACAGACCCCTGGACCCCGCACTCATTCCGCAACTACCATCGCCGAGCTTGTCGCACCCCACGCCATCACCTCCATGGAATACATCTTTCTCGGGGACCTGAATTTCCACCTCAACAACCACAGCAACCCCGACTCCACCGCCCTTCTTCACAACCTCTCCAACCTCGGACTGAAGCAGCATGTCAACACACCCACCCACAGAGCTGGACATACCCTCGACCCCATCTTCGCAGAAGGGACTAACATCCGCTTCAGCCACACCACCCAGCCCCTCTGGACTGACCACCACTGCGTATTTTTCACCTTCACCACCACCTCCGCACACCAAGCCCGCCGCATGCCCCTCACAAAGGAACTGGAGCAAGATCACAGAGGAACACCTCAACATCACCCTCCTCTGAGAACCCCCCTGCACCACGACCGACACCAACTCCGCAGTCAAAGAATTTCACTGCTGGATCACCTGCTGTGCCGACAAGCTTGCTCCCCTCCCCTCCGCCACCCCGCCAAACAACGCACCCTGAAAGCCACCTGGTTCACCACAGAACTACAAGAAGCGAAACGCACATGCAGGTGCCACGAGAAAACCTGGCAAAACCAGAAAACCACGGTGGCCCTGAACACCCACAGGAGTGCCCTGAAGGAATACCACCAGCAAATCAGACACACCAAACAGACCTTCATCAGGAACAAAATCCTCACAAACGCAACCAATACCAAAGAACTGTTCAGCGTAATACAGCACTTCGCCAAACCCCCCAGCGAAGCCACTGACGTCACTCCCTCCCACGAACTCTGCAACAAGCTCAGCTCCTACTTCCATTTGAAGATAATGACCCTCTATGACAACTTCAGCGAACAGACCCTGGACATCACCCCCCTCCCCACCGCCTTCGACAAGCCCACCATCCCGTCCTGGACACCCGCTACCACTGAGCACATCACCGCGACCATGAAGAAGACCCACTCAGGAGCCCCCACGTACCCCTGCCCACCGCACATCTTCCACAGGGCCACCTCCGCCATTGCACCAGAACTAGGTCGAACCATCAACACCTCCTTCAGATCAGGCACCTTCCCAGAAGACTGGAAGCGGGCAGAGGTTAAACCCCTCCTTAAGAAACCCACGGACGATCCGACAGATCTGAAAAACTACCGGCCCATCTCTCTCCTCCCCTTCGCTGCCAAAGTCACAGAGAGACTCGTAAACGCCCAGCTGACGGCCTTCATCGAGGACAACTCCATCCTCGATGCCTCCCAATCTGGTTTCCGCAGCAACCACAGAACCAAGACCGCCATCCTCGCCACCACTGACGACATCTGCATGCTACTCGACCAGGGACACACCGCAGCCCTCATCCTGCTGGACCTCTCCGCAGCTTTCGACACCGTCTCATATCGCACTCTTGCAGCCAGACTCCATGACACAGGGAATCAAGGTTACACCCTCAACTGGATCCAATCCTTCCTCTCTGGCAGAACCCAGTGGATCAGGCTCCTCACGTTCCTCTCCGAACCCACTGAGATCAACTGCTGAGTCCCCCAAGGATCATCACTCAGCCCAAAGCTTTTCAACATCTACATGGCCCCCCTCGCCACCATCGTCAGACAGCATGGGCTCAGCATTGTATCCTATGCCAATGACACCCAGCTCACCCTCTCCCTCACGAAGAACCCGATGACACCAGACTCTGCTTCCATGAAGGAATGAAGGACGTTGCGGCCTGGATGAAGGACATCTGCCTGAAGCTCAACTCGGAGAAGACTGAGGTCCTCATCCTTGGACCATCAACATCTGCCAGGAACAACACCTGGTGGCCCTCGGGAGTCCACCCACCCCCACAGACCACGCACGGAACCTCTGAATAATCCTCGACTCCTCCCTCACCATGACCCACCAGATCAACTCCACCAGTTTCAACTGCCTACGCAAGACCTTCAAATGGATCTCCCCCGAATGCAGAAGGACCGTCACCCACCCACTCATAACCAGTAGACTGGACTACAGCAACGCCCTCTATGCCGGAGTCAACAGAACTCTTCTACTCAAACTCCAAACCATCTAGAATACCACTTCCAGACTCGTCCTCGGAAAACCACGACACAAACACATGACACAACACCTACGAGACCTCCACTGGCTCCCCGTCGAGAAGAGAGTTACCTTCAAGCTCCTCACCCACGTCTACAAATCCCTCCACAACATCGGACCCAAATTCCTCAACAAGAGAGTCTCCTTCCACGTACCCAAGAGGAACCTCCACTCTGCTGACCTCGCCCTGGCAGAGAACCCCCCATCCACAGAAGCAGAGCTGGCAGAAGAACCTTCTCCTACATCGCAGCAAAGACCTGGAATGAGCTCCCTGTAAACCTCAGGTGCTCCCCGACCTTGCACACCTTCAGGAAGGACCTCAAGACCTGGCTCTTCGACTGAGCTGGAGCTGCACCTCCGCCCCCCCCCATGCCTTGAAACCCTCACGGGTGAGTAGCACGCTCTATAAACCCCCTGATTGATTGATTGATTGAAATTGATCACTAAGTGATCTAACAAATATTGCTGTTCTGTTATTTGAACATGGCTCTTCTAATAATAGTATGTGATTAGAGCTGGAGTATTGGATAAACAAGCAGTAAATAGAGAACGTTATTGACAATGGACTAGTGTGTAACCATTGGCTTAATCTAGGAGTTTGTGAGGTGGAGTAGTGGAATAGTGGTATTGATGCTTTGTTGATTTCATGGACACTTTGATAAAGTTGACATCAATGATGATCTCCACCCTATCAAATTGACAAGGCAGATGTCTCAGATCCTTATTGTGTGGACTCTGGTTGATATCCCAAAGGTCCAGTAAGTGTGATCTCATGAGAAAGCACAAATATGAATTTACTAAGGCTACGTGTTGCTCTCTGCTCATAACTTGCAGTAAGGTCTAACCCTCTCCTTATAAATAACAAAAATGATGTGTTTGGCAGGAACTTTTAAAAACAAGGTGGAACTAAGGTAATCGAATCATAAATCTATCTATAAATAATCAACTACATTCCTTTGTGATAAGAAACTTATGGTAAAATGCCAATATCATTAGCTCAATGAAATATAGTGTTTTTACATGAGGATGATTGAATGTTTTTTTCATGTTGCCCCTATAAATGTAATTATGACAAAGGGGATCCCTGTCGCATTCCTAGGAGTTCAATTTCAGGGCCTGATAGAAGAGATGGAATTGTATGTTAAAAAAGACAATTCCTATGTATGCTATACTATCTGTGGAATTTAACTCCCAACATGTTCAATACAACATGAAATCGTGATATGGCAAAATGCACTATATGGCTATATTGTTTTAGTTTGCAGAAAAGCAGGTGATAATGCCAACAAAGGCAGTGATGGCCTAGAAGATGGCTGTGCGCATCACCATATGTAGGAGAAATATTAAACAGCATTTTCTGGTATAATTAAATATCTTGGAAAAGTGTGAATCAGTTTATTTCACATTTCACTTAGGTACAACAAAGCTGAGAATCCTAACTGAAGTGATGGGTTTCAAGGCAAATGCCTTCTCCCATTATGCTAGTGGCTTAAAGTAATGGAACTACATATCAACATCATGCTGTCTCTTCACATTGCTGCAAACTATGCAAGACAATAAGGGGATGTGTTATAAATCAGTTGTTCTTTGTGGTATTCATCTTATTCCTGATTTTGCAAAAACTCTAAAAATTAGCAGATACTGTTACCAACGTCTTGTATAAACTGCATCTGTGTAATGCATTATATGGGCCCTGTTTATAAAGTGCCTCTGCACTTGAGGTGGATGCCCCGCAGTCATGGCGGGGGGCTCACACCCTTGGTGGGACTTATGCAATGAGAAACTTCAATGCGGAGGTCTCACCATGAGTGCCTTACCACTGCCAAGACTGCAGGGCCTCCGCCACAAGTGCGGAGGCCTTTAGTGAATTGGGTATTACATATTTAGAGCGTGTTTTTCGGAAAAACTAAAACTTTGTGTAAAAGCCATATTCCAACTAATAATAAGTCCTGGGTGGAGGTCACATGGTCAAATTTCCTTGAACTTTTGTACCTCAAAAGATATAGCAAAACAGAAGAAAATGCAGCTACTGAAATCATTTAAAGATATTACTCAAGATGCACTTTTAAGTTCCTTTCACTTTGTCGAAAACTGTCCCTCCTCTCAGGAGCCCTCCCACTTGAAAGTGAAGAACATTTTTATTATCCGTCTGCATCAATTTGCTCCAACAATCTTTAAAGTGGGTCCATTCTAGATAATGTGTTAATCACTGACATTAAAACTCACTTGGAAGTGCGGCTCAAATGGTGCATCAACCTAATGAGAATGTTGCACTTTACACACTTCAGTTGTGAAATGTAAGACTAGAAGGAGCTCCTTTTCTAGCTCCAGGGTGTGGAAAGCCCATGTTCTTAGGATCAGATTGAAGATCAGGATAGAGAAGAGTTTGGGATTAAGAGAAACCACTGGCCATACCTAGAGGAAAGCCAGGTACTGCTGGATTTGCAGTCCAGGGCTGCTCTTCAAATAAACCACTAGAGCATACTGGGGTTACAATGACTGAGTTGCTCCACTTTCTAGTTCATTACCAAGGGTTATTTCGGATGGGGCTATGTTGCTTTTTTCCCCACCCCTAGTACTGACTCATTTATCGCAGGCTTTTATCAAGTGCAAACAGGCCAAGATTGCCATAAGGATGTTGTAAAAGTAAATTGACAAAGTCACAACTGGGGATGGAGGTTTGTATTTAACAACAAATGTAGGAGAAGTAATAGGAACATAAAAACAACACAATGGTGGCAACAGTAAAGCAAACATAGTCTTGAAAAGGTTTGCAAAATCTAACACCAGAGAAAAACACACACATAAAGCTTGAAAGGATGGGAGGAGATACATAGCAAACCATGAGGAGATAATAGGAACAGAGGTAGGATACACGTGTGAGAAGGATTGGAAAGGAGGACACCAAAGATTTAAAACACATTAAAAATAATTTGCTAAGGAGCATAACAAATCTACAGGGGGTGTATAAATGATCAGAGATGGACCAATGAAGAGGAGGTAAACAACGAGAGCTTCAAGTAGAAATTGCAAATCTAAACATTACAGTGAAAGAGAAAGGAAATTAGACTGAGGGTTCGTGGTCATGCATAAACACGGCCTATTAAAGTGGACATGTTTGAATGGAGATCTCAGGCAGGAAAGGCTTAACTTACTTGATTAAGTCACTTTGCTTTGTCCATCTCTGGACAAGTTCCACAAATTACAAGCATTGAGGAAGTCAACAAGCCCAGCATCAATGTGCTAACACATGCAAACAGCATTTGTGCATGCCTTTGTTTTCATGTGGTGGCTCATTAAAGCCAGATACGTAGGCAATGCCTATTTTTATGTGTTCATACTTCTATTTTAAAGCATTATCTTCTTAATAGTAAAACGTAATGTTATAGAAAAACATAGGTCTTAATTCTTACTATACATCATACCTGCATCACACACCTTTCCATAGTATATTTCAAATGCCAGTAACTTTAGATCTCTATAGCAACTTTAACAAAAGCTGTCAGAATGGCTCAGTAACTTGTAAACGTGACACTGAAGCATGTCGGGATAGGCACATCGCGAGCTTTAATCCCAGAAAAGTGTACTGAAAACTTAAATTTGGTACATGGTTATTATTCACTGCACTTCAGGACATCAGAAATGGTACATAGGAATTTTTATTGAAAAGACAACCTTGATGTGTTCTCAGGCAACAGCCTTGGAGATATTAGGGAGACACAATGCTGACAAAAAGGCGAATTCAATGTAAATATGCATGACTAGTTGCAATGACAATGCCTGTTCTCATAGCCTCTACACAGCCTTGAAAATATATTATATAAAAATATACAAATTCATTTAATACTGATATACTAGTCATGAAACACAGTCAGTACATCTACAAATGTAAACAAGGCACGATTGTAAACCTTGTTGGAAATAATGATGAACACATGTATGAAATGTTTGTAGGAATGGAAAGAAATTCTTCCAAATATAAGCTGAAATACTCCCATCACGTGCTGGAAAGAAGACAAAACACTTCATCAAATGACTGCTCTTACACAGAAGACAAAAAATCTGAAATCATCAGCCTGGGTGGGTTTGTCAAGAAACCTGTGCAAGCTACAAAGAAGAAACCCTGAAACCCAGCAGCATGGTACAGAAGTCATCAGCAGCTGAAAAAACTGATTGGCACCTGTTAGAAATGGGGGTCTCAAGTTGGCAGAGGTAGGTACCTTTGTCTAAATAGGAACCCTTGCTTCTAGTCAAGGTAGGGGGGATTCACACTTTAGCTAACCCTTGCTCACCCCCTTGGTAGCTTGGCACGAGCAGATAGGCTTATCCCAAAGACAATGTGTTGGACTTGGCCCTTTTTGCAGGGTCATTCCTAAACGTTTTGCCTTTCTCCTAGCCTTTTTTCTGACATGGTGTTGGTGGTTCTAGGAATCTGGGCACTTTAGCACTGACTGTCCAGTGTAAAGTGTGTGTGCTCTCTGTGTTAAATATGATAAGGATTGGTCTTCACCTGTCTTGGTCTATTTTATTTACCTGTCAGTCCCTTGTAAAGTTGTATCTCATATATCCAGGGCTGGTAAATTAAATGCTACTGGTGGGCTTGCAGCGCTGATTGCGCCACCCACCAAAGTAGCCTTCCAAACCAATCTCAGGCCTCTGCCATTGCAGGGCCTGTGCGCGCAGTGTTACTGCCGCTGTGACGTGGCATCTAAAGTGTGTGCCATGTCCATGACCCCCCTTTTACTACATGTCAGTCACCCCTACGGTAGGCCCTAGCTAGCCCTATGGGCAGGGTGCATTGTAGGCAAAAGATAGGACATGTACCTTAAGTGTTTGACATGTCCTGGTAGTGACAAACAACTATTTTGGTTTCTCACTACTGTGGGGCTGCCCTCCCATAGGAATGCATTGGGGATTCCCTGATAAGTGTTTCAGTGGTAATTCCTGATATGAGAGGTGCAGCGTGGTCAAGTTTGGTATGTTTGAAACAGTGATAATAAATGCTACGCAATGGTGTGTGCAGATTTATTATAACTATTTTAGAAATGCCACTTTTAGAAGTTAGCATTTCTCTGTGCTATGTGTCTGTTTGCCTGATGTGAATTGCATGTCTGGCTTTTGAGTGACAGGGGCTGGTGGTGTGTATGTGGCTCCAGGAGGGGCAGGGTGAGTCAGCGCTAGGCTGAATGGGCGCCTGCATTTGGAGTGGTGGGAAGAGAAGTCCCTAATCCCTGAATAGGATGATGCCTGCCCTAGTGAATGCTGGCTCCGCCCCCCTGTGGTGTGTCTGATGACGAGACCCCACCTAACAATGGAGAATAGGAGCCCTGTCAACAGAGTGCCCCAAATCCCCCCTGAACTAGTTGCATCTGGTTCCCCTAAAGCCCTGTGCTGGCGCAGACAAAGGGAAATGTGTATAAATACTGAGGCTGTGACCCCATGAAAGTGTACTTACTTGGGCTGGGGGGGACACTCTGCCAGGAGGAACCGCCGTGGGACCCAGCTGCAGCTTCTTGGGGGTCCCTGCGTGCTGGCCTGCTCGACTGCACCCTGCTGGGGTGTCTCCAGCCAAAAGGACTTTTTCCTGCCTTCTGGATTCCTTGCCCAGCCTTTTCTCCTTTGTCTATGGAGCCTTAGGGCCTTGTGAGCGCTACATTTAAATTGCCCCAGAGAAGAAGAGCGCCTGGGCTCTGCAGCACGGAACTGCCGCTTGCTTCGAGGGAATCCCGACGTAGGGATTCCCCCACCTGGATGCTGAGGGAAGCAGGAGCCCACCCAGTGTTTTGCCAATTGAAGCAGGAGCCCACCCCGCTTTCATACATCTTTAACGGTGGGTGCCCGCCCCGCGTTTCACCAAAGGAGCAGATGCCCACCCTGTGTTACGCTTAAAACCGAGCGGTAGCCCACCCCACACTGCTGCTTATCTAGCGGGTGCCCACCCTGCTGGTGTGTGGGTTTATCGGGTGCTCACCCCGCTGTGGTTTCGTATGCAGGTGGGAGCCCAAACCGCACTGCACCGTAAGGAGAAATCACCACCACGGCCTGGGACAGGCGACCCGGAAGCCAGGCGCCTGTTGCCTGATGGTGGGTGGGGCCAAGCCCGGGAAGCAGAGGCTGCTGGAAAAGAGAAGAGGGACGGTAGCTGAGCAGCGGGGCTCCAGTGGTGAAGGGAGAGCCCCGCGTGTGCTGCACCGGCCAGAGAGAGGAAGTGGCTGCCAGCCTGAGCGGGGATCCCGTGTTGTTGGGAGGAGCCCCGCGGGCAGCCCAGGATGTCTGGAGCCTCGCAGTCTTCTTGCCGAAGTCCCGGTCCCAGGAGAGGGACAGGGTGAAGAGCAGAGTGACCGCCAGCCAGAGGAGCGGAGTCCTTCCCCGAGAGCCACCCCGGTGAGTGGGGATTGACTTGCACAACGTTGGGGGCCAAGGTATGGAGCCTTGTTGGTGCCTCTCGGGCACAGTGGATTCCGGTGTCCTCATTTGCTAAGGAGGCACCAGGAGGAGCCCAGTGAAACAGGGCTCCCCAGGCACAAAGAGTGCCACTGATCATTTGGGCCTGTCTTGGTTGGCTTCACAGCTGCACCGCCGTTGCGGGCAGCTGCAACGTGGGGCACATTGTTGTCAGGGCCCCAGTGGGGGTCCAGAGGGCCCAGAAGTGCCCCTGCCTCATTGTTTAGTTTTTGCTCTTCAGTTGCGCCGCCGTAGTGGGCAACTGCAACGTTGGGGCACAATTGTTGTAGAGAGTCCCAGTGGGGACCGAGTAGTGCCAGTACCATTTGTTTCCTTGGGGGACATTTCGTTTGCGAGGGGTGAGTTACACGCCTGCCCTGCCCCCTGAGCTTTGTGCCCTTTGGAGTTTTATGCATTGGCAGCCCAGCCCTGACTATTTGGACAAAGGGCATTTGAGCCCCAGTGGATGGCCAGATTGGCCTGGGGACAGTTGGGTGATGTATGCACCTGGTAGTAGTGTAATGTGGTGCACTGCTGATTTAGGCCTAGTGTGATATTGCTTTATATGTTTATGCCTAAAGTGATTGCATAATATGATTTATGCTTGGGAGGCCTATGCCATAATGTGTTATGCTGGTGAGGTTTGGGCCTAATGCATTTTATGCCATGTGATAATGCTTAGTTCATTATTGTACCAGTAATTACTGGTTGTGTGTTATACTTACTTCCTTTTCTGATGGTTCTGACGGTGGCCCAATTGGCCTTCTCATGTGTATGTAAATGCCCTGTGACTATTGCCTAGTGCCAGTTGGCACAGTGTAAATGTGTGATTATGTGCCTAATGTGTTTATGACAATACAAAGGCTATTTTTGATATAACCTTGTGTGGAGTTTCTTTTGTAGTGTGCCTAGTGTGTTGCTGCTGTGAGTGTGTGTTGCGCAAACGCTTTACACATTGCCGCTGGTATAAGCCTGACTGCTCGTGCCAAGCTACCAAGGGGGTGAGCAGGAGTTATCTTCAGCGTGTAACTCCCTTGCCCTGACTAGAGTGGTGGTTTCTGCCTGGCTTTGGCGCAAGCCTTAGCCAACCAGAAATCCCATTTCTAACTCAATGTGTAAAGTATTTGTACCAACACTCACTGTAACACATTGAAAACACCACACCAGTTTAGAAAAATAAAGTATCTTTATCTAAACTAAACAAGACCAAAACGACAAAAATCCAACATACACAGTTAACAATATGACTTTCAAAAGGTTTCAAGAACTTGTCCCATAGAAAACTATCGATGCATGAATTTTACACAAAGTACCTGAAGATGCGTCAAAATTCGCAAGGCCAAACAGCAGCAGAGAAAGGAAGCGTTGGAAAACACAGCGATGCGTCAGTTCCTGAGTTCTTGGGGAGGCGAGGCGACAGTTCTGCTGCACACAGGAGAAGTGATGTGTCGAATCCGGACTGTAGAGGGAAGTGAGGCCTCGAAACCCAAGATGGCTCTGGTCTGCGGGTGATGTGTGGAAAACTTGGTGCACAGTTATGATGCGTGACACACCGGAGGTGATGCGTCGCTTACTGTAGTTCTCTGAGTTTCTTCTTTCTTCCAGCTCCCAAACAGCAGCAACAACCTCCAGAGGCCCAAAATGGCACAGGCACCTCAAGGCAGGTCGGAACTCACAATAGCAGAGTTCAGGGGAGCTGGGGGTGAAGTATTTGTGTCCCTGAGACTTCTTAACAGGAGGCCAGCTCAATTCAGGCCCTTGGAGATCTACTTCAAGCAGGGGACACAGCACACAGCAAAGTCCTTCTCCTTTCCTTGGCAGAAACAGCAACTGCAGGTCAACCCCAGACACACAGCAAGGGCAGTACTTCTCCTCAGTCTCTCCAGCTCTTCTCATTGGCAAAGGTTCCTCTTGAATTCCAGGAATGATCTAAAGTTCAGGGTTTTTTAGGTCTAATAATTATATCCCCAAAATGTCTTTGTTCTCTTTGAGCAAGGGGCTCTGAGCCCAGTTCAAACCAGTTCAGGGGCCACTCTGCCAGTGCACAACAACATCCTTTGTTAGTGTGGGCATTAGTCACAGACACACTACAGGGGGGCGTAGCCAGCATTATGAAAGGCAGGCACAGCCCTATTCAGGTACAGGTCCTACTCCTCCCACCACTCCAAATTCAGATCAGGCCTATTCAGCCTAGTGCTGATCCATCCAGACTCCTGGAGTCATGGCATCTCCGCAGCCCCTGTCACTCCAAAGCCAGACAGTCAATCCACAAACGGGCAGAGGCGCACGGGAAGGTTGAACAAGAAAATAGCCACTTTCTAAAAGTGGTATTTTCAAACAAACAATTTTAAAACCATGTTTACTAAAATGTGTGTTATTAAATTCTGAGTTCAGGGGTACTAAACTCAATTTTTCCATCTTATCCGTATGGGAAGATTTGCTTGTAAAATGTTACAAAGCATTCCCCATTCTGTCCAATGGGCAAGACAGCCTTTCAATAGTGGAACACGAAATTGGCAGTATTTCACTGTCAAGACATGTTACACACACCAGTACATGTCCTACCTTTCACATACACTGCACCCTGCCCAGGGGGGTACCTTGGGACTAACATAGGGGTGTCCTATGTGTAAGAAAAGGGAAGGGTAAGGCCTGGCAAGTGGGTGCACTTGCCAAGTCGACATGGCAGTTAACAAACTGCGCACAGGCACTGCAGTGGCAGTCCTGAGACCTCTTTTCAGGGCTACTCATGTGGGTGGCACAATCAGTGCTGCAAGCCCACTAATAGCATTTGATTTACCCGCCCTGGCACACTTAGTGCACTTTACTAGGGACCTACTGGTAAAACAAATATGCAAATCAGGGAGAACCAATCACAATATACATTTACACAGGGAGCATATGCACGTTAGCACTGATCAGCAGTGGTAAAGTGCCCAAGACCTATAGCCAACAAACAGAGGTCAGGAAAAGATAGGAGGAAGAAGCACAATGTTTGGGGATAACCCTGTGAAAAGGGCCATTTCCAACACCACCAGCAACACAGTAGAAGAGAAGCCACCGAGATTGGAAAAAAGAGAACAAAAACAAACAGATTAATAATTGATTACTGTCTGTATTGCAATATTGGACACTAGCCGATTTGGCCTCTGCGCCTTATCACTCCTGTGCTTAAGTGCTTTCACGATTGCATTGGGGATTGATCACAGGTGATTCTGGCTTTGTATCGGACCACTTCTGTGGCCGAGTGCTCCCAATTATTGAAATTCAGACTGTTTATAGGCTGATTCTGGTCCCCTAGCTCGCCGCTCCTGTGCTTGGTGGGAACATACCCGCACCACATTGAATCTTCAGCATCCTGGTGCATTTCCTATCTGATACTTTACCCAGACTGAGACATTGTTCCTATCACTCCACACGCTATTATCACAAAGTTTTATATTCAGCAGGCAATCTCTCAGACATAACTCGCTGTGCCCAGATGATGATCCCCTACCATGGCAGGGATCGAAACATCGTTGACCTTAGTATCTTGACTTCAATTGTTTATTTGTTATTTTAATGAGCATTGGTACTCTGTAATTGAGGCTCATTCATTGTTGATATTTCAGCCACGTGTTGTGTAATGCCTGAGTTTTGGAAGTTTCATGACTTCCTCTTTTTTCTGTTAACATAATGTCCATCTTCTATACCTTTTAAATATTGTTTGATGAAATAAATTGATTAATCTCCATTTAGAGTTCAAAGACATAGACATCATTGTATCTCTGTGTCTCATCGCTCGATATTACCCTTCTTGAAAGGGACCGCTGTTTCTATAAAACATACCTATACCCTTGGTCCCTTTGATTTTCAGGGTTCCCTTGTTTCTTTATACTGTGCAATTACACAGGCGACAAAAATCAGAAATCATCAGCCTTGGTGGGTTGGTTAAGAAACCTGTATAAACTACAAAGAAGAAACGTTAAAATCCAACAGCATGGTAGAGAAGCCATCAGTAGCTGAAAAAATGATTTACATCAGCAACACAGTAGGAGAGATGCCACCGAGAATGACAAAGAAAGAACAAAAACAAACAGCTTAATAATTGATTTCTGACCCAAATTTAAAGGTAGATGCATTATAATAATTTGTATTGCTACTTAAGGTTTTTAAAAAATAAATGTTTTGAGTTATAACATTTTATTGGAATAACACTATGAAAATTTTGTAGTGAATGTTTTCACTTCTCTAGATTATACATCAAGTAAGCATTTGTGTAATGGAGTGTGTTTCTTTTAGAGGGGGATGCTTTCTTTCCAAGATGTTCTTTGAGTTCATCAACTAGTTTCTGTCGTATGTTGAACAACATTTACTATATGAATTGCAATAGAAGCACTCTGTGGCAGGTGCCAGGAAACCCCAAACTGTTAATAGAATGACTGAAAAAGATACATTTGTCCTTGGTAATATAACCAGCTCCAAGTTTCACTGCTCAAAAAAGAGGAAGTTCACCTCATTATTCAGGAACCAGAAGAAGCTGTGTGTATAACACTTTTCTGGAAGGATGGCCCATTGTTTATATTCACTACATCAAGCACAATCCTACCATTAAGTCATAAACCTAAAGGTAATGTGGCATTTAACATGGCTTTCTAGACACTGACAGCCATCTCTGACATGTGATAAGTAATAACAAGCACCTTCCACCCTGTTTGAGGCTTGTTATAATATTTTGTCAGGCATCAATTCCTTGATGGAATGGTGTGTAATTGATAATTATGGGGTTTCATCTTTTGTAATGCGCACGGCCTTTGTTTGTATTTTGTGTATTGGGTACATATCAACAATGAAGTCATACTGGATTCCCAACTTAAAAATACTAGAACTGTGATTAACACCTTCAAGTCTTTTATGATGTCCATACTTTTGATTTGATATGATCCATTATTTGTAAAGTGCTACATTCACCCCAGAAAGGATATTGGCACTAGTGGAAGGTAAAATTGCAGTTCACTCATCACCTCTCTTTTATCTTCCAATTCGTACATGTTTCTTTTGGGCAAGGGGCCAAGGCGCTACAACATATGATAATCACAAAGCTGTATTGTAAATATTGTAACATTATATGAAAACAAACATTTGTTGTGCTTATGAGGTGTAACGAATACCGCCAGAGAATGGTACATTCTCTAACACAAGAATTTTTGCCTGCGTTAGGTCTTTTTGCAGAACCAGCTATATATTTATGAGTGTGTAAATGCCTGTCTGGTATGAAATGAGACCGGTCTCCCTGCGGCCCCCCACCTGTGGCATCTCCCCTCCCAATGACCTAGGCCATACATTCTCTACTTGGTATTTTTCTTTGAACTGGCCCCATGCCTTGGGAGATTTGACTTCCAGCCCTGGACACAAAGCTTAGATTGGGCCTCAGTATTGACGTGAGTGATTTTACTTAGCTACAAATAAGCTTTTGGACGCCTTTTCATTAGCATGTTGGGATGCCACTTTTTAATAGATTGGCAGATATTCCTATCTCTGATCCCATAACTGCTGAGAAATTAGTTTAACGATAAAAACACTTTTTACGGCGCGTCAAACATCTGGGGCCTCATTTATGGGATTTTGGCATAGGGCAGTGCAGCAAGGCACCTTGTTGTGCTGCCCTATGCCAAAGTGAAAGGGCAGGAATGCACCTTATTTAAGCAACATGGTGCATTCCTGCCCTTTCTCCCTGTGCTGCCGCCGTTTTGGCAGCCTAGAGCCAACATAGGCACCCTTGTACCATGGTGCAAGCGTCCCTCCATTGCATGCAGGATTGTTTTTGGTAGGAAGGGGCATCTTCCTGCACACAATCCTTTGAGGCGTTTCCCTGTTTCCATGTGTGCTGCCGAAAACGAGGAAAAATAAACATAGTTCTCCTCATTACGCCTCACCTCAAGAGGCGTACAGGTTTGGTGCTTCCCCATGTTTACATCACTTTGTAAATCTGGGGCAGCGTCAAATTCCAGGGGTATTGTGTGGGTGAACCCACCGCAATGTCCACGGAATGCCTCTCAGGCGCAGAGTAAGGTGATGCAGCGATTAGCGCTGCGTCGCTTTACTCATGATTTATGAGGCCATTCAATGCCACGCAAGAAACCTCTGAGTGACTTCATAAATCTTTGTGAGAGCCCTGTGTCATGCATGTAACACTTTACATGGTGCAAAAGTGACGCAGGGTTCTCATTAATAAGCCCCCTGGTCTTTCTTTACATTACCCATTTTAAAGGCACGCAAGTTATCAACATCCCAAAGCATGGCGGTCTGAGATT
Organism: Triturus cristatus; assembly: GCF_964204655.1. Lineage (NCBI taxonomy): Eukaryota > Metazoa > Chordata > Amphibia > Caudata > Salamandridae > Triturus > Triturus cristatus. The sequence continues at coordinate 1,119,479,069 of NC_140592.1, forward strand.
GCCCTGCCTTTATTCACTGTTCACAAACAGATATTAGCTGCATGCCCTTCACTCTTGTAGCCATCCTGTGGTCTACGTCTTTTCCTGGGATGTCTACATTTTACTACATTCAGCTTACACGACTGCAGTGGCTAAAATTCCCGATAGACCTGTTGGATCGATTTTAAATAACTGCGCGCCCTACATTTATTTATGGGCTTTTTCCAAACGTGCCTGTCTGTGGCGCATTTTTCTCTCGGGCGTTGGCACCAAGAGTGGTCTACATGCAGTGGCAGGGGGACAATAGCTCTGTGCCCTGATGGACTGAAGCAAAGGAGCCTGGGGCCTGCGTTCCCGAAGGCCTGCATATGATGCTCGGTGGGTGAAATTCAGTTTGAGTTCTGCCCCCAAGGGCTTGCTGAAGTGTCACAGTGCGCGCACCTCTTCCAAAGCACTTGTTTACCAGAGGAACGCGCCCGAGAATAGGCCCAGAAGGAGCCGCGGCTCCCCCATTGCTTTCCAATAAGCAAACCACCTGAAAACCTCCTCCGCGGGCGGGCGATTTGCAAACACCGCAGCTTTTTTATGCGGGAGCTAAATTGCAGTCGACTATGACATATCCCACAATGCTCCGGGAGGAAATGAAAGGGAACGCGCTGCCGAGTAGTACTCCGAAGTGACTGGGTGGGAGGAATGCACATGTCGTCGCGCTATTCCCAAGACATGTTGTGAGAGTCGAGGTTATTGTTTCAATGCCAGCGCCAGTTGTCACAAATGAAGGGACTATTTATGTTTACTGAATGCGGCATAAAGTGTTTTTTTTCGTTCGCCTGATGCAAAATAAACCTTGTCTGAAAGATAACGATTCTCAATAAAGCGACGACTGCTCTTAAAGAGACAGACACACTCTCGCCGTCTTTTCTGGCATACGAGTAATGTGTTAAAAATTCTTTGAAATACAACCACTTACTGTCCTATTTGTTGAGGGGAATTGAGAGAGGCTTCGTTTTAATAGACTTTGGGTTTGTTTCATTCTTTGCAGTCAATGTGTTTAGCCTTTTCGATTGTTTTGAAATTTTGGAGGGTGTTTTGTTAGATTTGACTGTGTAGTTTACTAAACTGATTGTTTCTGTCATTGTTTGTGCTTTAAAAGATTTAAGGAAAAGCAAATAAGGATTGCACTTTCAGTAAGAATCTCTGTGTTAGTTTGTTTTACTTTATCAACATTAAAACCCGTGGAGCGTAATTTAATTGACTATGCAACTTATAACGTGTTGGAAAACCGCAGGCAGCAAAATAAAATACACAATATGATACAATATCGTCCTGATGATAACTTTAAACTAAAATAAAACAGGCAGCCTTTAACTCCTCTCAAAATGCAACAAACACAAAACTGTTTATGTGACACGGACCGCTGCATTGTGCAATATTTTATTAGAATACCCATTGCACAATTTACTAGAAGGGTTTGACACACTTCACTGCAAACAAATGCCTAGGACCTAAAACAATACAGGGGATACACAAATAGTGTTTCTTCGTTGTGAATACATGTACAAATGGGGAGAGGATGAAGTCTTACGGCTCGAACCCAAGTCTCGGCACGACGCTCAGCATCCTGTGATTCTGGGCAAATCACTTGTTCTCCCTGTGCCGAACAAAAATGAAAGTGTCCATCTGCAGTGAAACTGGTGCTCATGTAATGCGCTCTGATACCCGATGTCTCGGGTCTAGTTCGCGCTAGATAAAACTAAAAAAAAAACTAAAAATAAAACAAAAACTAATCCAGTGTAGCAGGTGGTTTGCCTTTTCGCCTTAAACAGATATATGTTTTGGGTAGTAATTCAATATAATTCATGAACTTAATGTTAATGGTGACATTTAAGGTCCTGTAAGAAGGCTGGGAAAACTCTTGTTGGCTGTTATGTTGCTTGATTACTGTGCCAGACAAATGGCGCCGTTTGGGGCAGGAAAGTTCTATAAATTAAAAACAAATAAATGAATAAAAGGAATGGCATCAATCAATCAATCAAAGCATTTGTATAGCGTGCTACTTACCCGTGAGGGTCTCAAGGCGCTAGAGGGGGGTGGGGGATGACGCAGCTACTGATCGAACAGCCCGGTTTTTAGAAGTCTCCTGAAGGTCAGCAGGTCCTGGGTCTGTCGCAGGTGGATGGGAGGGTGTTCCATGTCTTGGTGGCGAGGTGGGAGAATGACCTGCCGCCGGTGGTCGTTCGGCGGATGCGTGGGACGGTACAGGTACAGGTACAAGACATCCAGATTCCACACTGAAAGTGCATCAGGCTCTTTGCTCTTAAAGTAAACTAACAATGCGAAATAGGGCAATTTGAAATCGTGTGCCTGAACTGCATTCCTGTTCCGTTTTTTGTCCTGGTACGCTGAACCCTGGTACCCCCATAGCAATAACAGCATTATACAATTACAGGTAGATATTACTTGTAATCAAATTCCTATGCTGTAAGGCATGTGTACACTGTTATTGTAGGTAGTAGTCCACTAAATAGTACGGTATTTTTTTGCTCCTCCATCTTTGCCACATCCCAAAAACCTGAAATAACGAAGGAATAATGAAGAACAACAGTAAAATAAAGACATTTCATTAAAATATTTAGGAAGTAGATCCCTGCGTGAAAATAAAAGCATCGTGATCACTTGTGGATGTGGAACAGAGCACGGACATTATGTACCGGAACAGACAATGCCAGAAAACTGTAGTTGAGTTACTAAAAAGGCAAAACTGCACAAACAGTACCGTGGGCAGGGCGAGAGGGCGCTGCTTCTTTCTGCCGCTTGAGTAGATTTTCTTCTTGAGCGGCCTCTTCCCCAACGCGAACCGATGGTTTCTCAATGCGAGCGATTGCAACCATCCACGACCATCTGCGTTGAGAAATCTTGCTGGGAGATGGTCTAACGTTGGATTTTCCTAACTCATGATCGCCAACTTAAAATTAGCGAGCACAAGCGAGGTAACAACTTTTCGGAAATGTGTGTGTTCCGTTGAGCACAAAGTGCGGAAAACTCGTAAACTTCACAAACGGAGCAGATTTCATCGCCAAGGACTTCTGGTAGCTTGGCACAAGATCAGCCAGGCTTAACGTAGAGTCAATGTGTGTAGTATTTATGCAGCACATAAACAGTAATAAAGTGAAAACACAACACAGGAAAAATCCCAAACCATTTTTTTTAAAGAGTTAATTGTAATAAATAAGATGATACCAGAGTGACAAAAATGTAAAAAAACATTTTGAGTGAAAATAGTGTCTAAAAGCACTAAGTGCCACTCGCGGTCATCTGGTTGCGCAAGACTGGGGACTGTCACAAGTTCAGGCTGACCGTGATAGAGATTGTGTTGGATACTGGGAGCAGATTTTTCCACTGAAGAGATGCCTTCTGAAGTCTGATGCAACGAGTTTCATTCGCACTGGAGGAAGCAGCAAGGAACATGTTTACGGTGCAAATAGCAGGTCAGGGGTCACAGCCACTCATTGCTGTCGTGTGAAGATCCAGTTGTCGCTAGAGCCTCTCACTGGTGGTCATCACGGGCTGTCTTTGCTGTTCCATTAACTGCAGGTCTCGTACTGCTGGTCGTCGCGGACAGTCACTGTTGGTGCGAAGAGCAAGTCTCACCAGAGCTTTGCATTTATGGTCCTTGGGGGCATCAGAGTTTCAGCAGGAACAGGCCCATTCTCTGCCATTAGGAGCCAAATCATCAGGATATTCACCTTTCCTTCTTGGAGAAGCTTTCATTGATGCTAGCCAGTGGTCCAGGACTTTGGTGGCACCTCTTTGAGATCAGGACTCACTCCAGCAGAGGACTGTAGCAGGGCTCAGGCAGGATCAGTTGCAGCTGGTCAGCTGGGCATTTGCTGGGAGGAGTCTGAAGCTTGTTGTGCCCCTGTAGCCTACACAGTAGGTCAGCCAACACAGGAGGTCAGCCAACTGACCCTTAGAGTCACCTTAAGTAGCCTGGGGTCAAGGCAATCAGGTCTAGTCTTACTTCTAGAGACAGCAAAGCCGCTCTTCAAGTAGCAGGGTGGGCCTCTGGTAGCTCAGCAGTCCTTATTCCAAATCTTCCACAGGTCCAGGACTATTCTAAAGCGTGGCTCTGGCGGTCAACTATTTATACCAGGTGCCAGCCTTTGTGTGTAGGAGTCTGTGGCCTATCCCTTCACAGGTTCTGGAGAGTTCTTTCCCCTTGCCAAGTCAAAGCTTTAAACTGTGAGGGCAGGCCTGGTGTCAGGTTATTTTGTATGTGATGTGACAAAGCCCTTTAAAGTGTAAGGGGGCTGGATACAGCCCTTCCCCAGTCATCCTGCCCAGATGGCCCATTCTGCCACACATAAGCATCTTTTTTCTCACAGTCTGGAAGCAATACTGTTGGAAATGGCCCTTTTTGCAGGGTTATCCCCAAACCTTTTGCTTCTTCCTCCTTTATTAGGTCTCGCCTGACCCAGCGCATGCGCTGGTCTGGCGAGACTTATTGAGAGGGCTCCAAAAAGTGCTACCAGGCCAGCCTAGAGCTACAGTGCATGTGCGCGGGCGCGCGCGCTGCTTTTACCGCGATTACTTTCATTTTCACGGCCGCTTTGATGTTTGATCGCATTGTGATCACTTTCACTTTCGCTGCCGCAGGGCCGCTTGGCATAGCTAATAGGTCTCGCTTTTGTGACCTTATAAGTGTTTAGTTATGCAACCGTTGCATGGCTAAACACTTATAAGGTCCCAAAGGCGAGACCTATTGGCTATGCCAATGCTTGTTTTTTCTGACCCGTGGTTGTTGGCAATAGGACTCTGGGCACTTTACCACTGCTGATCAGTGCTAAAGTGCATATGCTCTCTGTATAAATTGTTATATTTATTGGTTATCCATGGTTGGTATATTTGTTTCACCTGTCAGCCCCTAGTAAAGTGCACTGAGTGTGCCAGGGCTGGTGATTCAAATGCTACTAGTGGGCTGCTGCACTGATTGTGCCACCCACAGAAGTAGCCCTAAAAGGATGTCTTAGGACTGCTTGCAGTGCCTATGTGCAGTCCAGGACTGCCATGTCGACCTGGCCAGTGCAACCACTGACCAGGCCTTATCCTTCCCTTTCTGTACATGTCAGGCATCCCTATGGTGGCCCTAGGTACCCCCGTGGGCTGGGTGCAGTGTATCTGAAAGGTAGGGCATGTACTGAGGTGTGTAACATGTCCTGGTAGTGAATTACAGCCATTTTCGTTTTTCACTGCTGAGAGGCTATCTTGCCCATAGGACAGAATGGGGGAGGCTGTTTACATGCCTATCTTCCCATAAGGGCAAGATAGAAAATCCGAGTTTGGTATCTTTGTGTTCAGAATTTAATTATACATCTTTTTAGCAAGACGGTTTTTAAATTCACTGTGTGAGAATAGCACTTTTTAGAAAGTAGCTTTTCTCCTGTTTAACCTTCCTGTGTGCCTGTGTGCAGATTGGCTGACTGGTGTCATGTGATGGGCTAGCTGGCTCCAGGAGTCTGGATGAGTCAGCAGCAGGGTGAATAGGGAGATCTGCTTTAGATGGGTGGGAGGAGTAGCCCCTGGGTTTGAGTAGGGCTGCCTCTGCCAACACAATGCTGGCTCCACCCCCTGCTGGCCAGGCTGAGAACTCTGCCTCTGCCAGCACAAAGAAGGCTCCACCTCCTGCTGAGCGTCTAACGACCCTGCCCCTCACTCTGAAAGGAACCAGGTGCTCCAGAGCAGAGCACACCCAGGAACCGGTTTGAGCAGGGGAAGCCCCCCACTGAAACAAAGAGAGACAAAGACTTGGAGGGGTATAAGAAGAGGACCCCAGACACCTAAACTTTAGATCACTGTGGAACTAAGAAGGAACCTCTGCCAAGGAGAAAGCTGGAAGGAACTGAAGAGGAGAAGACTGCCTGCTTGCTGTTTTGCTTTGCTGCCAAGGAGAGGGGAAGGACTTTGCTGTGTCCCCTTCTTTTGATTCTGATCTCCAAGGGCCTGAGAAGAGCTGGCTCCCTGTTAAGAAGTCCCAGGAACAAAAGGACTTCACCACCAGCTCCCCTGGAACTCTGCTGAGGGAGTTCTGACCTGCCTTGGAGTGCTTGCCCAGTCTTGGGGCCTCAGGAGTTCGTTTTGCTGTGTTTGGGAGCTGGGAAGCAGAAGCGTGAAAAAAGAGTAACTGGTACCCAACGCATCATCCGATTGCGTGTCGCAAGAACAAGAGTGCGAGGAGAATTTCATCGCGGCGTCATCACAGCACCCAGAGTCCCCGCATCGCCGAGTGCGTCGAGCATCGTTCCGGTGCGAGAAGATTCCTGACGCTGCGAGGGTCGTCGCAGAACCAGTTTGCGGGCCGCACCACTGCCGGTGCGTTAAAGTATCCAGTCGCTGCGTGTGTCGACGCAGAGTCCTGTCCCGTGACGCATCGAGGGTTGCGGTGCCAGAAGTCAATGCCGCGCACCGCGACGCATCGAGGGTTGCAGCGCCAAAAGTCAGCGCTGCGCCGTGCATCGCGCCGCATCGAAGATCGTCGCATCGTACCTGTGCGTGAAGCTTCCCCCTAAGAAACCTACACAACAAAAGCCAAAGTAATCGCATCCTCCCCCTACAGATCGGAGCCGGCGCATCCACCTCTTCTTCGTGAAGCAGGGCTGCTGCAAAGCCTCCCCAAGATCTCAGGAGTATCGCATCGCCTTTGCCATCTTCCTTGTTATAGCTTTTGGGAACCTTATCACAACTACAGGTACTGTTGGGCATGAGAGTGTCGCATTTTGTGCATTGAGAGTCGCATTGTGCAGGACACTGACTTTTACATCCTGGAGTACTTTCTGCAAACTCTTGAACTATCTTTAAACTAATCTTTTTAATTGTATGTTGCTTTTCTGTAGTATTTGGTCTTGTGAAGTTTTTAGTAAAGATACCTTATTTTTCTAAAACTGGTGTGGAGTAAATCTGTGGTGTTTTCACTGTGTTACTGTGAGTGTTGGTACAAATACTTTACACATTGCCTTTGATAGCCTAGACTGCTCAGGCCAAGCTACCTAGAGGGTGAGCAGGGGTTATCTTAACAGTGTATCCCCCTTTCCCTGACTAGAATCAAGGGTCCCTACTTGGACAGTGGTACCTACCCTGCCAACTAGAGACCCCCAGATCTAACAAATACGCAAACCCCAACAGCAGAGCCATTCACAGTCATGTGACCCAGGACACTGGCCGAAGACATAGTTGGTTTGGATAAGAAAATGCCAACTTTCTAAAAGTCACAATTATCTGGTGCGTCATCACGCACCAGCTTCATGTTGTACTGCGTTCATTACTGTCTCCACAAGCGTACAGAACTTGAAACCAATTTTAATCCAGGTGATGCTTATTTATTCAAAATTTCCAATATACTTTAATCCATTTTTTTAGTACAGAGACATCATGATTCTGAGGTTCAAATGCATAGGAAATGCCCAGCCAGGCCTTTATCCCACAGCACACCAGAAAACACTTTTATCCTGGGTATCCATGATGTCAGAAACACCCAATGCATTTCGGGCCGGTAGCCCTTCCTCAGGGGTCACTAGAACATAAAGACATCCCATAAGAAACGTAAAGAATCTAATGTCTGATAAACCCAGCCTACAACTACCATCATGCACTGCATCAGGTGACAGAAATCAGAAACGTGCTTGATGATAAAAAAACGCGCCCAATAGAGAAATGTGCTTAATAGAAAGGTCACACTAGCAGAAAAAACATGTGCGCTTAATACTAACGAAGCAAACTTCAAAGAAACATATGCTCAATTCATAGTGAACCCGAAGAGCTCCCTCCAACTCAACCTAATCATTATACAGTTCATCCACCCCAACCCCATGCTGTACTCTGTGCAAAGAAATTCCATGCAAGTACATCGAGCTGAAAAAAACTCAACCAAGTGTAAACTGATCCAAGCAAATCTAATCAAGAAGCATGCCAAACTAAATGCGAGCATCTACAGTGGAGGTCAGCAGGGTGTGGAACTCCCTCCTGGAGCATTTTAGGAGTTTAAGCCCGCGCCTGATCATCCGTGGGCAGGTTAAAACAAGGTTATTCTCGAATTAGCCCTCCGTCAGCTCAGCATGGTTGTTTAGATTTTCTCTGTTTAGGCCCCACTCACTCAGTTCTTATCTGGCTTAGTGCTTTGATGGCTCTTGGTTTAACACGATATTCTTTACAATTACAATTATAAATAGGAGATTGATAGAGGAAACAAGTTTTTTTTTCAGGGATGTGAATAGAGACAAATTGGGTTCAAAATGATGCAGAGCACTGCTACAACATTGCACAACACATTATTGGCCTTAAAACAATGCATCATGTACCAGGCTGTAAAATCTCTGCAATATTTTTACAGTCGATGACGTAATTCTGAATTGACCGGTTGTCATATTTTCCAACGTGCTTGAATAGTATATTGGCTGTCACAATAAAACACCCATAACATTGAACTTTACTTTCTTTGCATTTAATTAGCTGGAATACAAAAACAATGGGCGATATATTAGTGAACAGTCAAATAGACATAAAATGTACTTAACATCCAGCAACATAACACACTGATAACGTGTGAGAGTTAATGAATGGTAGAAACAGTATAAAATGAGCGGTGTAGTCAGCAAGAGGTGACAGCACTGACACATATTATGCGCCTGAAAGAAAGGCGTGAGAATTGCATGTTTGGATAGGTCCTGAGTCTGTGTGGACCCCATTGAACTGAGTCAAGCAGATGTGAAACATGATCATACATGTCATGAGATAAGTCCTGTTGGACTGATCTTACTGCAGGGCAACGCTCATGCAAGGAATAATTACTAACACGAAAGGGTAATTGGGAAAAGTTAATTGGTATGTTGGCATGTTGTATATTGGTTCAGCAATTATCATTTGTAAGGTGTTTTTTGTGTTTTCAGCAGAAGGCCTCAAAAGAAAGATCTGCCTTTATGTTGTACAATCGACATATAATTACTAAATGATCTGTAGTTTACTCTTTGTATTAGAATCCCAACACTACCACATCACAGCAAAAGCTGCAGGCAATGAATGCTTAACTATAACAGGTATCAGAGAGCTGAGTGCAGGTATGAAGAATACATGTAACTTCTCTTCTACCATACGTCAGGTTTATACAAACATGCAATGGGAACATCGATTCCAATGCTTAACTCTTTCCAATCAGACCCTAATTTATGACAGAGAGGGGTGTGTTTGGTGTGGCCAAAGGGAACAAGTTGAACTGTTTTGTCTTACACCATGCTTGGTTGTTGCTAATTGGCTTGCTAGCCTGTCGGGAATGAAAGACAATTGTTGGTATTCCAAAACGTATCTAAGTAACACATTGTGGCATGCATAGCTCTCTATGCAAAAGTCACTCATGGACCCAGTTTACAAAACATTTTTTTTCTAGCATGTTACACATGCATAGAAAAGGTTAGCATGCACAGGCACAGTAAAGTGCGTTACCTGCCATTCTGATTTTGTGAGATTGTGACCGCTCACCCTTAATGGTTTTTACCCTCACAAGAGTGGATACAATTTCATCATGCTCCTATGGAGCGAACACTCAGACTTTCACAATGTGGCTCTGGCAACCTGCTGAATGTTTGGCCTCTTGTGGGCGGTATGCTCCCTGCCCATGTGTGTGGAATAATAATAGAAAGCATATGTAAAGTCAAAGGGATTTTGTCATACATGTGTCCTCCACATTCAATCAAGCGAATGCCCACATTTGAAATACTTGTTGCTGCCTTTCCAAGACCACCATGCTTATATTTTTGGTAGTGCAGCCTCAAAGAAAATAATTTATTTGATTTTATAATTAAATATTTTCTGTATGAAATTGGGTTATTAGTTGCGATGCATGTGAATCCTTCACAAGTAATAGGTCTGCAGGTTTGTCGGTATTGGAATCCAAGTACCCCATTTTAGTACTTGACTCTCTCAAGATAGCGAAGCAGAGCCGTCCAAAGCCGACTCAGAGGAGGCGGTGTGAGCTTGTAGCCTCAGCTTCCTGAGTCACAACAACAACAATCAATAAATTATTGTCCAGCCAGTGCTTTTGTCTTATAAAAGTTAAAGTACTTTTGTTGACCCCAATACGAAATGCTTCAAAATATATCACAAAAATGTACAATCAGGTAGATGGAATTATCGTCGGTTACACCCTCAAAACATGTTGCACCCGTAGTGGGTCCTGAACCCTATAACCACAATACTCCCACCTGTACTAGATGCAATATAAGAATAAAAGGTGATGTCCTCATCAATAGGGCAGGCTTGCTGGCTCTGTCAGGGGGTCCCCACATCAGTAAAGCAAAAGAGATATTATAATTCACCTTTGACACACCGTTCGATCACTGGGATAATATCTATATTCAATACTATTCATATAAATGTCAAATCTTGCATCATCAACCACCAACATAACCAAGTAAAGCACTGTCTTAAATACCTTGCATTCCAGACTCTTTTTTTTATTTTTATCATGCTTCTACTGAAGCTCTAGAGCCAACCAAAGTACGGGCTCAGGCACAGATTTATAACATGAAACACCTCTCCTTGGGTCATAGATTTAACCACCTGGGAGAGTTAGGGCCACTTTTGAGGGCTCCTTCACTTCCTCAAGTTCCCAAATAGTCACTAAACTCATTGGTGGTGTTCCCTGCCCTTTGCGGGGCACTGCAAAGAGGGCTAATACAGCGCTTTAATGCTTTGGGCCTGAATATCGAATGAGATGCTTTGCCACAGATTCGTAGGCTTATCTATTTCTATACAAGTGGCTTCACTCCACAATTTTCATTTTGAAGGTCGGGCCCCTGCCCATTTGATGGGGCAGCAGTCACCTGTGCTCTAAGGGTGCTGAATGGGGAGCCCGCTTCTGTGTGGCCTGCTGGCTTTCTTTGTGCTCTCACCAACTAGTCTCGGTGTGGATGGACCAGGATTCTGTGTTCTTCCCACCCTTGCTCAACTTGGTCGTGAGACAACCACACCAGACATGGACACAGGAGGGATCCTCAGGGAATTTGGCATTGCATTGGGCTTTGAAAGTTGGGGTTCTAGTGGCTTTCTAAGCATCTGAGGGAGGGGCCCCACACATGACTCCTCCCTTTCAAACGAAGGATGCCCAAACCCCCAAGGGCTTGTTCCTGACTGGGAGTAGATTAAAAATACTGCAAAGGGCCACATGCTTTGCTTTCTGTCCTGTTTACATGGCAACCAGACTATGTCTTGCAATTTCTCTGGACCCATAGAGCCAATTTGTACGCTGTAGGGCGTCTTTTCCTCCTGGTGGCCAGCCCTAGTAATTAGTAATGAGGAACATTTTATTCAGGCCTTTTGACATCTAAATGGCACTTCATGTATAGAGCTTGATTTTCTGACTCCCTGTTCCAGGTCTGCCCTCTGCCGACCCCCCTGGTGCTCTCATCTGCTTGGAGGGCATCTTACACTTCCCCTTCCCATCCAGCAAGACAAACGACATCCCTACCACACCCCCTATGTCCCACAGCCTTGAGGCTTCCTGAAGGGCACCCGTGTGTCAAAGGAGTTAAGCGCCAGTATTCAGAGGCCCATTGTCTTCTCAAATGTATCTCCACTGTGCAGCCCAGTAGCTTCTCAAATGTGTCGCCCTTGTGCAGAGGTTTTTAATTGGGAGTGGAAAGTTCTAGATTATAGACACCCTTGTTTAATGGTAGGGTTACACATCATCATCCCTCCCTTGCATCAACCATCCTGCACAGCAGTCTGGTACATTTTAAGATGATGACTTACATTGGTCTAGTGAAAGTCATTCCCTGGGAGCCTCAACTTCTCCCCCACTGTCACATCTGCCTGTCCCTTTCCACCAAAACTTCAAAGGGGTGCTCCTCCTATATTTGACTCCTGTCATTCCTCCTTTGTTTCTGTAGGCTTGGGCTTTCACAGTTTCAAAGGTGCAGTGTGAGAAGTTCATTGATTCACTCAGATTTTTCTCTCCACTCGGTTTGGGGGAGGGCAAAGGGCCGGAATCTGATTATGGGTGAGTCAGGGAAATATGATGTTCTTAAATTCCAAAAGGAATATAGATATTGTTGGATTTGACCCATTCTGCAGGGTCACCACAGATTTTTGCCTTTCTCTGGCTTCCTTTGCTGACCTAATTTGTGTTGTGCTTTAGGACTCTGAGCTCTTTTTCCATGCTAAACACTGGTAAAATGTGTATGTGCTCTCCCCTTCAAACATGGTCATATTTGTCTATGCATGATGGGTACATATAATTTACATGTAAATCCCTAGTATATTGTATTATGTGTACCTAGGACCTGTAAATTGAATGCTACTAGTGGGCTACAGCACTCATTGTGCACCCATTAAAGTAGCCTTTTAAACAGGACTGAGGTCGGCTACTGCAGCCTGTAGTGCAGTTTTAACTGTCATTTCAACCTGGCAAAAGAAACATTTTGCAATGCCTATACCTTCCTTTTTAATACTTATAAGTCAGACAAAAGGTAGGCCCTAGCCCCGCTCCGCCAGGGCAGGGTGCATGGTATTAAAAAAGTAGAACATATGGGCTTAAGTTTTACAAGTCTTGGCAGTGAAAATTCCTAAGGTTGTTTTTTACTGGTGCAAAACTATCTCTCCCATAGACTAACACTGAGTTACCTTATTACACTTAATAAGTACTACCTTGAGGCTGCGAACAGATAGAGAAATTATGTTCGCACTCAAATGAATAGTAGCTTAAAATCCTCTTTAATGGTAAAGTCAGATTTTAAGTTAACATTTTTTTAAATGTAGTTTTTAAGAAAGTTGGCATTTTTCTTCCCAAACCAACTGCACCTTTCTGCCAGTGTTCCAGGTCTGTGAATGGCTCTCCTATTTTGGGATGTATTACTTGTGTATTGCTACCAGACATTGAGACAAAAGAAGCCTTGGTGTGGAGGGACAGGGTCCTTCTCACAGGATTGCTGAGAAGGAATTGTGCGCTCTCCTGATTACACTTCAAAGGGACATGTCTGCAACTCAGAAAAAAAGGAACCTTTGGAAATGTTATAACATTGGTGGTGCCCCTACCCTCCTTGGGGCAAACAAAGAATGTTTTGTGTATTTGAGCCCCCATGTGGGGAATAAGAGGTTGCTCCTTCGTGAAGTCATTCATATAGGGTCTACTCTGGTGTTGTCGGGGCTGCATGATATGCAGCAGCCCCACCAAAGAATGGTTTTAAAAGCCTTCCAGTACATCTCCCAGGGAATTGAATCCCTGACCCAGGGAGAACTTTGTCAGTCATTTTCAAGTACTGCTAGAGCTGGAGCTTTCGCTCTTTGGCTCTGGAGCGTGGGTATCTCTTGGTGTTGGGTCTGTGACAGCTGTGGCACACTAATTGTAACAAAAGGAAGAGTCAGACACAGGTTTTTGAATCTAACAACATTGATACTGATACTGCAATGGTTATCCTTTTTATGACCAATGCTTTTTACCAATAATACGGTTTCCATTAATTATTTTAAATGGTATTATAATGTTAAATCATGACATATGGCTGCTTTTACTTATGCAGTGGCAACCTTACAAAGCCAATAAGCCTACATTATTTAAAAGGACACTTCTTATATTGTGATTTTGCATATGGTTTAATTGGAGGAATTGTAATTATGGTGTTCAGGACCCAATAGAGCTGTAATGTGATATGAGGGTGCCACCAAAGATATTTCTATCTACCAGATGTACATATTTATAATGTAATTCATAATATTTAGTAGTGTGTGTGTAATAAACACACTTTAAATTTTTTCAAAGAAAAAGCATTGAGTGAGCATTCATTTATTGAGTGTGGTCTTGCGTACTAGCAAGTTGGGATTAGTATTCCACACCACCTCACCTGAGTAGATCTTGAACTAATCTGCTTCGCTACCCTGAGTGAGTCAAGTGCTACAGTGAGGTACTTGGTTCTAAGTAAAAAGACAAACACACACACATTACTTGTGAATTATTCTCATACTTTGCAACTAATAACCCAATTTCTTACAAGGGACTAAATGGGCTGAACCCATTTCATAGATTATCTAATAAAAACAAATTACATTTTCTTTTTTTGATCCTAAAGTTTTGACATCTGTTGTCTTCAGGAGACATAACAAAACGATGCCTTAATCAGTGTCATAATGAAGATATTTTGGGTGAGGCATATTTTGGGGCACCCTGTTCTGAATAATCTTTAATTTTATTATTCATATTTAGCTAATTAAAGCCTGCATGACATCAAACAATATTGAATTATACAATACATTTTAAGAAACGGGGTCAGCCAGAGGCACCCAAAACATATCTTGGCTGAGGCTCTAAAATACTTCATATGTCACTGGGTAGAGAGAGAGACAGATTGTGAGGTAAAGGTAGGGTAGGTAGAGGTACTATACTATATGGAGGAGTTGTCCACTTCCCATATGCCGTAAAACTGGACTGACCACAAGATTCAATTTCAAGGTATAATCTAAGAAAATATTGAGCAACATACTCTGCACTATTTAAAGTTATATCTTTTATTAGGGACTCATCATGTCTTAAGCAACCTTTCACTGAACTTAGAGTTACTTGAGGCAGACTTAACATTGAATGGCAGTATCATCTTCATTCATAAAGAATTGAAGCTGAAATATTCTATAGGTAAATGAATAGAAAATGGAGCACCAAAGAAGCCCTTCATACCTTAAATTTCAGGCTTTGTGCTCTGTAACTGCAGTTTTAAAAACTAATTTCAAATGTAATATTATAAATACATTGTTTACATTTAAAACTTTAATGAAACAATACTTAGCAATAAGAAGAAACTGATTTGACCATTTATGGTGCCACAGGTATAGGTTTAGGTACTACCAGGAAGCATTATATGCATACAATGTACATACGGACACGTTCTAATGATTTGAGCAAACATTTGTGTCTTAAAAAGATGGTACCATTTTTCAATAATAATCTTAATAATAATGACATTCTTGAATTGATCAACATGTCTTTCCAACATATTGACAGTGGAAACATGATTTGAAAATGATATGTGGGGCAAGGTATTCTCTTGACTCTAGGTAACTTTGTGGTTGGGTCAAACCTATCCTGACAGGTTATGTAGGTATATATTGTTTAGTATTGTTTTTTTTCATGAACTGGTTAGATTTTCTTATTTGCATAATCTAGAGATATATGTACTAATACACAGTTGCAAAATACTGGTCGTAATTTGCAACCAGTATTTTTGTGACGGTTTCGATTTTTAAGAACTGACCAATGTACTGATAATTTGGTTCTCAAAAGACCAAATTGTAGTAGGTTGCAATCCAACCTATCTCCTGCATAGTAAAGAGGTAGGTTGCAAATTTAGATTCAGTATGATTTCCTTGCTGCTGTCCACTAGATTCAAGCTAACCTGGCAGATTAGGGGTGATACCACAAAACCAGTCCCAGGAAGCTTAATTCCAATCCAGGGAGGACCTGGCCTGGCAGTTCGGTCTGGACTGTTCCCATGAGGCACAGGGTCAAGACTGATTTGCATATGGCTGGGTCCAAACTGGGGTGGCATTGTGTGTAAAAGAACAATGGATTTAACCCAGATCTCTTGAATGGGGGTGAGTGTTTGAAAAGTTTCATCACTCTGCCCATCATCTTGTTCGGTTGACTATGATTTGTTGCCATTGCAGGGATGGTGGCCTACTGGGGTCAGCAGACACAATGTCTGTAATTGCTTTTAAATGAAGCAATCCTTTATTTTTTTTTTAATGGATCTCATTTTCCTTAGACGAAAATGGAATGTTTTTTTTTAAAAAAAAGAGGAAAGACTTCACAAACTGTTTTTAGGAGTAAGCATTGGACCCATGGACCTGTTCCTATGCCTAAAATATGTGTTTTTTCAACATTCAGAAAGAGACGAGGTCCATTGGTGTAATGGGCAAAATAAAAGAGGACCATTTGTGTACTAGCTAAAATAGTACTATTTTTCAGTCGCAGAGCATTAATACATATCATGGGGAATAGGTACTTCGAAGGGATCCCCGAGACACGCCCCTTTCAAATACCGAATAAGTATGGTTTCCGAAGCCCATTTAACTATTTGGAAAGACTTTTCCGTATTGTTAAATGGGATTAGTTCATTTGAAAAAGGGTTTTGGCTTTCACATGATTTACTGAATTATGGGGTTTGTGAACACTAATACCCTTTGTACATCTGTAACCAAGTATTTGTAATGCTAAAAGTGTATGTACCTAAAAATTATCATCTTAGTATTTAAAAAGAGGTGAAAAAAAATTCTGACTTTCAGTACATTCTAAGCTTAAACTGTCTTTTTTTACTCCTGGTCCATTATTTCTGGATGCTATTTTTACACGAAAATATGTCCCTTTTGAACCATTTGAAACTTGTTAAAAACCTTTTAATAAAATGCTGTACAAATGCAACTAGATAAACACATGGGGATCCCTTAGGCATCGTGCATCTACATCCCTGCCTTATTTTGTGCCTCTCTCCAGAATCATGGTTGCCAAGGAAACTAAAATCTGCTCTGGCAAAATGGCCACACCAGCCCCACGCCACAGGAGGCTCCTATAGGAAGAAAGCGAAGGGGGCTTTTTGGTTGGATCGTGGCAGCCCACCGAGCTCTAAAAGTAGTCCCCTACACTGAAGCCCACTGAGGAAATTATCGCATGCCATTTCCTGCACAGCGCTCTGTTGCTTTATAGATAGGTTTGCCCTATTCAAGTCTCAAACACACATACATGTCCCTAGTGGAGAACACTGCTAATCTTTAAAGCGGTAGATTTTCAGGAATTTCTGATAGAACCTTTCTTCTGTTTTATGGTCATTGCCACCAGTGGTTGTTGATCTGCCCAATTGCTGTAAATTTCTTGTTATTTATTACAAGCTCACCTTTAAAGCCACTCGCTGCTGTGATATTATCTGTTGCACGTGGCTAATAGGAACCAGATAGAGACATTTTTAAGCACATTGTGTCATTGTATGCAGTCAATTATATACAGTATGCCAGTTTCTGATTACAAATTCTGATTATGTCCCGAGCAGTGCGTGATATTTCCAGCTGCAAACAGTGGCACGTATTGGATTAACCAGGTCTACGTCCCTCATTGGGTAGCTGTCGAAGCCTGCCTCTGGGCTTCATCAAATATTCAATTTATAATTGCTAAAACAAATTTCATAATTTCTATGATTTGAAACTCTAAAAGAATGCAATTTATTTGCAGCTTTAGTGTTGTATAATTATATGAATGAGTCTGGTAATGATTATATGAACCCTTGGAAGACAATATTTAAACCCAGTTTTGAAGAGGTTTTCATCACTGATGCCCTTTGTGGTGACATTTAGGATGTGGTCTTTGATGTAATGTGCAAGGTCATCGCTGCTGGGGGATTCTTTTATTCAGCAAACCATAACTAATGAATCTCAAGCTTTTTTCATATTTAGGATTGTAACCATAATATTCATTAAATGGAAGTTTCTCAAGGGAGGTGTAAAATGTTCTATAGGGTTGATAGGGATGTGATCTTTGGGAACCTGAACAAGGACTAAACAACGGTTCTACTGATTGTGAGTGGGGTCTGTGCTTACGGTTACAAACAAGCAATCAAAAGTGTGTATATGCTTGATTTCTCTTCAGTAAAAGTATGGAGGTTTTAGTCTTGCATGCAAAATAACCTCTTTCTTAAAGTGCAACCGTTTAAGCACACAGCTGTGTTCTGTTGTTTAATTGTGTATAGAGTACGAAGCTTTTTTCAAATCTCTCTTAAAATAGGACAATCATTTCCCCAGAAGCAAGGCCAAAACACATTTTCTTTCTAATTAGTATAATTTTCTTTACTGTGTTTTGTTATTGTCAGCATTACAAACTAGCTAAGTCACTCTTTAAAAAGACCATATTTAGAGCTAGCAATTGTTTCTTTGTGGTAAAAGCAGAGCCTGTAAATCTCTCAGTGTAATGAATCGGAGAATGTTGGGGTGGCAGGCACTATGTGACATGATGGACAGAGAGAGGAAAAGAAGAAAAGGAAAAGGCGGGAAAAGGTAGCTAGATAGATAGAAAGATAGGTAGGTAGGTTAGAGAGGAGATCAAAACCAGAGAGAAAAGAAAGAGAGAAACAGAGGGGCATACTGTGCTCAAGGGGGGAAGAGATCATAAGAAGAGACAGACAGAAAAAATGAGAGTGAAATTAACAGAAAGAGAGAAACAGAGAGAGAAAGAGAGAGAAGTGAGCCAGCGCTAAGAGACAGAGATGGAAGGGAGCAACAGAGAGAGAGAGAGAGACTATTTAGCCTTTCAAATGGTTTGTCTTCCTTATGTGATGTCAGCATGGTTCTTCTCAGGACTGCAGTATCACTCAATATCCGACCAGATTAAGATGCACATGGCATTTATTGCAGGTTACTCTGTCGGCCCTCGCCTGCCTCTGATCTTCTTGGTACAAGAATGTCAAATGCGAAAGATGAGCTTCCCACCCACAGGTGTTTAATGCGCAGGACATGCACATTTGAGGGAACTGGAGCACGGCCAGAGAGGTTTTCATCCGATGTGGAAATGTAGCCCTCGATCCCTCATCCTGAACAAGGAGCTCCTGTGTAAAACGTGGTTTACATGCCGCCATTTCCTAATATGCTCTTGTCTTTCTGTGCTTTGTAAGTCTAATCAGCACTCCGCACCCTTTCCATCCGGTGTCATCAGTGTAGAAGGACGCATTACTATTGCATCTCACAGAAGCTGATCCTGAGTACATACTAAATAAACTGACATTCTTTTCCGTATCCTCAATTGGAAAGGACCAATTTTTGCACATGCGCACATTGTTCATGATGCGAGCCGGGGCACCACTGGCCCCCTGTTTCTATACTGCGTTGTCTGCAGCACACACTGTAACCCGCATAGACAACAGTGTCGCACATGCGCTAATGATGGCACTATGTCTTAGTTAAAAGGTCAAACAATTCCAGCCCGATCTGTGCACAGTGGCACAAAGGTGTAAGGACAGAGCTGAGGGCCTAGCTGATATGGGCAATAATCTCATCAAGCTGGCGATACCTCCAGAGCAAATGGGCATTGTGTCTAATGTAGATTGTCCTAGTATGTTATGACGGAAAGTCTTAATTTTATTAAAGACACGGAGGCAAGTATTATGCTTTCTGATCTTGCATTTATTACAATAGCAGCCAAGATAAGCACTGAAAACTACAGTTCCAAGAGGGCCAAGCAAACCACTGGCCAATGGGAACAGATAGAACCAATAACAGTAACCAGTGGGAGAGCAGTCCCAAGTATAACAGTAGTCCTGACTGGGAACAGCCCTCTTTTCGTCGGCGAGCAGACTAGATAGTATCCAAAAACAGAGGGACAATAGAATGAAGTCCAAGCAAAGAGGTTTGGATTTTGTGCCACCTAGATGGTTTATGTAGCGGACCGCAGAAACATTGTCCATGCAAAGAAGAATGGAACAGCGCACTTTGTCATTTGCGAGGGTCTTGATTGCGAAGGAGCCTGCCAGCATCTCTAAACAGTTGATGTGCAATCTGGACTCCTCGAGAGACCATGTACCTCCAGTCAATATTGAACCACACCGGGCGCCCCAACCAGACATACTTGCATCAGATTCTAACACAAGATCTGGGGCCGAAGCGAAGATAGTTCGCCCGTTCCATGCATCTAAATGGTCGATGCACCATTGAAGTTCCAAAAAAGACTCTTGGTCTAGAGAGATGAGATCTGAATAAGCCAGGCCTTGACGAAGATGACAAATCTTTAGACGTTGGAGGGCACGATTATGAAGAGGGCCCGGAAAGATCGCCTGAATTGAGGCGGAGAGTAGACCCACAATTTGAGTGAAAGATCTGAGGGAGATGAGAAAAGACCGAAGCACGTGAGAGGTATCCGATTTTATAGCTGAGACTTTTGACTGAGTAAGATGAAGAGAAGCAATGGAAGAATCCACGAGAAAACCTAGGAAATCGATGCATTAGGAAGGAATGAGCATGGATTTTTCGGGGTTCAGAAGGAAACCTAGGTCTAGAAGAAGAGATCGAGCGATGCTCAAATGCGACAACAGAGTTTGTTTGTCCAAGTTCATTATCAAAATGTCATCAAGGTAAACAATTAATCTGATCCCAAGGACCTCAGATAAGTGACCACCGGTCTCATGATCTTTGTAAAGCACCATGGTGCTGAAGACATGCCGAAGGGAAGGGAGCAAAACTGGTAAGCTACCCCTGATGAATCGTAAGATACGTGTCTTGTAAGTCTAATCTGACAACCATCCAATCGTTCAACCGAAGAGCATCTCTGAGATGGATAATTGTTTCCATTTTGAAGTGACGATAAACCACAAATTGGTTGAACCACTTTAAGTTTATAACAGGATGCATTTTCTTGTTCTTTTTGCGCACAAGGAAAATGGAACTGAGGAAGCCTGAATAGTCTAGAGGAGCAACTTGGATTGCCTGTTTGTGGAGCAAGGATTGAACCTCTATGGAAATTAGATTCGCCATGTCAGAAGAAACTACGAGAGGAGGATGGAAAACAGTTTGGAAAGGTGGAGCGTAAAACTCTATAAGATAACCTTGGATAGAGTTTAGGACCCATGGATCCGCTGTCAGGGCTTGCCACTTTTGAACAAACAGTCTTAAATGTCCCCCAACAGGAGGAAAATCTGAGAAGCTTACCTTGTTGGGAATTGCTGCGGAAGTTCTTCTGACCTTGGCCTCTGAAACCCTGACCTCTTTGGGGGTAGAATTGGGGTCTGTAGTCTTGATAATTGGAGTTGGAATTGGAAGGACCTCTGGAGCCTTGATTCTGATAGGAGCGGCTGGCGAACCAACTCCTGCCTCTGCCGGCCCGTCCTAAAACCCAAGGAGAAAAAACTTTCTTAATGGACTGTTGGGCCTTGTCAAGTGAAGCAAAAGTGGTAACAAATTTGCTGAAACTTAAATCCTTGACTAAAGAATCGCCAAACAGAAGGCCGTCAGTCTGAATTCCAGGATCGAGAGTAGCCAAATTAGCCAAATGGGGGTCCAGTTTGATAAGGAGACCTTTACGGTGTTCATGGATGATAGCCAAGTTTGCATTTCCTAAGAGACAAAATGCTCTTTGAACCCAGAAGGAGATATCCTGAGGATCCAAATCCGAGCCATCCAAACACGCGGATTCTGCCAAATCAAAAATGCGGGCAAGGGGCCCCACAATGTCCAATAACTTGTCCTGACATGTGGACCAAGCCCTATTCACTACCTTACGGCGGTCTTTGCCAAACTTTGAAAAGAAAGTGAGCAAGGGCTGATCAATAGCCAGAGTGCTAGTGATGTTAGAAGGCAAGTAGGGCTTGGGGCATTCCGACTTCAATCTAGACCTGGAGGATTTGTCCAGTGGGAGGCAAAGTCTAGCAGAAATGTAATCACCCACATGGGAAGCCGGGAACCACTCTGTGGAGTTAGGATGACGAATAGAAGACGAGTCAAACATGGGAGTTCCCTCGGAATCCAAAACAGGAGTAAAGGAAAAAGCATCCAATTTGAATTTCTTAGGAGAGGGAGGAGAAGAGACAACAAAGAGGTCAAATAAATCATCAGCGTCATTCATATCATCATCTGTGTCCAAAATCTGGGAAATAACCAGTTTGTTAAGTACCTAAACGTTCTTAGATTTTACTTTACATTTGCCATCTGAAACAGAATTCCCCTCCTTAGTAGGAGGCCTTGGAGGCACCACGTCCTCAACCTTGCGCGAGGAAATCTCGCTAACCATGCGTGATGCTTCAGAAAAATCGTGTTTAGAATTGGAGGGTACCAATTTTCTTTTTCTGCTATCCCCCGCAGAATAGGCCAAAGCTTTGGACATAAGTGATAACATAGAGTTTTCCATATTTTTGGAAAAACGTTTCATGGAATTTTCCACTGCATGTTCCACAGAAGAGTTTATAAAAACATTTAAATCATTTTTGAAGGCTTCCCCTTCAGCATTATGCATGTCAGAGGAGGGAGAGCTGTCAACCTCCATAATACAGAAAAAGTAAGAAAATACTTGGAGGGAAAGGGTTAACTAAACACAACAGCAGGCACCGCCTATGGGCGTCAAAGAGAAATCCAAGGCAGAGAAAACCACTCCCACGGGGCGAAGAGTAAACGAAGAGCAGGAAGCAGTTCTCCGGTGAAGCGCAAAGAGAATTGAGTCCAACAGAGGAGGAGGAGGAGGAGGCCAAAGCAAGGTGAGGTGAAATCGAGAAAAACGATCGCCGCGCGACTCGTAGAACGATCGTCAATGTGCGTGCGGCAGAACGGAGTAATTACAGGCACCTGAGTGGGGCGAAACAGAATATCGAGCACGGAAACGAAAGCATCAATAGCGCGTTAAACCCCCAGAATACACTAACAATAGGAGTAACCAAATACCATATACCACAACAGTGAATAATGTTAAATAAGAAGAGAGGTACTTATCTGACTGCGAGCAGCAAGAAAAGAGGACTGTTCGCAGTCAGGACTACCGTTATACTTGGGACTGCTCTCCCATTGGTTCCTCTTATTGGTTCTGTCTGTTCCCATTGGCCAGTGGTTTGCTTGGCCCTCTGGGAATTGTAGTTTTAAGTGCTTATCTTGGCTGCTATTGTAATAAATGCAAGATCAGAAAGCATAATATGAGTCTCCGGTCTTGCCATAAAATTAGTCCATGCTTTTGGTAAATCTTACAGTAAATTCTATACTGTCAAGTGTGGCTATTTCATTTCTATCTATGCATATGGTGCACAACAGGAAAAATATATATCAATCCCTGCAGCTGAAACCCAACGAAAGTCAACTAATAGAATATCACATGACCAGGATGATGTAACTTTTAAATAGCATGAATAGCTACCCAGCAGGATATCCTCGTGGTACTGAATTGTAGCAAGAGCCAAGAGAAGAGAAGGAATCAGGTGGAGTATGAGAAAAGATAAGGTTTATGAGCTTGCAAAATGATAGAGGACCTTCCGTCACATATGATGATAGGAAAATAGAGCTCTAAGTTTTGGCTGCAGAATATGAAAAAGAGCGACAACCAAGCTGAGATTTCTTAATGTTAAGTATACATTTTTAGAAGTGCTCTTTTCAAGGATTTTAGCAGTCTGGTGGGATGATATGACTTGATTTTTTTTCTTGTAAAAAGAGTGGCCTTATGATTACTACATATGACTGTGCACACGATCAGAACACAGTTCTGTAGCTGAAGAACAGTAATTTGATGTGGGATGTGGATATGTTTCGGTAGATTTTAGATTAGCTATACACTGCATGATATATAGGGACGTGACAATCAATCTGAAATTTTGGATGTCTTAGATAAAAGTAATTCAAGTAGTCCAGGCATGTTGGGATCAGTGGTAGACCTGGTTCTGAAGGATATGAGGATTTTATTTGCGTGGATAGGTTTTTCAGTGTTACCAGAAAAATCTTATTTCGAATCTATATTAACTTTCATGGAGTTTTCATCATCCAGCTAGCTACTGCAAATAAACAACTCTCATGTCCGCCATGGGAACTAATCATTTCCAACAAAAACTAGAAAACTATTTTACAGAGAGAGTAACATAAAATTATCTGAAAACTAAACCTCTGTGCTAGTGTACACGTTCTATATTGCTTTTGATAGACCAAAATGTTACTAAGACTCAGGAGAATGCTGACAATACCTCCATTGATCCCTGCAGCAATTTAGGGCTGAAATATGTTTCAAAATATCCCAGCTTAAATCTGTTTTTCGGACTAGTTATTTCCCTCGCAACCCAAACCATCTAACTCATTTTGCAGATATGTCAGAATATATAGAATGTTGGCCCCTCCCCCAAACTCCAAAATCAGGCCCTAGGTTTGCTGGAAGTAAACATTTTGTGAACTAAAATTACGCAAAATAGAGGTACCCCTAAAATCATGTTTTCACACAAGATCATGCTTGCATAAACAAAATAATGCACGGGTCTAGTAAAAAAAAAAAAGAACTATCAAATACTAGTTGCTTTCAGAGCATTTATTGCTAATAGTCCAAATGATACTTTTTGACCTGACAGATATTGTGAAATTACTTGGGAAATATATAATCAATATGATTTAACTTTCTAAATACCCACATTAAAATTGCATTACAGATACATTAATTCCAAGATAACTGTAGAAAGTGGCAAACGGTTACAGAAAGCCAAAAAAAGTCTAAATATCCATTGATGTAACCATATTAAAAAATCTAAACCTCCTTTGTGATTACAAAAGGATTGGTTACTAAACCAGTGTTGTCAACTAATCTGGAACAGTTTCTGACACCGCTTGTACTTATGCCGTTTTTTAAAATTATTGTGTTCCCAGTATTACCTTCATTAAACCTTGTGAATACAATTTTTCCATCCATTAATGCAGATTGTATTTTGAATATATATTGGCCATCTGGAAGAACTAACAGAAAAGTAAGGCACTCTGCCTTAAATAATGTCCAAGCTTGCAGTAGACATTTAACTGTTCAGTTATGACCCTTAGTGACACCACATCTAAATGTATCACTAAGGGTAATGGTATCTGTCTTGTGTCTGGCTGGAGCCCATGATAATGATCAGCAGAAGGGTAAATGTTGTGTCTGACCATAAAGTGCTGAGACTGATTGCTTAGGAATAGGAGGACCAGCCCAGAACAATTCCGCCTAAGATTCTCCCTTTTCTCTAAATTGACAAAAAAATACACTGCCTAACTGTAACCTAATCACAGAGGTCTGATAACACTTTCAAACTGGCACCCACCGTCATGCAGTATATAGAAAAGAACATCCAATACCAATAGAGTTGTAGCCTCTTTGTTGTAACACATGCACAACCCTCAATGCCAGTGTCCTATCTTCTAGGACAAGGAATCCATGACTGTCATCTGAAAAGTCTTCTAGAGAATGATATATATCAAATACATTGTGGCACTTGACCAATAACTCAAGTGTGCAACAATAGGTGTAGACAGTCCCACAACTAGTCAAAATATAAATATATATATTCCCTGTAAAAGCAAGGTCCTGACAGAGTAAGGGGCAGACAAAAAAAATGACGTATGTGGCACTAATTTGTTTCTCAGCGCACAGCGCTGCAACTCTTGTTGTATTAATGAAAGGCGTACAACATGCAAGTGCTGTTTAGCGCCCAAAACTAAATACGCAAACTATACTTCAAATGTGACTTTTTGTTGCAATGCTTTAAATTTGTACCATGTACCTGATAAATAAAAGTAAAAAATCAGGGTATGTATAAAACACCACGAAGAGCATAGTTCTGAACTACGACTTTTTCTGTGTATAATTCTCTGTTTGGCACCTAATTAATAAGGTGCATAAGTCGAAGAGTAAATTATTTATGAATTACTTTTTAAGAGGTCATGGCGTGACGACAGAAAAGGAAAACAAACTAAGAGGCCACCAAATGCGTTTAAGTTTAGCCAGATGTGTATGTTCCAGAGACGAACATAGACCCGTGGAAATCACTGGAGATACAACGATCATCTGTTCAAGTGGGTGAATTTTAGATGTAGATAATATGAAAATCCATTTCACAGCATTGAATTATCTAATACCCTTCATTGTGACCTAAATTGGTTAACTTATCAATATCAAATGGGCCTCGTGATTTGTTTTCGGCTTTACTCATTTGAAGAGTCACGCTTTGCAAAATAATTTTCAATCTTATGATTTTCTACTTCTTTTTAATCAGTCTCTTCATTGTCTTATTTTACAATTGACCCCAAAGAATATCATTCATAAAATATTTCACACCCTTTCTTACCAGCTTTCCGTTTAACAGGATATAAAAAAATTACAGAAGATCAAAGGAAAAGTTCAATTAGAGTTCCAGCTGTGAGTCAGATACAGGTACAAGTGCTACAACTTATAGTCACATGTCGTTTGAAAGACATTCCCTGTTTTGAAAAAAACCTGTATAAAAAGTGGATAGTTAACCAAAGAAGTCTAATAAAGAAGTTCCACATAGAAACCACATTCTGTGCAAAACTTTGTTAATTACTTCATCTGTTCCTGATTTTTTTAAATTACAAAATTAGTACTCCTTAGAGTTTGTGGCGTGCCAAACCCTGTAGTCAGATTACACCTATTTTATTTCTTCGAATAGTTTAGTATTGCACAGGCTTGTGACAGATAGCAAGATGGCAGCATTATGGACAATATAAATGTCACGTTAGGTGTGAAAGGTGTGCATGATGTTACTGCTCTATCTATTTACTGAGTGAAACCTCAAGGCTGCCTATTGCAGCTTCTCGAGATCAGTAGCCAATGTATTTTTGCATAATCATATTAAGCGACCAACCAAAATCAAAGAGAGATTCATATTAGATCGTTCTTCAGGAGTCAGGTAGCAATATCTACAAAATATTATTCACTTGTTGCCCATCAAAAACTGCCATCAAATACCAAACACGAGCCTTAATAGCCAACACAGAAACTTTAATCAGCAAAAGCTACCATAGACTGGGCTTGGTTAATACTGACGTCCTCCTTTTTATGACATTCCACCTAGACCAAAAAGGCTATGCCTTTTCTTCTTAATGGGAAAATAAACTATCTGAGTTATCACAACAAAAAATGTGAGCTAGGCATCAGCCTGTGTAAAAATGGGAAGGCCATGATGCAGTCCTCACATTTTAAACTCTATATGTTCATCACTTTACCTGATAGCCGGTAGACCTCAAAAGTTCTATAATGGCTACAAATATTTACGGTTGTACGATGCCTACCAACATTACT
Organism: Triturus cristatus; assembly: GCF_964204655.1. Classification (NCBI taxonomy): domain Eukaryota; kingdom Metazoa; phylum Chordata; class Amphibia; order Caudata; family Salamandridae; genus Triturus; species Triturus cristatus. Next base: position 1,119,505,845 of record NC_140592.1, read on the forward strand.
GACTACAACAACATTAGCACACCATCATCTTTCTCACACATTGCCATTTTGAACAATACAATCAGTGAAGCCAGAGAGCATTAAGACAGCTTTAACCAAGACTGTCAAGGCCATACCCTGGAGCAAAGCTACTCCTAATGGGCACATGCACAATTACTATCATAGAACCTACAGCTCTACTAAGATCCACCAATGCCCCTTGAAAAATCTTCTCTCTATCAAACAACACCGTGCTTCAGTCCACCTACATGAAAACAATTGTACACAAATGGACTCTCTGCTGAAAGACTCGCCTACCACCACGCATGATTCATTTGATTAAATTTGACTGGTTGCCTCAAACTTTGTTACAACCGCTCACTACTGACCAAACTATAACTCTGTTTTCCACTAGTCTAATTGAACTGCTTGACATAAAATTGGAGCTGGGTCACCGGAAAAAGATGTTACATTATTGGCAAGCCACTTTTTTATTCCTCTCTCTCTCTTAAAAGGACTCTCCTCCCTGGGATTCTTCTCCTGACCCCCATTAATCCTCATTCAACACACTTACCCTTGAGCAGCCTCTGTTAATCCATTCATATTATGCAAGAAAATAAGAAATGAGCCAGACCAGTTGACTTTGTGGAACCTTGTTTCTTTTGATATTGTCCAATTTGATGGCTGTGAAAAACTATTTCTCTGAGTGTGGGTTTGCAGAATGTACGTCTAGCATAAAGTGCTATGAAACTTACAGCTGCTTACACAAAGCCTAAATGATCTGGCCTCCTGTCCTACTTTAATAATGCACTTAGTAATGATTAAAGCACACCACTCACCAAATATAGCCACAATCCTTTACATTTCTGCATTGAATTTAAAACAAAAATACATTAAGAAGGCCAAAGCATTGGATTACACTCTAAAAACGAATATTCCTTGCAAATAATTTATTTTTATTTGTCAACACTTTCTTTTTAACCAAAACAAGCAATGATTGGAGGTGTGTCTCGTTTTCAAGAGCACTTGAACATGACCAGAAAATGCCATCACTTATAGGGCAATACCGCAAAGGTTTGAAGTGGCTGAGCCATTTCCCCACCCTGAATGTTATCATGGATGTAAGTGGAGTGCTTCTGCCATTGATTCAGTTGCTTCAGCCTCTCAGTGACATCATTTTATCGATCTGATTTCTTTCCAGCTTCCTCTTTTATGTCTAATATATATTATATATGCATATTATGTATTTTCAAGCATTTTATTATGAGATCCTGGCAGACAAGTAAGCCTGTCAGGCCTTGGGAAGTGATTCTAGCAATAATTATTACAGTGCAAAGCTTTTTGTCAGTGAGGGCAATCAATATTAAAGTGACATAGAGGAATCAACATCTTGGTGGAGCCACAGTCTCTCTCTAAATACTCCTGAAAGATCTTTTTGGTTTACATGAGGTCTGATGATGGCTACACTGTCAAGCCAGACCTAAAAATAAGAAAATATACTCTCAGTGATTCATCAGTAGCCCGTTTAACAAATATTATGAATTCCCTAGATGTCAAACTTGAGGTGAAGATATGATCTATTTGTGGCTTCAAAGCACACACTATGTATGTATGTAATGATATTTGTAAATCGCAAACCTCAGGGGAGAGCACTAGACTGCCCGATGAGGGGTGTACGGGGCTAAATCTCTTGCTGTGTGAATGCTGATCGTTTACAATAAGAAAGTGCATTTGAGGAGGTTAGATTCCTTCTGTGCTCTCAATCATCCAATCTGTCTACCATTCAGCTTCACATTTAGTACCATTATTGAGAAAGTCCACCATTGATCTACATGTGAACAAGTTATTTCAGAATCGCTTTGATAGAGGGCTGTGCTTTCAAACTTCTATTTGAAAATGAAAGATCTCCTTTAGCGGTCAGCGAGCTTTCCTGGGGCTTCTTTTTTCAATAACACAGCAGTTGTAAATGTTTTCTGAGTCACTGCATCAAATGGATGTACGTCTTCAAGTATTTATGACATAATAAAAGTGAGAGAAAAACTGGAACTAGAAAGGACATGGAATGACTAAAGCACACATTCTTCCTGCAAAGGACTGCTGTGAACTAAAGATTGATCATTCGTTGCTTCTCCCACAGTGTGCTGGAAACACATTATGTATTTATGATGGAAGGAAGTGTGAAAAATATCAAAAGTAAGACTGTTTGCATAGGCTGAGTCTCCCCGCTAAACTCTGTAGCTTTAACCATTTCTGATTTTCATTTTTGAGATCTGTGCATTATTTTGCTATAAAGAGAACATTGGATAAATCTAAAAAATTATTGCTTGGAAAATGGCTACGAAAACTAATACCACTTCAAATTATTCGATCAATTACAAATTTATCGTGGGTTGAAGATAATCAAAGTGAAACCTACGTCATTTATGTAGATGAAAACAGTGCTGTGCAAGATGATAAAATAATAAATAAATTATGTTAGCTCCAGTAATTGAGTGCTCACTGCTACCATGTTGATATCACCAAAAGGAGTATCATAAAATTGAGTGATAGTAAGCTTTTTAGCTTCAGTGCTAAAATACTGTGAGCAAATACAATATACATCCCTTTATAATTATCTTTATTTGTATTAGTACATGGTTATTATTGTACTCACTGAACAATAACAATGATATATCAAAACATCTCATAGACCTAAAGTAGTTCCTTGTAAATCTATATCACACAATTAAGTAATACCAATAGGGAGGCAGAACAACAAAACATAACAGTCTCACACATCACATCAATGGACATCATATCCTCCTTAGGATTTGTTCAACCAACAAATTGAAAGGGAGACAGCCATGAATTTTGCTGGCTTCAATCAAGCATTTTATCCATTTTTTTTCCTTATAAAAATTAGTCACTCGTAAAAAGAAATGCTGCAGTTACGATGATCCATTTCAAGCACTGAACATGGTGATCACAGGAACATGATTACACAAAATGGGCATGCAACAGCTATATCAACAGGTGCACTACTTCTTACATATATTTCAAATCTTTGTCAGTTTTCTCATTATTTCTGAATAATATCTTATTTTGACATGTAAACATATGCTAACATATGCTGTATATTGATTAGGAGTTCATACTTTTTCAGTAGTCTACTGATTCGTAAAGTTGTTTCAATATTTAAAAAAATGGCTTTGCTTAGTTCTTTCCATCAGATACTTTACTCTGTGATCGTGATAAGCACTGATTTAAATGGACTTTAAGATAGATTTATTTGATTTAATTTTTTGATGCTGTATGCAAAGCAGGAGGGATTTCCTGAAGCTAGAAGTATAGACCACTTAAAATAGATCGGTTTAATTGACTGACTAAAATAACCTTAATGGGGAGTACTACCAAAAGCATGTTTTAAAATGCATATTGCACTTTGCATATTGTAATGTTTAGTACTCCAATATATGTAAAAAGTTTAATTGATATATGGCCTCACACAGTAATTACAGATTTGATTAATGTGTTGCCATTACATCCATAAGGGTTTGGTTCTACCACTTGAAATTCTTTTCCCCATCATTAGGAAATTTGTGTTATCTCAGTATATGGCTGTCCGGCTAGGAGTAGAGCCATTATGCATCCTTTCTAGAGTGCCATGATTGGTTGGCACCGAATTTCTTGATTTTATTTGAATTGTCTCATTTTACGTAGTTGTCATCTCAGGCACCCATATTTTCTTCTATGCGTTAATGGCAACAAATTGTTTGTGTTTGTAGTGTGTGATTTATAACTTTCACTCAGCAAATATATTTAAATCTTGTAACTGCTCAGTTATGTTCATAGTTTCCTATGCTTTATCACAACTCATTGCAGAATGGCACTGCTGTGTTTGAGCATGGTGTTGCATAGTGTTTTATGCTAACCCCTACATTTATCAGCAATATTTATCTGTTCATAAGCCAGTGTGATGTTGACATTGCCTGCAAACACTGAGTCTCTCCACCGAGACTCTGTGGTCTCTGAATAATAAACCTGAACTTAAGACTAAGTTTATTGTATCCTTGAGTAAAAAACACAAACAGAGAAGTAAGGAAGGTCTAAGGGAACTTTTAGAGACCAAGCATGGAAATATTCCCCTGAGAACAATAATCTAAACAACAATGATATCCATGGGTCTAGAATATAATCAGGCTTAATGATTGTTAGATCTGGGGGTCTCTAGTTGGCAGGGTAGGTACCACTGTCCAAGTAGGGACCCTTGCTTCTAGTCAGGGAAAAGGGGATACACTGTTAAGATAACCCCTGCTCACCCTCTAGGTAGCTTGGCCTGAGCAGTCTAGGCTATCAAAGACCAAATACTACAGGAAAAACCAACATACAATTAAAAAGGTTACTTTAAAGATAGTTCAAGAGTTTGCAGAAAGTACTCCAGGATGTAAAAGTCAGTGTCCTGCACAATGCGACTCTCAATGCACAAAATGCGACACTCTCGTGCCCAACAGTACCTGTAGTTGCGATAAGGTTCCCAAAAGCTATAACAAGGAAGATGGCAAAGGCGATGCGATACTCCTGAGATCTTGGGGAGGCTTTGCAGCAGCCCTGCTTCATGCAGCAGAGGTGGATGCGCCGGCTCCGATCTGTAGGGGGAGGATGCGATGACTTTCGTTGCGTAGGTTTCTTAGGGGGAAGCTTCACGCACAGGTACGATGCGACGATCTTCGATGCGGCGCGATGCACGGTGCAGCGCTGACTTTTGGCGCTGCAACCCTCGATGCGTCAGATCCTTCAGCAGAGTTCCAGGGGAGCTGGTGGTGAAGTCCTTTTGTTCCTGGGACTTCTTAACAGGGAGCCAGCTCTTCTCAGGCCCTTGGAGATCAGAATCAAAAGAATGGGACACAGCAAAGTCCTTCCCCTCTCCTTGGCAGCAAAGCAAAACAGCAAGCAGGCAGTCTTCTCCTCTTCAGTTCTTTTCAGCTTTCTCCTTGGCAGAGGTTCCTTCTTAGCTTCAAAGTGATCTAAAGTTTAGGTGTCTGGGGTCCTCTTCTTATACCCCTCCAAGTCTTTGTCTCTCTGTGTTTCAGTGGGGGGATTCCCCTGCTCAAACCGGTTCCTGGGTGTGCTCTGCCCTGGAGCACCTGGTTCCTTTCAGAGTGAGGAGCAGAGTCGTTAGACGCTCAGCAGGAGGTGGAGCCTTCTTTGTGCTGGCAGAGGCAGAGTCCTCAGCCTGGCCAGCAGGGGGTGGAGCCAGCATTGTGCTGGCAGAGGCAGCCCTACTCAAACCCAGGGGCTACTCCTCCCACCCATCTAAAGCAGATCTCCCTATTCACCCTGCTGCTGACTCATCCAGACTACTGGAGCCACCTAGCCCATCACATGACACCAGTCAGCCAATCTGCACACAGGCACACAGGAAGGTTAAACAGGAGAATAGCTACTTTCTAAAAAGTGCTATTCTCACACAGTGAATTTAAAAACCATCTTGCTAAAAAGATGTATAATTAAATTCTGAACACAAAGATACCAAACTTGGATTTTCTATCTTGCCTTCAGGGGAAGATAGGCATGTAAACAGCCTCCCCCATTCTGTCCTATGGGCAAGATGGCCTCTCAGCAGTGAAAAACGAAAATGGCTGTAATTCACTACCAGGGCATGTTACGCACCTCAGTACATGCCCTACCTTTCAGATACACTGCACCCAGCCCAGGGGGGTACCTAGGGCCACCATAGGGATGCCTGACATGTACAGAAAGGGAAGGATAAGGCCTGGTCAGTGGTTGCACTGGCCAGGTCGACATGGCAGTCCTGGACTGCACATAGGCACTGCAAGCAGGCCTAAGACATCATTTTAGGGCTACTCCTGTGGGTGGCACAATCAGTGCTGCAGCCCACTAGTAGCATTTGAATCACCAGCCCTGACACACTCAGTGCACTTTACTAGGGGCTGACAGGTGAAACAAATATACCAATCATGGATAACCAATCAATATAACAATTTACCTAGTGAGCACTTGCACTTTGACACTGATCAGCAGTGGCAAAGTGCCCAAAGCATCTAAACCAGCAAAAACGAAATCCAGCATAGCATCAAAAATACAGGGGGTAGAGGCAAAAAAGTCAGGGGTAACCACGCCAAAGATGCCAGGTCTTACAATGATTCACACAATACAAAATATAGGATGACCAGCATATTAGTCTGGGCATACCTATTGGTAGGACGGATTCCCATCACTCACCGAAGTGCTTCATCATCTGGGTCTCCTCCAAGCGCCACACTATTGGCACTAAGGCCTACAACCTCTCAACCTCTCAACCTTACCGACAGAAAGTGCGGGGCCTCTATTTCCTGAGCCGTTGCCAGGCGAGGTGAGGTGCTTTCCCCAATTTATACGCATACCAACAGTATTTGTGATCTATTGGGGATTCGAATACCTACGATTCCAGGTGGCATGGTTGAGTATGCTCCAACTATGTTTCAGACAGTGATTACATGCACTGTATAATACATTTATTATCTTACTTTACTTTTTGCACTTGTTTTGAGCACTTTTTTCACGCAGTGGTATTCCATTTAGTGTTTTGGTCCTGAAGAAAGCCGTGGACGCAGTTAGTCCTGAAGGCAGAAACATGTCGACCTAGTACACACAGGCAGTTATTCTGTTAAAACTGTCACTACTTTGTTTTTAACCTGACCCTTTTGGGATATCAAATAAAATAGTTTTTCCCACAGGGGTCATTTTACATTTTCACTTTCACATTATTCACACATTGCGTCTCACATCTCTTCACATCTAGTGAATCTGATTACTCCATAAAACATCCGTGAGCTCCCCCTCATAGTTGAGAGGTTTTAGCCCATAGCGCCACTAGTGTGGCACTAGGAGGAGACCCAGATGATGAAGCATGTCACTTCGGTGAGTGATGGGAATCCGTCCTACCAATAGGTATGCCCAGACTAATTTGCTGGTCATCCTATATTTTGTGTTGTGTGAATCATTAAGCCTGATTATATTCTAGACCCATGGATATCATTGTTGTTTAGATTATTGTATCCTTGACTCTTGAATAGAAAATAAATCCCATCTGCCATCCATGTAGTATTTAGCACTTGGGAAATGTGCTGTCTGTTTTAATCTGTTGTAAGAAAGGGTATTATCTGATGACCATCACAGATGTAGTAATCATTGGTTGGGATATTCATTTAGACATTTAGATTCTTTATTTGATCTTTGTTTTTTAAATGCTTAGCAGTTGAGTTTCTTTTGTATAAACAACATCAAATGTCTTAAAGAACAAATTGTTTGCTCAGTTTGTGCTACCAAATGTAAGCTAAGGGATTTTGGTTTGTCCTATGGTAGCTGCCTGACTGATTTGTTTTGAAACACTAAATCACATACTTAATTTATTTATAATGAAATTGAAGTCTGAAAGCTTAGATCTTTTACCACTATTGTAAATGTGCAGAAATCATGTTGCACTATTATTACAACCTTCATCTTAACAAAGTGTAATATCATCAAATAAAATGAGAATAAGCTTCATAGGACTAATGTTCAGAAAATACATTAAGATTATCCACGCTCAAATGCCTGGACAACAACCTTTTGATGTTAGCTGTAACAATTGTAAGCCATCTGACTATACTTATGTAATATTCATTATTTACGAACATGCCTGCCAAATCCATTCCACAAAAGTACAATTTTTGTCCTTCAGTCATAGTTTAATAAGCAGGGCACCAAAGCTTAAGGGATAATACATTTTGGGATAGGTAATCAACTGTCAATGAAGATGAGAACTTTTCAGAATAGCTGTGTGCTTCCAATTGTTTGCAAAGTATTCTCTCAAGGGGCATTATCTAGATTGAAATGAATATCCCAACCAATGATTACTACATCTGTGATGGTCATCAGATAATACCCTTTCTTACAACAGATTAAAACAGACAGCACATTTCCCAAGTGCTAAATACAGTCTGAACTGCGTCAACAGAAGGGATCATTGGAATTTTTTTTTTATCACTTTGACAGAATGCTTAAATAGAGATATTAGCCCAATAAAGTTGGATAGGCCCTATTTCATTATAACATAAAATTACAGAGGAAAATGTTTTCCTGTGTTATGGCATATCATTTTGCACAGTCCAGTATTCGACAATTACTTACTCTTACTTGCTCTGCTAAACCATCATAGTACTACTAAAAACAGTAGCTAAATACTCCATATCTCCAAGGTGCTAAAAGAACAAAGGCAACACATAGAAAAACTGAGGATAAAGAGAAAAAAGCTTTTTATTCCTATATATGCAGCACATGAGCACAATAATAATATTGGACATCTATAATGTTTAGGCTTATCTTGAAAATTCATTCCAAAACAACAGTTGATGGACAGAATGCAGAACAATGTCATACATTCACCCCAGTGCAGAGATCTGGGCCTGAATCCATCTTTTTTTTGCTCGCCATTCCAGTTTGAACGGAGCCATATGCAAATCCATCTTGACCCTGTGCCTCATGGGAACAGTCCAGCCCAAACTGCCAAGCGAGGCCCTCCCTGGACTGGAAACAAGCATCCTAGGACCGGTTTCGGGGTTTCACCCCTCTTCAGCCAGGATAGCTTGGTTCCAGTGGCATGGAGAGCACGGGACCCACGTCTGGGCATACCCGCCCCACTCGGGGTGACAAATGCAAAAACAACAGTTGATGGACAGAATGCAGAACAATGTCATACTTCCACCCCAGTACAGAGATATGGGGCTATATCTGTCGTTTTTTTGCTCACCATGCAATTCCAGTTTGAACTCAGCCCCGTGCAAATCAGTCTTGACCCTGTGCCTCATGGGAACAGTCCAGCCCGAACTGCCAAGCCAGGTCCTTCCTGGACTGGAAACAAGCATCCTAGGACCAGTTTCGGGGTGTCACCCCTCTTCAGCCAGGATAGCTTGATTCCAGTGGCATGGAGAGCACGGGACCCACATCTGGGCATACCCGTCCCACTCGGGCTGACAAATGCAAAAACAACAGTTGATGGACAGAATGCAGAACAATGTCATACATTCACCCCAGGACAGAAATCTGGGCATAAATCCATTGTTTATTTGCTCACCATGCCATTCTAGTTTGAACCCAGCCATATGCAAATCAGTCTTGACCCTGTGCCTCATGGGAACAGTCCAGCCCGAACTGCCTAGCCAGTTCTTCCGGGACTGGAAGCAAGCATCCTAGGACCGGTTTTGGAGTTTCACCCCTCTTCAGCCAGGATAGCTTGATTCCAGTGGCATGGAGAGCACGGGTTCCACGAATGGGCATACTCGTCCCACTCGGGGTGACAAATACAAAAACAACAGTTGATGGACAGAATGCAGAAAAACTTCATACATTCACCCCAGTACAGAGATCTGGGCCTAAATCCATCGTCTTTTGCTTATCTTGAAAACATACAGCTGTGAAAAATCCCCAATGATGTTCATAATTCTAAAATAGTTAGCAATCCACCCCAACCCTCATGCACAAACATTGCATAGCCTTGGAATCATGCAACAACATGCAAAAAACCTCTGGTGATAGCGTTGGAATTATCAGCACAGAGGTAGAAATATTGATAAGTTAATTTAAACTGGAAAACTTTGTGAACTTTAAAGAGGTAGGGCACGTCTCTATTTTTATTCAATGGATTAAAACATAGTTGCAATAAAATTAATGTCATGAGAAGAAAGCTGAGGTTATAGCTCTAATACTGTGTATAATTGACGTAAGTGATCTGTTGCTTATCAATGGTATGCACCAACAAGTCTTAAAACATCTGAGCCATCCGTTTGTTGACATAATTAATGTTAGACCAAAATATCTGAGTTCATTTCACTTTCTACTTCTGTCATTTGTTTTTTTGACTAAAAACCTAAGCACAGTCTTAAAAGGAGAGACTCTTGTTGAAAAAGGAATATCTCCTCATCATGACATCCAATGCCCTCTTCTAAAATTCTTAGAACTGTTTGCAATGCTACAATAGGAAGACCTTCCTAATGGCAGATGTGTTATCCTAAATGACATGTAGTTCTCATTGTTCTTATCAGAAAGTGAAGTTATTTACCACCAACCCTCCATGGTTCTATTCCTATGAAACTGATATTTACATATATCTGCATCTCAATAGGAATAAGAAAAATGTTAAATATAACATATGTCCAATGTATATCTAATGTGTGAACTAATAAAACAATAGATGATGGCCAACTGAGTAAGTTAGAGAAACTTTCTGGTTACTTCAAACTGCTATTTCAAAAAGCTTTCTCAAATAACTAGAATATATAATAATATTCCTGTAATTAAAATAACTTTAACAATTTAAAAAATAGTAAGATACTTTGGAGAGTTTTGCATTCTGCGTGCAAATGTTTGCTCTCTTTTCATACTCTATTATAATAGCATGCAAAATGTGCATCCTAAAAGATGAGCATATATTTTGCACACCAAATACAACTTAGAATTTGCTATTTTTCGTACATTTTAACTACTAAGTATGAAGTAGTAATAATTTGCATTCCATTTTTTTTCCTGAAGTGCATCTTGTTGGATAGATTGAACAACGAAAAATGTGTAGTTGAAATTATGTGTTGTTCTTTGTTAAATTTGTAATTTTCTAAGATATAGTTAGTGTGCATGGCAGGGTGCTGGTTAATAAATGTATGTGTATTCCACGTACCATTTTATCACAGCTTTAAAAAGATACAGATTCCTACAACATTATGTAAATATATATTCAGAACATGTAATCGGGCCTCAGATGGTCCTTTTATCAAGACTAAAATTTGAAGGGACGTGCGAATGGCAGCTCACAGAGAATATAATTACTAATAGACTAGGTTTTAATCAATGCAGTTGTTCTTGAGGGATGTAAAGTTGCCTTGACTGCCATGGATAGGATTAGGGATGAACATTCAATACAATAATTCCCAATGTGTTGGGCACCCAAAAAAACAAATAGCAAAACTTCAAAGTATTCACACCCAAGTGTCTAAGAGGATTTACATATGCAAATGTTGGATGTGAATACTCCCATTGCAGAGAAAACCCCTGTAGCTAAGTGTGATCTCACTTATTTAAACGATAGATACAGATCTCAAAATTGGAAAGTGTTCAGCGCACGTTTCAAAAATAGCTATTTTTCCATTAGGTAATATTCAGGTTTTTGACATTAGCTAGCTAAGCACTGATGATATTCCCAAGTTAGGGAAGAAAAGTATAGGGGGGCATAGTTTCATGCTTTTGGGAGCAATCATTTAGAAAGCTTTTCCAGTCAACCAGAAATTTAATATGGGTTGTGAAATAGATGATTGTCATCTTCTTATGGCAAACAATGACCTGATGGGATTAAGCGCAGAACAAATCATAACCACATTTCAACTAATTCTATTACAGAACAAATTAGGTATCTGTCACCTTTTTCTCATTGTCCTCTCACTCGTGGATAACTATTACTCTATAGGAATCAGCCAGAAATAACTTGGAACCTCAAAATGAATATCTGTAGATTATCCTTTTGTTTGAGTACCTAATAACAGCTCTACAATATTATAGTAAGAAAGTGAAATATTAGTTGGGGTGGGTGGTAGTTCACCACAAGTTCATAAACATCTTAATAAACAGGCTTATGTTATTGAAAATGCATTTTACAGTACCAAAACAGTTAAAAAGTCAAAAACACAACAATATAAAAATCCCACTCCAATTTATAAAAATAGAGTACAATTTAATAAACAAATTAACAATAAAATGACAAAAATCCAATAATGGGATCAGAGATATGTTTTTTTGAAAGATTTAAGTGAAAATGCACCAAGAAAAAGTAAATCAGATTAGAAGTCACTGTTTGCAGTTGACCAGGTGCTAGGTGGGATTTCAGGCCTACCACGAGGAAGCATGAGTTAGAAAGATAAGCAGGTTCTTCCCGGTCATAGGTTATAGCTTAGGAATTAGTCTCCGAAATGGAAGTGGAAAGCCTCCACTGGGACTAGGTTGCAGGTGATATCTGACCAAGTCCTCTCAAAGTCGGATAACTGTTGAATGAGATACCACTGAAGTTGTTGGTTTTGGCAAGTAAAGTTTAGAGCAGGGAAAATTCTAATTTTGCACCCAAAGAAGTTCTCTCGTTGGCTCGATCTCTTTCGCGCAGACACACTGTCTAGATCTCTGCATTAAACGGCCTGTATCCAATGATGAGTTTCACAAAGTGGGCTAACGTTTTGCCAAGAACCCACTGAAATTAATTTACTACTGCAGAAAAGCTCCTAGTGGGAGAAACCAATTTCTTAAGCCCAACAAAGTCACACTTTGCCTCAATCAGCTCGGTTGGGTGGTCATGGTGACCTAGCAGCTGAAATTCAGATTTTTTTAAGTCCCACAACTTTTCAATGATTGCAGCCAAGTCTAATTAGACACAGCCAAGGCTCCCAGTACATTAAGATAAGCACTTAGGAGTCAGGACTCCAGCAAAGGTCACTAGCAAGGAGCAGTTGTGGTCCATTTGCATCTGGTTAGGTGGGCACTTCAAGAAAAATACATTTTATAGCTTGTTGTCCCTCTGTTGCCACACTGGAGGTCATCCAACTGATGCTTGGATCCATCCTCTTTGTCTTGAGTACATGTGGTTGCAGGTCTAACTCTTCAGGTCTCCTCACAGATCTCTGACAGCATATGCAGTCCTCCTTCAGTTTTTCCACAGGTAGAAAAGGTATTCTAAGAAGTATTCAGGAAATAATCAATAACAATCCATTGAAAAATTAAATAAGTTAATGTTAAGATCAATGATGAAGAAACTCAGCACTTAATTTGGACAGATAGGAATCAGTGCTTTTTTAGAGTGTAAATTGAACCAGTTAGGAGTAATTATGGTATGGGTAAGAATTGATGAAAGAGACTGCCTGTGAAAAAGTGAGATTTAAAAGTTTAGCAGGAGTGGATGCCATCAGAGAGTGTGCCAATTCAGGTGGAAAAGAGATGCAAATAAAACGAAATCAAGAAAGAAGAGCTAGTTAAATACTTATATAGTTGGCCAAGATGCCTATTTTATTTGCTTTGTAACAAATGTGTGCCATTAAGGTTGTGGAGTATGTCAGCTGATAGAAAGTGGCAAGACAGACTTCTTTCATAGCAGTGACAACATAAATTGAATACATGTATCTAGAGAGGGTAGAATGTTTAGTTTGAAACCTTCCAACATACTACTGCCAGAGTGTAGGGTTGTGTGAACATCAAATGGATCTTTTGAGTCCTCCCACTGCACTATTGACAGCGTGTAGACATAGCTGAGGAGGGTGCCTTTGGTTCCCACATTTTTGTGGGTGGAGGTGATTCCTGGCTCCTCACTAACCAATAGGTTAAAATGTCCCAGGGCTAACCCCATCCACTCTTTTAGTAGTTCCTGTTTGCCATGCTGTAAGCAATCACACAGTGCACCTTACCCTTAAAATCCAAGATGAGGAAATCTTTTCTTCCTTGTGCAGAACCTGTGTGCCTGTCCAGAGCTCTCTTCAGGGAAACAAGTAGGCTCTCCTTTGTTGTCACTCAAAATTGGTTCTCATGGTAGCCTCCCTCCGACTGGCTATGAAATTTGATGCATGTCTGGCTGGAGGAGGAAAGGTATATCCTTCCCAGGTCTCACCTGACCTTTTCTTGTGGAAGGTCAATCCCTGTACACATTAATGAAGATCCTGGGTCCACCATAACTGGTCTTTATACCAGGGGAGGAAAAACCTCTTGCCGCACGAAGGCCATTGTTTCAGCTCTTGCAAGTGTTTTCACACCTCATTAAGATAAGCAATGGCTGGTTGGGCTGGAAGTTTCAGACAGGAAAAGGTACATTTCCAAAAGTTATTTTTCCTAAATATTTATCAAAATCTGACCTTACCACTGAACTGTATTTTAATAAAATTTAAAACTAGTTGTTGAATCACTTTTTTTTATAGCTGGCCCTAAACTGGATCTAACAGAGTTAATATTTTAATCTGTACTCATCTGTAGTCTAGTTTTCTCAAAGCACAACCAGATCTGACACAGTGAAATTTCATTGTAGGGACATGGTAACATTACATTTCTACCTCTCCCACTTTTAAGTACCTTGCATCCTACCTTGTGGGTGTGGGAAGTTGGCTCTTTATATAGTGCACTAAAATGAAGTACACTGTGTAGAGAGTCCAGTGAGACCCAGATTAGTATCCAGAAGCAAAAGCAGATAATACTAATGCTCTATTTGAGGCTGTGTGAGTGAGCAGTTTGGCTTATCAGATGGTAGTGCTAAGCATCTGTGGTAGTCACAGAGGCATAAATGAGGCGCAAACTGAAGAATAAATCTGAGACCAATTTGCAAAAATAACACTGATTTCTATATACATTTTATGACCAGGAACTTTTTTCAGAGATAATTACTTATTTTGTTATGAATTTTTAAAGTTCAGAAAATAACTCACTGTTGTGCATAATTATGCACAAAAGGAGTCTATGGAGAGAAAGAAAGATTTATAGTAAATCGTACAGTTGGTTCTGGTTTACCTTCTGGATTTAGGTAAGCAGCAAGGCCAGGTCCAATGTTTAACCAGTTGATCGTCGGCTGCTGAGGATGTTGGTAACAGGCGCTACAGAGAAAGGGGCCACCTCAAAACAGGCTGCACAAGGGGATTTACATGTATGTCTGGGGGACCTCAAACAAGTAATTGGGTCAAAAGTACCACACAACCATGGGAGCACAGCTGCTTCATCGGTACCCAGGCCGGACGGGTTGGGTGCAGACCAGGTAGGTCAGCTGGGCTTTGTGCGCCAAGATAGTTCTTCACGGTCAGGAGAGACAAGTTGCAGGGATGATTCTGGGGCAGCTGGGCCACTCACAAAATAGATCTCAGGGGTCTCGATGTCTCTTGATGGGTGCTTGCTTCCTGCACAGTTTGAGTCCGGATTAGACTCTTTGTCTCAGTGTTGGTTGCACGGGTATTGCTTTTACACGGCTCCAGTAGGTCCTAGTGTCCTCTCACTTGGTGGTGGGGCAGATCTGACAAGTAATGTTGTACCTTTTCTTGCTTGGTTGCTGCTTTTGAGTCACCAGGGAGCAACTAGACTCTGCGGGATTGGTGCCTGCAGACTGCAGGACAGTAATTCCTCTACTCCCAGGAGGTTCTCTGGCAATTGTCAAAGGGCTGCAGGTACTCCGGGGTTCTTGGAAGCCCAACAGCAGTGGGATGAGACAGTACACCACGATGGTCGAGTGCTTGAAGCAGGAAGCAGGGTTTTGCACCACAATTCTGCAGCAGGATCTTCGTTCTTGGATCAGGAGCTCTTCTTTGTCCATTTCTTCTTTTGGTCTGTTGAATATAAAATTCAGAGTCAAGGGGTGCCACCTAAATTCTAAATTTGGGGCATTAGAGGGAGTGACAGACAGTAGTCAACGGGCAACCTACATTTAGGGTGTTTACACCTTCTACGTGACCACTTCCTTTGGGAAGTGGGCACAATCCTAACCCTAATTGGCTAATTCCTTTCATATCAAGATGGAGGTATTGACAAATTCAGATTCATGTCGCATCTCTAAGTTGTCCTCTGTGTGAATTTATTAATAAATGCAACACTGCCATCAGTGATGATGTATTAAGAGGAGATGTATGGTACCAAACATCTTAGGGTACAGTGAAGCCATCATGGAGCTGGGGAATTCGTAATGACGAGTGTCCATCCCATGTACTCTCTGTGGCTGCCCTGCACGCTTACAACCTAGAATGGACTTGGGTGTTGTAGGGTAATATCTGCTCCTACAGATGTCCACACATGGGATATAGTGCATCCTGCATTCAGGTTGTAAGGCCTGCAGTAGGGGTGACATACCAATATCTCATGCAGTGTCTGGGGGCATGGCACAAAGGGATTTGTGCCATGTTGACTCTTCTGTTTTGTCTGCACCAAGACACGCAACCTGCATGGGCAGTTTTCATGATCTTGGTGAGGGGTCCCTAGGGTGGCACACTTTGTGCAACAGCCCTAGAGGACCCTCTTCAGTATCAATACCCTAGGTGCCAGGGGTACCATTTACTAGGCACTTATATGGTGGCTGAAGTTGTGCCAATTGTTTTAAAGTTTTGGGAAAGAGCTCTGGCACTAGGAACCTAGTTAGAAGGGACCCAGTGCACTTTCAGTCAAAATCACATTATGTTCCAAAAAGCCAAAAAGAAGGCTTTTCCCCAGCCAAAAGGGTTATTTTGACATCCTGACTGCAGGTTTAAACTGCAGCAGTCGGGCTACAATGGCAGACCTGAGGCCATGTTTTCCTGTGTCACCGAAGTAGATGGCACAATAGGACCTGTAGCCCACAAGTGACATTTAACTTTCCATGCCATGAGTTTTTTTTCCAAATCGAAAGCTATGACCATATAGGAAAGTTACATGTACTAATCACCCATTAGCCAATTTTTACATGATCATGGGGTCACAGTGCATACACTGGGCATGGAACTGGAGCAGCCCAATGTGCAGAGACTAGAAACCAGCGACAAAATTCAATGGGGTGACCACCAAAAAGTGCCATTTCTCACACTTACCTTACTGGATCCATATTAGTTTTCAAATGTTCACCATGGGTTCTAACTCCTACCACTTCATTCACACCAACTATAACCACTTTCTGCTCCATCGCTACTGGAGATGAAATCCATCACTTCATTCTATTTCTGAGAAGTGTACAACTTCAGAACCTAGCAGTAACAGGACTGAAGGTCTCAACACATTCTACCATCACCCAGACCGACACTCTGGATAATGTGGGGTGGAAGGCCTCACAAGATCCATTCTATCCTCACTCAACCCCACACTCTGGCAGTAGTTAGGGGAGAAAGTTTTCAAAAGAACCTCACTAAAACCTAACCTTCACATTAGGGCTACCCACACTTTTATAGCTTTCGCTCAAGGACAATTAGCCTTGTGGCCTCATCCTCTGGAACCCTCATACATTTATTCATGTTATGTTGTCAAAGCTACAACATAGTCTATCTAATTAAACTCTCATGTGCTGACAAACTCCACAACTCCATTGGCACACATTTGTTTCAAAGAAATTCAAGTTAGGCATATTGACCAACCACATAACTGAAGTCATTAACCAGCTCTTCTTTCTTAATCCCATTTTAGTTGTATCTCTTTCCATTTGAACTTGGCACACTCTCTCTTGGCATCCACTCCTGTTACATTTTTAAATCCCTCCTTTACCCAGGCAACCAATTCATCAATCCTCACTAACATCTTATGAAACCTGTATTGCTTTAAGACATACACATGTGTTTTTATGCTAAAGAAAACGATAAGGAAATCCAGTACAATAAAGCTATCCATACTACAAACACGATATAACTTATTTCAACTTGTGAGTCTCCTAGGTCCAGTTGGATACTAATAATCTTAACATGTATCAAGCTATTTTGCATAGCCACCAATAAAACAATATTACATTTCAAAGAACAGTTATATAGCCTGCTTTCTACAATGCTTTTCTCCTATGGTTATATGCCAGCCTCGCGTGCACTTACTAATAGCATTATTAAGTCTCCCTGATTTGTGTCTCTCAGCATTCTTTTGTAGAACACTTGAAAGTTGTTAGTTAAAAATAAAGCATATGGTAGGACCGTGGTTCCTTATTTCTCCAAAGAGATTGGATTCCAGAAGATGAATGTGTTTATATGAAACACTTCACAGGTCCCATCTAATTTTCTGTTGTAATTTCTGCTTACTATTTTAAAATGTGTTCCAAATTTAAATTACATTAACTGTGTCAGGATCATTTAAAAACGCCATCATGCAGTTTGGTTACTGTTCGTGCTATGCAGAAAAAATATTGCTTATCTTTCTCTTTTGCTTGTGAAGGGAAAACTTTCTAGAAAAAGCTTAACTAAAATCTCAGTAGAAATTGAAATATCAGGTTTTCTACACCACACATTTTACAAGTTCTGCATGCTGCCAATAAGAAATGTTACAATTACCAAATTAAATGGTGAATTAGGTTCCCCTAAGGATGAGTCGAACGTCTGGCTTCCAGATTTGACCAAATGCTGTTAGTATGTGCCTAACATGCTGAATCATCTTGCAGCCTCACAACCAATAGGTTGGAAACGTGTTTGATTGAACTGAAAATATGCAGGGGCCTTTCGACAGGAATGTGATATTACTAAAATTCATCAACTAACCGTGATCATAAAACTGCAGTGAAAACCAGGATCTAAGTTACGTCATATGACCTTCTCCAATGTTAAAAAAGACGCCTTATGGTCCAATTTACAAAAAACCTTTTCAGATCTTCTATAAGGAATATCTTTAAAAATGGCGATTTTGCACATGTTCTAATTCTCAAAGAGAATTTGCTTGGAGCACAATGACCTGTGTGTGCGAAGTACGCTGGACTCACAAATCTGCCCTCTTGCATCTGACTTCCATGCACATTTTGTTCTCTGGGAGGTTCCAGGAGGGTTGACACTACAGTGCACCTCACATTTGCACAGGGAAGCAGTGTAATTTAAGTATGGCAGTCCCTGTCCTACCAACAATCCTCAAGAGTTGCAAGGCTGCTGTAGGAGAAGATGTAATGCAAGTTATAATTCCCTGTTCTGCATGTTCTTCAGCTCTGATGAGATACTTGAAAGATGGATTTCTGATCACCTTTCAAGAGTAGGTTCTATAAGTCATTTCACGTGTAGTTCCTAATAGGCCCATACATGTCAATATAATCAGATGCATGAGATTGGCCCTTCTGCGGGGTCCTGCTAACAACAGCCGCTCCCACCACTGGACCCACATTGCTCTTAAGAGGCAATCTACAGCCAAGTGGGTGGTGCACACTCACTCCTTTAACGTGCATGGAGAATGGGCTGGTCCTGGTGTGAGTAACATCTGCTCAGACTGCATGTCCATGTCACCTTCCTCAGGTCCATATTGTGATTTAGGGCCGTGGTGTTCAGACCCCTTTGGTGCAAATCTGCAAGGGGCACTTTCACAAAGGCAAATGGATGTCATTCTTTTCACTATCAAGGCCTTGGTTTCCATGAGAGCCATTGATTCGTATTACAGAAAGATCCACGAACAGCCAGAAGGTCACATTGTCAGAGATATTTCATAATAGACGCTATGAGGATGCTTGTGGTTCCCACCCTGGGTCCATGTGGCTGCTAACTTTCCCCCCCCCCCCCCCCCCCTTGTGTTGACCCCCGGTAACAGGCTTAATGAGCATGTTTTAGAGTTCACACTTGCAGAGCAAGGATGTCTGACCCTGGTCAGCTGTCTAATAGAATCTTGGGACAGCCTTGGGCCATCCCTGCTTCAGTGGGTTCACTCCCCTTCTAAAACTATTAACCGCCCAGAGCATAGCCTAAAGTATTCATTTCCCTTGGAGATGGATTGCTCTGGCGAAGGAAGTGTCTGTAACTAGGAACTGCACTATTTCATAGGGGATCCTAGCAATGCAATGAATGAGAAGCAACTGGGTGGAAGTGTAGGCACACTATGTGAATCTGCTCAGTTGGTAACGCAGAAGGGCCCTCTTACGGCCTTGTCTAACATTAAGCCATGCTATAAATTGCATGCATTGGGGACAGTAACAAATAAAAATTATATGTGCACCGTTCACTGTTTAATAATTGCCCAATCAGAACATGGTAACTAATTCACAAAACAGTGTGTGCACCTTTCACAAAGGTCGGTATATGTTCTTTAACTTCCACTCTTGACCGAATTAGATAGAAACCAGCAAACATATCATTTTTTAAAATTATAAAATGGGCTCCCAAACCTTGTGTTAATTTTGATGTATTTTGGGAAAGTAGTGAAATCAGTGTATGTGGAAACACAAAAAAGGGAATTTGTTCATGCAGCTATCTTGGTGAGAGTGCCTAAATCCACGGCAAGGCTGTCCGAGGGGGCGGTTGGGAGAGTTGGGAGCATTCCTCCTTCACAATTGGGTGTGAACAGAAATGCAACTGATGCGCGCGCACTCATGCAAGAGAAGACCCGTGCAGGTGAAGAGTATTACCTGTTCCACTATTCAATGATAGATTTTCTAATTAAAGTCTTTATGTGAAATTGCCATTGCCGCAAACATTCTTTTTTTTCGTTACTTTGAAGGTAATTCCACAATCATAGATGCCATGTCTAGTTGCTAAATTAAAATCAGAAATAAACGACTCCCATCAACCATGTAGATTTTCCATCCGTAGCCATCAGCAATCAGCCAGCTTTCCCTTTTGTCCAATCTGAACGGTTCTGTGCGTATCCCCCTGCACACAATGACATTCACAACTGTCCCTTGACAAAGTGCTTACAATGAATTTTCTATAAATGCTTCTTCCCTGAGCAATTTCTCCGTCTACCAAACAAATTGCCACCGTCGTTTTTTTGATGAAGTAATCTAGGCCGCTGGCAGAAAGCAGCGCACTAAAGATGAAGCCACTAACATAATTATATTGAGATGAAAAAAGAAAAAAGAGGTCAGATTGCCATGCCCACATTTTTCATTTGCAATCCACAAATGCTTTGGTGCTTCTCAGAGTAATTTATGACAAAGGGTATTATTGTAAACTCCTGCTTGTTTTTGTTACATCACATGTATTGACTTCAGGGACTGGAAACGTGGCGAGTTCCTTCGGGAGACAGATTCCATGTGTGAAAAAAAGATACTCATTTGATAATCACAGACAGAATTAACTCTCTTAGACTATCAAGTCTCAATTTTGTATGCCATTTAACTGAATTCCATTTCATGGGGAAGTGAGGAAGTACATGACAATTTATACATTTTAGAAGTCTCTTGATGTTGATATAAATTACTGTTTATGACTTTATTTCTTATCCTTATGGTATTTTCTATTATCATGGGGGCTGGCGGTTGTCGCAAAGCAACATCTGGATTTACACAGTGTTGCAAAGTAGTTGTATTTGTGTGATTTGAAAGGAGTGTAAGTAGCTAAGGATAGGTACACATGGAGACCGTTTTTAGATAGACCTTACATGCATAATTAAACACACTCTAAAGTTGTAACTCAGCCACCTTCAATTCAATGTATCAGGCTACAAATTAGAACATTGCAATTTTCAGACCCCCATTGAAATAAATGGAGTGGCTCTGGGCTTGTAAGGGCTGGTATAAGCCCGGAGCTACAAGAGTCAAATGTTGTATTTCATGTTTCTTCTTCCTTTTTAATTTAGAACATTCTACTCGTAGTGGGTTGAATGTTCTAATAGCCTTATACCCCTTCTCCTCAGACTATACCTCTTTTCAAAGGCCCTTACCCTCCCTACAGAACTCGGGTTCAGGGCCTTGAACAACCGGTATAGCCCTCGGCAGCAGGCTATAAGGCTATATTAGAAAAAAGAAATGTTGAGAGCTCCATATAAGACAATGGAATAGTTCCAAGCTTATAATGGCTGGTATAAGCCTGGAGCTCCAACATTCCGATGTTTGTCTTTATGTTTCTCCCTTTTTAATTTAGAACATTCTAGCCTTAGCGGGTGGAATGCCCTATAGCCCTCATGCATATGGCTATACTGGTTATTAAAGCCTTCAGGCTCGAGCTTATAACAAGGGAAAGAACCTTTAACAATTAGTATAGCCCTTGACAGTGGGCTATACGGCTATATTATTAAAGCAGAAACCGATATAGCAACAGTTAACTGTTATCTATTTGTGTTTTCTTCAAAATGGAGTTGTTAGAAATGGGGGTCTAGTTGGCAGACGTATGTATCCTGTTCAAGTAGGTACCCTTCCGTCTACTCAGGATAAGGGCTGTAATGGGAAGTGATGCATCGATTTCTGGATGCTCGGGTCTGCTGGTGTCAAACTTGGCACACAGAGCCCAAAAACTGGATTAGGCACCACAAAGCTGGTCAGGACTCCCAGCAGTAGAGTTCAAAGTTGCTGAAAGTGAAGTCTTTGTGTCCTGAGACTTCTTAACAAAAGGCAAGCTCTACATCAAGCCCT
Source organism: Triturus cristatus (assembly GCF_964204655.1). Classification (NCBI taxonomy): domain Eukaryota; kingdom Metazoa; phylum Chordata; class Amphibia; order Caudata; family Salamandridae; genus Triturus; species Triturus cristatus. The sequence goes on from NC_140592.1 coordinate 1,119,527,803, forward strand.
TGGAGAAGCTTCGCAAGCAGGTTCCACAACAAAGCCCAGTTTTTTACTCTTTAAGGCAGAAGCAGCAACTGCAGGCCATCCCAGAAACTCAACACACAGCAAAGGGGCAGTACTCCTCCTCACAGCTCTTGGCAGAGGTTCCTCTTGACCCAGAAGTGTTCTAATATCATATTGAAGTCAGCACAAAGAAAAGTCTCTTTTGTACACAAGAACCAGTTATGTCCTGTCCTGTCCTGGCCAGGCACACACCAGGAGATGAAGGCAGAATTGTGTAGGGCAGCCACAGCCTATTCAGGTGTTAGTGATAACTCCTCACACCACTCTAGCCCAGAATGGCTCACAAGCATATGCAGGACCAACCTCAGTTCCCTTTGTGTGAGTATCTGGAGTGAAATGCCCTTGTCAATCTAAAACCAGGCATTGATTCAACAGGCAGGCAAAGGCACAGGATGATTAAAGAAGAAAATGCCCACTTTCTAAAAGTGGCATTTTCAAACACACAATTTAAAAACCATCTGCACTAAAAGATTTGTTATTACATTCTGAGCTCAGGGATCCCAAACTCCAATTCTCTAGCTGTTCCCAATTAAAAGTTGCACTTGTAAAATGTTACAAGGCAGCTCCAATGATAACCTTGCAATAGTGAAAAACGAAATACACAGTATTTCATTATCAGGACAAGTAAAACACACCAGTACATGTCCTACCTTTCACATGCACTGCGCCCTGCCTATGGGGGTTCCTTGGGCCTACCATAGAGGTGACTTACATGAAAGGGAAGGTTAGGGCCTGGCATGTGGGTGCAATTGCCAGGTCGACCTGGCAGATAAAAACTGCATGGGCAGACACTGCAGTGGCAGGTCTGAGACACATTTGAAAGGCTATTTGTATGGGTGGTACAATCCGTGCTGCAGGCCCACTAGTAGCATTTGATTTATAGGCCCTGGGGGCACACAATGTACTTTACTACGGGCTTACCAGTAAATCAGATATGGCAATCATGGAGAAGCAATTAGAATTACAATTTACACAAGGAACACTTGCACTTTGGCACTGAGCAGCAGTGGCAAAGTGCCCAGAGTACCTAAACCATCAAAAACAAAGGTCAGCACACAGTCAAAAGTACAGGAGGTAGAGGCAAATCCTCAAGGGAATCCACACCAATGGTGCCAGATCTAACAGAGGTGCATGGACAATAGATCTGCAAATGGAATGTATATCGAACAAATTTTAAATCTTCACCTCCATATCACCTGTTAAGCAAAGATTTAAGGTTTGTGTTATGTTTTAAAGTGTTAGTGAGTTTACATTTGTCATGAGTTTCTTATATTATAAAAAGGTATATTTTTGATCCAAATAAAGCAACGTTACCATTTTCAATTTAAGAAAAATTAGGATGTGCGTTGTTTAAATATACACATGGTGAAAGCAGTGTTCTTTCCTACAAATGATAAGAATACTTTCTTCCAGGTACAGGTACATGTTTGTATGATACATAAAAACAACATATTTGATACAGGAAAAGAAGAAGTGTATTCAAATAGATGTGTTTTTTAGACAAAGCAATTGATAGGAATAATTGAAAATCTCAGGTACAACAATTAGAATTGAAGAAATGCAAATATTTTTGAAGATTGACCTAATTTCTCTAAAAGGTACATAGCCAAATAAGCTTAACTAGGAATCCTTTGTAAGAGAAATGGCCTATGTAACTAGGGATGTGACTTACAACATGTGAACTTGATTTCTGTGCTTCACACAGAGAACACCATGTTCAGAACATGGGTGGCTCTTGGTGATTTTACATCATTGCATTCAGACATATCACACAACAACAAACATGCATTTAAAGAAGCCAGCCTTTGCTGCTGTTTGCAAGCAGTATCAGCTAAATGAATCCCAACATTGATAATGTTGTGATTAGTTAGTATTAAAAATGTTTCATTTCTGAAAGTATGAAACTGAATTAAAATTACTAAGGTATGTGGAAGAGGTAGCGGTCTATATATTGTCTTATTTCCTCAATTTCTCACCTTTACACAATTTTAATTTACAACCTTTCCTTCTGTTGACACTTACCCTATTTTACTCCACATCTTTCTGAAATCATCCACCTACATACCGCTAAAGTCACCTGCTTCCCCTTTTTTCTTTTTTTATAGAGTTTTATATAGCGCGAACTTGACCCGAATCGGTTATCAGAGCGCTTTACATAGCACCAGTTGCGTTACATGAGACCAAATTCCTTTTTGTTAGGCACGGGGAGATTAAGTGATTTGCCCAGAATCACAGGATGTTCAGCGCCATTGCCGAAACTCGAACTCAGTTCCCCAGATTCGAGGTGGACCGCCCTAGTCGTTAGGCCAACTCCTCTCTCCTCTTCATCAGTGTTTTGTCACTCTGTGCTTCTCCATGTACTTACTTGTGTCACTTCTCCTTCAACATGCGCCTCTCTCCCACACATATGCCCAAACACACAATCATTTTCTCTCTCTTTTTCTCTCTCTTTCTCTCTCTCTCTCTCCTCCCCTGTATACACAAGGCTTTCTTTTTCTTTAGCACTGTCAGTATCTCAACAGCGCTGGCTATTTCCTTCACATACTTTTATATAAATTGGTAATTACAATTGGCACATATGTTTCCATCACAAGGTGGACCTTGTGCATGCTGCAGACACTGAGGATTGGATGAGCATGTGCTCTGAAGTCCGTTATGCCCCACCAATTGGTACTGTAAGAAATTTATACTCAAATACAGAGCTTTCTATTTTGTCCTGTCATGAGCACCCATTCACAACCTGAAATCAACCAAGCAGCAAGAGGTGATTCAGTTCACTTTATGGGTATGTTGCATTAAAGAGCTACAGAAACAAGTCTGTAAAATGCAAATATGCGAGTGCAACAATCAAGATGCTGAAGAATGTGATATTCAAGCAAGGCTGACATGGATACCATAAGTGTTTTTATGGTGATTGTTGAGAAATATTTTTGCCTCATATAAATAGATGGCCTGGTAGGGACCCCTTTCAAAGTCTGTTTTTAGTTACTGCCAGGTTATGCCTGTGGAAACTGTTAACAGTCAATGGCACTGGCTTACCCATTCCTTCTTGGGGGGAGGGGGGCAGAAGAGGGGGAGACCTGCTAGGGGACTCTGGCAGAGTGGGTTTCACTGGAACTTATACGGACTGTGCATGTAGATAGAGGGGGCCTCTTACTCCTTCTGACATACAGATGCTCTAGAAGTGGCCAAAAGAGAACATGGGGCAGGGAGAGTGCAGACATGGTGGGGATACTCCGCTTGAGTACTATGAGGTGCTGCTGGAGGAGATCACAGGCCAAGGAGAGCACCAGAAGCTGGACAGTAGACAGTGGACATGTCCTCGGTGAGTAGCTAAAGGGCCAGAGAGCACGCCCTGAGGTTTCTTTGTAGATTATCAAGGTTGTAGAGTCCAAGATGTGAATATAAACTCTCCTGGTGGCTGAAGCCTGTCACCAGGAGAAAAAGAAGCCCAAAATCATATGAATATGACCAAGGGGCCTAAAGAAAACCTTACTTGTTTAGGTCATTCATTTTGTTTTGATGAGGGGGATAATGCATGCCCCCTGGTGCCTCCAGAGACACTGAATGAATGTGCTCTATCCAAGGGACTGACTTGTCTTGTACGCATGTAATATTCCTCTATCCCTATTTGACATTGTCACAGGTGGCCCCTAGTGTCCCAGTACCAACACTGAGAATAAGAAATTAGCACTACTAATCTCAAGATATGAATTGTCGCCTTGGCCTCTCAGTGCCCTAAGAACCAAAAAAGAACAAGCAACCACCTCCGTGCTTTTGGATTGATCCTGTTTTTTGGGGATCCCTAGTCCACTGGGAACCAGTGTGCAGGGTGAGCATATTACACTATTTCAGAGATCTCAGGCAAGACCAGAGTCCCTGAATCATTGTGCTGTACCACTTCCTCCTCCCCTTGTCCAGGGGGAGAACAGAAGGTCGGGGAAGAGCAGTGCAAAAAGAACCAACCCACAGCTATGGGTGGTGGAAAAGTAAGGTCACCTCCCGTGCCCACTGCACACCACTGAGCTGGGTACAGAGAGCTCTTGGAATCCCACGGGCTATTGAGCTCTCTCACAGCTCCCCAAAAAGTGAGAATGTGCACCATTAAATCATGAGATAAAAGCATTTCCTGCAATGCAAGCCTGCTCATAATAATAACATCACCCAAAGAGCAAAAGCGCACCCCAGTTGGCACTGTTTGCTCTAAAAAGTTACATACTTGCTTCAGTGGTACCCCAGAAACACAAGGCCAGCACCAATGTTTCAAAACATGTTCTGGTGGCTACCAGGAGTGCAGAAGTCCCTGCAGAAGCCCCATCTAACTGTTGTTGCTATCATTGTAAGTCTACAGGAGTGGCAAAAGAGTGACTTAGGGAACGGTAAAAAGTGTTTTATTGTTTTCAAGCACTCCTGAAGCTGGTACGCCTTAGAACAAGGTCTGTGGGGTGCAAGGACCTTTGTTGTTATGTTCTGAGTCTGCTCGGCAGCAAGTGTAAAAGAAGAAAAAGACTCACCCTTTACCATATTGAACATTCTAAAGCTTTATTGAGAGCAGCAGTGTTGTCAGTTGGTCTGTACACCTTACATTGAATAGCGAGGCCATCTCAAATTGCCTAAGTATTGCTGCATTTGGTTTATGGAAATATGGTCCACTTTTTATTGTTAGGGGGACACCCTGCTAAAGCCAGTAGGTCTGTTTTAATGAATGACTCCATTATATTCTATTCAGCATATATTAGGATTCAGGGCTTGCTAGGGTGCAATCTGTTAAAGACCATAACTCCTGCTAACTTGTAAATAATTGCACATTCATACATAGTATGGAGTAGTGCGTGTAAATACTTTTCCGTTTTAGTAAGAAAAAGCACTGACTGGACAATGACTTTGTAAGTGTTGTTTATCGCATGCCTGAAGACTAGCTCCCCCCCCCCCCCCCCCCCCCACCGGACTGCTCTGCCTTAATACTCTTAACAGAGTAATTGGTTCCCAGTGTAAGGGCAATTAAAGCCTTATGTCTTGCAAAGGGTGCACATCCTTCCTGACTAAAAACACACTTTCTTACATGCTAGACTTGTCAGCTTTAGGGTGACCTTCTCCCAAAAGTTTTGCCTTCTAGACTCCTGTTTGGCATTGGAAAGGGTGCATTGTATTAAAGAAAAATGGACGTGTTGATAGTGAAAAACTCACAAATTCTTTTTTCACTACATTGAGGACTACACCTCTGTAGGATAACATTGGGTTACCTTCATACATGTAATGAGTGATAACCTTGATTGGGAGCAAGAAGAAATCTCATGTTTGGTGTAAAAGAAATTGTAATTTAAAGTCCTCAGTAATGGTAAAATTGGATTTTAAGTCACACATTTGAAAATACCATTTTTATAAAGTTCCCATTTTTTTGTCCCCAGCTGTTTGGTGCCTGCAGCCTGTTCCCTGGGTCGCATGGCTAGGTGTAGTTGGCAGTTGGCCATTGAGTCTTCCTCCTAGACGGTCACACAATAAAGGGAGTGGGTGTTGGCAGGATGGGCCATCCAAGTAGGCTAGAGGCCGAGTTATGCACAACCCTACATGCACATCAAAGACCCTGCCTCAGCTCACACACAAAGAACTTCACACTAGTCTATTGTGCCTCCAGACAGACTGGGAGTAGGGTATGAATTAAGGAAATTCCATACACTTCTGTGAGGCAGAAACTTCAGACATTTCTTTCACTTCAAAGCTTGCATCAGGTGCCCCTTCAGCCCTGGGCCCTTTGAAGTGGTGTTAAAGCTGTCCAGGTAACCCAAATCCAAAACCTGGTACTTAAACAATTATCTTCCAAAAGGTGCTCTGAGAACCGAGAGGAGACCGGGACCTACCTGCTTGCCAGTCCACTCAAGTTGCATCACCGGTCAGTCTGAAATCACGGCAGCTCCCGCTACAAATCCTGAGGTGCGGCTCCTCACTGAAGGGGTATCTGGCCTTGTGGTGTGCTCATCAGATACAGCCTGCAGCTTTGTCCCGCTGGAGACTTTGACTTGAAAAAAAGAGATTGGCTCCGAACATCGAAACCTTCACTGCGACTTCAGCCAGCCACTACCTGACAATGACCTCGCCTTCATGAACTCCGCCAGCTGCCTTGCCCCACTGAACTTTACCTTCTCAGAAATTTTTCTAGGTCTCAAGGTAAGCGGAGATTCAGACCCATCCACCTTGCTCCACGGTGGTTGGTTGCCTGTAACCCTCGACTTTGTCCCGATCTAGTGCGACTAGATGCCCACATTTAGTGCTTCGATCCTTTAGGTGCTATTTTACACGTTAAACTTAAAAAATTCATAACTCTATTTCCACTGATTAGGTTTTAGTTGTTATGGTGTCAAATATTTATTACATATGTACCCTTTGGTTTCTAAATTGGTGTGGAATTTCTCTTCTGCTGTGTTATCACTTTATTACTTTTCAAGTTCTGAACAAACACTGTGCACATTGGCTCTAAGCTAAGCCTGACTGCTTTGTGCCCAGCATGAAAGGGTTAAGCACAGGTTAATTTAGTGACTTTTTGTGGTTCACCCAGACAAGGATTGTCGATGTTGCCTTGGAAGAGTTTCACCCCCCGCCTCCACCCCCCGGGCAAACAACCCAATTTCTCACAATGCAATATTCATTTAATTATGTTTAAATAAATAATAAAAGTGTTGTTGAAATGCCAGGAGAAAAACTGATACCTATGCTTTGTGTCATAGGAGCTACTATTTTGAAATACAAAGATGTATAAGTTAGTCTGTGATTCCCCTGTTAGAGGTACACATCATAATAGTACAGCTGATCATCTACCAGCACTTGAAATACTGTTTGCAACAAACTAACTTACATATATATAAGACAACTTAGCATTTATTTTGAAATCGAAAATTGAAAAGACACAACTCAGAATTTGATTGAAACTAGGCATTGCAAGGACAATAGATGTGTTCAATCTTTCCTTAACTTTTTATGATTGTAACCCGTTCTTTGATCTACTTTGATTGTCATAATATTTGTTTTAAAGGATAAGCGCATGTATAATACAATAAATGGTAACACATATATCTTTCTCAAAACCGTGACCTACTGCCTAAATACGAAAGGTGCTTTTTCTTTAATGTTGTTCTCCTAATAACATACCCTCACCAGTCAATTCCAAAGAGGATTATGTGATATCCAAAACTTCATAATAAAGACAAGGCTGTCACCGATTTACACAACAGTAACCTCACGGGAAAACACCTTGATATTTTGTAGTACTAAACACATTTTTTTAAAGTATTTTTTTTTTACCATATCAGAATAAATGTTAATATTATTTTTTGATTTGTACTCATATTAGAGATCTACAACTATCTTTCTTCCCAGAATCACAGAAAAATAACAGGCTTTACATGATCACTCTACCACTGGTGACTTTCCTTCTGTTTCTTAAAAATGTTAAGTAAAACATACTTTCAATTTAAAAGGAAATCCATTGTGGGTGAAATCTATTCTGATTTTGGAAACTATTGAAATGTGAAGTGACTCTCTTCTTCTCTCTCTCTATTTCCTCCTCGCTCTTTATCTCACTCATCTTTTACTCTTACACTTTTCCTTTCTCTCACTTGCATCCTCTATACCTCTCTCTCTCTCCTGTGCTCTCTTTAAATCTGTCTTTAGAGCCCTCTCTCTCTCTATCTCTCCAACTCTATTTTTCTGTCTCTCTCTCTCCATCTCTCTCATGTGCTCTCTTTTTCTCTGTCTCTTGAGCTCTCTCTCTCCCACTCTCCTTTCAATTCTCTCTCTCGCTAGCTGTCTCTCCTTTGCTCCCTTCCCTCCCTCCCTCCCTTCCTCACTCTTTTATGTCAATATGTGAACTGATTCCTACTTTCAAGTCTTTCCTATTCGAGAACTATAACATGTTTGTCAATATTTTTTATATCTGGTATCTAGACCTCTTTTCCTCTTCATCCATTAAGCTGACAGGCTCCAGAAAAAATGTTTAATTGGCAAACAGAACAGCCAGCCCACAATTGGTCCTTGCCTGTGAATTCCTCTGCACAGTTTTCTCATTTTTCACACAAAAAGACATCAAGTTGACTGGGAACATGGCCTGTTCTTCTGTAACCATGGTGCCTGAAATATGCATCACAATATGCATCAATAACACTTGAAACATAAAGCCAGTGATTCACTAACCGCATAACCCTGAGCCGCCATTTGTAACTCTGTGGCATATATTTAATTAAACTTGCTCTGTAAACATCTAGCTGAGCACATTAACACTTGTTTTTCTTAGAAATCAGCGCTGGGCGTATGAACGGCTTTTACTGTTGGAGGACTGTATCATAATTGTCCTGAAGGCAGCATCATTCCAGGAAATGTTAAATTGCGGAAGCATTAAAACATTATGTACTAGCAGACTTACAGTGGTGACCTTTTTTGTCCGCTCTCTGAAAATAGAATGTCTTCTGTGTTCATAGTGGACAGTATTCTCAATTATGACATCAAAATGGAATTGACAGTGAACATTTCTCTAATGCTAAACATTCCAAAAAAGTGAATGGTAACAGAAATTACATCACAAACTAATTGAACCAATGCATCTATCTGTGGTTGTCATACAATGGCTGTGGCGGAAGAGAGACCCACTGCAAAAGAGGAGAGTTGACTGTGAAACAAATATTAACATTTCCGCATTTGTTAAATGTTTTGATTAAATACATCGAGATTTGTGGTGAAATCGGTATAGATATTTGTGACCTTCAATTCCGTTAGACAGCCATATTTGCAACAAAGATGGCACCGTTTTATCTTGAGTTATTTGTTAAAGATTGTGTAGACTCAAATTGTAACAGAATTGAGGCTCTGAAAGCAAGCTGGCACAGCAGTCACAGGTTCTAAACTCTCAGGAGTACTACAAGTGACTCACTAAATTTCTGAACCTGATGTCTCAAATTACGAGATACAATTATTCATATATTATGTTTGCCCACAACTGATACCAATGATGCCCCTTCTCAAACATCATCGGGATAGCAAAAGAGACAGCCCATCTCATTGATATCCTCCCCCCAAATCACCAAAGGAAGTGATATGTTGTCACCAATGCTAACTCGACAGATAAGGTTGGTATTTCTACTGGTCGAACCTAGGGCAAAATCGACTTTACGCTATGTCCACTTTAGTGGACCTTTGCCTCAAACTGAGGCTGAAATCATAAATTAAGCAGATTATCAATGACAGTGAAGCAGAATTTGACCCACAAGAATGACAGAGAAGAGTCATTTTGGAAATCATAAAAGTTTAATAACAAATTAGCAGCAAGTTACAATCTCAAATCAGTTAAGCATAAATCAGTTGTCACCTGAAAATAGTATGTATGAATATGATCTGGCCAATTTAAATCAGCAAATGTAAGTACAATTTATTAAAGACAACATATGAAAAATGAAAAAATATTCCATTCCAATAAATGCAAGCTACCTAATGCTAAACAAAAGTTGTGGGTAAATTGGAAAGTTTTGAAGCAGATGGTGTTAGTGAATATAGACTAAAAAGTAGAGCCAAATGAAGGTTCCAATAAACAAAATGAGAAATATACTTTCTCCAGATAGTAAATCTATGAGCGGAAATATAAAGATCGTTAAGTCTCAAGAGAGAGAAAATGACATCCACCTGCAAGGGTTGACTGGGGCAAATGATCTAATTAGCTAACTCAGTTCATGCAGTTAAAACATGAAATTGTCTCCAAGAGATACCTTTAACAGGTTCCCATCAAGTATGAAGAAACCAAAAATCAGATTTCTCACTGTACTTGTTGTCAGCCCCCTTCACAAGGATAATACAATCCCAGATTCTTCTAGCATTGTGTCCTTCACAATATCTTACAAAGGCGTATTCATCACTTCTGCCTCCCGCCCTGTGCAGGTGCTGAGACTCATCTTCCAATCAGTTCATTTCGATTATAAAACCTTCACACAGTAAGCTATGACACAATAAAACAAGAACAGTGTCTGTGGAGCCTGAAACAAAACGAAAATTATGGACAGAATGAAAAAATACAATGTTTACTTCAATAAGGAGTGAGGCGCCTAGGCCTACTCACGTCAAAAATAAGATGTACATAAACTATAATTAATCACAACATATATCAGTGTTATTGTGCATTTCACAGGGATTTCACGTAGTAACCTAGGTTAGCAATTGGGTCCACATCCACATGCATTTCCTTACAAAGGGACAACATCTGACAATGGTATTCAAAGACTCCACCACACCATTGAAAAGGGCAGAAATAAAATACACATTTTATATAGCTACACCATTAATGTAAAAAAAAATGTCTTTAATATCTTACCAGTAGCTGCTTTCAAATGACATGCCTGTTGAAGGCAAAATCACACATGTTCTATTTAAGTGTTAGTTTCCTATGCTGGGGATGTTAATATAGCTGTTCACTATACATTTTCAGTTATGTTATTAATTCTTAATGTCTGTTTGCATTTAGCAATAAAGCCATTAACAGCATTACTTGATTTAATTGTCAAATACTCGTACTCCATGCCTGTCTGCCTCATTTCTCTATTTCACAATTTCATTGGATTTACAATGCAAGTAACTTGCATCTCTTCATTCAGGGTAACCTAGCCAAATTCATAAATATAGGTTACTATGAATGAATCCTGCTTCCTTATCCTCAGTGTTTGACACTGTTAGTCATGACAACCTCCTATCCATTTTGAAGCACAGGATGGGCCTTTCTGGTGTGGTGCTGCAATGATTCTCGTCCTTCCTCCACCACAGTCCCCAAATAATTAAGACGAACCACTCTCTCTCCCAGCCATCACCAGTATCCATGGGGGTCCCCCAAGGTTCCGCCCTATCCCCCGTACTCTTCAATCTGTTCTTGGAACCCTTAGCTAATGCGCTAAATTCCGCGGACATTCTCTTCCATATGTATGTGGATGATATGCAACTCTATCTGTAAATCTCCTCACTCAACTCTACCCTAATAAATACTAAAAACTGGTTAACTGAGAACCACCTTTTGCTCAACACCTCCAAAACAGAATTCCTTCTCATTACTCCCCCAAATCACATCCCCAAAATAGAGCATTGGATGAACCACCTCACTGTCTTCAACTGCTCCCCCCTCATTGTTGACTCAGCCAAATCTCTCGGACTCACCCTAGACAAGCAGCTGAACATTAAAAATCATATCAGCAATGTGTGCAAGGGAGCTAATCACCTAATGAGGATACTCCGGAATCTAAAACTTTTCCTCCCACAAGCAGACTTCAAGCAAATGGTCCAAGCGCTTGTTTTGCCGAGGCTAGACTATGGCAGTGCTATGCTCTGTGGCCTCCCCAAATATACCTTGGCCCCACTAAGGGCTTCTCTGAATGCGGCGGCCAGATTGGTCACGGGTACCAAAAGAAACAAGCACATCTCCCTAGTCTTAAAATCCCTAAATTGGTTGCCCTATGAAGCAAGAATTCAGCTAAAGATTGCCTGTCTGTCTCCCAAAGCCCTCCATTTCAAAACCCCCAGTTATCTAGCGCAAAAGCTAGAATTATCCGGAGGGGGTAGACCTCTTAGGAGTGCTAACTCTCTCCTCCTGAAACCACAGATCTTTCGCAAAAAGAGAACGTGTCAACGAGCTTTCTCCGGCTCTGTGCCGAAGATCTGGAACTCTCTCCCACCGGAAATACGCAGAATCTCCTCCAAGGTTGCCTTCAAATTGGAAGTAAAAAGATTCCTCATGAACAAGTTCCTACATTAAAAGGGTTTCTGATCGTCTGCTCTAATGCTCTGGAGTTACACCCTAAGTCCTGCCTTTGGTATTATTCTGCTTTACTAGTCACTTGCTCCCCTCCCAGTTCTTTATGGTCCAATTATTATATTACCCTTTGTTGTCCCTTTTGTTCGTAACCTTTTGTTTGATATGCATATTTGATTTGTTTGGGTTGGTATTCCTTTTGTTGACTGTACTGCAACTATTACCTTCCTCTCCCTCAAATTGTAAAGCGCTCTGATATCCTTCGGGATCATGTTCACGCTATATAAAACTTTATAAATAAATAAATAGTATAACAAACACAAACTCTATTACACTCACCGCACATGCATATATAAAACCTCTTACTCCCTATTAACTTTACCCTTCCCTGAACCCTAAAACCACCTTACCACCTCCACCACTACCTTTCCCTTAACCATAAAAACTACTTACTACTCCAATATAATCCATACTTAATCCCTAAAAACATACCTTACACTACCCATCTCTCAAACCTAAAACCTTAACATACCTTAACCCTACCCATATATATAAATATATGGGTAGTGTTAAGGGATAGTTAAGTGTTTTAGTATTGTTTTAGTATTATTGTTTATGGATAATCATGCTTTATTAGTTGCTCGAAGTGCACACCAGTACAACATTTAGTAAAACTACTATATATTAGCAGAAAATATTCAGTTTGCCAAAGGAAGCTTAGGCAATCATCTGTTTCACTCTAAAGTCATGTTTCAATGTCGAGGGAAGGACAGGGATAATCACATTAATCCAAAATATATAGTCAAGCACTTATCTATGAGACATTAAATACCTTCTTTCCCACTTAGATTTCGTTCTCTGAAACAAGTGAATAATTAGGATTTACGCATGGAATGGAAAACATGCAGATCTAGCCTAAACTGTAGATGTATTTTAATTGAAAATGTCGGGCAGTACACATTCAATTTACAGAGTTATCTTAGAGTTCATTGAAAGTGAAAAAAGGTCAGTGTCTGGCTATTCATATTTTGGAGAGCCTGTAAATGAAAGCAGATAGTTTATTCCACATCTAGAAGCGTTACATTTTTAATTGATTTTGTATATTGTGTATAAAAGATGCACTCATAAAATATATTGTAATCCTTTCATTAGGTGAATATAATAATACAATTCCAAATCCATCTGCCAGCAGTTTGCAGCATGTACGTCAAACACGTCAAATTCCAGTTACCTGTTTAGATTGACTACTTACCATAAGCGCCTAAGCTTGTTTCCATACATTGATGGTTTATTCACACTTGCAATTGGGGGATGTCCCTTATTTACCCATCTTTTCTGAGCCACATGCCAGGCATGATTTTCAAAAAGAATACCAGCAATGCCCAGGAAATGAGATTATGGACTGACTTGGAAATGCTGCCATGACACACTGATGTGAATCCCTCTGCCAACTCCCACTTTTTTAAAGAGGGTTTAATATTAGTGTCTGTGTTTGACAATCTGGTGGAAGAGACAGTAGAAAATTCTGAAATGGACTGGCTACACTACTGAGATGTTTATCTATATTCAGACAAGGTAGTTAGCGTTCTCCTAAAGGTTTCAGTAGGATGTTTGTGTATCGAAAGAGTCTCATAGAGTTGGAACTACATATGATATATGACAATGTTAAAAGTAAGAGGGTACTATATGGGACATCTTTAGTGTTTGAATTGAGATAATCTACTAAACTTAAGCTAGGTCTCATTTTAAAAACTCCACAATTTACCACTAGTACCTTAGAAACAGTATATACATATAAAGAGGAATATTTCAATGCCCACAACTCTTTAATACCTTATTTCTGAGTAATATTGTCAGAGTTATTCCTATCTCTTTAAAAAAAATCCTTTTACAACTTGATTTAAATAACCAAGTAATAATAATGCTAGGTTCCTTGCTTCATGTACAGTGAGCTTTGGACCTAAGCTTGTGTGGTTCCCATATGATTGGGGATAATGACTCTGCGAAACCTAAAGTCTGGTAGCAAATTGTCTAAAATGGGAGTGCATTCACAATCTATTGTCAAATTCCAGCTTTCTAGTGCTCTTCTTGTTTATTGTGGAAGTTTTACTCCAGTTGAGGGCCAGGCTTGTAATTTGTTTCAAGAAAACTAGGTGATGTATGTTGAATCACAGAGACCATCATATAGAATATCATTCAAAAAGTGTTTGGCAAAACATTTGACTGATTTGTAGGTCAAAAGTTCCACATGGGAAACTTCCTGAATATTAGAATGCAGCAGGACTATTCTTCCAGTCAAGATGCAAATATGTCATACAGTTTCACAATTTTGCCCTGCTTGAAACCTTTTTTTCAGACAGTCAAGCCAGTCACTTTGAATTCTCATCATATACATCCTTTATCTTTATGGTGCGGGACAATTTCAATACAAAAGGTTACTAATGCTAAGCTAGAACATCTTCACTTGCTACTACATTCTTTTTGGCAGCAAGTGCTTGCCAGTTGTCCTTACTTGATCCTCCTGTTCCACCGTTAACTTTTGTCAACCCACTCCCTACATCTTTTGTAGTTTTTGCTACAAGTATAATAATGAATGTTCAGCAAAAGTAACACATTCATTCATTCACACTTTATTAGTTTTTTGCAAGGGAAACCATAAGAGTTAAGCAAACACATAAAAAAAACACCTTTGGTAAGCAGAATGACAGTACAGTGTAACCATCATGGGCCTGTAAATACAAAGTTAAAATGCAAGTACTACGTCCAGACAAAGAGGTCCAAAGTATGAAAAGACATCATCAAGGCACCATAAAATACAAATTTGTTAGCAAGGACTATATCAATGGCAATAATACCGTCCATCATGACTCCGTAATTAATCACAACTGGACCTAAGCCTAATAGTAGCCTTAAAAAAATGAATAACGTACAATACTGAATGGTTTGAAAGTAGTTGTAAAAAAATAAAAGCGGGTCTCACCTGTCTAAAACTTGCTTTTTTAAGAAAAGGGATGATAAAAGACTTTCTGGGTACCTCGTAAAATTTACAGGACATTAAAAAGTGTATCATATCCTGTAGTGACTTTCAGTCGCAGCCACAGGGTGGGAGACACTGCCCTCTATATGCACCACAAGGAAGGGGTAGAAGATCATGAAAGAGATCCAATCAAAATCTCGCTAGTCAAAAATTGTCATGGGTACTTTTAAACCATAAAAGATAGGGTTCAGTTGATGATGCAGTTTTAAGTAAGCGATACCTACGCACAATCGACTTCCTCAGCTCCACTTCTTCTCTGGCCCACATACGCTTTTTGAAAAGTTCTCTTTCACCCATGTCATATCCCTACTACAGATATACTCCAGGTTCACAAATTGATCTAGCGTTCCCAGACTGGTAAAGTATTCTCTAACATACTAGAGCCAGCAAATACGGTTAAGGTGGTCAAGAGAAAGACAGTCCCTTAAAAATTCCTTGCTTAGGGCATTTTTCTTCTTATTCCAGATTTTCATCCACAAAGATAAAGGAGGAAAAGCCAGCACACCTGAGAGGAAGGACATCCCTAATTCTACAAAAGATGCAATGCATCCTGCTCAGTATAGCCCCAGATCATGCTCTCGTAGATGACCTCCGAAATAGATTGAGCTTTATAGAGCTGCAGGAGTGCCCCAATTGGTCCACTTCCCAGTCTGGAAGCAAAGTTAAAAACAGTGGCAATCACCCTTTCTATCGGCTTGCCAAGGGGAGACAATTCAGGGCCTCATCGAACACTACCCACAGGTAGTAAAAGATATCAGTCTTGGGCATCAGCATAGCCCCTATCGTAAATGTATAGGACTTAGCTGGACGAAGACCCACCTGCATTACGAACGATTTGCTGTGATTGACCAACAACTCCATGTCCTCCATAAATTGTACAAAGGAGTTCAACAAACGTTGTAGACCCCTTGCTGTCCTCACCATGAGGACAGCATCCTCAACATACAGGAGAACTGGCAAAAAGAGAAGGGGCCAAGATGCACCCTTGACACACCCTTCTCAAGATAGAAAAGTTGCGGGTCACTTGAGATCGTTAGAGTGGCGAACTACAGCTTTAGTGTCTCTGTGGAGATCCCTTAGAAACAGGAAAATGTCTTTGTCAATACCAATGGAATGCATCATCTGCCAGAGCTTGGATCAGTTTTTTAAAAATCTTTTTAAACATATTTTTTTGTCGTTTGTATTCATTCTTATACATGTGCATTCATCAGTACAACATACTTCTTTATATATGTGTGCTTGTTGTAGTTTGCACCCGTTCTGTCTGCATATCATTACTAAGGATTCAGCAATTTTTAGCACAAAATGCTACGAGCATTCTCAATCCAGATGAGTATCCCCATATCCCCCCTAGCTTCCCCAACTATCCCCCATCCCTCCTGCGCTACTGTCAACTAGGATATTGCTCTCCCATCCTCTGAGTTTTGCTATGAGCAGATAGCTGGATTATCAGTGGTGTTGTGTGATTGTCCAACCCCTCATGTGCATCTTAGTCTTTAGGCACTTCCCTCTCTAGGTGCTCTTTCCAGTCTCTTGCCCTGGTCCCGATTCCCAGGGCTCCCGTGTCTGGATGGTCTCATGGGGGTATTGGGTTCAGATCCTTGGTCAGTGTTTTTCAAGTCCCCTACCAGCGCCTCCCAAGCTTGTGCCCTCTCAATTCTACCTATGCCCTTTCTCGTGTTCCTGAGCAGTATTCTGCCCTCGCAGCTTGCCCATTTCTCCAGCTCGCGTTTCCATCTAAGAATTCTGGGGCCAGTTGGAGTTTCCACTTGCTGGTTATTTCCCACTGTACCAATATAAAGTCTAGGTCTTGAAATGTTGCCCTTATCTTAGTCTTAGCTGAGTGAGGAAACACATGAAGTAATACATGTTAAGGCATGCATGGCACTATCCGCCCGTAAATCTTACCGTTTCCCCTGTCACTTCCTGCCAATAGTTCACTAACAGGGGGCAGCTCCACATAATGTGTATGTAGTTAGCTCCCTTTTCTCCACAGCACGGGCATTCCGTGTACTCTCTATGGAAGAACCGATTGATTCTATCCGGTGTGATGTATGCCCGATGTAGTGTATAGAAGCTGATCAGACTGAATCTTGCATTGCGAGCGACTTTAGTGGCCCTTTGTAGTATGTTTTCCCAATCTTTGTCCTCTAAAGGTCTGCCTAAGTCAACCTCTCATTTGGTCCGTAATCCATCCAGTGACTGTGTGGAGTCTCGTCTGATTGCCCTGTATAAGCATGTGACAGCTTTTAATATGCCCCCTGCCAGGCTTATGTATTCAGAGGTAGAGTGAGTCAGTGGTTAGGTCATCCCTATCCCTCACTGCAGCTCTCCCATTTCTTCAGGGGATGGAGTGTCTACCGTCAAACAGCCGAGATTTCTGCCAGTTCACGTGGAGTCCTGATAGTGCGGCAAACACTCCCATTATGTTCTTAGCCCCCTCAAGTCTTGGTCTGTGTCTTTTAGAAAAAGCAGGAGGTCATTAGCATACAGCACTATATGATGTGTTTGTCCACCCAGCTGCATCCCCTCGTATGCGTTCCCGGCCCTCGCCCAGTATGCCAGTGGCTCTACAGCCAGGGCGAATAAAAGGGGGGCTAGGGAGCACCCTTGATGCGTGCTCCGCTCCACCCGGTACTGCGCTGAGATCATGTGGCCTGTGCAGACCCTAGCTACCGGGCCCTCGTAGAGCACTCACCCACCTGATGAATCCCTGCCCAATCCCCTTTCTTGCCAGCACAGCGTACAGAAGCTCCCCCTCTAGGCTGTTGAATGATTTCTCCATGTCAATAGTGAAGACAGCTCAATTCTAGAATGGCAAGCAGGTGTCTTATATTGAGAGTCATGTTCCTGCTTGGTATGAAACCTGCCTGATCCTGATGGACCAGAGAGGTCATGTGTGGTAGTAGCCTAGTTGCCAACAATTTGTTGAGGATTTTGAAATCTAGATTTAACATGGACAGTGGTCTGTATGCTGTGCACTCTAGAGGGGGCTTATCCGGCTTGAGTAGCAGGATCACCACCGCTTCCTGAGTAGTCTGTGGTAGTAATCCTCGTTCCCTAGCCTCTGCATAAAATTCTACCAACCTGGGGGCTAACTCTTCTAGGTAGGTAGCATAAAATTCCTGAGGAAGTCCATCTGTCCCGGGGTCTTACCTTACCTCGTGCTAGCACCTTTATGGCCACCCTAACTTTATGTTCAGAGATTTCTGCCCATAGCTGTTCTACATCTTCCTCTGAGAGCACGTGCTAAGGGAGCCCCATCAGGTACTCAGCTATCACTCCCGTCCCCCTGGGTCCAGAGCTCCTGTAAAGGCACTCATAATAGTCACGTAATCAATTATTTATTTCTTCCTGTCTATGTAATGGTCTCCCCGCCTGGTCTGCAATTTCTAGTATGTTGTTTCCCCGGCGGGTCGGGATGGCGAGCCATGCCAAGAGTCAACCTGCTATATCTCTCTCTCTGCATGGGTCCTATTGGTGTAGGCCCTAAAGTCAAAACACAGCAGTTGCTCCTCCTGCACAGTTACCTCTTCTTTAGTGTCTAAGAGTTCTTGTTGTAACTCAGGGAGTTCGGGCCACCTCAACTCTACTTCTCTAAGTGCTCAGTCCGCCCTCTCCACATCCGTGACCAATGTCCTCCATACCCCTATGAATGCTGCCATACACTGTCCTCTAATGACGGCCTTAAAGGCCTCCCACTCCGTTCCCCTGGAATCAGTGGAAAGAGCATTATCAGCAAAATAAGTTATGATGTGACCACTAATCTCCTGCGAAAACACCTGGTCCTCTAATGCCTCCGGCGTTAGGCACCAGGTAGGAATAGGCTTTGGTTGTGTGCCCCACTGTAATCTGACCAGTAGCGGGTTGTGATCTGAGACAGTTCTAGTAATATATTTTGCCCCTTGCAGCAGTGCATGTATGTCAGGTGAGCATAGGAAGGTATCTTGTCTGATGTGAAGGTCATGGACATGTGAGAGGTGAGAGTACTCTCTAACAAGTGGGTGTGTGCATCGCCATGTGTCTATTACACCCCATTGGGTCTGCCATTCCCTAAAAGTTCTGGCTATGTTATGAATTGGGGATTCTCGGAGCGGGGGGTGCGACCTGTCTAGATACAATGGAAGTCGCTGCCCATGATGACCGAGCCAGTCGAGTAGGGCACCAAGGCTCCAGACAGCCACTCCAGGAAACCAGCCTGGTTGACATTCGGACCATATACGTTAATTAACATGACGTCTTGTCCATCCAGTCGCCCTAATACTACCACTTCACGGCCCTCCTGGTCTACTTTGTGGTCAACGTGCAGGAAGGGGACCCCCACCCGTACCCAGATTAGCACCCCGTTCCAAACACCAAATACGATATATAATATGCTTGCCCTCTCCATCTGCGTTGCAGTACAGTACTCTCGGAGGCCAGTGTGTGGGTCTCTTGGAGCATGGCTAAATGCACTCTTCGCCGATTCAAGTGTGAGAATATTTTATATCTCTTGTGCATGGCATGCATACCCCTGACATTCCAGGATATTATGCTATATTTTGACCTTTCATCTTTATTAGTTATTGTTCCCCCCGCCCCTTCTCTCCATGGACCTGGTCGCCAATGAGCATCCCAGAGTCCTGCAGTGTTTGCTGCCCTCCCTCATGCTTTTCTATCATTGACAGCAGCGCCCCCATTTTCCAACATAAGACTGTTTTAACATCCCAACTCCCCCTCCCCAGTACAAGTGAGAAAATCTCCCTCAGCTATACAACGCACTCATGTGCCAGTGCAACCATTGTCCAAAGTTTGGGTAGTGGCTAGGCCAGTGTTTGCTTGGAGAAGATTCTCGTCCCCCTGCCGGGTTCCCCTCCGCCCAGTGCACATTACATTTCCCAAGTGTCTCCCCTGTCGAGGGCCCCCTCCACCTCATAATGCCACAGTTTCAGTATGCAATAGGCCCCCCTCCTTCAATATTCCATTGCGACTTGCGTGCCCTTGTAGTCTTCAAACGATATCATCTGACAACCTAGGAGTCAAATTGGGGAGTGTCTGGCTGGACTCCCCCCAGTGTGTGAGTCCGATTCCCTCGGGTCCTCCCCAGACAAAGAGGAGGTGTCCCGTGTCGCTTGTGTGCTGAGTGAAACCACTGCCGCTACCGCTCTCTCTCTGGCCAATGGTGTCTCCTCTGTTGTGGGTAAGCTCTTGGAATTCCCTCCATTGTCCGCAGGTCATGCAGGGGTGCCCCCGAGCTGTTCCCATCTCGCCTCTTTCCTCTCTTCTGGTGTGTGCTCGTCGAGCCAGTCCCACCCGTCTTGTGGGGTAGCAAAGATTTTGGTTTTCCCCTCCGCGACCAATCGAAGCTTGACCAGGAACACCATGGAGTACTGTATTCCCATCTGCCAGAGTTTCCATGTTACTGCAGTGTAAGATGCTCTCTGCTTCTGCACGTGCCTGGAGAAGTCTGGGGAAATTCTCACTGTGCTGTTGGCAATTTGGATAGGGCCCTTAACCCAAGCGCGGCTCAGCACATGGTCTCTGTCCTTGTAAAATAGGAGCAGGGCCACTACTGGTCTTGGGGGTCATCCAGGCGGACTCATAGTGCTCGTTCCAGGGCAAAGTAGGTGGAAAGCTTCCGCCACCTCAAAGAGCTTGGATCTAATAACGCAATCAAACGCAGAAGACAGATCCATAAAAGCTAAGTAGATGGTGTCAGTACAGGCAACGGTACACTTATTCACACCATACATAAATTAAGACACCAGTCCTCCTTTGGGAAAACAGTGCAAAAACCATATTGGACCTCTGCCAGGATGTTGTTATTATCTGCCCAATTCACAAGCCTATCTAATACCATATGGCCCACCACCTTTGCCACAGAATCCAAAAGGGAGATGGGCCCCTTAGCAGTGAGTGCTGTCCTGATCTCCCTTTTTGAAAACAGGGAAAATGGTCGGTAGAGCCCAGGTGTCCAGACGGCCAGTCTTGACTGCAGCGTTAATAACAGAGGTGAGTACAGGTACCCAGATGTTCAGATTTGAAATATAGAGGTCTGGAGGAATCCCATCTGGGCCAGGGTCCTTGTGTTTACTTCCTGTGCTGTGAATATGACCTCGAATTTACCCACAACAGTTTCCTGGGCTTGCCTCAAGATAAAATCAGGCTGAAACATGCTCTCAAAGTGGCTTACCTAATCATCCTCAGTGATATGGGTGTCCAGTAAATTAGCACTATCTCCTGCCAAGAAGTGGCTATGGATAATGCTCCAAACCTTGGAGCTGTTATTCAGGGTGCTGGTCTCTAACAACTCAGACCAGGCCTCCTCTTTCAGAGCGAACTTGTGCTTTGCCAGTGTGGCCAGTGTGGCCTTGTATTGTCTGCGATATCTCTTGAAGGCCGTGAGGTCTCTTGGTGTAGCACTCAAAACCTCCTTCAGTCTCCTGGAGGCGCTGGAGCACTCGGAGTCAAATCATCTCAGGCATATATGAGGTGAAAGCCTACCCGGGGGAAGCAATACTTTAGTTATATCTCCAGACATGCTTCCAAAAGCCTCCACGATGTCTAGTGGTTGTGCTGCACTGTCTAGACAGGTTATAAACTGCCTATACACTGAGTAAACAGAGACTCATCGAACTGGTCCAAAATAATCTGATCCCACTTGAGTCTTCTCCCCCTTCTACAGCTATCATGGTACCCATTGCGCCATCATTGATTAGCTTTACTACCAGGGGCCATCCGGTCGAAACGCACACTGGGTTATGATCAGTTTACTCACGCTCCTTAATCTTGAAATCCGAAACATAGGAGAAAAAAGATATAGATACAAAAATATCAATAAAGGACTCACACCCTCTCCCAGTCAAGGTGGGGCCGGCATCTTTCTTGTCCGGGGGCAACTTATCCATAAAGGACAATTGGTCAAACTAATTCAGAATAGCATTAAATATGGAGCCCTGATGGGTATGTTCCCTGTGCAGTCCATTATGGCGTGCACATCCCGTATCTGTAACCCCCCAAGCCTAGGGTCCCTGCATATATGAACATTAAAATCTCCTGCAATGAGGACATTAGAGTAGTTCTGCTTACTCCGGGTCATATTTCTCAAACAGGAGCCCAACTGTATAATATTGCATACTAACACATTCATTTCTGTTACAAACATTTACAGATTAGCAAGTCAAGGTGCCAGGAACTTCATGAACCTCAAAATCCATGCAAAGTTTTAGAACCTTTAAGTAAAATAGCAAAGAAAAATACTTCAAGCAGTAGAAATTTGTCACCAAAATGTATTTGAAAAAACTCTCTTGGAAAATATGTTTTGGCAATGGTGCAGTTTGGAGACTTGGCAACCTAATGAACTGTGTGATGTGAAGTTTACCAGCTTCACTCAAAAGTGTGTGAGAAGTTTAAAAGTTAATTTATGCCTCCCTTTGAAGCAGTGATTTTCTTCATTTTTGTTGTATCTTTCTTATTATATTTTTCTTGTTGAATTAAACTTGGTATGGAAATGTGTTTTCTTAATTTTTATATCTACATTAGCATTTGGTTCATTTATTGCACACAACAGCTCACAGATCTTTGTGAGAATTACTTGACTGCTGCATTTAAACCATATGTGAGCCAAGGTTATGAAACGTATTTGCTTCCATGGTATACTCTGTTTATTTGTAAGCTATGGGAGCTTAACCCCTTCAGCGCGGCGCGGATTACCGCGCCGTGCTGAAGTTTCCGTGCGCGGGCGGGGCCATGACAGAGCGGTTCCGTCATGCGCACAGCGCAACCGACGCGCATGATGGAACCGCTCCGTCACTAGCATCGAAGGGGTTAACCAGAGCTCAAATAAAGAGTATGTGCACCCTTTAACAGATACTTTTATAAATGTTTCTACAGTGAGGACATAGGGTTGAATAGAACTTTACTTTGTTTGTCATTTTTAGATGTACTGGTATCTTGCATTAATGTAACACTCTAGGTATTCTTAGATTTGAGACCTCTTTGTAAATCACTAATTTGACATTTTTAATATTGTAGATGTAGAGTGTTTCAAATTCATGCCAAATATGTAGTGACTCGTTAAAAACAGATTAAATGGTCTATGGGCAATACTGAGTTACTTGGGTATGATTTAGTCTTGGGAAACGAAAAGGAAACCAGAAAAGCGATGAAGTAAGCACATGAGCTTTTTGTTTCAGAGACACATGGACAAGGGATAGATCATTGAGAACCCAGAACATGAGGATGGCCATAAAGTTGTTGTTGGATGTGTTTAAGAACTGAATACCATTAAGCAAACACAAGGTGCCTAGGACCCCCCAAAAAGTTATCTAACGAATAAGGATGAACCTTCCATTTTTAGATTTAAACTATGTAGGTATCACCCATTCTCTTGAACCCTAAACACTGTTATGATTTAGGATACAGAAGTTGCCATCAATATCTTTATTTCTATTAATATAATATCAAACTACTGATAACAAGGTACCCATTGCATCTCCTTAGTTACTCTGCCTCCCAAATGGAGATGGCAGTGTTGACGGCATTAGAAAAGAATTATACCTTTCATCTTCTTGGATGCAACTATAATATATAACACTTAGGATGCAGAACTGCAATTATAAACATTTACATATTGGGTATGATCTCATACTTCCTTCATTAACCTTAGCTAAGAAGAATGAAATGTTGTAAGGAAATATGAGTTTGTTGTTCATTTTCAAGATGATTTATATAAAACAACAGATGCCCTGTTTTGCAGTAAACTAATTAAAAATGTTATTACATGTTTCTGCGCTTTGCCATCTTTACAATGTTTAAGAAAATTAAATGGCATAGAAGAAGTACTTTTTGGTTGTGAAATCTCAAAGTTTAGCAGACGACTTTAAAGGAATCAATTAAATTAATTTAGCAGAAAAATACATGCTTTCATATAGTTAGACATAGTGGGCCTGATTCACAAAGCGATTTATGACTTGTAAAGTTATGAGGGCAGAGTCTCTGCACTCGTGATGGAGTCCCCACACTCGGGGTAGAATCTCCATACTCAGTGCAGAACCTGCGCTCTATAGTGGTCATTGTGGAGGTTCCGCCCCGAGTGCGGAGACTCCGCAATTGTAACTTTACGAGTTGTAAGTTCTTTTGTGAATCGGGCCCAGTCTGCGACATAATAATGTTCAGGGCTAAACACTGGGAACCAAAAGCAGCCTTGGCACATTTTTCATTCCACCTCATCCTGTTCAGAGAAAGAGAGTGAGCCAACCACTGCAAAGGAGACATGAGAAGTTCTCCCATCAAGCCATTTGTGATAGAAAATAGTGAAAAATGTGTGTTTTAAAATAACTTTTGCAGCATATGCTGGCTAAACAGTCCTAACTTGTACTGCCTGCTACACTATGTCATCACATTGCCCTAAGAGCCATGGAACAAAACTGAGCAGGGAAGAGAGACAGCTGCTTAATGCAGACACCACTGATGTCCATGCTTCCCTGGTGGAAATCCTAGTTGTAAATAGAGTCCATGCTGGGCATATGGGTTTTTTGAGAATTTGACCATAAGCACCTTGCATTAAAACAATGGAATTTCTTCCAGTTAACAGAAGGCCATGATGACACCAGTGTACTAATTGCTTGCTATCAGGGCCGGCTGTGTAACCAAAAGCAGCCCAGCAAAAATGCTCAAAATAGCCTAGCTGTCTTCATCTATTCAGGCAATCTCTCTCTTTTTATTCTTCCATTTTGTCAATCCCTTATCTTCTCTCTCTTTTCTCCCTCTGATCACTCTGTTTCTACCTCCCCCGCCCTCCCTCTTTTTCTTTGCCTCTTGAAGCCTCCAGTGGCAGAAGCACGAGGAGCAGCCCTGTACTTTCAAAACCAGCCTCTAAGGGCTCCAGCCCACTGGGGAAATGCCTGGTGTAATAGAAGGCCTGTCCAGCTCTGCTCACTACTTCTCATATCTCAGAGGTTGCAAGGTTTAAATCTGCAGATGGCAGTAAGTGTTAAGCTACAAAATGAATCTCAATAGTTACCTGATGCGGCTTAACATTCCACAGGAGGGACAGAGGCAGGGACAGACTGGGAACCCAAACCGGCCCTGGCAAAGTGCTCGGCTGGCCCCACTGGGGGATGGGGGGGTTGGAGGTGCGGCCGAGCTGTTTGCCAGGCCTGGTTTCGGCCGATTTTGTTACAGGGCTGATATTGCTATGCTGCAAAAACGTCCCTGTAACAAAAACGGCCCCCAGGTGCCCAAAGCCGGCACTCCCCCCCCCCCCCCTAGCGGCCCACCGGGGAAATGCATGTATTTACACCGGGGCTGAAACTTAACTCTGCAGCTGAACACATATGGCCCCATTGTCTATACATGAAAATTATACTTCTCTACTTCTACCACCATCCATTAATTATTCATTGATTGATGCACGGCTATGATGACGTTGAATGATTAATTTTTTTACATATCGTTGGTAGCTACTAGTAACATTGACAGCATTTCTCCTTCCCAAACCTTATGTACCTGTTACCCGATGGTAATTAACTCTACCTTGAAACTGGCCTAACTTTTAGAAAATAAAATTGCATCTTTTAGAAAAGCAATGTATGACTTCTCACATTGCTTAACTTAAAAAATAGATGAATAAATATGCGCTTGTACCCTACATTGTTTATAGTCGGCCTCCACCCACTTTTAATACACGCATGGCCTACGTTCACCAACTGTGGGTGGCTCTTCTGCACTTCCCTCTAATGTCTTGTGATGCTCTCTTGCACTCCCCTCTCAATCCTGTCCTGCTCTGCACTGCCTCCTGTCAGTTGTTGAGTCTTGCTGCCACATACTTCTCCTACTGTCTGATTGTGCCCCTGTAGCTCAAGTTCAATGTGTCCCCGTTCATCTGTATGCTATGTGTTTCTGTTTGCAAGCACCATATAAAAATAAAACCAATAATCACTTTCAATTCATGATTTTAGATTATTTGTCATTTTACTGGAAATTTTAAATTTCTTTATTTAAATAACCATAATCAGCCCTAGCCAAACGATTCCTGTGTTCTGCCGTTCTGATCACAACAGTCATTCCAGGTCTTTTCAGCTTTCACAGTAATTGAGGCAACTTCGTCGAGTTAAGAGTAATACAGTGGGTCTCCCTCCAGATTTTGAGGAGGGCTTTCCTGATGATTACATGCTGAACATGTTTACTGTTCGTGCACCAATGAGCTCCGTTGCTTATTTCAAGTTACCAACATTTCCTTGATAAAGCAGCTTCACTTTTTAAAAACTTTTGCAAAAGGTTTTGAAAATCAGATTACATAAAATAATTATTAAAGGGTATAGGTTTTGGATTTGTTAGTATACCAATATCTATTGTGAAAAACGATTATCATGATAATAAATACATTTAATAGTATTTCTTTTTTCTCATGCAATGTATGTGTTTCTACAATATATTGTGCGCATGTGTTTTCTTTTGTGTTTGTAAAATAGTGTTGTTACTTCCCTTAGGTTTGTTTAAATTGTGGGTCAGTCCCATTTCATGGGTATTATTATTCCTTCGCTGTAATTATGAGAAGATGATAGCATGCCACATATTCTAACTTTTTGAAACAGTGGAGAAAAAGGGTCCTATTTCACGCCTATAGAATTTTCTGAGGGCGGGAAAGATGCTGGAGAAAGCCTCCGTGGATATCTACTGGGCATATAACACAAATTAATGATGCACACATAGTAAAGTGAAAGACAGAATAAATGTATATTGTCAATGGTAAAGACACTGCATGGCTGCAAGGCATATATAACGATGCAACTATATGTGCTGGCAACACCAGAGGGATGAGATCATGAGAACACAATAAGAATTTTGTCAAAAGCTCCTACTTAATTGAACCTGTCTTCATCTACCGACAAGATGAAAGTCATCTGCTAGAATGGTTCATCTATTGGGTCCCTAGGATGAACTGTCCCTCTTTGAGGATATAGTTACTACACAGATATCCATAGTACTGGTTGACTGATTTCAAACTTCCGATCTCACATGTGTATATCAACCCCTATTACCCAGGCTCATTCTCCCACTTCTATTCTCCAAAGGTGAGATACGTTGATTGAATGAGTCCATTCATCATTTTGACAAACATGTGCCAACAACACTTCCAACTCAGCCATATCTATTTGATACATATTACACTACAATGTCATGGCCACCAGCTAGTGTAGTGTACCATGCTTTGGTTTAATATAATTCACTAACGGTCTTCCACACCTGCATAAAAAGCAAATAGGAAAATTAATGTTTTCACACACTCACAAATAACTTAGATTCATTGAGTTAAATTTTAACATCATTGTCAGTGGCTATTAGACTAAATATGCCTTCCATAAATTAATGTTACTACATACATCCGGAGGATCTATTAAAACAGTGCTATGCAAAACTGACCTACATGTATAGCCAAAATCCCTGGGTTTGAGACTGGAGTGAGTAAACAATATTGGTCATTTTCTGATCATTTTGATTTTCTTTGATGTCACAGTGTTATTCAGTTACTTATGAACACATTAGGTAAATCTGAATGTTAGTTTATATTCCCTGCAGTACTGATGCACTTTAAGTTTGCATATATTTATGTAACCAAACTTTTACTTTGATCACCTTAGAGCATCATGTGTATAGAAATTTCTATCAGTAGCTAAGGTAAAATGATATTTAAAAAAGTGTGTGAAAAATTGTATGCAATTACTATTCTTGTACTTAACATTCCCAAAACGCTGTGTTCTCAACTACCAATTTTGTGGTGTCTAGTTAGTGCTGTGAAATGTAGGTAATGAGTGTTCTAATGGCTTTGTCTGAGATTGCACCTCAGAGAATGAAAGTGAGCTACAAAATGCTATGGTAGTACCGTAAGAAAACAGAAATTGAAATGATCATATGGGTAAACAAATAAAGTTTGGATCACTTTATGACTGGAAAACCTTGTGATGTTGTTTGTATTGTAACATTTTGCTGGCCATTTAACTCATAGCATCGTATTTACTCTTCTTTCTCCATTGACAGCTCCGCCCACAGTGAGAATTGTCCATTCAGGATTGGCTTGTAATATAGAGGAGGAGCGTTACTCAGAAAGAGTCTACACCATCCGTGAAGGAGAAACACTAGAGTTGACCTGTCTGGTTACTGGCCACCCGCGGCCACAGGTGAGTCGGAAGCCTGTGGCCTTAATTTTATCTAAAAGTTGAGATGCTCAAGTGTATAGCAATGAACCAAGAAGCATAGTCCAAAGTCTTTTAAGGCAAGCTAACTTCAAAAGTGCCGTTATTTTTAAAGTTTCCTTAAGCATATGTGGTCAGGTTGTGCTATGAAGTGCGGTTGAATTCTTTCTAAAGTCTGAGGCACAGACAGCTCTGTGATTTGTCTCTCAGACCTTGGCACCTGTGATCATTTGGGTGAATTCAGGGTGACATGGCTGAGCATGGGTCTTGGGCAAGGGGTGAAGTACTGGGTATTTTAGACCCAGCGGTGCAGGGGCACACACCCTATGACTTCTGGGTTCACCCTGTTCCGGACCTACAGAAACACAGAGTCTTCTGGGTGAAGTCAAAGATTCGTTTATTGGCTGCAGACCAATGACAGGTATCCTAGAAGTACAACAGCGTGTATGTTCTCAGGAGACTGCTGAAAATCATAGGAACGGACTTCTCCTTAAGTACAAAATACCATGCTCCAGGCACACATTCCTTGGTTTACGATATGGCCATTATAAGTATACATTACAAACGAAAAAGCAGAGTCATGATGACCATCCCACATTCCAGTTCGGCCAGCCCACAATGATTTACACAGTAAGGTTCAGATCCCATGTTTGATGTAAATAGACCCCCCAATAAACATGAGCATCTCCTGTTTTGGGAAACAAGTCATAAAGCAGGAACAAGCAGGTGTGGAAGAGATTAGCCGGGGGATTGTGTAGAATGAAAGGGTTTTATGACGGGTCAAACCCTGATGCTAATCACAGGTGGACGGAGGAAGGGGAGCTCGTGAGACCGGTTTGACCCAGGGCAGCAGAGCCAGCTGCCCAGGTCACAGAGAAGTCAGAGGGAAAGCCCATGTACTGTGAGGCCCGTATTTACTCCATTATAGCCTATGTGAGGGCAATGACAAGATGGCCACTGCTTCCAAAATGGAACCCGCGTAGTGAAGCTGAATAACGTGTACACAGTGCATTCATAGCTAGAACGGTATATAAAGCACTCGTACATGCCGCATTTACCATTTGCGGTTCGCTAATACCAAGATAGACAGGGGTAGGGCCCTGTCCCCTACGCGGTCCCGAATATTAAAGTACGACAGACCCTCCTTTTGCCCTTACATAGGCAATTACTATATTCATCTTAATCCGAGTCTAGGTCAATGTCCGCAAAGTCATGGAGATGTTGCTGTAGCATCATCCTATTACTTAGCTCGTCCCTCGATACAGGTTTCCTTACACATAAGGTAGCACAGAGGCCACATATCGCAGGAGCACACTGTATGCACAGACAGAACAGGAAAAGAATGGCTAAGATCATTCCAATGATCATCAGAACTTTCCAACCCCAGGCAGATATCAATTCCCAGAACCACCCCACCAGTGACCAATCTCCCTTATCAACGTGTATGGCTTCAGATATTTTATGGAGTTTGGAGATGGCTTGATACACTGTTGGAGCATTATCTGGTATGAAAATGCAGCAACTGGATTGGATGACCTTGCATACCCCACCGCGGTCTGCAAGAATAACGTCTAGAACCATGCGGTTCTGCAGAGTCATAAGGCGATCCGCTTGGAGCTCAGCTGTCAGATTACTAAGGGCACCAGCCGTTACATTGACAGTGGATTCAACTACACGAGTCAGCTGTCTCAGGTTCCTACTATTGACCATAGGTCCCCAAAACGGCAGGAAACCCAAGAAGAAGTCTCCTGCTTCCTGACCGGCAGTGTCCTCCTTACTAATCACACCTCTCACAACTCTGGTCTTGTGATAGTCAGAGGCAGCAGTAAATGTCGGCGGTAGCAAGTTCGCAATATAACATGTGCCCGAGAAATCAGGGGGCAGCCATGTATATGCTCGGTCATGACAGATAAAATATGTGCCCTTAGCAGCCAAAAACGCAGGGGAAAACTGTGACGGGAAGGTGTACGTTTCGGTACAGTCACTTCTTCCCAGTTGAGCTCTAGGATTCTGACCATTACCCTGTAAGCAGAACCGACCCATGTGGGGTACGACCCAGATTGGAGACGAGATTTTGCGCTGTCTTTCACCCAAACTAATACTATACCCCGTCGCGTTCCATCCTACATAAGGTCTCAACTCTTCTTTGGGAATAGATGAGTATGCATCGATATCCCTACTCATATCGGCAACTCCTTTCATCAAAGCCTTATTATTGGTGATAGGTCTGATGGAACGCGGTTGGCGAGGGGGGTATGTATCTAGAGCATAGAGGAACATGGTTTGGAATGCCCATGACGATCCATTGTAACTGTACGGCAGCACCAGGTAGGGAATACCCTTGTTAATGGTATGGGGCATTAACCCACACACCCAGCAATTGGTCGTATTCATTACTAGTTGGTGCTGGTGCAAGAGCTGGATAAACGAGTTATTTACGAACTCTGATCGTCTGGTCTGTTCGTGCTCAGGCAAAGGGAGAAAAGAGTGAGAGGAGGCAGTAGAAAGAGATATAGGCTGTTGAGTGGGTTCAATGGGCTTTTGAGCGGAGAAAAACACAAATCCTACAATAAACATTATTATGCTACACAGTGTGAAAAGGCACAAAAAGACAAAACATTTACTTTTCACAATTCTGCACATCCTTGCGTAAAAGTTCATTTCCTCAATCGGTCTCTCCATCTTAAAAAACTCCATCCTCTACTCGGGCCGCTCGCGGTGGATGAGTTTCTTCTGCTAAAGAGTACGCCTGTCAGTCCAGGGAAACGCCCTAGACCAACCAGAACCGTCGACCTAGCGTCTTCGGCCTGTACCCCAAAGTCTTGGCACCGCGACCCTGCGGCAGAACCCGGATGGTGGTTCGAAAAACAAAAATCAAGAAAGTCCTTCAGATGGGAGAGCAAAAATGTCAAAAGGGGAAATAATGAGGAAATCTTTATTTGTCCATGGGCCTAGGTCTCAAATTATAGCGGAGACGGCCAGGTGCTGTTTGGTCTTGAAACAAAAGTTCAGGCTCAGTGGTGTCCAGTCGATTTGATGGTGGCACAGCTTCCTGCAGAATATTGTCACTCTCTTGGTCTGAAACTGCGCCTCTTAAGCGTGCGTCACTGAATGGTACAAAGCGAGGTACAATGTCTGTCTCTGAGTCGGCGATACCCTCCTTGACCCACTGGTCATATGGCAGAGGCAAAGGGACTATTTTGCAATGAGTACCATGGATCCAGTGCTTCTTCCCTTTCACTCGCACTGCTGATCTTGTCGAAAGAAGAACGAGATGAGGGCCGATCCAGCGAGGCTCGTCGTTGCTCTTGCGCTGGAAATTCCGGACCAGGACCCACGAGCCAGGGTTGATAGGGTGTCCAGGAGGTTCAGAGGCTTGGGGAAGAGTATCATGTACCTGTTGGTGCAAAACACGCAGTTTAACAGTCAAATCATACAGGTAGTCGAGCAGTACTGGATGCTCTATTTCACTAAATTTCGCCGGTCTTGGCACGCCCCATACATTAGCCGGGCGGCCAAAGACGACCTCATAGGGACTAAGTCCCACTCGTGAGTGTATGGTCATTCTGGTGGACAGGAGTGCTAGAGGTAGAGCGTCAGGCCATTTAAGACCAGTGCTCCCCTGGATTTTGGCCAGCTTGAGCTTTAAGGCTCCATTGTAGCGTTCTACTAATCCAGCTGATTGGGGGTGATTTGCAGCATGGAACTTCTGCTTTATCCCTAGCCCTTCACATACATTCTTCATCACTTTACCCACAAACTCACTTCCATTATCACACCACACCATTCTTGGCATCCCAAACCTAGGGAAGAATTCCTTCACAAGGGCTTTGGCTGTGGATAGGGCAGTGTTATCTTTTAGAGGATAAGCCTCAATCCATTTTGAGAAAGCACAAACAACCACCAATACATATTTCAGGTTGTTGCATCTTTCCATGTGAATAAAGTCCAGCTGCAAAACTTCAAATGGACATGATGGGGGTGCAAAGTGACCAGCCGGAGTTGGGGTTCCCCTACCAGGGTTGTACTTCAAGCATACTATGCAATTCTTGACCACATTCTCTGCACACTTGGGAATCCCAGCATTCTGCCATACTGGAGCCAACAACTTGCATATACCTTTCGTACTGATGTGTGCCATTCCATGTGCCATAGTAACCACTGGAAGCACATATGCATCAGGCAATAACCATCGCTTATGTTCTGTCAGATCAATCCAACAACCATTCTCATCCAACTTACCCATACTTTCTCTCCACTTGCTTAACTCTTCTTCTGTGGCTTCAGCTTGAAGCGACTTCACACTCTCTATTGTGTTTTCACACATTCCCACATCATTAACCCATCTTGCGGGGCCTGCAACATACATTCTAGTCTTCACATTCTGTGCTGTTTCTCTCGCGGTCTCATCAGCAAACGCATTCCCACGTCCAACATCATCTGTGACTTTCCTGTGCGCACTGCATTTCATGATCGCAACTTGCAACGGTAGGGTCAGTGACTCAAGGAGATCATTCACCAGCTTGCCATTCTGAATTTTAGTTCCATGCGACGTTAGGAACCCACGCTCCTTCCACAGTCGCCCAAAATTATGAGCCACGCCAAAGGCGTACTGGCTATCTGTGTATATGTTCACTCTCATTCCTTCAGACAACACACATGCTCTCGTGAGGGCGATTAATTCTGCTGCTTGGGCCGAATTATGTGGCACTCGTGCAGTTTCCACGACTGTGTGCAAAGTCGTGATAGCATATGCAGCAGTCGTGTCACCATTAGGGAGCTTGAAACATGACCCATCTACCCATAAAATGCCATCACACTCAGTCAGGGGAGTATCTTTTAGATCCACTCTTCCTTTCGTCTCTTCTTCTGTCCTGAACAGACAGTCATGTTGCTCAATCTCATCTGAGTCTGCTGGAATTGGCAACAATGTGGCTGGATTCAGCGTATTGCATCTTTTTATGTGTATGTGATTAGCTAACAGTGTAAGTTCGTAGCCCGATAATCGTGCACTGGTCAAGTGTTGTGTCTTGGTTCTATTTAATAATGTGTCTACAGCGTGTGGAACCATGACAATCAATGTGTTGTCCATTACTAAACCAGCAGATTGTCGGATAGACATCGCTGCAGCAGCTGTCGCTCTCAGACAGCTTGGCAATGCCCTCGCTACAGGGTCCAAGGTAGATGAAAAATATGCGCATGGGCGCGGTCTGTCACCAAAAGGCTGTGTTAACACTGACAACGCACATCCATCTTTCTCATAAACATACAATGTAAAAGGTTTGCTGTAGTCAGGAGTACCCAACACAGGTGCTGAACATAATGCATTACGCAATTCCACAAAACTTTTCTGGCACTCTTCAGACCATGGGATAGGATTCGGTGTGTCTTTGCATGTTAAGGCTAACAAAGGTTTTGCCAATAAAGAAAAACTCGGGATCCAATGCCTACAGTATGAAGTGATGCCCAAGAAAGCACGCACTTCTCTCTGTGTTTTTGGCACACTCAACTGTGCAATGGCTTGAATTCTTTCTGGGGTCAGTTTCCTTCCCTCCTTCGATAAGAGATGACCTAAGTAGGTCACTTCTTGTCGACAATATTGCAGCTTAGAGAGAGACACTTTGTGATGGAAAGCGGATAAATGGCGCAACAGTGACAATGTGGCTTCTTTACAGATCTTCTCAGTATCCGAGGCAATTAGTAAATCATCCACGTACTGAATCAGGATAGCGCCACTAGGTAAAACAAGTGCATCAAGCTGCGCTTTCAGAGCCTGACTGTATATGGATGGACTCTCACAGTAGCCCTGGGGAGCGCGTTTGAAGCGGAAGCTTCGGCCTCCCAGACTAAACCCAAAAATATCTCTACTCTCTTCTGCAATTGGGATACTAAAGAAAGCATTCTTTAAATCGATCACTGAAAACCATGCAGCAGAGGCTGGAATCATCGTTAACAAGGCAGTTATATCGGGGACAACCGGAAACTGTGGCACAACAATCTTATTAACCTCTCTAAGATCAATCACAAATCTGTAAACAGGTGGCTGTGAAGGGTCCGTTCGTTTTAAGACAGGTAAAATCGGACTATTGCAAACGTTGCCTCTTGTCTCTTCAATCACACCCTTATGAATCAAGTCGCTGACAATGTCTAACAATGCTTTCTGCCCTTCATTAGAGATCTTGTACTGGGGAATACGTGGCAGTCTGACATTAGCCTTTAAAGTCACCACATATGGCGTTATCTCCAAGAGGCCCACATCATTGGGACCAGTAGCCCAAAGGGCATCCGGAAGGGATGACAATTCAGGTGGCATCGTGTCTTTAGACAAATACATTGGGGAAATCACTTTCTTACCTAATGTAAGTTGTACTCCTGAAGGAGAACAGTACAGTGTAGCGTGCAATCTTTTCAACAAATCTAATCCCAGCAAATTCTCACCACAACCTGTTGTCAGAATCAAGGGTGCTTTCAGCTCACAAGGTCCAACAGAAAGTGACATAGGACAGGAAATCGGGTTCCTAACTGGGGCGCCAGAAAAACCTACTGAAACATTTATATCGCCAGACAAAGGTGCGCCAGGGAGTTTTGAATGCATGATTGAACTCTTTGCAGCACCAGTGTCTAGCAGAAAAGGCTCCGTTACATTTGCTGTCGTCACCTCAACATACGGTCCACTCTGATCCACTGGCACTGAAACAACTCCCTCTCTCTGTCTATGGCTGTCCTAGTAATCATTATTCTCTGCATCACCGTCCTCTGCATAATAATCATTATTATAATACTGGGCCGTATTGCTAATCGCGTTAGCTTGCTGATCAAAGCTATTGATGGTACTTTGAAGCGGCAGAGGACGCGCGTTCTGGGGAACACTTCCACGCCCTCTACCTCTAGAAGCTTGCTGACCACCTCTACCTCTTGCGCCATACATATTACCGTTCCGCTGCATTAATTTAGGGCAACTATATTTAAAATGACCTTCCTCTTTGCAGTATGAACATTGGTTGGGACCTACAGGGACACGTGGGTGGTAATACCCGTTCATTTGCTGATTGTTCTGAAACTGTTGGGGTTGGTGATAGACACCTTGGGGTTGCCTATAATTATTCTGACCTCCACGTGGCGGATAGGCCTGCTGTAAAAGGACCTTTGTCTTCAGTTCCTTCGTTTTCTTCTCCGTTCTATCTTTCTCGTCTTTATCTCTATTTTCATAATACTGTGCAGTAGCCAGTATTTGCGCTGAAGAAGAAACAGCCCAAGAACTTTCTGAATCTTTTAACTTTTTACACAGGTCAGGAAGTAAATTCTGCACAAACTTATCCACAAACAGCCGTTGGCCACCCTCAGTACTCATATCTTGCCCACTGTGGTCAATAAACGTTTCTTCAAACCTAGTAAAGAAGTCTGACACTGTCTCATCTTTCTTCTGCTTGCATGCGGATAACTTATCCCAATTTACGCGCATCGCAGTCATTATTCTCTTCATATACGTGATAATTCTACCAGGCAATTCAGCTACTAAAGGTTCTGGTTTCGCACCACCCGTTTGTCTAGCATCAGCAGCAACAATGTTGGCCCATGTATCCCCTAGTTCTGCATTGTGATCTACATTACGAATTGATCCCCATAGAGGCTGTGGAACAACATTACCAAACAACATGTCTATATCGGCCAGATTCATAATGCATGACCCTGCCGTCTGTGACAACTCTTTATAATAACCTGCTGGGTTCTTACGGGGATCAGGTAAGGACTGCTTAAGCGCTAATACTTCAGAGCGCTTCCATGGAACATGCACCCAAACACGCTGGAAATGCGCTGCCACAGCGGGGTTACCACCGACAGCTGCAACTGCTTCCTTCCATACCGGGGGAACTTCTCTCATGGGGTATTGTCGCGCTTTTGCCCACAAGGACCTCTTGTTCAAACAATGACTGTTGGCAATCGTCATTCCTAAGTGACAATACAACCGCAACTGCTTTATCTACTTCGCGGTCCACAATTATACCAGTTCCAAAATCGAACCTCACTCTACACAACTCCTGCGGGTTCGGATTTTTACCACTATCCTCCAATTCTTCACAGAGAATTTCGCACATTTTCTCGAACACATATCTCTGCTTAGGGGCATCCCATTGATGGAAAGTGTTGACAACTGATTCCACATCATACAGTGAAGGGAAAACGATCCATCTACGCGCCATGTGATCTATTACCTTTTTCTCATCGGGGTTAGGCAATTGGCTGCGCAACTGCTTACGCTGTAAACCAGGAGTTGCACCAGATGACCCAAAGAGAGGAGACATTAATGTAGTAACCACGTTAGCTAAGCGCTGTCGCGCTGAAGGAGAAGTTGAGGCGAGAACAGGGGGAAAAACAGAGGGAAGAAAAGAGGATGTAGAGACAGGTACTGGAGTGGTGGAAGGAAGAGTGTTAGGGGAGGCAGTTACTGGATTAGGCAAAGTTGCAGGAAGTGCGGGGGCAGTGGGAAGCACAACTGGCGGCGCTTGAGAGGGCTGCGCTACAGGAATAGGAACTGGCTGCAAAGCAACTGGTGGTAGCGGCAAGGCTTGCAGTATATGCACTGGAGGCGGCATATTTACAAGCTGGGGAGGCGCCGTGGCAGTTTGAGCATACGGGGGTGGCGAACTCAACAAATGTGACATCAAGGGATCTTTCTCCTTTTCTTCGGACTCATTCTGCTTAGAATATGGTAAAGCTGGGTAACATTTGTCAATCCCTAACTTACGCTGCCTGTGCAATTGCTCATTCATTTGCTCCTCTTCATTGTCTTTAAATTGTACAGCTGCTTGCATTACTGACATACCTCTCTCTCTTTTATTCTTTTTCGCTAACTTAATTTCCTTCTGTTTGGCTTCCTTTCGCCATAAGCGGAAAGAGTCAAACATCGCCGGCCGGGCTTTCTTCTTAAACAATTTAATTTCCAAATTATCTAAAATATCGGTATCAAAACTACCATTTTGGGGCCATTTTAAAACACCATCTTTCCTGGTGTAGTGGATCCACACTTCGTTATATGCAATGGGGCCTACGCCATGTTTCACATAGAGCTCATAAGTTGGAGTTCCAACCGGAGGAACCGGACATGATTCCTCTAGCTGGAAATCTTTTCCACAACCCAAACAGAATAATCTACCAAATAGTCCAGAACCAGGCATCTTCGCTCACTAGTCTAGATCCAAACGTCAAAGGATTATCGATTACGATAGCCTCGTGAATACACGAGTCCTCTGGTTTTGGCGTTTGCAAACTCCAAAGTACCAATTTACCAAGTCAAACGATCCCGAAGGATACCAAAAACAAATAGGAGACGCTCCACTTATACTTAACTGAATATTGCTGATCGATGGCGTCACCAGAAGACTCTCTCGATTGTTTCGCTCTCTCAAAACTCGTCAAGGGTCCAAAACAGGTCGATTAATCAGGGCAGCAGTCCTTCGTAGCCGTCGGGACGCGGAGAACCTCGCAGAAAAGACTTTCGGACCACGTCGACATGCAGGGGTCGATGAAGTGGCGGCCTTCCTCCGGAATTTCCACACGAAGCTCCTCACGAACCTCTGGCTTGGACTGGTACCGCTGAAATCGTCCCGAGTTGGGCGCCAAACTGAAGTACTGGGTATTTTAGACCCAGCGGTGCAGGGGCACACACCCTATGACTTCTGGGTTCACCCTGTTCCGGACCTACAGAAACACAGAGTCTTCTGGGTGAAGTCAAAGATTCGTTTATTGGCTGCAGACCAATGACAGGTATCCTAGAAGTACAACAGCGTGTATGTTCTCAGGAGACTGCTGAAAATCATAGGAACGGACTTCTCCTTAAGTACAAAATACCATGCTCCAGGCACACATTCCTTGGTTTACGATATGGCCATTATAAGTATACATTACAAACGAAAAAGCAGAGTCATGATGACCATCCCACATTCCAGTTCGGCCAGCCCACAATGATTTACACAGTAAGGTTCAGATCCCATGTTTGATGTAAATAGACCCCCCAATAAACATGAGCATCTCCTGTTTTGGGAAACAAGTCATAAAGCAGGAACAAGCAGGTGTGGAAGAGATTAGCCGGGGGATTGTGTAGAATGAAAGGGTTTTATGACGGGTCAAACCCTGATGCTAATCACAGGTGGACGGAGGAAGGGGAGCTCGTGAGACCGGTTTGACCCAGGGCAGCAGAGCCAGCTGCCCAGGTCACAGAGAAGTCAGAGGGAAAGCCCATGTACTGTGAGGCCCGTATTTACTCCATCATAGCCTATGTGAGGGCAATGACAAGATGGCCACTGCTTCCAAAATGGAACCCGCGTAGTGAAGCTGAATAACGTGTACACAGTGCATTCATAGCTAGAACGGTATATAAAGCACTCGTACATGCCGCATTTACCATTTGCGGTTCGCTAATACCAAGATAGACAGGGGTAGGGCCCTGTCCCCTACGCGGTCCCGAATATTAAAGTACGACAGGGGAAACAGCTTTTGCTGCTATTGATGGTCTTTATTCCAGTAAGTCTTGAGTATGACACAAAGAGTTCTAACTTTGAATTATTTAGTTCACTGGGAACCAGGGGAGTGCTTTGGAACTTGCTGTATTTCTTCAGATGAATTCGAAAACATATTCACTGGGAAGAAATATTGAGTACTAAAATACCTTTAAAGATTGAAATTACCAAGTCTGCCTTTTTTGAAATTCCAAATTAACTTTTATCACTTTTTAATGAATAATTTCTACAGCTACCACTGTTTTATTGATAACAGTGAGAAATGAATTGTTGGTTGAATGTGGTGAACCACAAAAATCACTAAAATTAACTTGTACTAAACCCTCTCGTAGGTTAACAGACAGAAGTCAGGCTTAACTAAGTGCTATGTTTAAAGTATTTATGCAGCAAGCTGTAATGAAGTATAAACACAACACAAGGCAAATCTCACAACAATTTAGACAAACTGAGTACATTTTAATAAATTATTTGACACCAAAATGACAAAAATCCAATTTGTAGAACTAGAGTTATGAATTTCTGAAGTGTAATTAAAAATAGTGCCTTAAAGGTCAAAGCGCCAACTGTGGACATCTAGAGACCGGGAAAAAGATTTTTTTTAAACGCTGACTATGGGTCAGGTACAAAATGTGAATTGGGCCCAGTTGGCTCTTACCTTCAGATTTAGAACAGGGATTCTTTATCAAGCAAGTTGCATTTCTTTGCTTTATGAAATCAGTGTGGAGACTGTGTTCATGTTGGCCATTTGTGACAGTTGCACAAGGTATTTTACCTCTGGATTCTCTGCAGTGTGCACTGTTATAGTGCATTTTCCATCTTGGGAGAAAGATTGAAGGCAGCTTAATATGTTTCCATGAAATGTGGTTACAGTGTTTTGTGTAGGTGATGTTGCCAAGTATCGAGCCTTGTTTTGGCCACATAAGTTCCAACTTTCTATTTGACAACTTGGTAATTTTGGTCCTGTATTTATGTCAGAATGCATTCTCAGGACAGTTTCTTAGGCCTTTTACTCTGAAACTGCACGTTATTGGAAACTAACAGCTGCACTTTCTACAGCTTATACACAGACTCATAAATTCTATGAATTAATGTATGAACTAATATTATTTGTGAGACTGGTTTAGTGAATATTTTATAAGATGTTGCTATGTCGCTGCAGTTGTATTTTTTTTGTTTAAGGTAAGACCTAAGGGCCCAAATCCCAACCTCATGGTCGAATGCAAAGTATAAAGTGAGACAACATCCATTGTGATGAACTTGTAGCTGTCATTCCACTGTTTATGTTGTCTTTTAATAAATCTGTTGCATCTTGCAAGTATAACATTAAGTTTTTGCCTATAAGTCTCAGAATTAAGGAGTATATCATTGGAGTCACTGCATCTTTTGTAATGAGAGACCTCTATTCCTCTCAATTGATCAAATAAATACTGTTTCAATATGTTCAACTTCAGTTCATACTTAACTTTTAAATCTTTAATGAAGTTATAACTCAGTTTTCATAGCAATTTGAATCATTGAATTTATTTGTCTATCAGTTTCATAAATGTTACCACCTTTAGCAGTAGGTTTGATTTTTGCAAAATCAACACTGTTTTCTCTTCCCTTGTTAAGTTTTATGATTCTAATTCCTTCTCAAATTCTCCAATTCCATGTAGTTCATTTTATGGTATAGATCAGTCTTGCTGTCTGTTGGAAGATTGGGCAGAAGCTAGATTTTACCTTCATTGGACTCTCACCTGCCCTAACATTTCTATGCCAGCTACTTTTCATACAGACACTGTATGTTCTTCCATTTGGTTTCCCATTTCCAGTTCATCCAGACTGAACAAATAATCCGTTGTCATCAATGTTAATTTTGCTAGACATTGCCCTCTTTCTGAGTATGTATTGTTTCTTCCTTTTTGAAAAAAAACTTAGCTTTGTTTTCCTTATGCACTTGTATAGATGTATATGTGTTTCTGAACTGATTAGTTAATACTGACATTTGCCCTTCACTGTTATTATAATTTGATAAATTGATGACAGTCATTTCCACATCCTCTTTTTTATTTTTCATCTCATTGTAGCATCTGTCTCTCCAGTTTCCCTTGTAACCTTTCTAGCTACTTTTCTTTCTCTTCCTTTTCTATTTGTTTACATCACGAGTCTTGTTGCCCTCGTGTTTTATGATCTTACTTCATTAGTTTCACCTCATCTGAAAAAAAATATTTCTGTCTTTCGTCATTCTATCTAAAAGAGCAACCATACACATCACTTGAAACTTATGCTGATGCTGTAATAGAGTCTCTTGTCTCCTGTTCGTGTGAGAGTCTGTTAAGGAAGTCCCACTTGCTCATGTGTGTCAATCTTCTCACAAATGTGAAGATCTTGCCTTCCTCCTCATCTTCTCGAATCCGCTTGAACTTTCACTGTTTGCATGTTTTTTCTTCTTCATGTTTATTCACCCTACATTCATTTTCTTCTTTATAATTATATAAACATTCTGACAGTGACTCCTTTTTTTCTAATTCATTTTCTAGCTTCTGAATTTGAGAGTGTATTTCACAATTTGTTTTGTATATTTCATCAATATCTCCAGTAGAGCTGCTGAGGATTTCAGAATATATGTATCACATTCTTCCAGTAGCTCTACACTAGTATCCAATGGCAAGGACTATGTTTATCAGTTCCTACCTATAAACCTAACTTTATAATATGTTGGTAGTTCATATTTTGAGTACATTATGTTGACAGATTTACGTTATTCTTCTGGATGTTTTTACATGCAACCAGTTTTCTTTTTTATTATATTCAGTTACTAAAGGGTGTATTTCCCCTCAAGCGCGCCTATTTTTTGGACAAAGATCCAGAGGCTCTGCAAACTCTGTGGGTGAGAGATGTCAAAGTATATTGCTGCAGATGTGGACTTCAATACCAAAACATTCAACTTAACTAGAGTGAGAACCAACCAACTGATCTTTCCTCAGGAGAGAGCTTGTCAACAGCAGTCAAAGCATGCTCACTAAGCCCACATACCTCACAACTAGAAAGGGCAAGAAGTGAGCATATACCTGCCAGATCAAAACGGATATCATTTTTAGACCAAATCCCTCAAGCTTAATCAGTTTTTCTCCAACTGAAGCTGCATAACAATTTCACCCCAGAGGCTAGGGAACACTGTCCAGCCCCTAAGGGGGAAAGATCAACATATACAGAGCAACATGCTTTCTGGCAGTCTGGGGGAATTAATTACAGGGCATCTTGTTATGCCTAATAGGAACAGAGCAACACAATTGTGTTTTGTTTGCTAACTTAAAGAAAATAACTTCCTATGCAGGAAACAAGTGCTACCAGGAAACTGTTACAGGTAATAACTTAGATCATTTAATTTGTTGGCTGATGGTGTGGTTTTAGTTGAATTAAAGAGGCCATCCGGGGTCTGCCATAACTTAGATCTCAAAACCCCAGCAGAAATCATGTAACATTCAAGAAATATTTAGCAAAGGGAACTGATGTTTTTCTCTACACTGTATGCCCACTTCAAGCCTGTTATCAAACAAAGAAAGCTCAACTGAATTCAACTCCTTGCATTAGTCTTCTGAGATAAATTGTTACTTGCGATTATAATACCTAACATATTTCACTTAAAGGTGCATCATCCGAGTTTAGAGATGGAAAGGCATAAATGCGCTCTTTTTTGAAGTGCCATTAGTCTCAGTGCACCTCGACACTGTAACATGAACAGACTGCCAGAACACTTTGAGTAGCGTACTTGAATGTACCCAGCGCAAGCCTTTCAATCGACATATATTCACTTACTTCCCCTAACATTGCTGGACTGCACAAAGGCATATCACTTTTTGTTTGGTAGATATAATGTGGAAGTAAAGTTTTTGATGCATCTTAAGGCTAGCATTCTGAGTGACCTGGTATTTGATGCACATGGATGTACGATGTTACAACGCGAGTTTTTACAACGCTTACCGTTACATCGCGGTCGTTACAACGACAGCGATGTTACCACGCCATGCCTTTACAACGCAAGTCTTTACATCGACTTGCACTAGATGGCGTGCTAACATTAGAAAAGCGTAATTTACTATTCCAACTCCAGTCCACTTAACAGTAGGGAAGGTGTTTGGATAGTAAACTACACTATTTGTAATGTTAGCACGCCATCTAGCGCAAGTCGATGTAAAGACTTGCGTTGTAATGGCATGGCGTGGTAACATGCAGTCGTTGTAACAATTGCGATGTAACTGCATCGCGGTGTACTAACCGCGATGTAAAGGTTGTTCCCCGATGCACATATATCACATCATTACATTTCGACACCGAGGTATTCTGAATTAGATTGATTCTGGATACCCGCATAGGATATGTTGGCATGTAGGCCAGATAACTCATAGTGCCACTGTAAGCCCCTCTAACCTAACTATGGAGCAAACTGTTTCTGGCAACCACTGAACATGGCAACCCTTACCCCTCAGGGATCGTACAAACAGTACAGAACCTTTCACTCATTCACTCATGCTTACTTGTTCTCAGAGAAGTATATAGAGAATATACAGTGGAACGTTTTCAATAGGTTTATTGAACCAAAGTTATTCTTGTATAAAATGCATGTGCTGCAATGATTAACAGACAGAGGCAGATAAATGTTATTACAAGTATCAAAAGCGTACAAACTAGATAGAATTCTACCATGATGCTAAAGCAGTGTATATATGCAAGCATATGATAAAAGGCAATAATCAAGCATACTCCTACTGTGCGAACCCTTCTCTGAGAGTACCTAGAGTGTGTGTGGGTGTAGAGCCAAGAATTCCTCCAAGGGATAATCCAACCTCATTACCTGATGAGATAGAATGAAGGACCCCGTCTTGGTCACGAACTAGAGACCCCTCACAAGATGTCAGGCCGCTGCATGGTGAAGTTTTGGCATGCCTGGACCCTCGGTGTTAGGGGAAGTTCCTCCTCTACTAATCTATTGGGATGCTCATCTTTTAGGCTAGAAATGTGATTGC
Organism: Triturus cristatus; assembly: GCF_964204655.1. Classification (NCBI taxonomy): domain Eukaryota; kingdom Metazoa; phylum Chordata; class Amphibia; order Caudata; family Salamandridae; genus Triturus; species Triturus cristatus. The sequence goes on from NC_140592.1 coordinate 1,119,571,362, forward strand.
AAAAGGAAAGATGCACACACAAAGAATTGCAGTCCGTAAAAGTGCAACGTATGCTCCAAAGTATATTTCGTATTTCTTCTTTACTTTATATCCATGTGAATATTTTCTCTCTTATTCATACAAAAGACATCTAACCACGGAGAACATCCAGCCAACGCGTTTCGTTGAAAACTATTTTTGAACTTCATCAGGGCTCATATATGTATAGATATATTTATATATAGTATTAAAGATCATTCCATTTCCTTTTTGTAATCTTTTCAATTATAATTGTATAAGAAATATCAACTGCTCAGGGTAAATTTCCCTTTTGCTCATAGTTGTTTCTTCCTGGTAGCGTTCATCAAGTTGTCCAAAAATATCATGTTGTGTTTGAAGGCGAAATGACTCGAGAGACAATACCTTGATAATTATTCTTTTAGTCTATGCGGGGTATAACAACGGCATGAAAATGTCGATGGCTCTGAAAGTACCAGGCATTTAACTCCCTTTCAATTCTGGCAGATTTGACCTCCCGAATTTTAACTGGGGAGGCGCTTTTTCTAAATTGCATTCAGTAAAAACTTGGCGAGACAAAGAACGTAAAACTCATAATACCGATATATGACATATAAGGAGTTGCTACACATATCAGTAATCAGTGGCCTACGTGTAATGAGAAATTATCCTTTTCTGAACTGTTTGTATTCGTTAATTGAGAATATTTATATTGTGGGACTAATTAGCAATGTGAATTTGCTTCACATTGTTCGTTTAGGAATTGAAACTGAAATACGCGCAGACTCATGATGGTGGTGAAAAATCTCTGCTTATCTGAGTCTCCATGAGTTTAATATAGACAGTGTACATAGGATTTACCGTCGATTTTATGAGTAATGTCCCAATTAGGAGTGAAATAGGAAATGATACTAATTCTTTCACCATTCCACTCTCTTCTGGCATCCTCTAAAAAGGATGACAGGCAGCAGAAGCATGGAAATAAACAATGCAATCCCACCTGCACTTTATATCAAGCTCTCTGTGCTTTCGGATCTCTTCTCATTTGTTGATTGCTGGAGATATCATTCAAAACATTTGCTTATTATAAACTTTAATTGTCAAGTTCTTGAACTGAAGCACTAAGGATGGAGTGTTAAATTATATTTGTTCTTTTTCATCTGTGACAATTTTTTTCATTGAATGCTTTCTTCTGCAATTGCGAGATAAAAATAAATGTTCTGTGGGAAATAACACAGTAAATGATTTATGCATTGTTTTCCAGCCCTTTTCACCTCTCTGTAACATTAATTTGTGGTCTGGCACAATCTTTACCCTTGGCATCTCCGAGTAAATGTCAACAGCACAAGGTGTCCGCTGTTTATGAACTCGAATATGATATATAACTGTCCGGTTCCATTAGTTACTATAATTGACATTTACAGGTTGAGAAGAAAAATATGAAAGTATCATGATTCAATTTCACAATAATGGGTGGCACTTCTTTGTGGGAAATGAGGGTAGGTAACATCAGCTCCTCATTTAAATTGCCTAAAATATGAGAGAGCACCAAATGGAAATCAAGCATACGAATTTAAAAGATTTTCAATAACAACATTAAAAAAAAGGACAACTGTAGTTGAATGATGACACAGGTCAAAGAAATATTCTGGGTCAATTGATTGCACTGTGACAAGGAGCAAAAGCTCAATCAGCGGCCCAAAAAGAATGCACATGCAAAGATGACATAGGGAAGACTAGCAGATCTACTACTAGTAAAGTGGTCCCACAATGGAGTCCAGAAACATTTTATGTTTTTGTAGACAACTTTGACTTCTTATGTGGCTTTTCAAGGAGCAAGCATTTGTTCATTTCTCATGTCAACCTTTCAAGATTGGATGATCTATTGTTCCCAATGTGATGCAATATCCCGCTCAGGGAGTAATAATCCAGGATCAATTTAATTATGATATTCACAGTGTGAAGTTTTGACTGGCATTTCGATCTACTCATGGAATACAGCAAGGAAGGACGGCAGTTTCCTTTTTTTCAAGCAATAAAGGATTCTCATAACCACTAGGGATACATAGAAGAAAATCATGGCTACAATAGCAAAATTAACGGAGGATAAATATGTTTACATGAGGTTTACAAAAAAATTGTGAACCACTGGAAAAATTAGTGAGTTCAGACATATTTAATAGTTTTATGAATAATTATTTGATGAAGAACCACACCACAATGGAATTATAACTAATGCAGTCTGTGTGAATATTTGCATTGAAAAAAGAATATATTAAACTACGATGTAAATGTAACTCTTTAAACTAATATTTTAATCAAGGTCGGAAACCCTAAAATGAATACTGAGTGCTTCAGTTAAATTCTAATGTACTTCTGAAAACACTGGAATTGCTTAAATATGTTTGGACGTATTAAGTCATATGAGGGAATCCATAACATACTAGCTGGAGAATTTTCCAATTAAACTTAGAATACAACTCTTCTCCATCACATCAGTTCATTTATCTTGAACAAGTTTGAATCTTTTAAATTTTGAACTGTGAGGAAATGCCCTTTGTAGCATGGTGTGGGAAATTCAGTTGTTGGCCCCTATTCACCAAAAAGCCACAATCTCTGTCTGGGTGTCAGGGTGAACCACTAAATTAACCTGTGTTTAACCCCTGGTAGTTTGACACAAAAAGCATTAAGGTTTAACTTAGAGGAAATGTGGAAAGTATGCATGCAGCACACACACAGTAATAAAGTGAAAACAAAGCACAAGAAAGAAAACATAGAGTACATTTTAATAAATTATTATACGCCAAAACAACAAAAATCCAATCAGTAGAACTGGAGTTATTTTTTTAATTTTAAAGTAGAAAATAATGCCTACAAAATCAAATCGTCAACCTGCGTGTCTATCCTCCCAAGGTGCAATGCCAGTTGGCCTGACTTCACAGAGGCACCAGTTAATTTATTAAATTGTGCTGTAGTTTTTCTTGTGATGTGTTTTCACTTCATTATTATTTGAGTGCTGCATAAATATTTTACACGTTGCCTCTAAGTTTAACATGACTGCTTTTGTGCCAAGTTACAAGAGGGTTGGGCACAGGTTAATTTGGTGACTTTTGTAGCTCACCCTGACAGGTTGTGGCTGTTGCTTGAGCAAAGGTAGCACTCCACTAAAACAACAACCCAATTTCTCACATTGGTGTTCAGTGGTAGGGTCCAGTACTTGTGTTTGTGCAGTGCCACACAGTGATTTGTGAAATACAAAAATCCCAGAGGTGGATGACGCAGAAGAGGTGGGAGCAAACTTAAATGATGAAGAGGAGGCAGACCCAAAACCGATCTGTAGTGAGAACACAGCTCACCCCCATAGGATGCCCAGGATGGGGCAGAGAGTGGTGTGTCTACCTGGGGGCCTGTCCTCAGTGTAGAAAGAGGACAGAAAGGCAGAGAAAGTGCTCAAACTGCAGCTGGCCAAGATGAAACTTTAAGCAGAGGAAAGGAAGGCTGATGCTGAGAGAGCCTTGGCTGAGAAATAGCTGCTGCTGGAGCATGAAAAAATCATGAGGTAGCTGGAGCTCAAGACCAGGAAACCTTCAGAATCCAGCAACAATGATGGCAGTGCACTTACAGTGTACACAGGATTAAAGACGGTCTACATCACAAAGCATCTGGTGCCTACTTTGTTGTGGGAGAGGACATAGACAACTGGTTTGAAGCCTAGGCAGTTGCCCTAGAGACGCATAGAGCTCCTTAGGAAGATTATGGGTTATCCTCTGGAGGCACATTGCCAGTGAAGGAAAGGATAACTTGTTAGCCCAGGGGAAAGAGGACCGGATAAATTATCCCTTCATGAAGGAGCTCCTGACTAGGAGGTATGGGCTCACCCCAAAAAGATATAGGCAGAAGTTTAGGGACAAACAGAAGCTGCCCCCACAGACCCGGGTGGATTGTATGGATCATTTTTGCAAGGCAGTCGATGGTTGGGTGAAGGGCAGTGAAATGAGTGATTACACAGGCTGTAAATGCTCTCAAGGTCCCTAAAAAGGTTCTCAGGGAAAAGATCCCAGCCTGAATCTGACCAGAAAAAGAGATTTGTTGACACAAATACTGGTTTGTCCCCAAGTATTATGAGGCTTACCAGTTTGGGCACACAATGGTTAGTGTCCCAAGAGGGTAGAGCCCCCCAGTGGTGGGCATACCTAGCATTTGGCCAGGGTAGCACTTGGGGGGAGATGGCCCCAGCTAGTGTGGGGAAGACAGTTGAGGTTACCCTAGTGCCCATGGGTGACAGAAAGATGGTACCCTAAACCCACATGCCTTCAGATACTTCCAAGACGAGGCAGTGGGTCACCATCAATGGAAAGAGGGTGGAAGCAGGACATAGGAGCCAATATGTATACTGTCAGGTGTCATCTTGTGTCCGCAGAGCAGAACCTCTGGTTCTCTCAGGGTAGCTGTGAGCCCTGCCATGCCTGGGAATTGTTTGCTAGGGAATGACTTGGAAGGAAGTGAGGCTCAGGTCAAACCTGGAAATATTAGGATCACCTGAATGGGTGTGTGTGATCAGAAGGTCCATGGTTGTCCAAGAGTGGAGTCGAGGAAACCTGGAGCCTAGAAGAATGGCTCAGGCAGCTGCCAAGAAAGGGAAGGGCAAGGAGCATGGGAAACCAGACTCTGAAACTCCCACAGTACAGGTGGATGGGGTGGTAGAAGAGGCTGCCCCATAGCCTACTGGGGAGAACATTGTCTCCCCTGGAGACCTGCCTCACCTTTCTGGAAGGGAAGTAGAGGGTAAGAACACCAGGCATGAGTTATATAAGGGAAAGAATGAGTGTCCAACCCTATAGGACATCATGCATCAGGTGGTACCTTTGGAAATCATTTCATTTTTTGGGAAGAATTACCTCCTCTACAGTGCGCCTAAGGCACTTGTTCATGTGGCAGCACACCTATTGGCAGTTCCCCAATGCTACAGGGCCATCATACTGGGGCTTGCTCATGAACATCCCTTGGCAGGACTTCTGGGTCAAGGCAAGGCTTATGCCATATTTGTTTCCTCTTCTATTGGCCCCAGATGAGGATAGCCTTAGATACTTTCTGCAGGACTTGTCTCACCTGCCAAGACAGTGGTAGGACAGCAAAACAATTGAAGGCTCCCCTGACTCCCTTACCTGTCACTGGCACCCCTTCTGAAAGGTTGGTCCTCAACACTGTTGAACTCTTCGACCTCCAAGACTGGCTTAGGCAACAGGTTTATCCTGGTTCTTGTATACTATGTCACTTAATACTCGGAGGCAATCCCTCTGAGTTGTGTGACTGCACCTCAAGTACCTAAGGTCCTTATGGGGATTTTCACCTGGGCAAGGTTGCCCAAGAAAGCAGTGTCTGACAAGGGCACCAACTTCATATCTGCCTACATGAGGCTCAAGTGAAAGGAGTGTGATGTCCTTTGGATTGAAGACTGCCCCAGCAATCTTCCAGAGGTTGGTGAACCAGGTCTTAGCTGGAATGAAGGCATTGGGTGCTGCTTATCTGGATGACATAGCTGTCTTCAGTAGTAGCTAAGAGGACCACCTTTTCAGAAGCAGGAAGTGCTTCCGGCCCTGCTACAGCCAGGTCTGACTAACAAGGCCAGTAAGCGTTTGGTGATGTACTTAGGGCAGTCTTATCACCACTAAATGAAGAGGGGCTAGATCAACCTCTATCTTTTATCTCTAGGAAGCTACTTCCCAGGAAACAGAGGTGGGATGATATTGAAGAGGAAGCCTTTGTTGTGGTCTGAGCATGGTAGCAGCTTAGACCATATATGTTTGGGGTTAATTTCTGGGCTCAGAAAGGCCACAGGGGTGAGATTCCAAAACTCCTGAAGTGGTCCATCTCCCTACATGTAATTGTCGTCATGGTGGAACACTGGCCTGGGTCAGACCACTCCAGTGCTGGTGGTCTGTCCAGGTTCTTCTGCCTTAGTGATGAGAACTCCCTGAAGGTTGGGTAGTACTCCCCATTTTCAGCTATGGGACACATGTTGGACCTGTCAGCCTTAGGGTGGTCTGCCATTTTGCCATTACCGTCCTCTTTTTGCTAAAGTGCTTGTTATCTCTCCCTTAAACATGGTAAAATTGCCTTACACTTGATTGGCATATTTAATTAACGTATAAGTCCTTTGTAGAGTGGCATACCATGTACTAAGGGCCTTTAAATTAAATACTACTAGTGGCCTGCAGCACCCACTAAAGTAACCTCTTAAAACATGTCACAGGCCTGTCATTGCAGCTTGAATGCAGTTTTAAACTACCAATTTAACTTGGCACTATGACCTGCTTGCCAAGCCTTAAACTCCCCTTTTATTGTATATAAGTCACCCCTAAGGTAGGCCCTAGGTAGCCCATAGGGCAGGGTGCATTGTAATTCAAAGGATAACATTGGGTTACCTTATTACGTTCAATAAGTACTAAATTTTGATTGGGAACAGGTGAACATTTCATGTCTGGTGTCTTCAAAAATGTCATTAAAAATCCTCTTTAATGGTAAAGTTGGTCTTTAAATTGCAGTTTTGAAAATGCGCCGTTTGGAAAGTTGCAATTTTCCTTCCCAAATCATTTAGTGCCTCCAGCCTGTTCCTGGGTCACATGACGATGTAGTTAATAGTTGGACTTTGTTTAATCCTCCAACACAGCCACACAATAGAGGGATTAGGTGCACCTGGGCCATCAACTCGCAGCATGGGGCATGGAGCAGTAAATAATCTGTGCCTTGCCTTCACACAAAGGACTTGTCACCCATGCATTGTTTGTGCAGACAGCAAGGAGCTAGGGCAGTGGAAGCAGAAAATTCCAAGCAATTCAAAGGGAATTCTCTAGAAACCTCTCCTACAACAAAGGCACCAGTTATAAAAATAACACCTTCAGATCCACTCTTTAGTTCACTTGCTGGACCTGTGGAAGGACTTTCAAATGACTGCTGCTGCTGTGGCTTAGTGTGTACTGCACAAGACTGCTTTGTTCCACCTGGAAGGACTGCTGTGCTGCCTGCCTTGAACTGTCAGAGGCCTGCCTTGCTGCTTGAGCCCTGTTCCACTGCTTGAACCCAGGACTAACAGCGTGACTACGAGAGCTAGACGGCTGGCTGCCTGATCAGAGGCTCAGACACAGAAAAGGCTCCAACCATCTTGAACCTGCCCCTGGACCCAATTTGAGTGAGTCCTAACCCCTCAAGTGGTGCTCCTCCAGTCCTGGGCTCTTGGTGGTGATGCTAACGGTGCCCAGATAGCCAAAATCCAAAACTTGAGACTTAGAATTCTTTTGGCTTAAACTGCTCTGAGAACCGAGAGGAGACTGGGACCAACCTGCTCATCTATCTGCCAAAAGTGCATCGCTGGGCAGCCTGGCTTTGCGGCAGGTTCAAAGGTTCTTCGCGTTGTGGAATGCTTGTCAGCTGCCTTCCAAAAAAGTGACTAAGGGTCTGATTTAGATCTTGGTGGATGGGTTACTCCATCACAATGGTGACGGATATTCCATCCACCGGAATATAAATCCCATTATATCCTTTGGAAATTATATTTCGAAAGACAGGATATTCTTCACCATTGTGGTGTAGTAACCTGTCCACCAAAATCTAAATCAGGCCCTAAGTCTGAACGAAGAAATCTTCACTGTGACTTCATCCAGTGGCTCCCTGACGATGAAGCCTCCTCCTCAGATACCACCTGCATCCTTGCATCGCTGAACTTCTCTCTTATCAGAGACATTTTTGTCGAAATTTCTACTAAGTCTGAAGGTAAGCACCTACCGGACCCAATTCTCTTTATGTATCTGACTCATGCTGTATTGCAGTGAGTCATATTTTTCAACTTTGACCCATTCTCTTGCTACTAGATGTTCACAGTTGGCGCATTGATCTTACAGGTGCTAGCTTTTACCATTAACTTTAAAAATTCTGGAACAACTGATTGGATTAGTTTCATCTTGGTGTCAAGAAATGTATTAAAATATACTCCATTTTTCTAAGGTGGTATTGGATTTTTATAACATTGTGCTTTCACTTTATTACTGTTTGTGTGTTGCATAAATACTTTACACATTGCCTGTAGATTAAGCCTGACAGCTGTTGCATCACTGTTAGACCTTTCAACCTGAGGGTGCGCTTCCACCCAACCTTTTTGCCTCAACTTCCACTATTTTTGCTGATTTCGTTTTTACTGGTCTAATGATTCTGGGCCCTTTACCACTGCAGACCAGTGCTAAAGTGCATGTGCTCACTCCTTAAAACATGGTAACATTGACTTAAACCCAATTAGCATATTTAATTTACTTGTTAGACCCTAATAGAGTGGCACTACCTTTGCCCTAGACCTACAAATTAAATGCTACTATTGAGCCTGCAGCACTGATTGTGCCACCCACTTGAGTAACACTTTAAGCACATCTCAAGCCTACCATTGCAGCCTGTTTGTCTCTTTTAAACTGCCATTTCAACCTGGCAAAAGTCAGCCAGAGGGAGGGTGCTATGCATTTGAAAAGCAGAACTCTTACATTTGTGTTGCCCTACAGCAAGGCCTAACTCTACAATACAATAACATTGGAGTAACCTTATTACATTTTATAAGTGCAATTTCCAAATGAGAACAGATGACCAGTTCATGTTTGGTGTCTTCTGGAATTTCTAAAAGCTTGTTCCACCTTATAGAGGAAGGGCACTAGGTTTAAATATTGGGCGTCAGACACCACCTCTTCTGTATACTTCAGGACCTGTGGATACTCTGTAAAGAAGAAGGACTGCTGTGCTGCTGAAATAACTGCCACTCCGCTGGACTCCTACTCTGAAGGACTACTGCCTTGCTCTGCTGTTCTGCTGCCTTCTGCCCTCTTCCGTGGATGAGAAGGACTTGGATCTGTTGACCCCAGGACTCCTGAGTGATTCCAAGGGCAAGTTGGTTGACCTCCTGACTTGTGCCTGAGGGATAGAAGGCTCCCACAATTCCAGGACATGGACTCTGCTATCTGTGAAACTACCCTGCCAAGTGGTGCCGCCACAGTCCTAGTCCTTTGCAAATAGAACTAAAGGGCTCTGCCTGCCTGCCTCTGTGGATCTAGTGGTACTAATGAATCTCCTCTGCTGTGCAGCGTAACCCCAACCAGAAATGACGGATCACTGCTGCTGCATGGATTGGAGTCTTCGCAAAGACCTGCATCACCTCTGCAGTCTACAACCTCTTCAGAACCGCCACTGCATGATGCATCCTCGGCACAGGCCCTCGCATTCCTCATCGACAATAGCCTCAACAACTATGCTGAAGTCCGCATCACAGCCTAGCAGCTCCTTGGAACCAACGCTTCACCCTGACTGTGCAATGCATACTCAACACCAAACATAGCAAACCCTCGTCGAAGGGATCCTCGACGGTGACACATCTCTTCAGCTGTGCGACACATCTTGGACGCAGATACAACACTTCTCAAAACAGGTTTTAAAGCACTTTGTTCAGCAAGCTTAACTGGGTCCCTTTAGCAGGTCTATGCCCCATCGCGGTCTGCCTAAACTTGGGATTTTGTCCCAGTCCAGCTCGACTAGCTATCCACAGTGGCACTTTGTGCTTTCCGGCGCTATTTTCACAAAAATCTTTAAAATAGCATATCCCTGGTTCTACTGATTTTATTTTTGTTGTTTTGGTCTTGTCGTTATTAATTAAAGAATGATCTAGTTTTCAAATCTGGCATGGACTCCTTTTTGTGAGGTATTTTTCACTTAATTACTGTTTGAAGTGTTGTGCAAATACTTTATACATTGCCTCTGAATAAAGCTTCACTGCTCTGTGCCAAGCTACCAGAGGGTTGAGCACAGGTCAATTTAGGATTGGCTTGTGCTTTACCCTAATAAGGATTGTGGTTGCTACTTGACCAGGGCTCACACACCTGTCAACCAACAACCCAACTTCTTACAGCCACGCTACCAGAAGGTTAAGCACAGGCCAATTTAGTGGCTTTTGTGGTTCGCCCTGATAGGGATTGTGCCTGTTGGTTGAGCAGGGTTAACACTCCACTTAACCCAACAACCCATACTGAATAATAGTGAACACCAATTCAACCTACCCCATACATATTAATGAGGGAGTCATAAATTGCCAACTATAATTCTTTGCCAACACAGAGATAGTGGCCTGCTGTTGTCAGGTGAGCACCAGGTCTATTATTGTTTTTACATAAACTTTTTTACATTTTTTTAAGACTAACCTTATAAAAGGTTTTTGGCAGGATTCACAAAGGACAATGGTTTCTTTCGGGACCCCTTTCCATACGGAAATGATTTACCACCTTCTTTGAAGTGCTGATAAATTAGTAATGTTTGGAGACTGGATTTTAGTCACAGAATATTAATACATAGCAGAAGGAATCAGTACAGCAGTGCATACCACTTCAGAGTATCTAAGGGTGCCATGGGGTATGCACAGCAGAGTGATATGCAGAAGATTTTAAGTTCAGAAACCACAGCATACCACTCTGCGGCAGTCCCTTACATATTCCACAGTGATCACTGCAGAGTATGTAAGGGCACAGATTGGTATATGGCTGTGCTATTTTCTTAGTGCAAAATGTATCCCTACATCCACTTTTGGATGAGAGAGTTCATTCTGCATTAAGGCAACAGTGCCAAATGCCCAATCCACCCTGTCATGGAATTCCACTAAATCTCGCAGAATCTTTATGTAATTCCACAGAATTTTGCAGACTCAATTTCCACCAATTCTACCCACCCCTAGTGATCAGTGTTGAACTAGTACAGCCATGAGCCAACATCCACATCAACTTTATTCAGTTAATAACAACCACAAATGAATTACAATCCTCATATAGATAGTCAAAGGTAAGTGTGGGAGGCACTCCCAGAAATTCCTTCACGATACGATTACTTTTGTATAAAGGTATTCAATTCACAGAATTAATTTCATTATCAATATGCAATAGCTCAATTTTGATGATAGTTCCATCTAATAGTACCAACAACTCAGTAGGTAAGTAGTTACGCAGTTCTTCTATCACTAATACAGCCAACACGTGCTTCACAACTCCTGCTACTTTTGCAAGGCTATTTCTTCAGTTCTTCAGATTGAAAAACCTTTTCATTCACACTTTATTCCAAAACAGTATGCCTCATATATTGGTCTCCACACGTAATTATAGATGAGTCTTTTGATCACCACATGTCCCTATTATCATTCAGCAATATTTTATTCCAATACGTTTTCTAAAAATTGTGTTCGAACCGTCTTGGTATATTAACCACGGGTATGCCCATCTTCATTACCTATGGACAAGTTCCCACAGCATTTTGCTAGGCTTCCAAATCAAGACTCAAGAGTCATTGACACATTTATGCATAATCCATGATCAGAGAAAATATGGTTCTTTACTGCTTTAGCAAATCGCCTATTGGGCAAACTGAGGCTTCTAAGGAGGTTAGTGACAGATTAAGATCAGAGATTAACATTACCTCTATTTTCTGCAATCTTATTTGCTGCATTTTTTAATCGTAATCTAAATGCAGACAATCATGGATATGCATAATATACAAAATGAGTGAAAATAATGAATCTTGACTTGATTATGCCTTTGACCCGGGCTTCAATTAAATAAAAAATCCGCTGTATTGCCTACTTCCAATATGAAAGCCAAATGCATTTCATGAATAAATGCAATGGTTACCATGTGAAATATTTATGAAGATAGCGATTTTGTCCAGAAGATAATTCAAGTTACTAATTTAAGCAAAAGTCAAGTTGATTTTTATCAGGTGCTCAGTGAACATTTGCAAAGTCTTTCAGGGAGCTGAATATTGTCAGATAAAATCATCATCAATTTCAAAAACAAAAACATAATTAATAATGGAACAGCTGTTTCATACTCTGCAAACCTCCAAGCGTGTTGTTTTCATTTTGAAGGATTAATACATTAGTACGATTTCGCAACATTGCTAGTGTAGGTTTCAAAATGCATCATATTCGAGAATTGTTCACAGAAAAATAACTTAATTTATGATCACATGTAATTAGAGTTTCTTTGACTTTGTTTTTAAAGGTCAAGGTCAGGCTAACATGCCACTACTTACATTGACAAGAATTCAGTGCTCAAACTTACCTTCAAACAAGTCATGGATTGACCTGGGATCCAGAGCCACAGACTAGTGTTACTGGAGGAGAATTATGTTTAAATATTAAGCTCTAGATTGCATGGCATGAATGTGCGATTAAACAAAAAAAGCCTCCGAACTAGATACTGAGAAACTGAAGCAAAGAAGCTCCAGTGAATGATTTTATAATGCGTTTGTGTTTATCATATATAGTGATACACTAAGCACTAATCGCCTTGCTGATATTTTAAAGCACTTGAATCTCTGCAAAATGCGATAGTTAGACACTTTGATTTGCATCAGTTATCAGTTATAAGTGTGGTGTACGAGGGTTAATGAATACATCAAGGTTGCAGCCACGGCCCGTATAGGGCGTGTTAGTGGGGCGGTGATGTGGGTCGGGGGAGGGGCAGGGTGGGGGGTTGTAAAATGCGGCATACAGCCGATTTCAGGTAAGTTACGAAAACAATAAATAAAACGAATTTTGTTGGGCGCGCACTGCAACGCATTTGGCGATGCAGCGCGCGCAACAAAATTATTTTTTCTTTTTCCGTAACTTACCTGAAATCGGCCGTATGCCGCATTTTTCAACCCCCCACCCTGCCCCTCCCCCACCCCACGTCACCACCCCGCTAACACGCCCTATACGGGCCGTGGCTGCAAGGTTGGTCAGAAAACATTTATAGGTAAATTGTTAATTCCTGAGTAAAGTGTGTGGGAGGTTCATTGTTAGCTACTAAAGGCATTAATTTGACTTTGGTGGGCGAAATACCCACAAATGAGCTGGGTGTTTCAACCACCATATTACAAGTGCATTGTTACTTATGCCAGTTTTAATACAGTGGGCATGATATCCAGTATGGTTTCATAGAGGATCTTGTCCACCAAATTCTAAATAAGGCTCTTAATTTACGTGTCTCTTGAAATAAGGTGGAGTTTTTCTACTCTCAAAGGAGGTTAATTCATTCAGCAAACTTCCTTTGAGGCTGATTTGTGGTTGGTTTATCAATATGTTATAGGCAAGAACATAAGTATAATAATCAACAGGGTTTAGAGATGGGCAGTATTTTTGCCACTGAATTCTTTCCACATTAATCAGAGGACTTTGCGTTGTAGCATGCCAACCACCAGTAGTAAAAAGAATGCTTTTATCCAAGGTTTAGAGATATTTTGAGGAATATTTTTTCTGCTTAGTGATAGCTTCGTTTGTTTGTGATATTTGTGAGGATTATATTTCAATATTTTCGTAATTATATGACGAACAGTTTTTTCAGCTCAATACAGAATTAGGTTCAAGCAGCGGAAAGTAGTGTTGAGTGCTGGCTCCATAGACCACTATGCTTATCTAATAAGAATGACAGGTTTAAATGAAATTGCATGACTGCAATTGTTACATTGCCTGAGGATTGTCACCCTAACCAGGGACTGGAGCAAATTTAAATAACATACTCACTACATTATGGATGTTCCATACCACTACTCCAAATCATAACTGTAAAAAAGTGTGTTGCTAGTTGGGGAAGGGGGGACTCAAACAACCACAATCCTTGTCAGGATGAGGCACAAGCAAACCCCAAACTAGCCTCTGCTTACCTACTGGTAGCTTGACACAGAGCAGAAAACCTTCATTTAGAGGCAATGTCTAAAGTATTTATGCAGCACTTCAAACAGTATTGAGGTGAAAACACCACACAAGAAAAATCCCAAGCCAAATTAGAAACAGAGTATATTTTAAGAAATAAAACAAGACAAAAATGGCAAAGACCGCATCAGTAGAACTGGGGATATTTAGATTTTAAGATTTCAGTAAAAATATCACCAAAAAGCACAAAGCAACAACTGTGTATACATGGTCATGCTGAATGCGAGAATACACTCACGTGCGCATGTACATATGCTGCAGAGGGTGTGGCAAGAGTTGCATGGAGCACTGCAGCGTTAAGCACGGACACCAGGCTCCCTAAACCGGGAGTGCTGCTTCATCAAAATATCAACTGCCTGTAGTCCTCTGCCACTTCAGTCCACTTGCCCCCACCCCCAAATGGCCAACAACACTGAAGCTCTTCAAGCAAGCTAATCCGTGCAGTGGCTTTGGAGGGAGTGCTACCAGTATCCAGCCACCGAAGGAGGTGGTACATTGCAGCTCCCAGCCTTGTGGCCCGGCATCCTCAATGGCTTTGATGGCTTGCAGCAGCTTCTTACAGCTGTGGCAGTGGGAGGCCAGACAAAGGAATCCAACGGAGGCTGGCAGCAAAGGTGATTTTCTAAGGAGAAGGGTGAGACGGCGCCTCAAAGTTGGGTGAGTGACTGCCCAGAGCTTGAACTGTGAGTGCTGATCAACCAATATATCCAGCCTAAACAGGAAAAAGGAGGCCATTTTTAAGGTAATAGTCCAGTGATTTAGGGTCTGATTACAATGGCCGTCCATCCGACTGCCTCAGGAGATAGCCTGACAAGAAGGCAATGGTCAGGCCACTGCATATTGATATGATCGCTGTGCTGGAGGTTGTAAAGTACTCTGTATCATGGTGGCTTGTGCTGTGGCCAAGGAAAAGGGTCACAGTACAAGCCCTCATGGTACGGAGCACCTCATACATGTCCATGGTCTGTGTGCCATGCACAATGTTGTGCAAGGCACACAGTGCATGGAGGTGAGTGGGGACACTGCATGTGTCCCCAGGGCCAATTTACAGTGGCCCATGTCAGACGGGGGCCCTGTTTGTGAGGACAATATCCCTTTCCTACAGCCTTTTCGTGGTGGTGGCCCCAACTTGCAAAGGCTGTTGGAAAGGGATATCGTAATTCTGATAGCGGTGCCTACCTTGTCACTGCAGCCATTCAGGGACACGACTCTGACCACCGCCCAGTTAGGGATCTCTGATCCTGGTGGAGATGATGTTTATCCCTGCAACCGCTGTGGGTCTGACTGCAGATTGCAGTCAGACCGAGATTGCCGCAGACCTCCTGTCGGTAGCTGTAGGACTGCAGTCGTCGTCTTTAACTGTTAAAGGTAGAGCCCTGAGTTCACAGAAGTGGTCCAGCTAGGCTGGGGTCAGCTTGCATCTAGGAGTGTTCCCCTGCACCTTCAACCAATGCTATCCTCCAGCTATCTCAAATAAATATAAACAAACATAAGCTCAGCTTTACAATCTTTACAATGGTTGCGCTGGACCGGGACAAAGTCACAAGTTCAGGCTGACTGTGATGGAGCGCAGGCTGGCTTGTTGAATGAGAGTACCTTAAATCCTGGTCGCCTTGTAAGTTCCTTCTTCATGGATGCAGCCAAGATGATGAGTCAGTTCTGAGGTACTGTGGAGCTGTGATGAGAGGTCCTGCATCATCATGGAGGATTCTGTCAACGAGGGCTTGTGATGCTAAGTCCTGTGTCAAGGATTCTTTGCGCAGTCAAGGCACTGCAACAGTTCCAAAGAGCTGCGAGGCTTCTTTGCGAGAACCTGTGTCGTCATTGAGGGTGCTGTAAAAAAAAGATTTACGATGCAAGGGCGTGTGTCGGGAAAGTGGTGCACAGGTGGCAGTTCTGAAGCAGGCTGCAAAGTTGATGCAGAGTCCTTCCACTGGCAGAATTCTCTCAGCAGAGGTGATGCATCAGTTGGCGTAGCGCCGCAGAGGAGAGGTGTCAATTCTGCTAGATCCACAGATGGACTGGCAGGGCACCTTCAGGCTCACTTCCAAGGGTCCAGGACTGGGGTGTCACCACTTAGCAGGGTAGAATTCACAGATGGTCCTGAGTTCGACAGATGCAGGTCTACTCCTCCTCACCCAGGCAAGAGATCAGCAGGTAACAAGGCAGTCCTTTCAGGTAGCAAGGCAGTCCTTTTTCTTGCAGATTATTCATAGGTCCAGAAGTCTGCTACTGAGTTGGTGCCTGGAGTCCATTATTTATAAGTGGCCTCCCTTTGATGTGGGTGGAGCTTCTAGAGGTTTTCCTTTGCAGTTCACAGGCATCCTGCCTTCCTTGTCATCGCTCCAGATTATCTGTAGGGTGTATGCAGGCCTTTATGTGAAGGCAGGACACAGCCTGTTCAAGTGTAAACAGGATTGTGCCCAGCTGCACCCTCCCATCCTACCAGCAATGGCATATCTAAGCTCACTAGTGTGTATGGCTGTCTAAGTGGAATGCACAAAGTTCAACTGTCAGCTGCACCCAGTCATGTTACCTAGATACATGCACTAAATGGCTAAGGCCTGCCAACTTTATAAAAGTGCCATTTTCAAATTTGTAATGTAAAATCTGACTTCGCCATGAGATATGACTTTTCATTGCAATTCCAAAGACATGAAATGGGCACCTGTTCCCATTGGAAAGTATCACTTATTAGATATACTAAGGTAACTCCAATGTTAGCCTATGGGAGAGGTAGGACTTGCTGTAGTGAAAAACGAATGTACATGTTTTCACTTCCAGGACATGTAAAACTAAAACGTACATGTCTCTTTGTTGTCCAGGTCCTGTCCCACGAATGGCTTACCGGTATTAAAAATGAAGGTTCAAGCCTGGCAAAAGGTTTATTTTGTCAGGACGCCATGGCAGTTTAAACTGCACACAGGGTGGAGTGGCAGATCAGAGACATGTTTAAAGTGCTACTTAATTGGCTGGCACAGTCCATGCTGCAGGCCCACTAGTAGATTTTAATTGAAAGGGTGTGGGCACAGGTAGTGTCGCTTTACTAGGAACTTAAAAGTGAATTAATTATGTCAATTGGGAATAAGCCAATTCTACCATGCTTTAAGGAAAGAGCACACACTTTAGCACTAGCTAGCAATGGTACAAACTGCAGGTTCCTAAAAGCCAACAAAAACTGGTTCAGAGAACAAGAGGATGAAGGCCAAAACACTGAGGATGACCCTGCAGAGAGGGTCAACAAGAACAAAAATAAAAGGCTGAATGAAAGAGATCGACAAGCAGGAACCATCCATTCTCCCCTGCCTCATTTGGAAGATAAGACTTTCCTGCCTCCCTGGAGTCTGCTCCTCCCACCATCACTTTGTGCTACTATCCACTCTCCACTTCTCTTATCATCCCTCAATTGTGATACTGTGGCTTTTTTAAAGGGCTCCATGAAGAACAGCTGCAAATCCTATCAGTTGTCGCAGACTGTGGATTGGTTTAGGCAACTGCCCCCCACATAACAAATATACTACCACTATGTGTCATGTGTTTGGAGAGTGTCCCTGCCTACTAATCCTTCACATTTTGCATTGCATTATTTTTGGGAGTTGGTTGCATAATCTAAGCTATCTGCACTCCTCCACTTCTATTCATTTGTTAGCTTAGAGTGGCTGCCTAATCAACTGCTTCTCTCATTCACCCAGCCTCATTTGATTGTGCATGAAGCTGCCAAATTAGCTCACTGCTCCTCACACCCCACATAACCTCCAAATCCCCTCTATGTGATTTGTTTGGGTAGACCGACACTGTCAAAGTCGCATGCCCTACTTCCCCTTGTCTTTTTTTGTGGAATGGGTGGCCAATGCCTTAGCCAACAGTTACTCATTCAATATTTGCTCTAGTGGGCAGCCACTACCCAAGATGCCTCTCCCCACCTCACACTGAAGAAAACGTTGTCTAAGATTGTGCATTGCAGACCTCAAACCCGAGACATTTGGGTTCTCTGTACGCCTAGGCTAAAACATGTATTACTCTTACAAAATTCAGGGTTATGTGAAACTCCCTAAATTTATAGAACTTTGCAGATGAGAAATGTGTTTTCCTCAGGGAACAAAATATCTTGTGGTAGACTGTTTCAAGCACAACATGTTTTTCTATAGACATTTTCTCCTGTCCTGTTGCCATGATTTTCAGTGTTTTCTAACACACGGTATGCAATATTGTTCAGTGTTCACTCTACATACCTCAAAGTGCATTTCACAAAAATTAAGTGTAGTTTCATATCAACTTAAAAGTTAAAATGTACAAAAATAGAAACGCTATTCACCCCATGTTTTTTGACTAAATAACTTAGACTGAGTGATGTGAGGGAATTGTGATTGATTAATATAACCAGTTATCGCACATCTAACTGTTCAATGGATTCCTTGAAGTTCATCACACTGTGTGTGTATACTACAGTACTGTGAACCCTCGAATTGTGTCACCTAAAGAGAAACCAAAAAGATTACATCTAGATTTGTTTTTTTTCCAACAGAGTGAAATCAAATTCTTATCCTCTAGTTATCTTCACAAGTATAGAAGCATTTTTCAGGTCATTCAGGAAATTGGATCCGTATTTGTATACATACTCAGCCAATAAATGTTTCAGAGAAAACACAGTGTATTTCCTCAGTCAAATGGATGCCATGTTTGTTGACAGAACAGCCACTGGCATAACGAGAATTGAGGGGGCCTCCCAGCAAGATATGTGGAGGGGTTCCTTCTGGGCTCAATCAGGAGCTCTGTGGCCAGAGTGCTGTGGTGAGGGGGCCCCCTGAAGCTTGGTGCCCCCCGCTCCGCAGGGGCTCCGGGGGCCTGTGTTACTCCCCTGAGAACAGCATGCTTTACACAGTGCTAAAATTCATTTGCAATAACATTGCTAATTATATTTAGAAAGTATAGAATTTAAGGACAGTTTGTGTTGTGATGGATCATTTAATACTCTGCAATCAGCAGGCATCTTGTTATCAGTTCTATGTGTCAGGAAGGTGTGAGCAGGGATGTACTTGTTGTGTGAAAAATTATTAATTGTTGTAAGGTCCTCGGCTATGTATCATAGACCTTTGAGAGAGCACACTAATGTATTCTATACACTGTGGGCCCAATTCACAATGGAAACCCTAGATGTTTGGTCTAAACTTAGACCAAACTTCTAAGTTTACGACTTTGGGAATTCACAAAGGGCATTTCCGAGAACTATCTTTACGTCTGTACTCAGGGCGGAGATCCGCCCAAGTATAGATGTAAAGTCACTACTCCTACGTTTAGACCAAAGGTCTAAGTTTAGCTTTGTGCTTAAAATTAAATGCGGGGGATCCCATTTACCTGAGATCAGCATTTTCATTGAATAATCTGACCAGGATCTAGGGTGCATAGCCTTTGAGTTTATGGAGTGCTGGCTTACAGTGTCAATCCCTGTGACACAAGATGGGTCAAACCTTGTGCATCATGCTTAAACTATAATCAACCAAGCCTGTGAAACTTAGCATAAGTGTTTTGTATCTTTCTTAACCTTTAGTACTATTTGACTGCCACACTTAGTGAAAGAACTCAAGGCTCAGCTTTTTAGAAAGTAAGCAACAAACTAGAGCTCCAAATTACCACCTGCAAAAATGGGCAATAACAAAATGTTTAAACGTGGGCATTTAATGATTTTGGGGACCCTGGGCCAAAAGTGTTTGGGGCCCCTTTTCGGAACGGCTTTGAATTTTTGATCCGATTACAGCTCTTTCATTTCCTCTTTGGCAAGGTTACTTGCAGTGTACAGCCACACTCATCCAAATTTTAAATGTGTTTACATCTAATATTCAGGGATAGTGGCAAGTGTTTTCAATATTGTAACAAAGCAGCTCACTAATATTACTTCAAATAATCTCTGTGGCACCCTACAATTTCTCATATTTGAGGTCCTGTTTTGATTTAAAATAAACTTTTGTATGGATGTTGTATAACAACACACAATTTCCCTACAGACTGTCTGTAAAAGACTCTCACACATCACCCACATTAAAAACAAATTATGGGAAAATGGCATTTAAAACCGTCTGTTTAAGAACTATTAAAGGTCATTGGGGCAAGACTCTTTACAGAACAGAGTTGGCCCTATCCGTGGCGCCCCTGAAAGGCGGTGGCCCGGGGCAAGAGCCCACTCTGCCCAAGCACTAAAACGTCACTTTGTCTAACCTACCACCATGGTGTTCATAATGCATCAGAACTTGTTGCTTTACAATTTAAAATAAGAAAAGTTTGTGGCGCACTATTGAGACCAGAAGCATTTGTTCGAAGCCATTTGTTTTAGAAAGTGTTGCATTATAATCACCTTCCAGAAATATCTTATTTAACTCAGTTCCCCAATGTTTTGTTCTGGATTTTCAAGCATGAATGTGTACAAATAAAACATCTGGGGCCATATGTAGGTAGCATACAAGTTACCACTTCTTAAATACCGAACTTTACCGATTCGGTATTTAAGAAGTGGTAACTCGTATGTAGGTAATCATTCGGTAAATATTACCGAATCGGAGAAAATCGGTAATTACCGAATCGGTATTTACCGATTCGGTAATGAGGCATACCTTCCCATTGATTGAATCAATGGAAAGGTATGCCTCATTACCGAATCGGTAAATACCGATTCGGTAATGGGGGGAGCACATTCAAGGGTGGCAGGGTGTCACATTGACACCCTGTTGCACCCCTGATTCCTGCATGTGTGCACATGTGGCGCACATACATGCCCTAAGGGCATGTATGTCTGCCACATGGCACTGTTAGTCCAGCAAAATATTGCTTTTTGCAATGAATTCGGTATTTAGCATCAACATATATTTGGTGCTAAATACCGAATTATTTTCCCTACACATCACTCATTTAAGTGTCACCTACATCTCATTTCAGGATTCGGTATTTACCCAATCGGTAAAATTACCGAATCGGTAATTTTACCGATTCGGTAAATTACCGAATCCTGAAATGTTCCCCCTACATAGCAAAAGCCTAAATACCGGTCGGTAACGGTATATTTACCGAAAATCGGCCGTTACCGACCGGTATTAGGCTACCTACATATGGCCCCTCATCTCTAGTAAAAGCGCATCATATACATTGTCTCTTGTGTCTGTTATATCATATTCTAGTATTTAAACACCACAACATAAAACAAGGTGTCCAACAGCTCCATTTACAACTTTAAAGAGGGTCTAAAATTACTTACCACTGGATCTAAAATGTGACACAATACTGTTGGTCTGACATGTAAATCCAGCTAATTGGTGCTACTTTGCTTCCAATTGGAGGACTATGCAGATACATCCAGATCTAGGGGGTCGGAGGTGTGGAGATATCATGAACACGTTTCCTGGCTCAGAGCAGTTAAGTGTATGAGTTTTAGTGCTACCTGCTACGGCCCCAGACTTCTCCAGGTCCCACATTGGCAGAACAGCTGGAAGGGACAGAAAGGAACCATTAGCACAGGAACAGAGCAGCTTAAAAAATCACGTTCTTAATGTGATGTTTTTATCAATATACTACTTAATTGCCTAACGTTGCTAATGACTTTTTCTGCTTCCGAAATCTGATTTTTAAGCCTATAGTATTCTCTATTCCTTTTAGTATGTCATACTCAATATGGGGTTGAAAGATTTCCCCTATTTCATCTCAATGCAGCCCATTGTCTTACATTTAAAAACGTGCTTGTATTGTATTTGCTTTATTCGTGTATTCTTTACCTCCTTATTGCCTATTTTCATAGATATGCTATATTAAATGCTTTTATTTTGTATCAGCAGTTTTCCCTCTAGTACTGAGCTAATTTTCTCTGTGGATTCTCTGCTCTTAAATCTTAATACAAATTTTTACTGATAATGAAAACAGAAGGGTGTACAGAAACACAAGTCCCCATAGAGTTGGGATACGTGAAAGCAGTAGATATTAATGACGATGGCAAGTAAATATGTAAATTAATATTGATTCACCCCTAAAATATGTTGCATATGGCAGCGTACCTTCAGAGTAAAAGCTGATATTAACTGAGACATCTTTGCCTTTTTTGCCTGGGGAAAACTGGATACATCAAAGTCTGATGCTTTATCTCTCACTCCTTAACATGTGGTCATCAAACTATCATGTTTGTTTAAGTAATCAATTTTCATTACAGTGCAATTAAGATAATTAAAGTGATTAATATTATGTTTTATGTTCATTAGGATTTAATTAAGATACAGCACAGCCCGTGCTGAGCTTTTTTTCAACCCATATGAATGTAAAATGTATTTAGAGATGGTTTTGATATGTTAACTAAATCAACGTGAGATATGAGTGTGTAATACAATGCATGAGTGAAGCAACTCAGAATGACTGAAGGAAAAATAGTTCGAATTGTAATCCAGTCACACAATGAAGTATTTGGAATGGAGAGGGTGAGTCTACTACTGTTACTAGGGGATAATTATATGTTATACTTTCCACTTAATACTTTCATACTTAACACTTTCAATTCTTTCTGGGACATTGCGTTGACAAATAGTGTGCACTCTGACAGAAATCAATCAATCAAGCAGTTCTTATATAGTGTGACTTATCACCAGTGAAGGTATCCAGGCGCTGGGATGAGGGTCTCAGTCGAAAATGCAGGTCTCAGTTGAAGAGTCAGGTCTTGAGCCCCTTCCTTAAGTCTGCAAATAAGGGTGATGTTCAAAGGTGAAGGGCATTCCAGGATTTGGCAGCGAGGTGGTAGAAGTATCGTCCAACCTCTGGTGCTGCAGCGGCAGATGCTTGCTGTCTGTGCGAGGTGAGGGAGTGGAGGTTTCTGGGTGGGAATTGGAATTTTAGGTGGTGGTTTCATGTAGGCAGGTGCTTGGTCATGGAGGGCTTAGTAGTCATGGTTTCGAAGCTTGAAGTGGCATCTCTTCTGGATGGGGAGCCAGTGGAGGTTTATCAGGTGTGGGGGGATGTGGACCTTTTGGACAAATTGAGGATCAGTCTGGCTGCAGTGTTCTGGATAATCCGGGTCCATGAGTTCACTGATGGTGACTGCATGGAGTGCGTTGCCATAGTCCAGATGGCTGGTGATGAGGGCCTGTGTCCCTGTTTTTCTGATGCCGAAGGGTGCTATTTGAAAATTCTTCAGAGCATGTGGACGCAGGCTTAGGAGACAGCATTGGCCTGTACTTTCAAAGAAAGTTCACTGTCCATGATGATGCTGAGGTTGAGGGTGTGATCTTTCAGAGTGGGGGTGAGTCTGAGTTCAGATGGCCACCAGGAGCCGTCCCACAGGAAGGTTTGGCTGCTAAAGATCATTCATTCTCTTTTGCCCACGTTGAGTATGAGGCAGTTGTCTTTCATCCACGCTGAGACTTTCTACATGCAGTAGTGAAAGTTGTTTTTCATGGTTGTGGGATCTGCTGATAGTGAGAGAACGAGCTGGATGTCGTTGGCGTAGGGGATGATGTTGACTTTGTGGGCTATGACGTTATCTGCCAATGGCGTCATGTCGATGTTGAAATGGGTAGCACTGATAGAGAAGCCTTGTGGGACACTGCAAATGGTGTGCTTTGGCTGAGAGGCGAAGGGAGGAAGACGGATCTTCTGTGTTCACCCCGATAGGAAGGATGCCATCCATCTAAGAGGGTCATCTTTGATTCTGCACTGGTGCAGGCGGTTGATGAGTGTGTGGTGGGAGACAGTGTCCAAGGCAGCAGGAAAAAAGAGTCAGCAGACAATTACTTCTTTCAGCATATCTAGACCAAGCAATAGGTCTGTCTATGATATATAAAACAACATTAGTTAATATAACGTAGCACAACATCAACCTGAAATACTATAGCATGATATAATGCATAATAATTACAGAATTATGATTTATTTGTGGACTATATTTAAATGCATTGTTCAAAGTCAGGTGTGATATATTAGCTGCACCGTAAAAGGAGGCTTGATATAAAGTGTAAATTCACTAAATGTAGACTATTGTGTTCAATGTCATACAGCTGAAATTCCATTATTTAAAATAAAAGTCTCAAATTTAGACCGTGCCGCCAATCATTCAAAACATAGGGAACAGATAACATGAACATTCCCAAACTATCCTGTAGGAACCAGCATTCCCTAATGATTCCACTAAAGGCACACAAAATTAAATTTTATATTTTCAGATATAATTTCCAGACAGATGCTCCTACAGACAAATCATTTGACCAATGTCTAGGTAATATTGATTGAAAACAAATGTATATTTTGTGTTCAAGGCCAGGGAAGCTCCTATTACTGTAGCTCTGCTATGCCCATTTGTTTCTTAGGTTTCTTATAATCCAAATTTACTCATCATTTATCAGGGATAGGTAATTTTTAATGTTATTTTTAACCAAAGGCAAGATGGCCGATAGATGCAGGCTGTGGTTTAAACACCTCAATATCTCCATCTCAAGAGAACTGATGACTTTCCTGTGCCCTACTGTCTGCTGTCTACCCCATATTTATTCATTTATTGATCCAGCATATCACTACTGACTACAATCTCAAAGGTGTATTGTATCTTGAGTGATTTGGATCCTTTACGGTGCTAATTTGCACCATTGATTCTTGCAGGTCTGGTCGCGTGCTGAGCTTTTCCCTAAGATGGGAGGCAATGCGTATTAGGTATGTTTTGAGCACCAATTCTCATGTGGAAGATTACAGTAACATGGGACGCAAATGTACAACATCTCTGAACATACATGTGTTAGAAATGGGGTGTCTGGTTGTCAGAGGATGAACCCTGTACAAGCAGGAACCACCACTCAAGTCAGGGTGAGCTAGATACACACTGAAAAATAACCTGTGCTCAACCCATGGTGGCTTGAAGCAGAGCAGTCAGGCTTCGCTATAGAGGCTGTTACCATGAGGAGCAGGGTCAAGACTGATGTGCATATGGCTGGGTCCAAACTAGTGTGGCATAGTGGGCAAAAGAACAGTGGATTTAACCCAGATCTCTTGACTGGGGGTGAATGTTTGATTCATTTAGTATTCTGTCCATACTTTTTTGCCCCAGTTTCTTTTGCCTTAAGTGGGATAGTCATGCCCAAACATGGGCCCCTTGCTCGCTGTGCCACTGGATTCAAGCTAGCCTGGCTGATGAGGGGTGTTACCCCAAAACAGGTCCCAGGATGCTTGTTTTGGGTCCAGGGAGGACCCGTCTTGGAAGTTTGGACTGGGCTGTTCCCATGAGGAGCAGGGTCAAGACTGATTTTAATATGGCTGGATCTAAACTGGGGTGACATGGTGAGCAAAAGAACAATGGATTTAACCCAGATCTCTTGACTTGGGGTGAATGTTTGATTCATTCAGTATTCCGTCCATCATTTCTTGCTGGAGCACTGTTGGACCCGGCCCTTCTGGCAGGTTCACCCCGAAACTTTTTGCTTTTTGTTGGTGACTTGGTTTAGTGATTTTTGGACTTCTGCGCACTTTACCACTGTGTCCCAGGGTAAAGTGCATGCGTGTTGTGAGGTTGGCCTGCCCTCCCATAGGAATGCATGGGGGAATGTATGTGTCCTGGTAGTTCCTGATGCGTGGGGTGTGCAGGCCCGAGTTTGGTATGTGCGGACTCGTGTGGTTGAATGCTGCGCGATGATGTGTGCGGCGTGCATGTACCCAGTGTGGAAGTGCCACTTCTAGAAGTGGGCACTTCAGTGTGCAGTATGAAATGTGTGGCTTGTCTGGCGATTGGCTGGTGGAGGTCATGTGACGGGCTAGGGTTTCCCCAGGGTCAGGAGGAGTCACCCAGTGGTGAATGGGAGGTTAGCATCCTGATGGCTGGGGAGGAGTACACCTGGGTCCTGAATAGGACAGGGCTTTCCCCACACAATGCTGGCGCCGGCCCCTGTGGTGCGTCTAATGACCCTAGCCCTGCCAGTGAATAGGGAGAGGGGCTGAGCAAAACAAAGTGCTCAGGAACCTGTTGGAACTGGTTCGCCCCTTCCCTGCACCTTCAGACAAAGACTTTTTACTGTATAAAAAGGGGCTGTGTCCCCTTACAAGGTGTTCTCTTCCAGGATCAACTTGAGGGGGGCCTGCTGCTGCTGGGCGCCAGGAGAGACCGCCACTGGGGACTGCCTCCCTGCTGGAGGGCCCTGAGAGCTGGCCCCTGGGCCCAGTCTTTGCCCCCCTGCCTTTTGCAGACTTTTTGGTTGCTGGATTTTTGCTGGCAGCGCCTGGGAGCGCTTGGATTTGCTGTATAGCGCTAGGAGCGCTTTATTTGGTGCCCTGGTGCTTCTAGCGCGCTCCTGTGTGACCTCGGTGCAAATGAGGGAATCCCCGGCGTAGGGATTCCCCCCCTCGTGTGCCGGATCGAGCGGGAGCCTACCCCGCTTTATTGGAAACTTAATACCCCCAGCGGGTGCCCACCCCGCCGGGGACCTTGCCGCTTTAAGTTTCACCCCCTTAGCGGGTGCCCACCCCGCATCACCACGAGAAAATCACCGCCGACTGGCCCGGGAGCCGTGCAAGTACCGTGATTACTTCCCCCTAGCGCAGGAGAGCGCCGCGCGGTGATTGGATGCCGCGGGAGGCGTCCCATAGCAACCGGGACTCGGCCGACCCACGTCATCCCAGACGCGAGGAGAGGGTGACCCGGAAGTGAGGCCGGTCGAAGCGCTGTACGCTCCATTCCTGGTCTTCAACGCCGCGCAGCCCAAGAAGAAGCTGCGGGCTCAGGCGGACCGGCAGGAGAAGAGCGGAGTCCCCGGAGAACAGCCCGGTGAGTAGAGGAGGGCTGGGGGACTCCGTGCGTGTGCCTGGGGGTGCCGGTCCCGGACCAACCGACTCCTCGAGGGGCCCGCTCCGACGCGGTGCATTGTCATTTACGTGTGCGAGTGGCGCTCCAACATACAGGGGCGCATTGCTGGGTTAAGAGCCGGTTGAGGCTCCAACGCGAGCAGGGAGCATATTGGTGGTAGAGCCTGTGAGGCTCAGGGCGCATTATTGTTTAGAGCCTGCGAGGCTCAGGGGGCATTTCTGCAATGACTGAGTGGCCCCAGATGGCAGTGGGCCACTCCCACCTTGCCCCACAGAGTGGAGCAGAGCCCCGGAGGTTCTAGGGGGCATTTCGTAGTGAGAAGAGCGGCCCCGGAAGGCAGCGGGCCGCTCCTACGTGTCCCAGGGCACATTGGTGGTGCCCATGCTCAGTTCTACAGCTGCCCAGCACTTAGTGGGCAGCTGCAACGTGTAGGTTGGGGATAATTACGTTTTGCTCTGCGCAGCTGGTGCAGCTTTTCTAGACACAGAGCGTCCTAGCCTACAAGGCCAGTTGGCCCAGGGACTGCCACAGGTGGTGGCGACTATGAGTTTTGCGCTAATGTTCCTACCTGCACCTCTGAATGTGTGTTGATGCATCATGTGCCTTGTTCTTACACCGCTGAATGTTTTTAGGCATCATGTGTTTTCCTTCCCTACACCTCTGAATGTGATGCATCATGTGTAACGTTCTACAACCCCTACAGGTATTGTGATACTTAGGTGGTTGTTTGCTTTCTCCTAGTACAGGTGGTGCTAGTGAGGTTCTAGTTCCCTGCGTGACCGCTTCCTAAGGTAGTTAGGGTCGCGTAGGTGGTACTTACCTGATACCAGTAAGTACTGGTTGTGTGCTATACATATTATTTTTGTGCTACAGTAATTTTATATATTTTATGTGCTAAGTTCTAAGAGTGCTAATTCCGGACAGTGGTCCATGTGGCCCTATCCCCTGTACATATAATCCCTTGTAAATTCTGCCCGTGCCTGTTGGCACATTGTAAAGTGTGTGTTTTTATCTAATGTGTTGTGTATAATACAAAGGCTATTTTTATAGAATACCTTGTGTGGAGTTTCCTTTGTGGTGGGCCTTGGGTGTTGTTGCTGGGTGCGCGCGCAAACGCTTTACACATCGCCTCAGGGATAAGCCTGTCTGCTCGTGCCAAGCTACCAAGGGGGTGAGCAGGGGTTATCTTTGGCGTGTAACTTCCTTGCCCTGACTAGAGTGGTGGTTTCTGCCTGGCTTTGGCGCAAGCCTTAGCCAACCAGAAATCCCAGTTCTAACAAGCACCTTATCCTAAATGGGATGGGTATGCCCAGACATGGGTCCCTTGCTCACTGTGCCACTGGATTCAAGGTAGCCTGGCTAATGAGGGGTGTTAACCCGTAACCGGTCCCAGGATGATTGTTTCTGATCCAGGGAGGATCCAGCTTAGCATTTTGGAGTAGGCTGTTCCAATGAGGAGCAGGGTCAAGACTGATTTGCATATGGCTGGATCCAATGTGGGGTGGCGTAGTGAGCAAAAGAAGATGGATTCAACCCAGATCTCTTGACTGAGGGTGAATGTTTGATTCATTCAGCATTTCGTCCAACATTTGTTGCTGCAGCACCTTCTAAAAGTGGCATTTGTGAAATAGTAATGTTAAATCCTACTTTACCATTAAAGAGCATTTATCATTACTATTCAAAGATATAAAGGAGGATGCAGCTACTCCTTTCTCATATTATGGAATTCCCAATGCTAACCTATAAGAGGAGTAGGCCTCACAGCAATGAAAAATGAATTTTAATGTTAGTCACTACTGGGACATGTAAAAGTCTAAAGTACATGTCCTACCTTTTACTTACGCAGCACCCTGCCCTATTGGCTACCTAGGGCCCTACCTTGTTTAATAAAAGGGGAGTTTAAGGCTTGGCAAGTAGTTGTAAATGCGAAGTTGAAGTGGCAGTAAACTGCACACAGAGGCCTTGCGATGGCAGGCCGGAGACAGGTTTGAAAGACTACTTGTGTGGGCAGCACAACCAGTGCTGCAGACCCTCTAGTAGCATTTAGGTTACAGGCCCTGGGTATAAGGTATACCATTTTACAAGGGGCTTATAAGTAAACTAAATATTTCAATTAGGTATACACCAATGTCACCATGTTTAGGGGAGAAGCACATGCACTTTAGTACAGATTAGCAGTTTTAAAGTGCGCAAAGTCCTAAGGCTAACAAAAAGATACAGCAAAAACAGGAGGTAAGCAGGCAAAAGGTTTCAGGAAAGACCACCCTAAGGATAATAGGTCTAACAACGTGTTAATTTATTAAGCCTATCAATACATTCCTCTAAAAGTTATGATAGCATACATTTTAAGTTACACAAGGGTACCCTGCAATGAAGAAACTATTTTCTAATAAAATGACATGGTAGTGTGTCCTTCTACTTCAGGGCTTCAAATCTGAAGCGGATTTGTCACTCCCTTCCAAGTTGCAAAAAGTGATAACTCTGCAGGCTGTGCTCCCTTTTTGGTTAGAGGATTTTTCTGCACTTTAGTTTTCCTGGGTTATTGATATCAGCAGTTGGGTACTTTAAAATATTACAGCTCACCTTCTTCATTCCACTTGAAATCAATATATCCACTCCAGAATCTTCCAGGTCAGGAAAACAGTCCTTCTTAATGTCCTTTATGCAATTCCTTGAACCATATAGGTAAATGCTGTACAGTTTATGATAGACTTAAATCCATATATGTACCAATTATACACTTTGGTCTGTTTCTTGGTGCTATCTTTTGATTCCTTGATGCAGGAGAACTTAGAAAGGTCGCCCTGCCTTGTTGGCAACATGCCAATCTCTCCAGATTGTGCTTTCCCCTTGCATCTAATAGAAAACAATTTTTTAACTTGCTAGATGCTTAAAACATGGTAGCTTTAACAATAATCTTATCTGATGATGAGCAGAAAGACACTGGCCAATTACAAAAAGTCATTTTGGTAAGTATGCTCTTTATTTAACCAAGTACCGTGCTAATCTCAACTAAGTGCCCTTTCAGTCTCTTAGAATTACATACATTGCTTTATTTCATTTTTTAATAGGTGGTTTTTGTTATGACAACATATTTCCTGCCTGAATCAGACTCTGTTTAAAAAAAGTTTGGAAAAGTGTAAAGCTGAATCCTTAGAATATTTCCTTTTTACACATATTGCTAAATATATGGATGATGTTGGTACAATTACAATTTTGCCAATAAAGCTTTCCTCAATCTCTCCATTCATGTTTCAAGCGCAGATTAATACAATTTTGAAGAAACTGGTTATCAGTAGTTTCCTGAAACTGAAATAGTTTGGCTCTAATCTGATTCATAGTTTGAATGCATTCTAAAGCCCCCCTGAACACCAATATACATCGATACTTTAATCATATGAAGGTGTTTTGCTAAAATGGGAAACTGACATCTGGAAGGGCTATAATATGGTGGCAGATTCTGGAAGTCAATTAATATTATATTATTATAGCCTTATAGCCCGCCGTAGCGGGCTATACCGGCTGTTAATGGCCCGCTGCAGCGTTAAAGGCCCGAGCCGAAGGCGAGGGACTTTAACAACAGCAGCGGGCCATTAACAGCGGTATAGCCCTGCTACGAAGGGTTATAAGGCTATTAGAACATTCTGCCACTAGAGGGCAGAATGTTCTACCAAAACAAAGCCCTTCAGGGAGCGCGAGGGGATTGAAATCCCCTCAGGCTCCCTGAAGTCTTTGTTCACAGCCAGAGCTGTGAACAAAGACAATCATTGGAATGTTGGAGCTCCGGGCTTATACCGGCCAGTATTAGCCCGGAGCGCTCCATTGTCTTCAATGGAGCTGCCAACGTTCCAATGTTCTAATATGATTTATTTTACCTGTAGAAGCAACAGCAAGAAATCGTCCCACTTGAACATAGGAATGATACTGGATATCAAAGTAAGGCCTGAAATTAAAATAAATCCACATATCTGATTTTTGTGAGATGGTTGGGAGCCAACTAAGGAAGACAGACCATGCCAAAGGATGCAATTCAGGACTCAGGGCCCCTCTCCTTAAGCAGTTCCTTGGTTTTCGTTCAGTCAAACAAAGGTAACTGTCCTAGTTGACATGATGAATATCATCCTAACCTTTACTATAAGTAATACTTTCCACTCTTGTCTTATATGCCATATGCAGTTTTTCAACAGTCATGCTGGGAAGGATCCACCCTATCACATTTTGGGGGACACTCTACCATTTAATGTTTCTTAGCAATGTAACATTTGTGTTGGTGAAGCTCTTCACTAATTCCCTACTAGGTCTTTCCTTAACTACATATAGGTTCCACCGGCTAACTGACTATATGGTTTGACCCTTCTCAAACCCTTAGTTTACAAAAAATAGTCATTTAGATATTTTGATTATCAAAGGCTTGTTTTACTTCCCCTATTATTATTCTTTCAGTGAGAATACAAAATATGGAGTCCATAATTGAGCAACTACCACCTTATCATCAGTCTTCTCTTATGGTGGAAGAATGTAAACAGAGTGAAACCCTATTATTACAGTCAAAATATGTTACTACCTATGCTTCATCATTGCCACACAGTTTGACTTTCAGACTATTTACAGGATAGAAACCAAATTGCCTAGTAAAACATGTATTACTATCAACAGCATTAAAACATAGCAAGAAAATATAACTATTATTAGATTGGTGATGTTAGAATGGGTAAATTAGTTCCTAGTAGTAATGACCAACTCCTTGAAAAAGCAATACAAATGACTATATTATGTGGTTCCTTTCAAAACAATACAAATATCCCTTGACTCGTTGCACTGTAAGAGGTCGTCACTGGGTAACATAGCTCTAGCTGTCTCCCCCAAGCCTGGACCCGGACTGATTGTTGCGTCTAGCCCGGGTCCCATTCATTGTGTGGAGCGCAGCGGAGACACAATTACCAATGGTTCTCCCACCAACAGACCTCCTCTCTACCTAGTCTCTCCTTGCACTACATCACAGGTAGCTCATGTTGCGCCCCCTGAGTCATCTTTAGACTTAGTACCAGCTCACGCTATTGCTTCTTCTCCTGAGACTCCCACTACTGTAGGTCCAAAAGTTGTTCCTAGCAAAAGGAAAAGAGCAGGTAGTGGCCATAAGGGGGACCGCCTAAAAGTCTCTAAAAAACATAAATCCAAGTCTTGCATTAATACCATCACTAAATCTGGTTGTACAGTTCCACTCTCCCCTTCTCTCCAGAGAAACAACCCATCACCTCGGCTTCCTATTAACCCAGTCCCCGTATCAACATCAGCAGAACACCCATTTTCCAACCTAGATGTCCATGACCCCGAGTCTCTATCTTCTATAATTACTCAAATTGAGCATCTTTTTAAATCCATTATACTTCCTCTGACTGAAAGGGTGAAGACCTTGTCTGAGAGACTTGAGAGGTTCGAACAGGCCTCTTTAGATAATTTCTTCTCCCTCAAATCTATGATCAAACTGCATGCAAAAATTGCCTATGAAAATCCCACAACTGCTCAACCTATTCTGATCACATCAAGTGAGTCTACCTCCCCGCCCACCTTGCAAATTCCTAATACCATTTCAAGTACGAGGCCTAAGAATGTGGCATCCTCATCATCCTCATCATCCTCTCTCGTTCGGAATAGCAAAACCACGTCTAAAGAAACTCTAGCTCATGGCTCGGTATCAGGTTGTGTTAGTGTAGGAATACCGACTCATGAGATGGAGTCCACTAAGAATCAATCCGTACCACCGGATGAGCGCCCCACTCTAGCCCACATGAATACTAACTCTGCAAACACCCAGCAAGTTTTGCCACATATTAACTTACCACCAGAGAGTTTACCTTATGTGGCTGTCCTAGTGGGAGTTCCTCATCTTAAAGTTGGTAAACGCGAATCTTTTTCCGAATTGAAAAATAAAATCACATACTGGCTGAATAAAAACAGGCCACTCCCGAGGCACCTCGATGGCCATGTTCTCTATGTCAGAAGGGTTTCTTGGGTTGGCAACAGACATAAAAACTTGTCTGGAGATTGCATCATTGTTAACTTTAGAGACCCAAGGGTCCCAAGGTTTATTTGTAACTATCATTCTGGTTTTGCCCAGAATGGCATAGGCTGTTATGATCTAAGCCAATTCTACACAGATTTTTCCTACTCACAGCACCCACACTCTTCTTCCTATGCAATTTACCACGGATGCCATGATGGGGCCCAGTCGACTGGAGTTATTGATCCTGCCATCTTTCCCCTTAATAGATACACTGAACCACCCTACCAGTACGATTCTTACTGACGTAGAAACCTTTCCATGGTTGATTTCTGTTCTGCTACAGGGGTGGTCAATAGTGATACAGCTGATCCCTCCCCTGTATTGCCCATGAATCCCCCTCCCAACTTCTTTCCGCTTTTTGATTCTACCCAGAGGCTACAATACGGATTATACCCCCAGCCAAGTGACGCCCCTCCACTGGCCTTGTCACCCCCTAGCCTTCAGGGTGCGTCTAATCATATTTTTCCACTATCCTCTTGTGCTTCCTCCACAACTGTTCCTCCCTCCTCCATAACCGTTCCTCCTTTGATGATTTTAAGTTGGAATGTTGCGGGTCTTTCGAGCAAGTTAGATCTTCCCGACTGGAATTCCTTAATTGAATCCTATTGTATTTGTATATTCCAGGAGACATGGAGCACAGTGCCCCACCATATGGTAGGCTACACTACCTACTTTGAACCCGCCACTTTATCCCCGTCTGGGAGAGGCCGCCCCTCTGGCGGCCTCCTCATTTGGGTAAGCATCTCTTTGGGTTGTACCATCAGGCAGGCTCGCCACATTTCTCCTGATCTACTAAGGATTACCCTAAAGGGAACCCAGGGCAGAAAGTCTCTCACCCTATTTAATGTATATGCTAGAGGCTTAAGAGGGGGAGCTTTGTCACCTACTCTTATACCTCTTGAACAGGAACTGCGTAAGTGCCCTCAGGCCTCTCATGTTCTGGTTGCAGGAGATTTTAATTGCTCCTTTGAGCCCCTCTCTGTGCTGGATTCCCCAGAGCTCCTGGAGGATGACGCCAAAAGAGGCATTCCCCAATTGTCTTTGCCCCCCATCATGCGATGGTCTAAGTCAGTCATATTTATGAACTCTATGACACTGGAGTTTGGCCTGAGAGCGGTTAATGGTAGAACTCGGTCGGATGTACATGGTGCCCACACTTATAACAGGATAGGCCACACTTCAAGAATTGATTACATCCTCCTTGATCTCAAACTGTGGCCATTTGTCCAAGACATGGAAGTAATTTCGTCTGTTGACAGTGACCACAACTACCTATCCCTAAGCATTCACCCTTTTTGGGTGGAAGATACTGGCCCTGTTAGCTTTCCAGTTGGTCCACTCATGACTACTCTCGAGGTACGTCCATCTAACTGCGAGAGACGCCTTAAATGGCGTAAAGTGATGCTCAATGAGATTAAAGTCCAGTCGATTGGCTATATCTTGAATATAGCACATGAAGAGATAGCCTCCCTACACTCCCATGAGACTCATCATATTAAGGTTTTTACGGTCTTCCAAGGTCTAATTAGAGATTTGGGGTCTCTATTTTTAGTACAAGGTAAAGGTAGACAACCACATGGGGGGGGTAAGCCGAGTTTTGCAGGAGGGTGGTATTCACAAGACTGTAGGCGGAAGAAATCGGCCTTAATTGTGGCCCTTAAAAGCAGAGTTTTGTCCGAGATCCAGTTGGCCAGGAGAGAGTACAGGAATAGCGTGTCTGGTGCCAAAAAGGCTTGGGAAGAATCACACTGGCAGACACTAATGGAAGCCTCCCTTAAGCGGGATTCTGGCCTTTTCTGGAGTACAATTAGGACAAAGAATAGACCTGACCATGACCTTATTACTTGTAACATTTCTTGTGTGGCTTGGTTTGATCATTTTTCCAAGCTATATTCTCCTTGTCCTGAGAATGAGGGGGAACTTCCCTGTCTGGAAGCCCCCCAGCTCAAGGATTCAGCATTTCTCAATCCCTTCACTGAAGGGGAAGTGATTAATGCTATAAAATCCATTGTCCCCCAGAAGGCAGCAGGCCCAGATGGTATTCCCGGTGATATACTCAGACTTGATCCTGTAAGATGGGGGAAGCTTCTCTCAACCTTAATTAACGCCATTGTGAATGGCGCTCCGGTACCGGATTCCTGGAAGGGGGCCGAGGTTGTTCCGATTTTTAAGAAAGGCGGTAGGGAAGACCCGGCTAACTACCGCCCTATTAGCCTGATAGATTCAACCCAGAAGGTTGTAGGGAAAGTGATCCTGGAAAGGATGCTATCCTGGATAAATGATAACAACATCCTTTCGGACTATCAGGCGGGCTTCAGAATCGGGACTGGCACTATTGAGCAAGTATTCAGACTGCTCCTCATTTATTGGAAGGTTGTTTTTCTTGGGAAAGGTAGTCTCTACCTTGCCTTTATAGACCTCAAAACAGCCTTCGACCTAGTCCCTCGCCCCACCCTCTGGAATGTCCTTGCAACTTTGAAGATTCCACCGTATCTGTTGACTCTCCTACAAAAATTACATGAGGGCAACTTCGCGCAGGTACGATGGGGCTCCCAAGGCCAAAAAACGGAGAGAATTCCAGTGAAGAGGGGCGTCCGCCAGGGATGTGTTCTTGCCCCTACTCTTTTCTCACTTTATGTGAATGGCGTAGTGGAGCATTTGGCACAAGTTCCTTCTGATGCACCATCCCTGGCGGGCGAACGTGTTCCAACTCTCCTCTTTGCTGACGACACCCTCTTACTATCAAAATCTCCAATGGGTCTTCAAACTCTCCTGGACAGCTTTCAATCCTTCTGCACTAATAGAGGGCTTATAATTAACTCTGCTAAAACCAAATATCTAATTCTGAACTCACCAAAGAAGTTAGGTCGGCCTCCTGTACTTAATTCAACCAACCTGGAAAGGGTAAAAGAATTTGATTATTTGGGTATCCGCATCTCGGACACAATGCAGTGGTCGACACATATACACAAGATGCTTTTAAACCACAAGCGGATTACTGGTGCCCTCCTTAGAGAGCATCGAACATTTTCCTTTAGACTAATAGCACCCGCCCTCACAATATATAAAGCTAGAGGTGTAATTTCAGCACTTTACGGAGCCGAATTATGGGGTATGAATAACATCGACCAGCTTGCTAAATCTGAGTCGTCTTTCCTTAAGGAACTGATGGCACTTCCCCAGAGTACTCCGGTTATCCCCTTGCTGATGGACTTAGGGTGTCAAGCTCTGAAGGATATGGCAAGAGTCCGTCCCCTCCTTCTTTGGGCTCGGCTTTGGCGTACTCCGGAGTTAGAGAAGTATGCTGAGGGTCTGGCTGAAATCCTTTCCATGCCTTGCTGGCACAAGATCAAATGGCTAAAGGATGTTAAGTCCTTACTCTTTGAACTTGGCCTAAAAGATGCTTGGTTAAACAGAACATCCCCACCTAAATCTGAACTGAAGTTAATCTACTGGAATTGGGTTACTGCGAAGAGGAACT
Source organism: Triturus cristatus (assembly GCF_964204655.1). Taxonomy (NCBI): domain Eukaryota; kingdom Metazoa; phylum Chordata; class Amphibia; order Caudata; family Salamandridae; genus Triturus; species Triturus cristatus. The sequence goes on from NC_140592.1 coordinate 1,119,607,465, forward strand.
CAAGCTCCCATGGTGCCAGATGCACCACTGAATTCTTAAGGCTCAAAGATGAAGTGCGCTATGAGCCTTATCTGGATATTATTCAGAAACCCTTTGACCGCGCTCTTTATTTTAAATTCAGGGTTGGTACTCTACCAGTCCGCGAACTAACCGCGCGCTGGAAGCCTCCTCTACAAACACCACCTTACTGTCCCTTCTGCGAGACAAGGCCCGAATCAATTGCACATATTTTATTTGCGTGTCCGGAATACAAATATCCTAGGACATTTTGGCTTAAACCTTTGTGCAGAGACATGGGGATCAGAGATTTTAATCATGCTTTGCGTATCTTCAAATCCGATACCAGAACCCTGTATGTCTGTGTACTCTCCAAGTTTCTTAGGTGGGCCTGGCTTTTAAGAACCAAAGGTCTCGCAGCTCAAACGTAATGCAGATTAATTTTTCTGATATATCTTTTTAACTTAATTGTCCTATTTATTATGTCTATATGTGTTTTTTTACTCAATTTCCATCTGCTCAGGAACTGTAGGTGTTGTTGCTATTTTTTATCTTTTCGATATTTAGATTGTTCACATTATTATTATTGTATGTGCTTTTATGATATCTATGTATCGAAATAAAGCTTTAATTCATTCATTCAATACAAATATACACATAAATGTATGATAACATATCTTAAGGGTGGCAGAGCAGGAATTGTGGTCTATCCTTAGAACATATAGGTCCCGGCAGCACCAACTGCACATTCTGCCATGCCCCTGTCTGACTCCTGTAGCAGGTGCATCTCTTAACTCCATGTGGCCCACTATCCAATGTTTTTATTTGCTCATCTAACACATTTTCCTTTGCTTTTGCTTCTGAAAGCCCAGACACAAAAGACTATGTGGATTTCGGTCAGGGGGTGCACTGCTGTCTCTCTGCATTTTGCGCAACTAGGCCCTGATAACAGATGAGGCACTCAGTAAATAGAAACCCTAAAATGATGTGGCTTATGTATTGATATCGAGTTCTGTCCTTATACACAGTCTGAAAATCTACATTGTATAAATGTTCTACACACGACGAATTTGTACAGCTGAACAAAAATCAGTATACTTACATTTTCATATAGCTACCACTGATTAGGGGTGGGCGGAATTTGCGGAATTAACCTTCGCAAATTATCGCGAGAATGTTTAAAATTATCGCAAACAAGCAGAAATATCGCGAAGATGCGGAAGTTTTTTTCCGGCATGTTCGCGAGATTTTCTGCATGGTTGCGGGTCGCCAACTTACCCATGTGGTTGCTTGCGGGCGCGGCCATCTTGTTTTGAGTTGTTCTCGCGGTGCATGATCGCGAGAAGAAAGACGTGATCGCGCGACGCATGACGTCACTGCGGGCGCGAACTGTCGCGAGACAGCGCAAATGGCTAAAAACAATACAACATCTCATGGAGAACGCGACCGGATCAAGAAAACTTGTCGGCGAACGCAGGGATTCAGGTAAGGCGATCGCGCGCGCGCGAGAATGTATCATTTTACAGCGCGAGCAAGAAACAAATTATCGCCAAGCTGCGGAAACCGGAATTTTTGACATTTTCGCGCTCTCCGCGGAACGCAAAAATGTCAAATTATCGCAATTTCCGCGAACGGAACGAAATTTTTGCCCAGGCCTACCACTGATCCATATAGTGCAGACAAACACAAATAATAAAAAGATAATGTAAAATCATCATTTGCAATCTCCGCATTGCAATCCCTTGGAATATTCAAAGTATGACAAAAAAATGCAATTTTAAGGCCAAGTAAGAAACTAAGAAATGATCAAAGAGCGCAAAAATGTATTTAATGATTTGAAATATAATTTGAGCACTGAATTAAACTGATATTATTGCAATTGTTTTTCAACTCCTATGCATTCAAAATGTACTAAAAAGATGGTTGTTAACTTCAAAATGAAACCAACTAAAAAGCTTTGTGATGCAACGTAAAATAAGGATTTCATAGGAACACATTGGTTCAATTTGCACTTATAATAATATTCCCTTTAAAAATATTGAAAACTTAGGGCACATCAGCATTCATATTAATTTATTTAAGCCACTTGAAAACAATAACATGGATGAGTGAGCTTATCAAATTCTATTCAAATCTGTCAGCTTAAAGAACTGATCAGGTTTGGAGCATCAAAGAGATTTGAAGATTTGACATTTCAAAGAGCTATTAAAAAGTCAATCAATGTACGTTAATACTTGGATGTATTTATGAGACTATTCATTTGAGGTTTAGAAAATAATTCAAAGAGGAAGTGAGAAGAGTTGGTAGGGGAGGAGAAAAGGATTGAGTGAAGAGATTGAAGGGATGTCAATGGGAGGGATTTGCGAGCAAAATGGTGAAGGAACAGGGATGAAAGAAGACAAAAGAAGGAAGTGTAAGGGGTGTGTATAAGGCAGGGAAAGAGGAAAAAGACTGAAGAAACTGAGTAACAAAGGAAGGTCAGAAATAGAGACGTGATAGACATTGCTTTACTAAATATTATATGCTGGAAATTACCATCTTTCGCATTGTATTCCCCTTGATCTGCCTCCTGTTGCTGAGCCCGTTCTAGTTGACCATAGAACTCTGCACTTTACCCCTTCCAACCCGTGCTAAAGTCCTTTTTTGAGTGATGGTAAAATTGGAATACACCTAATTGGCACATTTATTTACTTCCAAGTCCCTTGTATATGGTACTACCTGTACCCAGGTCTGTTAAATTAAATGCTACTATTGGTCTGTAGCAATCATTGTGCTACCCATTTCTCTAGCCCTGTAAAGTATGTCACTAGGCATGCCATTGTAGCCTGTCTGTGCAGTTTTAAAAATGTAAATTGGACCTATCAAAACCACCCTTTTTGGCAGGCATACACCTTCCTTTTTAATAACTATGTCACCCCTAAAATAGGCCTTATTGCCCAATAAGGCACGATGCACAGTAGTTAAAAGTAGGACATGTAGAAAATAATGTTTTAATGTGCTTGCAGTGAAAAACTCTCCAATGTAATTTTTCACTGTGGCAAGGCTGGTTCTCCCTTAGGAAAACAATCAAACAATAACTTCCTAGGCAATTAGTGAACTAAGAGTAATGATGCTAGAGGAGTGTCAAAATAAGCTAGCCACAACAATTTAAAAAAATTACAGTAGTGTTTATTATTGATATTACTAGATATCACAAAAATAACAAATTTTTTTCTGCAATAAAATGCACATCCACGATGTGTAATCATTCAATACAATAGTTCTATTGAAAGAGTTTTCAACAACAATACATGAATAAGGTCACTTCTGTGGCCAAACAATAGTCTTCTACGCGCGTTTCGGCGAAAAGTACGCCTTCGTCAGGAAAAGCCACAATTCCTGTAATTAAAAAACATAAACTCAATACTGTCTTACATAGATATTATTTCAATCACATATTCAATATGTTGTGACTACTTCCTCTAGTTAACACATTTTTACTATCTCTTTATCTGGCTATGTATATCTACATTATGCATTCTCTATCAGGAAACTTTCTATCATAGTGTGGAAAGAGATCATTTCTATTGACAAGGGTAAACAGAAAGGGTAAAATAAACAGTTGTTTCAGAATAAAATAAAATAAAATAAAGAATACAAAAGTGTATAGATAACAAGAATTAGTAAGGGGATACCTATTTCTATAATAACTATACTTATAAAAATGATGCTTACTAAAAAATGTTGAATTCACAGACAGACCAACGGTTTGATGATTAGTTGGACGTATCAAATAGGCCTGAAAGTGTAATGGATAATATTTAGATTTATATAAAATCTGGAATTAAACTGAAGTAACTTTGTTTGGTGTGACAAGACCATACCTGAAATTTGATATAAATCCGCTATGAATTTAATATCCTCATAGGTGAATTACGAGTGGAGTTGTTCGGTGATAGTTAAAAAGTACCTGTAATTTTAACAAATTGTACGTCAGTGTCTTATTCATTAAAATGTATACAGACGTTTTGTAGTATGATGAGTTCTATACTTTAATACCTTTTTTCTGGTATAGATCCTTCTGGATATAATTGTATATTTTATGTTGTCTGAGGTCCACAAGGGTTGGTATAGTGGAAGCCTTCCCTGTTCACCGTGTAATTCTACAAATAAAGGGTCAAGCATGTATGTTAATAATTAATATCTACCTAGTGCTACTGGTGTTGCCTAATGTCTGACAATTATCTCAAGTTACCTGATATGTTAACTTCTGCGGAAAATGTCCACAATTGAATTTGCTATGCAGTGCCGTATGGATGACGAGCATCTGTAGCGTAGGGTAAATTTTCTGTAAAACAAGAGGGGAGTAGCACCAGGAATCTAAGATAAGAGAGTACTATTCAAACATGGTGGTTGTTGTGATGGTGAGAATGTAGCAACAAGTCGGAGGTATCTATTTACCCCCGTATATGATCTCTTCATGTTTATTCAGGGCTGATATTGATCTATGTTGTTTTGAGCGCCTTTATTCAGGTAAAATTAGTTATAGTGTGGCGCATATTTAGTTTAAAGAAGGTCGCGCATTACTGGTGTTGGCAATAGGATATATTTAAAACATGTATTTGATGGGTGACATTAAACTCCATGTATCCTAAAAACAAATGCTTGTAGCGATTATATTAGCGCAAGATGGAAATGGCTAATACTGATGGTGTATCATCTCTGTTTGTTTGGTAGAAATTACTAATGGTCTACCATAATTCTATGTGTGCATTATCTGTATGGTTGTCTTACCTGATATAGATGATCAGAAAAATGTCTCCACGTAGTCATTAAACAGGCCGGTGGTCGGGGAAGATAAACATTTCTGTGCGGTCTAAACCGTGTTTAAATATGCAATTTACGAAGGGATAACTCGATGCAGGTGTGATTATGTCCTGCATCATTGCGTGGGGGGAGGCCTTTTTCTCGAATGGCCTATTATTTTAAAGAAAACATCCAAAGGACATGTTTTCAATCTTTGTAGGTGATTGGTGTGAAAAGCAGGACTCAATTGTTAGAAAAAAGCTTCCGTTTGACTAGACCGCTAACCTAGCGATGTAGGTATGACGTCATTACGTGAAGGGAGGCCGTTGTTCGAGTAGCCTATTGTTTTAAAGGAAACATCCACGGGACGTGTTTCAGATCTTTGTAGGTGATTAGCATATATAGCGGAACTTGATTATCGGAAGAGAGCCTCCATGTAACTAGACCGCTAACCTAGCAATATGAGTATGCAAAATATGTTGGATGCTAAGTTAGTGGTTCGATACTGGTATCTACTATGTAGAGAACAGTGAATGATAAAAAAGAGGGGGTGCATGCTGTTTATGTTGTGATTTATGAGGATGTAATCTGCAGCAGGAGTTCTTTCTTACTAGGTTTCTCTATATAGGATATCGATCGATTCAGATGGAGCTTATTAATACGTATAGTTTGAATGGAACCACTGGCTCTATATTCGTTACGTGCAGGAAGTGTGAACAAATGTTCTTTGCCTGCAAGATATGAATAATGGGACATATAATTTCATATCTCAGGTGTAATACTTGTCCAGATTATACAGAAATTATTAGTGAAATCATTTGTATAACATCTAAGGGGTTTATTGCGTTCTACTTAGGCATTATTATCAGTGTAACTGAAGGCATAACTGGAAAGGATGTGTAAATATATAGAGAGGTTAAATAATTGCATTTTCCCAGGGAAGATCACTATTTAGGCCATTTCTGAAGGTGTCAAGGGAGAAGATCCAAAAAACTTCTCGCTTTTTGCGTACTTGAGTGCCTCCTTTATCTTTTTGGCAGGCATACGCCTTCCTTTTTAATAACTATGTCACCCCTAAAATAGGCCTTATTGCCCAATAAGGCACGATGCACAGTAGTTAAAAGTAGGACATGTAGAAAATAATGTTTTAATGTGCTTGCAGTGAAAAACTCTCCAAGGTAATTTTTCACTGTGGCAAGGCTGGTTCTCCCTTAGGAAAACCCTGGGTTATATTATAAAAACATATAACACTTAATTTCTGCTTGGGAGCAGCAAGAAAAATGATTCATGGACTCATTTTAAAACTTAAGTAAAATCCAACTTAATGGTAAAGTCGGATTTTACATTACTATTAAAAAAAGACCCTTTTATAAAATTGTCTTCTTCCCTGCATAAATTAAAAGGCCTTTCTGCCAGTGTCTAGTGTCACATGACTACTCATGGCTCCCCTGTCGTGAGATGTGGATTACTCCCAGACAATGGATGTAGGGCTTTGGGGATGCAAAGGTGTATTTATTCCTTCAGGAGGATGACCTAGTGTTTGTACCTATCCCCTTTCTGATCTCACACTTGGGACTGCCTTATGAGCTTCCAAGGATGCCTATCATGTCACTGACAGGTGTATCTCTCTCCTGGACCTGCCTTCCTTTTATCTTCCTAGTCAAGCTTGCTCCAAACTGCGGGCAAAGGGAAGCTGCCCAGAACTGGCTTGAGGGGGGGGGACAAAGGGTTGCCCTCCACCCACAAGCTGCCACTGGATGGAAAGGTGGACCACACAGACCTCTCCTCATACCACTCTTAGACCTGTGAAGAATAATAAAAGAAGGGCTGCCTGACTGTCTGGATTCTAAAGGAAGTCTGGACCAGCTTGACCCCATAGGTGACGCCAGGTGTCATTTGGGTGACCTTTTGAGTGAGCAACAGGGAGATAACAAGCTTGCAGCGGCCTTTTCCCTGCAACTGGCAAGTTCCAACTGGACTTTCCCTTGACCCTGCTGCTGGCCTCTGTTGAAGTGAGTCCTCCTCCTGTCCAAACTGAAAGATCTGAGACTTAGAAACATTTTGCCAATGTTTTCACTGAGGAACCGGAGGGAGACTGGGATTACCATTGAGTTGAAGCCAACGACAATGAATTGCAATTCACATCCAACTTTTCATTTTGCCCTACTGAAAGAGATCCAACTTTCTTACAAGTTTCTAAGAGCTAATGTACTGGGCTTCATAAAGAATGATGCTGAACTGCAGCCCGATGATGGTGAGGCCTTTCTGGGCATGGATTCTGGATTTTGGCAACTCTGACCTTACTTTACCTACTTCAGTGAATGCACCGGTGGCCTGCTCGCCAGCACACCACCGTTGTCGAGCCCCACTTGGATCCAGTTTGCAGCTTCCCATGTTGCCAGCTCATTGACAACCACTTTTTCTCCAGAAAACATTCTAAGTCAGAGTGTAAATGTTACACCAGGATGAACCTGCTCTATGTATCTGATCATTGTTCAGCTGTAGTCTTTTACTTTAACCCAGTCTAGTACGATTCAGATACCCGCTTATGATGCTTAGAGCTTTATGGAGCTATTTTAAACTCAAACTTAAAAAGCTCATATCTTCGGTTCTACTTTTTTTGTTGTCTTGGTGTCAATTTATTTCTTTAAATATTCTCTGTTTTTTATTGGTTTGTTGTGTTATGTTAGATTCTGTTACACAGCATTTGTAAAGTGCAAGTACACCAAACAGGTTTCAGGCGCTGAGTAAAAATGAGGTAACAACAAGGTCAAAAGTCTAGCCATAAGTTTGTTTTGAAGACCCTGGTTTTTAGAAGTGTCCTAAATCTGGAATAAACAGGTGTAGATCTTATATGAGATGGAAGAGAGTTCCAAAGATACGAGGCAATCACAGAAAATCTGGCGCCATCCTACCTCTTCTTTTTAATTTTAGGGACAGCTAACAAGCTGTGGTAGGCTGATCTGAGATTATGTTTTGGGATATAGCTTTGAACTCTGAAGCACACAAACATAGGGCTTTTCTCATAAAGTGATTTCAAAATATTTCAACCAGTTTTGAGGATGGTTCCCTGGGCAACTGGGAGCAAGTGCTGTTTTCTCATCAAGGGTTTAGTATGGCAATGTCTTGGTTGACCTCAGAGCAGCCTAGTTGCCTGGTATTGTACTGTCTGCAGCCCCTGATTCAACCCTTTTGGCAATCTTAAAAATAAGGAATTTGCATAGTCAATGTGAAACATCATTAATGCCGTTATTATCTGGATAATGGCTTCACAGGTAAACAATATCTTGCTTTGCTTGATCTTAGGAACTTGAAAGATACATGAGGAAATCACTGCTCCTATCTGTGGCTTCATATGGAGGCCCTCATCAATGAGGATTCCAAGGATTTTACCTGCTGTTTTGGAAGTGGGAGGCAAGCCCAACTCTAGAGGCCAGATGTGGGGATTCTAGTTGTGGATTTTATTGTTAGGAATCACTATTTTTGTTTTCTCTGAATTTAATTTCAGTTGATGGCTATTCATCCAATCTCTGGTATACAACACGGTATTCTCAAATAGCTACATAGATTCTGAGGTATTGTTCAATTTCAAGAGCAGCTTCACGTCATCAGCATAATTATTAATTTTCACTCTTCGTTTATGTAGCTCATGTACCAGAGGGTGAATATAAAGATTTAATAAAACTTCATTGTGTTAGGGGATTTTCTTTTTCAATCTAGATTTGGATGACAACCACAAAATAGAACATCTGGTTTACTGCTGCAGCAGCTTTGGCCTTATGCAGCTAGTTAATGAGACTACCTATAAGGCCTACCATATGCTCAATGGAATTTTTACTGACAATTCAGACTTAAAATTTGATAATATGATATTAATGTTATGGACTGATCATAATGTAGTCTTCTTTAAGCTAGCGATAACTTTGAAAGATTTGTGTCCCAGTAATGCTGGTATTTAGAAACTAACACGCCCCTGGTGTAAAATTAATAAATCTGAGTTAGAAGTGGCAATGAGTAACAGCTGCCTGTTGCTTGATTCTAACATTGAAATTTCTACATCCAACTTTACATCTTGGATTGACGCCACAGTTACCCATCTTGCCCGTGGGAAAAATATAAAAAGTAATAGAAGGTGTCCTTCTGCAACTTCATACACCCAAGAATTTAGGAAAATTAAACTAAAATGTAGAGCTGCTGAACGTGAATGGCGGAAGGATTATGACTTGTCAGTCTGCAATCAGTATAAAGCCCTTATAACCTCAGTAATAATGCAATATAGTTTTCTGATAAAATAAGATCTACACAAAATTCTACTTCAGGTTTGATTAAAACCGTTACTTCCCTTTCTAATATCGATCAGGGCAAAACCCTCAGCCTTGACCAATCTATTTGCAACAAGCTGGCAGATCTCTTTCAAAGTAAAGTAAACAGTGTTTATACTGAATTTGTGACAAGTCAAAATGTTATCCCTCCTGGGAACGGAGTTGGTTCATCACCTGTTGATCCTCATGATAATTTGGGCAGCACTGATTTTCAATACTGTCTGAGTAACTTCTCTCCTTTACCGGAGGATACAGTTGTAAAGTTGATTGAAATCACTTGATCTGGGACTCCTTTAGACCCTTGTCTGCATTTTGTTCTGCATCTGGTCTCTTGGCCAGATCTCAGTTCACCTGACAAGATTACTGAATAACAAACTAGTGTCAGGGAAACATCCAAAGGCTTGGAAAAAAGGCATCAGTCCTCCCAATTTTGAAAAATCCTTCACTGGACCTACCGGTGACTAAGAAATGTCGTCCCATCTCCGTTTGGCTTTCCCTGCAAAAACTTTGGAAAAAGCTTGAAATGAAGATCTCACAGCTTACTTGGATTCCAAAGACATCTTGAATCCTTCCTAACATGGTTTCAGGCCAGAGACTGCACTGAATCAGCCATTGTGGTTGCTAAAGAATAGACCCGCAGGTTGGTTGATGAGGGAGGTAGGGCGGCACTGATTTTTATAGACTTCTCAGCTGCATTTGATATGGGATCGATGCTGTGCTGATCAATCTGCTTGAGAAGGTTGGGATCAGGGGCACTGCCCTGGCTCTACTCAGCTTGTTTTAATTCAATAGGGAACAAACGGCGGAGATGGGTAGTTTCAAATCCAGCTCCTTTTTTCTTCCTTGTTGGGTACCTCCAGAGTCCTCTTTATCCACTACACTTTTTAATATATATATTACCCCCACTGGTGAAATTAATCAAATTATTTGGTTTCTCTGCCATTTCTTCTACCGATGTTCCTCAAATAATCGTATCTATTCCTGCTGAGGATGGCTTGGCAGCTAACAATTCAATAATTGTTTGATGCAGATTTCAGTCTAGATGCAGGATAATAGTGTAACATGAAACACAGAGAAATCTGAGGTGATCTTGTTTGAGAAGAACATATAGTTTTGGAACAACTCCTTGTGGCCTCTTAATCTTGGTTCTATACTGTCTCCTCAACAGAGGGTAAAAGATTTAGGGATTCTATTTGACGAACGTTTACAGATCTCTGAGCCGATCAATCGCATAACATCTTCCTCTTTCTTTGTAATCAAGATGCTAACAATGGTATTTTCTTTTATTCCACTTGACATGCAAAAGATGGTGTTGGTAGCTCTAATCCTTTCCAGAACTGAAGAGTGTAATGCCCTCTATTTGAGGATAAACCAGTGGATGCAATCACTACAAAACACAGCAGTACAGCTTCTCCTGAAGGTGCACAAGTTCTGCTCCATCACAAAAAATATACAGGAACTACATTGGCTGCCGGTGGCCAAGAGAGTCAATCTTAAGGCTCTCTGTGTGTTGCATAACGCCTTGCATGGCTCTGGTCATCTTATTTTCCAAACAACCTTCAAGAGGTACTCCCCACTGGGAGAACTGCGGTCCTCCCATTCCAACCTTGTGACCATCACAAAAATAAAGATGGGGAGTTGGGGTGGAAGGAGGTTTTCTTTCTTAGCCAGCAGGTTGTGGAACTCGCTGCCTTTGCACCGAAGATCTTAACGGGGTCTTACCCACTTTAGGACGTTTCTAAAGGCAGGGCTTTTCATCTCTGCTTCTAAGTCCAGTATTTCCACCTTTGAGCCGTTTTGAGGTTCGCTAGCACCAAGACACTTTGGTATTCGCACACTCTAGAAGATTACTTACTTACTTAATACAAATATTTTACATGTTGCCTCTAAAGTTAAGTCTGACTGTTCTGTGCCCTAGCTGCAAAGGGGTTGAAGACAGGTTTATTTAGTGAATTTTGTGGTTCAATCTGACATGGATTGTAATTATTATTCAAAGTGGGTTCTTACCCCCTTTAACTATAACTCCAGTTTCTTACAGTATATGATCAACGTTGGGACACAGTTCCATTATTTGGTTGCCTTTCACTCAGTAAACATGTCATGAACACTTAAAATATGAAGACGTTTGGAAATTATTTTTCCCATGGAGTATGCCTCAGGAACACAGGAATGAGGTGGTGAAATATTGTCAGGTCACAGATGGCATTTAGCTGAACTTGACAGTTCCGGTCTATTATGTCTATTCTCAGAATATGGATGCACTGATATCTAATACAATTTAGAGGGATTCAGTACCTTCATAGTAGAGTATCAGGCAAATAAATGTGATAACACTTTTACACATCAGACACTGTTTTTTAACAGAATGAGGGCCATATGCATGTATGTATGAAATAGCGAGTTTCTAATTGCAATTCCATGTGAATCACAATTAGGAAATCAGAACTTCAAATGTACAAAACTCTATTGAGTTTAACTTGTGATTCACAGTGGGCCGCAAATAGACCACCTCATTATTATTCATGAGGAAGGTCGCAATTTGCAACCAATTGGGAACCGCTAAAAACACAGGGATGGTGGCTTGCTGGGGACAGCAGACCACAGTTTCTGTTTGCTTTTAAATAAAGCATTTTTTTTTAAATGCAGCACGTTTTCCTTAAAGGAAAATGGGATGCATTTCAAAAAGAAAAGTTAAATGTTCAGTTTCCTTTATTTAGAGCGGGCAGTGGTCTGTGGGACCACTGCCTGCTCTTAAAATATGTTTTTGCATGCACTCACAAAAGGGCAGGGGGCCCATGGGGACCTCTTCCCCTTTGTGAATGGTTTACCACCAAATTGAATTTGGTGGTAAAAAGTAAATATTTTGTGACCGCATTTCAGTTGCAAAACATTCGGATATGGCACAGCAAATCACTGTTAGGAAAGGAAGCCCTTAACACGCTCCTTCCTAATACTGAATCACAAAACCCAAATTGTGATTCGGTATCAAGTTACCAAATCACTATTTGGGCTTTGTACTTGCCAAAAAGACTTTACGCTATCACAAACGGACTGATTCTGCGAATTTGCCCTTTTGCGTCTGGCAAAAAGGTTTGTATATGTGGCTTTTAGTGAATATGTTTCGGGCCTGGCCCTTTCTGCAGGGTCGTCCCCAAACGTTTTGCCTTCCTACTCCTCTTTATCCTGAATTTGTTTTTGTTGGCATTAGGAGTCTGGGCACTATATCACTGCTGACCAATGCTAAAATGCATGTGCTTCCTCTCTAAAATATGGTAAAGTTGGCTTAGCCACAATTGTCCTATTTAATTTACTTAGAAGTCCCTAGTAAAGTGAACTACATGTACACAGAGCCTGTAAATTAAATTCTACTAGTGGGCTTGGTGCACTGAGTGTGCCACCCACTGACATAGCCTTTTAATCATGTCTCAGGTCTGCCATTGCTGAGCCTGTGTGTTTCAAACTGCCATGTTGACCTGGCAAGGTAACCCTCTTGCCAGGCCCAGACCTTACTTTTGAATACATATAGGTCACCCCTACGGTAGGCCCTAGACAGCCCTACAGGCAGGATGCAGTGTATTCAAAAAGTAGGACATGAACGTTCAAGATTTACATGTCCTGATAGTTAAAAACTATTAAATTAGCTTTCCACTAATGCAAAGTCAATCTCTCCCATAGGTTAACATAGGGATTACCTTATTACATTTTACAAGTGTAATTCCCAATAGGTAAAATAAAAATGGATATTTTGAGCTTGGTGTCTTTGAACTCACAATTTCAAATCATAACTTAGGGTAAACTTGGATTTTAAGTTGCAAGTCTGAAAATGCCACTTTAAAAAAGTTGGCATCATCCTACCTTAAACATTCTGTCCCTTCCACATGTCTCTGAATACACTTCTGGGGTGGCTGATAGCTGTGCCTTGTGCATTACCTCTAGACAGCCACACACAATGGGAGCACAGGTGTGACTTGGAGGGCCTTAATGGGCCGTAAAATGACTTGATGGGGCTGGAGCTAAGCACAGCCCCACTTGCACCTGAATAGGTTGTGCTTAGTCTCCACCCAATAGGCCTAACAACCTTGTCTTGTCAATCCAGCCAGCTTGGGGCCAGGGCAGGGGAGAAAGGCAATTCCCAGCACTTCAAAGCCACTGTCTAGAAGCGTCTCCCACCTTCCAGAACCAGGGCACCAAAGTCTAAATACTGGACATTAGACAACAATACTTCAGTATACTTCTGGACCTGTGGATAATCTGCGAGGAAGATGAGCTGATGTGCTGTTACAAGGACTGTCACTCTGCTTCACTGCTACTCTTCTGGACTCCTGCTTTGCTGTGCTGACCTGCAGCCTCCTGCCCTCTCTCTTGAATGGGATTGAGAAGGACTGGACCTGCATCTCTCCAACCCAGAACCAAAGTGTCTCAAAGGACTTGTTTGCTTGCCTCCTGTTCTAAGTTCTCAGGGACATCAAAGATGTCCAACCACCCTGCTACAGCACCTGGACTCTGCCATCTGTGTGTCTTACCCTGCCAAGTGGTGCCAACCCAGTCCTGGGCCCTTGGAAGTGGGTATAAAGTGTTCTCCTGTAAAATATCGATGCATCGCTTGGCTGCACCCCTCATCTTTATCGACGCAACCAAGATTAAGGTACTTTTGTTCGGGGGGGCCTTACTGATCCCTGTATCTGGCTCACGCTCCATTCTGGTCAGCCTGAACTCTTGACTTTGTCCCAGACCAGAGCAACCAGATAACCATAACATAAGCGCTTATTGCTTCTTAACTCTATTTTGCAGTTTATTCTTTGAAAATGCACATCTCATCTTCTACTTTTATGGGGGATTTTTGTTGTTTTTGTCTTCTTTTGCTCATTAAATAAAGCTCTATTTTTCTAACCTGGTGTGGTGCCTTCTGTGTGGTGTTTTCACTGCTTTATTGTTTTAAATGCTGCACAAATACTTTACACATTGCCTCTTAAGTCAAGCCTGACTGCTCTGTGCCAAGCTACCAGAGGGTGACCGCAGGTTAATTTAGGGTGTGTTTATCACTTTCCCTGACTAGGATTGTGGCTTGAGCTTAGATAGGGTACATACCGCTGCCAACCAGAAACCCAATTTCTTACAATGTGCACTACAGTTATTTCCGAATCCATTGTTTCTGAATGATGGCAACTAAGGATATACTGATATATTATTCTGTGACTTTGAATTGACGCATGAGGCCTGTCTGATCTTTTCACATAGGAACTGTACTGCAAATATCAATAAGAGGATCTCAATTATATTCATTTCCTTACATGGGATTGTTCAGATGGGAGAACATATGGTTCTTTGCTGACATTATTTATTGCGGGACTGTTTAATACCCTTGAGAAAAGCAGTGGAAATACGAAACATGTAGCAATATTTTTTTCAGACTGTGACATCATAGGTTGGAATTCACTTCCATCTTTTCGACTCCTATTAGTGTGAATCTCTTGAATACAATTATATTAGTAACACCTTATCTATCATTGAAGAATTACCATTGTGCATACTTGTGAATTTCACATTCTCCCATGGATATCTAGGTGATGAATAACCAATTTTTGCTGTTACCTAACTCATTTGTCCTTAATGGTATTCGTTTGATGGACCACCAAAGGATGAAAGCTGTTGCTACCAGGATTGGAACCCATGACAAAAGCTCAAACACTGATCCCTGCAGTTGATGCATTAGTCTACTGAGTTGTGAGTCCAGGTTTGTACACCACTGCAAAACAGAAACAGTAACGAGCCACCTTGAAAAATACAGCTGGAAATGTTGAACACAAGAAGCTAATAGACATAAATAAATGCTAGACTACATGCTGCATTTATTTGGTGTGCAAATCTTGAAAAAAAATACATATATAAATAAATTAGACCCTCGAAATTATATAAAAACTATGCAAAGAAACTATCATTCTGGTGAAATCTACATTCCTGCAATACTTCAGCACCCTCTTACAGCTCATAAATTCTACCATTAACTGATGCAATTATAAAGCAAAAAGTGATTAACAATATCCAATATGTGATCTTATGCTTCTGTTCAACAAACATCACACACACAAGTCCTGAAATGTTCACCTTCTCTAACATCTTCTGATCCGTCTTCCCAGTAACTTGGTTTCTTTTAAACCTAGCTCCTATTCTGACAATTCTTTCCCATGCAAAGTCACCAAACAACTTATTATTGTCTACTGAAAACTCTATGCCCATATTAGCTGCCTTTCAGGCATTACATCAAACACACAAAAGGTATGGCTTACTTATATATGAGAAAGAACACCTGCCTTATTTGAGCTAATCATGTGTTTTTCAGCTCCAGAAAGGATAATTGATAAAAGTTCTTAGAAAATGTTGCATTCTAAAAATGAAAATATTCCTTATTCGTGGTATCGGATTGGTTGCTGTGATTGAACAGAAAAAATACAGGAGAGGAGTGACCAGAAGATGAAATGTTGACAAAATATGCAAAATCTATGTTTAATGAAACAGAAAGTCCAAATACCAATGTGGATGTTAGACCTGGCTTTTTCAGCGGGTTCATCCCTAGATGTTTTGCTTTTTGGCCTACTGTTTTTGACCCTGTTTTCGTTGGTTTTAGGACTCTGGGCACTTTACCACTGCTTTTCAGTGCTTGAAAGCATCCTTTCAAAGTGTTCTCAGATCTCCTACTGCAGTGTCTGAGCACAGTTTTTACTGCCACGTCGACCTGGCAAGTCTACCGACTTGCCAGGCCCTAACTTTCCCTTTATTACATGTGAGTCACCCCTAAGATAGGATTAAGGTCCCCCTATGGGCAGGGTGCAGTACATGTGAAAGGTAGGACAAGCACTGGTATGTGTGAACTGTCCTGACAGTGAAATAAAGTGTATTTTGTTTTTCACTATTGAAAGGCTATCTATCCTATAGGATAAAATGGGAGGTACTGTGAAACATATTACAAGTATAACTTCCTTTTTGAACAAGATAGGGCAGTGGAGTTTAGTATGTCTAAACTCAGTATTTAAAAATGCATCTTTTAGTAAAGATGATTTTTATATTGCGTGTTTGAAGGTACCACTTTTAGAAAGGGGGTATTTTCTTGCTTAGCCATCCTATGTGCCCCTGCTGGTTTGTGTATTCATTGTCTGGTTTTGGAGTGACAGGGGCTGGGGATATGCATTCACTGCAGGCAGCCACTGGGGGAGAGGAGGGGTTGAAGTGTGCCCTGCCTTTCCTGGGTGACTCGGAGCTGGGCTGATTAGACCTGGGCTACATTTAGAGTAGTCGGAGGAGTTTCACTAGCACCTGAATAGGCCTGGTATGTATTTAGAGTGGTGCGAGGAGATTTCCTTTGTACCTGAATAGGCCCTGTCTCCCTTGCACAATGCTGTCTCAACCTTCTGCCAGGAAGCTGGGCCAGAGAGGACAAAACTGGTTTGGACTGAGCTGAGAGACTTTTGCCACAAGAGAACAAAGGAAAATGTGGTATAAATATTAGGGCCCAGACCACAGAACTTTAGATTAATGCTGGACTAAGGAACCTCCCAGGATGAAGAGCTGCTAGGAGGAGTACTGCCCCTTTGATGTGTGCTTTGCTGGGTTGGCCTGCAGTAGCTACTTCTGTCTTGGGCAGGGAAAGGATTGGATTGTCCTTTCTGCATTCAAAGTATCTCCAAGAGCTTGATGTAGAGCTTTCCTCCTGTTGGAAGTCTCAGGGAAATCAAAGACTTAAACATCTTCTGGGTACCTGCTCCTGGAACTGGATGTTTCAGCTCCTACAGAGGAAAAAGGTAACCCAATGCCATCAAAGACACTGCCGCTGGCTCTGTGACCTGAAGGCACTGATGCACTTCGCACCACAACCCTGGTCTCACCGGCGATGCCACCACTGAGCCGCTGCTTGCACCGTGAATTGTGGGCACCGCACTTTGCACTACCTCGCTTCACACCGTTGCCTTGGTGTCCACAATGACGCCACTGCGCCATCACTGACTGTACCATGACCTGTGGACACCGCTCATGGAGAACACGTAGCACTGTCCCTCTTCGCACCACAGCCCTAGTCTCATTGAATCTGCAGCTCTAAGCTCATATCGACGCCGCAGCTTGAACCGTGGTTCGAGGGCACTGCTTGTAGGCTACAAAACACACTGCTCAATCCCACACCGCAGCCTTGGCCCACTGATGCCAACACCATTGACTGCAGATCGTCAACTGACGCTGATGCCTGAACCGCGACCTGTAGGCCCCGCATAATGTATTGCCCCATCTCGCACTGCAGCCTTGGGTCTACCAACAATAGCGCTTCAGCAACGATGACAACACGTTTTGCACCGTGACATGCCAGCACCGCGACAAGCACCTCATCACTTTGCACCGCAGTCCTGGTCTCACCGATGTCGCTGGATGACCATCGCTAAGCCGCTGCCTGCACTGCAACCTGAGAACACCGCACACTGCACTGCTGCACTTTACACCGCAGTCCCAACACCTGCCGATGCCGGTGCTCCTAACATCAAACTCATGGAGTTCGACCTGGATCACATGTGAATTGATGGGCCTGATAACTCCTTCACTGACCTCCGGAACCAAATCCTGCTCATGCCAGCTCTTCGGAGCTCAATGAGATGTCGCCAATGCCCTTAATTTCTAAAGGTACTGTTTTGCGGGTCTTCGCCACGCCATGGCCCACCTGCGATACCGCTGTAATCCAGAACTGCTTGGAAGCGCTTGCTCACGACGCCTTGATAGTCCCGGATGGAGCTATCGACTTCAAGGAACTGTATATAAAATCTATTTTTGCTTTATTGGTAATGTGGATTACTGTATGTTGGAGTTTTTTTGTTTTGGTCTTGTTTTACACAGATAAATATTAGATTTATTTTTTAACAGGTGTGGTGTATTTTGTGGTGTTTTCAATGTTTTGCTGTGTGTTATGTGCAAATGCTTTACACATTGCCTCTGGGATAAGCCTTACTGCTCATGCCAATCTACCAAGGGAGTGAGCAGGGGTTATTTTAGATGTGTAATCCCCTTATCCTGACTAGAGTGGTGGATTCTGCCTGGTTTAGGTGCAAACCCTAGCCAACCAGATAACCCATTTCTAACAGTGGAGAAAAAGATGGACTGAGGATGGCAATTATTGGATCTCATTTCCTGTACAAATCAATGGGGTCTATTTAGTACATTCTTATGCAGTGCAGGGCAGCAACCAAAAAAGCTATGCAGCATTGTGTAAGGAGGAGAGAGCAGGACAGCAACATTTCTATAGAGATAGTGCACTCTCTCTTCTTTCCCTAGCGCTGGCTCACAATCCGGTGCTGTGCGCCACCCACACACCATAGTGCTAAAGTGTCTGCATGAGTCTAGTAAGGTTTTGTACTTGGAGGGTATCCTTCCAATACAACATTTTGTGCTAACACTAATATTAGAACTTTCCATACTTTGTATTTGTGCTGTACAGTGCAGCACACATGCAAAGTTAGAAAAGAAAAGAGAAGTATTTTTCCGTGATAGCACCCATTTCAAATGGGCATTATTTTTTGATGCACAACTCTGTCCACCTTTTTAAATGGATATGGTTTTGCGTTAAAAGCCAAGGGTGGTTGCATTGGAACATACATGCACCACTCATGGAATGCCCTCATGACGCCTAGTAATGCAAAACAGTGCTATGTACTGCGTTACCCTACTTTCAAGTGAATTTCCATCGCAAAATAAGTTTTGCACCTGAAAAAAACTGAAAAAAAAGATTTCCTACTAAATCTTGGTAAATATACTTTAAAGTGTAAGGGATTGAAAATAATGCATTCACCTTCCCTTACCTAGACATTACTCTTGGATTTTTGAATCTTGAATAATTATGCATAGATGAAACTGAACCGTTTTCTTACTAGATGGCTTCCATGATTACCTATACTTTATACCAGGCAAATATGAATTGGGGGAAACGGACAGAACCCGACAGGATATATTTTTCTTGCCAATTGTTAATAAAAATGCAATTTAATTAATAAAGGCTATAGTTTGACCTCGATCCCAGCTCTCAATGTTCTTCTTTATCATCTTTCGAACAGTATTTTGAAATTTACTGTCCCAGTGCGATTCTGGGACGGAACACATCACTAAGGTGACAGGTTTAAGTGCCGATTTTAGTGCTTCCCTGTGACCTGACTACCGAGGGTGGATTTATTTGATGGATGAAAGAAATGTACTTTTAATATGTTATAAAGTACTTGTTAAATGAACTGCACAGTGTTGCCTGCAGCCATAACTCGTGTGGCTGCTGAGGCTCATAATGGAACTGATACACTACAGCTCTTAGAAGAAAATGCCAGTTCAAAAACAATGTCTTGTAAATATTGGTAGCGCTTATTGGATATCTAATTGTAAGACAAGTGTGAATAAAAAATAATTTTTCACAATATTGTAGCAAGGGAAATAGCATGCATTACACGAAAAAACCTGAGACGGCGAATATTATATTTAACAAGATGTTGATACTCATTAAAGTGCTGTTGAGAAGTGCTTGAACCCTCAAATGATAATGAAATCATCAACACATTTGTTATTATATTAGTTAGGAATTGTCATATCATGTCTTCGTCTTGGGAGGAAAGAGCACAAAAGCATAAAAAAAGGAAGTCAGCCACATATGTACATACACTAAACTCATGAAAGGGCTTCACTGTACAAGGGGCATAATGAAGAGGATTATCTCTAAATGGTTGGCATGTGTTAATGAACTTTATTTCAGAGGTGCAGCACTCCTAGTGGCGTTGCCTCAAGATCACTACCCGTGTGTCTGTTTGTTGGTTTCATAGAGAGGTGTGCCTCTGTTCTATGATGGCTGCACAGGTTGATTTTTTTATGAGTGTCATGAGGATTTCCACTGTGTTCTACTTTGATGCGTGGGCATCACTTGTCTGTGTCAGACTGAGGGTCCCCGTTTCTGTAAAGCCTCTTAGTTGGTCTTGATGAACATTTACAAGGATTATTATTTTATCTAATTTTGAATGTGCAAGTTTGGGTAGGGTGACAGAACCAGCTATAGAATGGACGTTTGCACTTATTCGTCAGTCTTATATTATGATCCTGTCCAGACATGGGTACTGAGATGGGGGATTTTACTGTGGAGCCCATGTGTCCTCCAAGTTGTACTCTGAGGGTCCTAGCCCAGGAAGAGGATTCGGAGAACCTAGAGAAAAGGGTAGTGCATGAGGCAGATTCGAAGCCTAGTAGACCAGTTGTTGCTTGCTGCTTCAGAAGAAACATCTAAGCATGAGACCTTTGTCACTATTTCTGCTTTAGACAGATTCTCCGTGTTTCCTAAAGTGTAGTGAATGGGGGCATCCACCTGAGGCAAAATTCTTCATAACACAGATTCTCTTTATGGCTTGTGATGTGTGACAGCTACAGATAATTCACTGTCCTAGAGAAGAGAATGAGGGTGTCTTCAGCATGAGGCTTGAGAACTGAATATCAGTTAAAAGAGGCTTGAGAAGGAGGCTGTCATTAACGTGAGTTAATGGATTTACATCTAAAAAGCACTTGAATAGCTATGCAGTTTTAGTAGTCCCCTTTTGTTATAAATAACTTTTTTGGTTGGCAGAGGTACGTACCCTGTCCAAGCAGGAACTACAATCTTAGTCAGGGTATGTCAGATAGACACCATACATTACCCTGTGCTCACCCTCTAGTAGCTTGGCATAGAGCAGGCAGGCTATATGTAAAGTATATGTGCAACACTTCAAACAGTAATATAGTGAAAACACCACAAAAAGACTCCACACCAAGTTAGAAAAATAGGTTATAGTTTTATGAACAAAACAATATAAAATTGACAAAACTTCAATAAGTAGAAGTCAAGTTATTAATTTTTTTTAAGTAAACGGTTTTGTAGTGCATAGAAGTGAATTGTGCCAACCGGGGCTATTTGGTGATGCAGAAAGTGTCCAATCCAAAAGTTCAGGCCACCCCAATGGAGCGCAAGTCAGATACAGGAGCCAGCCTGAGCCTGCTGAAATAGTACCTTGAATGTGTGAACGTAGAAGACGATGCAGGGAGTATGGAAGGTGATGCATCATTGTCGATCCTTAAGATGGAGGTGATGCGTCAGTTCCAAGCTGTGCAGCATCGAAGATGCATCTGGAATGGAGATGAGATACTAGAAGCAATGAAGTGATGCTTAGTTGTCGAGCCACTAGGTTGAAGGTGATGCGAACAGCAACAAATTGGTGCTTCAGTATTGAGCTGGGCAGTCAGAGATGAGTTGGAAACTAGAGAAGATGCATTGCGCAGTTGGCGATGGGATGTCAGGAGTCTGTGCAGCAGCGGTGATGTGACGTGTTGAGGGAGATACACTGGTTCTGTTGGTGCAAAGTCATTCGTTGATGCATCGATTTTAGCAGTTGCAGCACTTCATACCCACTTTCTTCGGCCCAGAACTGGTCTGGCACCACTTGGCATGGCAAGACTTGCAGCAAGTTGATGGAAAGCTTTGAAGTAAACAGGGAGCATGACAGCCTGCCCTTGGACTCACTCTGGGTTCAATTGACATGGGTCCAGGCAGCAGGGCAGAACAGGAGAAAGCAGTTCTGCCATAGTAGCAGTCCAGCAGAGTGTCAGTCCTTGTAGCAAGATAGCAGTCCTTCCTCCTGGCAGAGTTCTTCACAGGTCCAGTAGTGTACTACTTTGGTGGGTTAGAAACCCAGTACTTATACTGGCTCCAGACTCACACTGGGGGGGGGGGGGGAGTAAGCAGCCCTTTGTGTGGGGACCGAAACAGCCTATTCAGGGGTAAGTGTCAGCTCCTCCATCCCATCCTGCCCAGGATTGCCCATCAGACGTGGATGGCCACTCAGTCACATCTAAGTTAGCTTTGAGTCTGGCGCTCTCTGGAGAATATAAAAAGTCAAGCTGTCATCCACCCCAGACGTGTATTGGAGACAGGCAGTAGCACACAGGACTAAGAGCAAAACACTCCATCGTTCTAAAAGTGGCATTTTTAAAGTGTAATGATAAATTTGACTTTATCAGTAAAGAAGATTTATCATTACTATTACAATTATGTGAAACATGACAGATCTACACCTTCTCAATCAGGAATTACAACTTAAAAGTGTAATAAGGATTTCCCAATGTTGAACCATGAGAGGGGTAGGCCTCACAGTAATGACAAATGAATTTGAGTGTTTTTCACTAGCAGGATGTGACACTTAAAAGTGCATGTACTACCTTTTGATTACACAGCACCTTGCCCTATAGCCTACCTTTGGTGTGACATATATAATAAAAGTGGGAGGTTGAACTTTTCAATTTGTTTTTGGAGGGTGAGAGCTCTTGAAATTATTCAATAAGCTTTCTTCTCCTCCTTTCATTACCATGCACTATCTGGTATGATCGTTATCAGTGTGTCACCTTTAGCTTGGCTGGGTAAAGTAACCTTTCCTTAAGTTCCATTGTTTGCACTGTTTGCTTCATGTCTGCATATGATGTCCTTCATTTTTAGACTTGCGAAGTGTAATGTGGAAGGATCATAACCTTGGAGGAATTAATTCTAATGCCAGTTTACTGATGTGCAGTTTTGAAGATAGCATCTCTGTCTGAGTAGTTTATTAGTTTGATGATTGAACAATACAGGGTCACTCATAAAGTTGGCCTATGTACAAGTACCCTATGGGCCCATCTATCACAAAATAGATGAGAGTTCTTCCTCATGTACTCATATCTTCAGCCATATTGCAAGGAAAAAGTCAGGATTTTAGCCCTCTGTGCCCTTTGGAATACTCACAATCCAAAGATTGTTTAAGCGGGTTCGCCCTTTAGCATCCTCAACTTCTCTTGTTCTGTAGGATTAGTAGCTCATCTTCAACTGTCGATATACGCCTTCAGTGTCAGTCATTTGTTCAGGCACATTTCTCTAGTCTTGAAGGAGCAACAACATCTCAATACCGACACTGCTGATCTGTTATTCCTGGGCTGTTTTCCTGTCCTGATTGACTTGAAGAGTAATTGCTAAAGATATTGCTTCTGGATCTTGGCTCATAGGGGTTTCCACCTCATCTGGGACCTGTGTCTGTTGGGCAGTAGTGATTCTAGTGAAGTTATCAATCTTGCCATTTGATGTGCAATGTGAACCTTGTCCTTCACCATGATTTGCCATAGTCTTCATTGGGTATCTCCAATGGTGAAAGAATGCATCTTCAGACCCAGAGCTAGGGCAGATCTCATTAGGTGCTATAGGTATTGATGGACAATAGGGTGGTAGCGCCCCCCCCCCGGGCACTACGATGTTTTCTGCCTAGGACAGTAGGAGGTGTGGTTGCTCTTAGGCAGCATTACCTTGATGCAGGGGTATCATTAGTGCTTATGATCTTGAAAGGAAGACTCACTCTACTAATTTGCAGGTAGATTTCTGAAACGCAATGGATCCTATGCAAATCTGATTGCCTTGCTCCAAGGGATTGCTATAGATTGGTAATATTGTGAGTCAAACAGTGCAGAACCCTTAGTGTTAGAATAAGTGCCTACTTGTGGCTTATTTGCTCTTGGCGTCCGCTCCTCTTTGGACAACTAGTGTATGGGCTGAACAAATCACTTCTCTCCAAAGACCCTCAGCAACATAAGTTGGGATGATGTTATTATGCCATAGGTGGGTTTCTGTCTTTTGTTTTCTAAATGAGAGTGGCCTTTGGTGAGACCCAACAAATGTGGATGAGGAGAACTCAGCAGCTCCTCTGGTATTTAGAATTTTGGGGATGCTGTCTACTGAATAGTTACTTGTGCTATAGGCTGGCTCCTCACTACAGGATCTTTTGTTTATTAACAGTTTCCTTTGCTCATCTGCCCCCAATTCACTGGGACAGGACGAAGGAGCCACTGTGGTTGTTCCAATATACATTTGGGGGTGTGAGGTTCCTTTGCTTCCACTTGGTTTCTCCTCCGACCCATTCACCTTTAGACCTAGGCACGAGCCAGATGCAGAGTGACAACTCACTATGAAGGGTGTGCCATGTGCACATTCTGCTATGCCACTGCTAGCCCTCTACTTGATCACACCGTCAGGGAGCCATCCAAGCTGCTACACATTGAATCAACAGCACCCAGGCCCAGCAATATTCTCAGACTTTCAACCACACCCCGTCAGCTTTCTTGTTCAAATGCATTCATGGGGATGGAGCTGCTTCATGGTGTAATCATCACTGGGCCTTGGTACTCGGCCTACCCAGATATCCTCCCATGCTTCCAACTGAATCAATCAATCAATCAATCAATCAAGAAATTTGTATCGCGCACTACTCACCCGGAAGGGTCTCAAGGCGCTTGGGGGAGGGGGGCTGCTACTGCTCGAACAGCCAGGTCTTGAGCTGCCTCCTGAAGGCGACGTGGTCCCGGGTCAGTCGCAGGTGGACGGGCAGGGAGTTCCATGTCTTAGCCGCCAGGTAGGAGAAGGATCTTCCTCCGGCGGTGGTTCTCTGGATGCGAGGAACGATGGCGAGGGCGAGGTTCGCGGATCGTAGCTAGCGGGTGGGCGTGTAGAAGGTCAGTCGGTCGTTGAGGTATCTTGGGCCCAGGTCGTGGAGGGATTTGTGTGCATGGGTGAGGAGTCTGAACGTGATCCTCTTGTTGACAGGGAGCCAGTGCAGGTCTCTTAGGTGGCTCGAGATGTGGCAGCGTCGGGGGACGTCCAGGATGAGTCGGGCGGAGGCGTTCTGGATACGTTGAAGTCGTTTCTGAAGCTTGGCTGTTGTACCGGCGTAGAGGGTGTTTCCGTAGTCTAGTCTGCTGGTGACGAGGGCCTGGGTGACAGTCTTCCTGGTCTCGATCGGGATCCATCGGAAGATCTTGCGGAGCATGCGAAGGTTGTGGAAGCAAGCTGAGGAGACGGCGTTGACTTGTCTGGTCATCGATAGGGAGGAGTCCAGGATGACGCCCAAGTTGCGTGCGTGGTCCGTTGGTTTGGGTGCGGTGCCTAGTGCCGGGGGCCACCAGGAGTCGTCCCATGCGGAGGGCAATGGTCCCAGGATGAGGACTTCTGTCTTGTCCGTGTTCAGCTTCAGGCGGCTGATGTTCATCCATTCGGCGACGTCTTTCATTCCTTCGTGTAGGCAGACTTTGGCGGTGTCGGGGTCTCTGGTGAGGGAGAGAATCAGTTGGGTGTCGTCGGCGTAGGAAATGATGTTGAGGTTGTGTTGGCGTGCGATGGCAGCGAGGGGTTTCATGTAGACGTTGAAGAGGGTGGGGCTGAGCGATGATCCTTGCGGGACGCCGCAGATGACTTCGGTGGCTTCAGAGCGGAACGGAGGGAGGCGTACTCTCTGTGTTCTGCCGGAGAGGTAGGAGATGATCCATTCCAGGGCATTTCCTTGGATGCCAGTGTCGTTAAGGCGTTGGACTAGGGTGCGGTGGCAGACGGTGTCAAATGCTGCGGAGAGGTCTAGGAGGATGAGTGCCGCTGTTTCGCCGTTGTCGAGCAGGGCTCGGATGTCGTCGGTGGCTGCGATGAGGGCGGTCTCGGTGCTGTGGTTCGCTCTGAATCCGGACTGCGATGGGTCGAGGGATCCGTTCGTCTCGAGGAAGGCGGCTAGTTGCTTGTTGACGATCTTCTCGATGACCTTGGCGGGGAAGGGAAGGAGCGAGATGGGGCGGCAGTTCTTGAGGTCGGTCGGGTCCGCTGTTGGTTTCTTCAGCAGTGCGCTGAGCTCGGCGTGCTTCCAGCTCTCCGGGAAGGTGGCTGTGTCGAAGGAGGTGTTGATGATGTTTCGGAGGTAGGGTGCGATGGTAGAGGCGGCCTTGTTGAAGACATGGTGGGGGCACGGGTCGGTCGGCGATCCGGAGTGGATGGTGTTCATCATGCTTGCCGTGTCTTCGGGGGTCACCTTGGTCCATGTCTGGAGGGTGGCAGCAAGGTGTGTTGGTTCGACCGATGGGTGCGGGGGTGGAGCGCCGAAGCTGATGTGGATGTCGGCGATCTTGCGGTGGAAGTATGAGGCGAGGGAGTCGCAGAGGTCCTGCGAGGGAGTGATGTCGTTGTTGCCGGTGCTGGGGTTGGAGAACTCTTTGACGATGTTGAAGAGCTCCTTGCTGTCATGGGCGTTCTTGTCCAGTCGCTCCTTCAGGGATGTCTTCTTGGTGGTGCGGATGAGCTGGTGGTGTCTCCGGGTGGCGAGTTTGAGGGCGGTCATGTTGTCGGCTGTTTTGTCGATGAGCCAGGCCTTCTCGAGGGTGCGGCAGGCCTTCTTAGAGTCCTTGAGTTCGTCGGTGAACCAGGGGGCCTTCTTGCTTCTGGGTCTGGTGGGTGGGTTCTTCATCGGGGCGAGGTCATCGGCACAGGAGGTCAGCCACTGCGTGAGGTCGAGGGCAGCTGTGTTAGAGTCCGTTGTTCTGCCTGGTGGGTTCTGGCTGAGGGAGGTGGTGAGCTGGTCGACTGTGATCTTGCTCCAGTTTCTGTGGGGAACCTGCTTCGGGTGGTGGTGGATCGTGTTCTTTTGGAAGCTGAAGTGGACGCAGCTGTGGTCAGTCCAGTGAAGTCCGGTGGAGTGGCTGAAGGTGACGTGCTTGCTGGATGAGAAGAGGGGGCCGAGCGTGTGGCCGGCGTAGTGGGTGGGGGTGCTGACCAGTTGCTGGAGTCCGAGGTTGGCGAGGTTGTCCAGCAGGGCGGTGGTGTTGCGGTCGTTGTTGTTCTCCAGGTGGAAGTTGAGGTCTCCTAGGAGGATGTAGTCGGCGGAGGGGAGGGCGTGAGGGCTGATGAAGTCCGTGATGTCTTCGCAGAACTGTGTGCGCGGTCCAGGGGGTCTGTAGATGAGGGTGCCTCTGAGGGTGGTCTTGGGGTCAGTGTGAATCTGGAAGTGCAGGTATTCGGCGGCGTTGAATGTGTCGATGGAGTCAGTCGAGATGCGGATGGTACTTTTGTGAACGATGGCGATGCCCCCTCCGGTCTGGTTGACGCGATCCTTCCTGATGATCTTGTAGCCGTCCGGGATGGCTATGGCGATGTCGGGGGCTGAGGAGGCGTTCATCCAGGTTTCCGTGTGGAAGGCGATGTCTGGAGATGCGGTGTCGAGGAGGTTCCAGAGTTCCACGGCGTGTCTGTGGACGGAGCGGGTGTTGAGCAGGATGCACTTCAGGTGGTTGCTGTTGTCCGTCTTGGTGGGTGCGGTGCCGGTGCGGAGGCAGGAGAATTTGCAGGATCGGCAGGCGAAGGGTCCATGGGTGTGTCGCGGGGATGCTTGGTGGCACCCGGGGGTTCGGGCGGTGTTGAGTGTGATGAGTGTGGCGGCATCGTAGGTCCTGCGGGGCGGGTGGCGGACGCGGGGGCCAGGGGGTCCGGCGCTGGGCGCGGTCCAGGCGCGGACGGGCGCAGACGGGCTTACCTTTGGCGCACCTTCGGCGCTCAGTTGGCGCTCCCGCTGCGCGCGTCCGCTGCGCGGTCGCTGAGGGGGCGTCATAAGTAGGAGCCGGTAGGGAGGGTCAGGCGGGAGGCGGGGGGCGGGATGACCAATGGGCGAGGAGGGGAGGCGGGGCTCCGGCGCAGCGGCGGGAAAGCAAGGAAGTGACCGGGGCAGCGGGGCCGGTGAGAAGTGAGGAGCGGGAAGGCGGAAGAAGCGGAAGGCGGACTGTGGGCAGAAGCGGAGGGCTGCGGAGAAGAAGAGGTCAGCGGTAACTGTCAGCGGTCTGGCAGCAGGTGAGGCAGCAGGCAGGCGAGCGGCAGAGCAGCGAGGAAGGAGCGACCGCCTGTGAGGTCACAGGGGTCACAGTAAGTGTCCCGACAGGGACCCCTTAAGTAGGAGCCGGTAGGGAGGGTTAGGCGGGAGGCGGGATGACCAATGGGCGAGGAGGGGAGGCGGGGCTCCGGCGCAGCGGCGGGAAAGCAAGGAAGTGACCGGGGCAGCGGGGCCGGTGAGAAGTGAGGAGCGGGAAGGCGGAAGAAGCGGAAGGCGGACTGTGGGCAGAAGCGGAGGGCTGCGGAGAAGAAGAGGTCAGCGGTAACCGTCAGCAGTCTGGCAGCAGGTGAGGCAGCAGGCAGGCGAGCGGCAGAGCAGCGAGGAAGGAGCGACCGCCTGTGAGGTCACAGGGGTCACAGTAAGTGTCCCGACAGGGACCCCTTAAGTAGGAGCCGGTAGGGAGGGTCAGGCGGGAGGCGGGAGGCGGGATGACCAATGGGCGAGGAGGGGAGGCGGGGCTACAGCGCAGCGGCTGGAAAGCAAGGAAGTGACCGGGGCAGCGGGGCCGGTGAGAAGTGAGGAGCGGGAAGGCGGAAGAAGCGGAAGGCGGACTGTGGGCAGAAGCGGAGGGCTGCGGAGAAGAAGAGGTCAGCGGTAACCGTCAGCGGTCTGGCAGCAGGTGAGGCAGCAGGCAGGCGAGCGGCAGAGCAGCGAGGAAGGAGCGACCGCCTGTGAGGTCACAGGGGTCACAGTGTGCAGCATTGAACCCTATTATCATAAACCCGTTCCCTGCAGTCACTGCGATGAGTCTCCGTGATTCATCCTGGCCACTCAATCTGGTCCACAAAGGGAGAAGCATCCAGCGGTGCCAGCACAGTACAGCACAGGGACCTAATTTTCAGGTGTCACCAGCACCACCAGGCATCTATGGCACTCAGATCATTCAAGTGTAGGTTAGGCCTCAGAAGAAGACAGCCCAGAGTCTCGGCCACCATCAGGCTGCACCTTCACAGTGGTGCAGATTACAATCTGCCAGAGTCTCATTAGTGCACACTATGACAACATTTTAAAAAGTGAAATAAAGGTGTTTCCTTCAGAAGGTTGTTTATGTTCCTTTAGTTCTTTGTATTCTATTGAGTTTGTTCTTGTGCAGAGCAAGCAGCAAGCCAGCCAACACATTTTACAACATTTTGGCATGCAGGCCTGGGACTTTTTCAAGGTTCTAGCTCACAAATAAAATCCTTGTTTAATTGGACCAGTGCTGCTGTAGAATGTAGTTTCTGAAGAAGACAGAGGGTGCCAAGAATCCAAGCACTACCACGCTGATGTCTCCTTTGGAACAGACCCTAGATTCCATAGCGGCACCACTCTCACAAAGCGGGGACCTTAAAAGGACCAAAAATAGGAAAAATAAAAGGAACAGAAACAACTCTCTGAATGGACACATTTTTTGTAATTTTCACTGTTTAACCTTTTTTATAGTGTGCACTAATGAGATTCAGGTAGATTGTGATTAATGAAGAAATCCCATTATGAAGTATCTGGCCATATAACCCCAGAAGGTCTAAGACACTGAGCATCATAATATAGGGTGATTAGCACTCTGTAACCTATAGAATTCAAAGCCTGTGAAGTAGTAGATTACACTTTTCCAGGCACGGTACAAAATGCAGCACACTATCTTGTTGGCTAAAGAAAAAAGTTATAGGTACATCACAGCCAGCAGCCTGCTGGACCTCACAACCCCCCATTACTGCCATGCTACTCAGGATTGGAATGGCACCCACGAAGCAGTTCTAGAAAGTGGCTGACATGATTGACAGCCAATCTACACCCCAATTAATTCAATTTTGTATTGATTTATTTTAAATTAAATTTGTTTACTTTTTTAAAACTTATTTAATATTGTAGTTAGAATTTTTGATAACAGTATTACATTTATGTCACAGGTTGCGGTTTATATTAGGGCAGTGGGTGGGTAGTGCTTTAAAAAATATTATTCAATTATAATTCATTAGAAAGTTAAAAATATAACATTTAACAATTGTACACTTTTTGGTAGGGAAAATAATCTTTATTACCATAACAGATCTTATCACTTTTCTTATGTTTGTGTGTGTTTTAGAGGAGAGTTTACGGCATAATTATTATTTTAAACAATGGTTTGTGTAATAATTGTAAAAGTTTTCTTACATTTGTGTAATGCTGACATTTTTTCAAAATGAATTTAATAATTTTATCACATTTAAGACACTTAATTGAAATTTAGGTTTCGAAGATTGTATTTATATTTGTAACATTATTTAATAGATACTTATATTATTTATGTGTACTAAATCAGACTGAAAAAATTATGCACTTTCTCAAATTCATACTGGAATGCTGTTGGAGAGTTAAAGTAACCCCGCCAATGTACGCACTCTTTCTTCAGATTTTGTAGGACTGGAGTTAGAATAGTAAATGTTCTCCTCCAAATGTATATATTTTCTGCAATGATGGTGGGGCGATGTTAGAATAGTAAAGTTTCCCCCTCCATTATACAGTTAACCCTATGTTCGTTGGATTGGAGTTACAATAGTAAAGCATCTTCCCCTACCTAAAAGTATGCACCTTTCCCAATGTTTGTTGGGCTGAACTTAGAATAGTAAATCTAATCCTGAATTCCAACAATGTGTACACTTTCCCCAATGTTTGCTAGACTGGAGTTAAATTAGTAAATCTGTCACTACGACGTTCCCCAAAACTTGACTAGAGCTAAATCTCACTCCCCCTTTCAATGTATGTACTTTCAACAATGTCTTTCAGACTGGAGATAGAATAGTAAAATTGCCTTCCATTTCCAAAATAAACTTTCTCAAAACTCGTTAGACTGGATTTAGAATAGTAAATCTGACTCCCTCTCTAATGTATGCACTTTCTCCAGTGGTTCTTAGACTGGAGTTACAATAGTAAATGTGATCCATGTATGCATTTTCCACATTTTCGTAGAATCGTAGATAGAATAGTTAAAGGAAATCTGCATTTCCTGCAAATATACCCCTGATTTTTTACCTCTTCTCTGGACCCTATTTTGATGTATTCCTAATTGGCGCATTTACTTGCCTGTAATTCCTTAGTGTATGGCACAGAAGATGCACCCAGGGCCTGGACGTTAAATGCCACTGGTGAACTACAGCAGCTATTGTTCCATCCACTACAGTACCAATACAAGTATGGCGATGGGTCAGACCTATGTAGCCTGACTGCTTTAATGCAAAATCTACAGTGTGAACTGTCAAAATAACCACACTTTTAAATATTAGTAAGTTACCCCTTTGTTTGCCTTGTAGCCCACAAGACAGGTTGCATAGTATTTAAAAATGGTTCAGGTACAAAACTAATTTTGGCATGTTCCTATGGTGACAAACAATATTTTCACAGTAGCAGGCCTAGCTGTCCTATGTATAATACCAGAGCATAGAGAAACATACTAATACTATTAGATTGAGTAAGGGACTCGCTAGAAAAATAATTAAACCCCTAGTTTTTAATAGTTATTAAAAATCTAATTCAATGGGGAAATCAGTCTTTTTTAAATAAATATTAAGGAAAAGTAATGTTTAGAAGGTTATAATATATCTGCCTGCGCTTTCAGAAGGCTAACTGGCATTACCCTCAACCAACTCCCAGCCTGTCCTCAGCCCTGAATGAGGTGAAATTCCTTCCAGGAGCAATTCAATTGGTTGACCGGAATGAGCAAGGATGACTGTTCTGGCCTCTGCAGAACATTCTGTGCAGGGGCTGAGGGCATCCTGTTGACACCACAGTATCCAATACTACATGACCGGTCTATTTGAGCCATATATTTTAATATACATCAATATTATTTTGTTAATTGATAAATGTATTTCAGTTCTATGAAGAAGTTCATTTTTAACGTTAAATAGTTAATGCTTAATTGTTCTAATTTCAATAATGTGAATTACAGTCAAATGCATATTTTTAGCAATATCATGCTAATATTTTGGACCGCACTCTTAATTTTTCTAGAATAATATTTTGGTACCACAATATTTTTGTGGTTAATATTTTAACATGCAGCCTCTAATATGCCTGCTGTGGTGCAACACAAGAATGAAGTGTGTGCAAGAGAAATGCAGGCAGCAGTAAAGTATTGAGCCTGTTTCCAAGTGCTCCTGTTTTGATGACTGATGCCCAGGAAAATGAAGTGAATTTGTCGTGGTCTTGACAGTTGGTAAACTGAGAGCAGAGCTGCTCATCCCAACACTGCTGACTTTATCCCACAAGGTATGCAGGTGCAGAACACAATTGTGTGATCATGCACTAGGGCTGGGTCCCAGCAGTTGAGAACTGAGTCCCTGCACCAGGAGGGGTGGCTCCACTGACCACTGAAGGCGAGCAGGAAAAGGGTTATGTGAGCACCAGACGGCAGTTCTGGATAATACATCAAGCTGTGGGCAGCAGCCGGTTCTGAAGAAGCTGGTGAGCGAGCTGATTGATCGTTCCCTAGATGATAGGTCACGCTTCTGCTCCGACTGCAGGCAGGTCTTTCAAACAGAGTGCCTGAGGGCTCAAAAATTCTGCCGCCGGGCTGCACACTGCTCCTTCAACAAACAGACTGTCTAACATCTTCCCTGGTGCTGCCACAGAGAGTGGAACACTAGAAAGCTTCTGGACTGCTTGGCAAGGCACTAATAATATATAGAGCGCTGGCGGTAGAGGAATGGTGGACCATCAGCATGTTGTTGGTCCTATGCCCCGCAAAGGCATAATCAAAGTTTCTGTTTTGAAGTTGATTTTTAATTTAAAATTGTACTACATTGTGCACATAAAAAGCAAAGACCTTAAAAAAAATTATGATAAATTCTTATCATGGCACTCGGATCATGAATTCCCCACCCTATCTAAAGCCATCAGACTGTTATCTTTCAGGCTGAGCTCAGACAACCAGTCTTAACCCCTTCACTGCGGCGCGAATTCCGCCGCAGCGCTGGGGGTGTTTTAAGTGTGCGCGGCGCTGCCATGCTCATGACGGAACCACGCCGTCATGAGTCACGGGTGAGCTGAGCTCATGATGGAGTGGTTCCGTCACGGCGCCGCCCACTTACGTTAGATGCCCGCACAGGCGGGGAAAAGGCACCGCGTGGGCGGAGCGACAGCCAACGGCCGCGGCATGACGGAACCACTCCGTCATGAGCACAGCGCGACTGTGGCTCATGACGGAGTGGTTCCGTCATGAGCAGGGAAGGGGTTAAGCAAATAAGCCTGCTTTACAAATCCATTCACTTTGAGCCTCCGGATCTTCTGCAGTTTGAAGTATGGGAGGAGGGGGGTTCGTGCAGACAGAAGTACTGGGAAGGCTAGTAGAGGCTCATCCCGTGTTTATTCTTGGCATTTCAAAAGGGTTATTATGGCATATTGGCAGGGTTCTCAAGTTAAAAACAGCCTTCCTGAAATAGCCATGTGATTAGAGGTAAATTACTTTATTCATGTTCCCTACTTTCCCTCTACTGCGAACATCTTGAAGCACACAAGACATAAATGTTAGGTGCTTTTAGGAAAACTAGCATTGAGAAAGCTATATTAGCTCCAGGTATAATGTGCTTTTGCGTGCAAACACAGACATGCACAAATGCACACAGCCTGTTTGTGCCACGTCACTGTGTAGCTAGCTACATGGCACCCCAAGTTTGGGGGTCAAAAACATTGAGGGACATTTTGGAAAATGCAAAGGCATTACCGAAGACATTCTTTAAATCCCATTGGATTGCTAAAGTGTCTTGCATATTTTCATTTGTTTGGCAAAGAGACCCTATGAATGCCTTTTAATTTAAACAAAGGCCAGGGTGTTCTCAAACTAAATGACTGTTTGAGGCCATTTAGTTCCTGATTTAGAAATTGGGGGACAGGGTACTTCATCGAATGCGCAACAGATTACCCGGTCCGACAAATTCTCAGTCCACCCACTTCATTTACACTTGTACACGTGGCGAGATTTCTGTTGACAGAGCCCCCATTGACTCAGTCTCTTATGGCATGAAGAAGTAAGGGCAGATGGAGGAAGGACAATACACCTAATTAGGGAGAACAGTGTAATGTTTTTGTTCTATCTGCCAACTCCAGGTAAAGTCTAGCAGAGAAGGACAAAAAAATTATCCCCAAGAAAGTAATTTTTGTTTTTTCTGATAGAAATCCTCACTATGAGAGCCTCTTTCAGTAAAACAGAAAAAGTTACAAATTTGGTGAACAGTGGTCAAACCCAGTGGCGGCTGACCACCAAATGTTTTATACCTTGAAGAAAACCACCATAAAATTGCTTACTTTCAAGGTACAGAGATGACCTCTGGACCAGTGGTCATCTCTACCTTTTAAGGAGCACCTTTTTTATAGTGGAGGTAACCTTTTCCCCCCAGTAAAGCCTAAATAAGGTCAATTGTGAGATGTTAGACCTGGCATCTTTGGCATGATTTCCCCTGTCATTTTCGCTTCTGACCTCCGTTTTTTGACTGTGTGCTGCATTTCATATTTGCTGGCTTTATAACTGTGTGGTAATGTGTTGCCTGTGTAAATTGCGAATATGATTGGTTATCCATGATTGGCATATTTGAGTTACTGTGAAGACCCTAGTAAAGTACACTGTGTGTGCCCAGGGCCTGTAATTCAAATGCTACTAGTGGGCCTGCAGCACTGATTGTGTCACCCACATGAGTAGACCCGCAAATATGTCTCAGACCTGCCACTGCAGTGTCTTTGAGTGCAGGTTTAAACTGACATGTTGATCTGGCAAGTAGACCTACTTGCCAGGCTCAAACCTTAAATTCTACTTCATGTAAGGCAACCCTAGGGTAGGTCCAAGGTATCCCAATGGGCAGGGTGCGGTGTATTTAAAAGTTAAGACATGTATTGGTGTGTTTTACATGTCCTGATAGTGAAGTACTGCTAATTTTATGTTGCACTATTGCAAGGACTAACTCTTCCATAGGTTATCATTGGAGCTGCCTTGTAACATCTTACAAGTGTAACTTCCAGTTGGGAAGAGATTGAGATTTGGAGTTTGAGGTCTCTGAATTCACACTTTAAAAATATATATTTTAGTGACGTTTGTTTATAAATTGTGTGTTTGAAAATGCCACTTATAGAAAGTAGACCTTTTCTTGCTTTACCATCCTGAGCCTCTGCCTGCCCATGAAATCCATGTCTGTTTTTTTTTTACAGTTAGGCTGTTTGTGCAGTCACTCTAGACAGTCACACAAAAGGAGCGGAGGTGTGGCCTGCATATTGTGATGGCTCATCACCAGACTGATGAGTCTTCCTGAGCTAGAGTGGTGGGAAAAGTTGCCATTGTCAACTGAATAGGGCTGTGCCTGTCCTCACACACAGCCATCTCCACCCCTTTGTAGTGTGCCTGGAGCCAGGTCAGGGAAAGGCAGGGTCTTGTACACTACAAAGACTTTCCTTTGAAGTTTGCCTACTTCAAAGGCAGAAAGTGTTAGAAATACTGGAGCTGTGGCGCCATAACTTCAGAACACTTCTGGACTAAGAGGAGATTCAGTCAAAAAGAAGAGACGAAGAAGTTGTAGGAGAGGAACTGCCACTCTGCCACTCTGCTAGTTGCTGTGTTATGCTGGCCTACTGCTTGCTGCTTCCATTTTGTGCTGTGAAAGGACTGAACTTTTGCTTTTTGTATCCTGCTTGCCAAGTTTCTCCAAGGGCTGTGTGTGCTTGCCTCCTGTTAAGAAGTCTAAAGGCCATTAAAGACTTCAGCTGCAGCTCCTGAACTCCTCTGCTGGGATTTCTTACCTGCCAGTTGGTGCCAATTCTGGTTCTGGGCCCTTGGAAATGGTTTTTATGCAGAGGACTCAAGAAAATCCACGCTTCAACCATTAGCATCTGTTTTTCCTGATGCAACACTGCCGTATGGTTGCAAAACCGAGACATAGCCACAGTGTGGCTGAAAAATCAACACAGCGTTGCCGTACGACTGAAAGATCACCACAACCCGAGTCCTCGAACACTATATCATCAACATCTTTGGCACCCGCTCCTACTCCGACACAGGCCCTGCTGTGCGGCTAAAGAAATTGATGAATCACTTGGTCACGGCTGGAAAATCGATGAGGTGCCTGTTTCGATGACGCCGTATCGACCAAGCGTGTCCAGATTTTTGACGCATCGCACCTGTGCACCAACTTATTAATCAACGTTGTCCTCGCAGTAAGGAACGAAGGCTGAGTGTCAGCAAACCGACACATCAACTCCTCTGACAGTAAGGAACGGAAATATCACATCTCCTGCACTTCAGTAAGGAACCGACTCATCACCTCCCCTGGGAATAAGGAACCAGCGCATTGCTTTGCTTTTCCAGTGCCTTACCTCCCCTACACCTGTTTATCGTCTTTGATTATGATGCATCCCAGGTACTTTGTGATAATAGTGGCACATCCATAGTTTCCTATGGACTAAACTGCCTTGAACCTTTTAAAAGTGATATCTTTATTTGTGTATGTTGGATGTTTGTTGTTTTGGTCTTGTTTTACTCCGATGACTGGTGTTGTGTCCGTTTTTTTTCACTGTGTTACTGTGTATTTATGTACAAATGCTTTACACATTGCCTCTGAGATAAGCCTGACTGCTTGTGCCAAGCTACCAAGGGGATGAGCATGGGTTATCTTGGGTGTGTAACTCCCTTACCCTGACTGGAGTAAGGGTCCCTCCTTGGACAGGGTACAGGCCACTACCAACTAGAGACTCCCATTTCTAACATCAAACTAATATGAGGGTCACAGTGCAATGATCAACCCATACAATGATGTAAGTATGCTTAGAATGTTCCACTTGCTATAGACCCCTCCCAACAATTGATTTCTAGTGAACATGAACAGTTACACCCTGTCATAAATATACTCTTCTGCAGGCACAAGTGTTTAACAATCAATATTGAGAATGTGTTTGGGTAAGGGATGCACTTGAGTAACAATACATTCATATTAGAGATCTGAGAATTTTGCAGGACTTTGTGAGGGTGAGTCCAGACATGGAATGATGTTGTCGTTGTATTAAAAGCTTTGAGTTGTTCCTTGGATTCATAGGAGATTAAATATGGTGTTCATCAGTGATAATGTGCATGCACTAAGCAAGTGTTTTTCGCCAGCCGCTTTTTTGTTGGTCACAAAAATCAAAGCAATAAAAAAAAGGATGCCTTGTGTTCACAAACGCCTCACACTTTGCAGCCAGAGAAAAGTGGTTATGTTACATTATGTTACATTCTTGCTGGGGGCACATGAAGTGTGAAAGGGAAAGCTGGAGTGTTAGAAATGGGACTTTTGGTTGGCTAAGGCTTGCGCCAAAGCCAGGCAGAAACCACCACTCTAGTCAGGACAAAGGAGTTACACATTGATGATAACCCCTGCTCACCCCCTTGGTAGCTTGGCACGTGCAGTCAGACTTATCTCAGAGGCAATGTGTAAAGCGTTTGCGCAACACACACAAAGCAGCAACGCACTAGGCACACCACAAAAGAAATTCCACACAAGGTTATATCAAAAATAGCCTTTGTATTATCATAAACACATTAGAAACATAATCACACATTTACAATGTGCTAACTGGCACTGGCAATATTCACAGGGGATTATATACAGGATCAGGCCAATCGGGCCACGGTCAGAACCATCAGAACAGGTAACGAAATGCAAAACACAACCAGTAACTACTGGTACCATAATGACCTAAGCATTATCACATTAGCATTAGACAACATCTTAAAATATCATAGCATGACATTAAGCAATAAATCACATTAGGCCCAAATCTCATTAGCATAAAAACATTACGGGCAGCCCCACAGTAGTGAGAAACCAAAATGGCTGTTTGTCACTAGCAGGACAAGTCACCCACTTAAGGTACATGTCCTATCTTTTACCTACAATGCACCCTGCCCATAGGGCTAGCTAGGGCCTACCTTAGGGGTGACTGACATACAGTAAAAGGGGGGTCACAGACATGGTACCCACTTTAGGTGCCACGTCACAGCGGCAGTAACACTGCGCGCACAGGCCCTGCAATGGCAGAGGCCTGAGATAGGTTTGAAAGGCTACTTTGGTGGGTGGCGCAATCAGCACTGCAAGCCCACCAGTGGTATTTAATTTACCAGCCCTGGGTATCTGAGATACAACTTTACAAGGGACTGACAGGTAAATTAAATAGGCCAAACAGGTGTAGACCAATCTAACCATATTTAACACAGAGAGCACATGCACTTTACACTGGACAGCAGTGCTAAAGTGCCCAGAGTCCTAAAACCACCAACACCATGTCAGAAAAAAGGCTAGGAGAAAGGCAAAAAGTTTAGGGATAACACTGCAAAAAGGGCCAAGTCCAACATGGAGAATGTCATTTTTTTCGTAATACACAGCAACATGTAAATACCTGTAGATAACTGTACACATTCAGCAGTTAGTAAAGAAAAAAATGTAGCACATTTTTTGGTAATTCTAAAGTGTGATGGGAACATTTATTTTATTAGGATCAAAACAAATCAAGACATTCTACTTGGTAGTGGTAAATGATAAATAGTCGATTTTCATACATTATCATTTGTTTGCAATGTATTTTTATTAGTAAAACTGAATGTGACTGCAAATTAAGTGACCATTTCAATGAAAAATATGCTGCTTATAATAATAATAATAATAGTAATCTTTATTCGGTTTATAACAGTGTAAAACCATAAAAGATATCATAACATACACATATTCATAATAAAATTTGCTTAAAAATGTAGTTAAATATACAGTTAAAAAGAAAAAGTGTGCGTAATTTAAGTAATACGGAAATTAATTCACTATATTACAAATTGTTTCTGTGCCTGATAATACACTTTAAAAAATTCAGAACGTGATAGACTGTTCGTTCAGAATCCAATGTTTGAAGTGCCAGCATGGCTGGACGACATTGTCTGTGGCCCCATCTTTTTAATAAAGGGATTAGCCAAACTTTACGAAGGGTATGGAAGAACTTACAGAACAATACTGTGTGCATGGTGGACTGTTGTGAGCGATCATCACATGGGCACAGTTCCATCTGAGTTTTCCAGTTATTTTTTTCGGGAAATGACACTAGTCTAAAAAAGAGGTTCATTCTGAACCTTGTTAGGAGCATTTTTTCATAGGTTGTAAGCTCCAGTGTCAAATATTGCTGGATATTCAGCGACTGCTGTGTCATAATTGCGTGGATGACCGATTTTTTCGCACTCAGTAATGTCAGTCTAAGGGATTCCAGGTGGCTCAGGGCAACTAATTTCAGTTCCTTTTTAGATATTTCCTTCAATTCTTCTGGCATATGGTAATATTTTTCTAGGCCCAGATCAGAGAAGAAATGTCTTACATATGAGAGCCAGGATATTTTGTGGGCATGGTCCAGATCCATGGTGTCGCGAAGGATGGTTTTAGTCAAGGTATTTTTTTCCGATATCCATACTCGCCTCCAAAGCAAAAGAGGTTGGATTTTTATTAGATCTTCAATATATGTGATTCCTAGTTCTATATGTGAGGCATAGGTGGAAGTGCCTCTTGTGGTTGATAAAAGGAACCTCGTGAAGAAATTCTCCTCTTTTTGAATAGGGTCGATAGGTGTGTGGCCCCATATCCCTGCACCATATAAGGCGATGGCTTGGCATTTCGCGGCATAAATCTGTAGTAGTTCTGCTGTTGGCTTTTTGCCGAGTTTATTGGAGAATTTCATTAGTGCCATAATGGCTCGTCTGAAGAGCTGTCTCCTATTCTCGACTGCCGCTTTCCAGTTCAGGGCATCGTCAATCATAATGCCTAGGTAGGGATACTGTGAGGTCGTTTCAATTTTTTGTTGTTTCAGAAAAATGGACTTGGATGTCTTTCTTGATCCGCCGGCTACCATAACATAGGTTTTTTTGATGTTTATATGGAGGTCCAAAGCACCCATGAAATCTGCGTATTTAGTTAGAGATTTCTGCAGTTCAATGGGGGTGCGGGCTAGGATAACTGCGTCGTCCGCATAAAGGAGAGCGGGGATCAAGCGACCGTTTGCTCTTGGAAGGTCTCTCCCTCCTCTCAACATAGCCTTTTCTAGGCCGTTGGTGTACAGAGAGAAGAGGAAGGGGGCTAGGACGCAACCCTGCCTCACTCCCCGCTCTACCCTGAATGGCGACATCAGTTCTCCTTTTGTCCCGAACCTTACTCTCGCCGTGGCTTCGCTGTATAGCTCCCTCAGAAAGTCCAAAAGAGGGGGATCTACCCCCATTGCACTCAGCAGTGACCAGAGTCTTGCATGCGAAACGCAGTCGAATGCAGAGGAGAGATCTACATAAACCATGTAAATGGCGCCAGGTTTTGCATGAATATATTTTGAAATTAGCAGACTTAAATTTAGTGCCTGTTCAACAGTTCCGAATCCCTCCCTGAATCCGAACTGTAACTCTGATAGGATGTTTTTATCTTCTACCCATTGCTGTAACTTTTCGAGGAGGACTCTACCAACAAGTTTACCCAGGGAGTCGAGGAGCGAAATTGGTCTGTAGCACTTGGTGTCTTGTCGGTCCCCCTTCTTGAAGATTGGGACCATAATTGAGGATGACCATGATTCTAACATCCCAAGCTTCATTGTTGCTAGGCAGACTCTGGTGAGGATTGGAACCCATAGGTCTGGGAGATGTTTAAATAGGTCGACTGGGACCCCGTCGGGACCTGGAGCTTTCCCACTCTTACTTAATGTTAGCGCCGTATTGACATCCTGCAGGTCAATCTCCAGTAGGATTGGGTAAGCTACTGGATTGATATTGAGGTGATGTTCTTCGGTCGTAGCTGTTAGTTTAAAGATTTTTGAAAAATGATTCACCCACGTATCCTCATCAATGGCCACATCTATTTTTGGACCAGTGTTGTCCGTTAACAGAGGTGTTTTGACTATTTTCCAGAAAGCCTGACTATTTTTCTGGAGTGCACTTTCGTGCAAGGCCTTCCACAGAGATTCTTTCAGTTCTTTTTTCCTTGTGGTTCTGGCGCTGTTATACTCTCGTCGAAGAGATTGAATATTTGTTTTATCTCTGTTTGGATTTCCGAGAGCTTTTTTCAGATTGGAATGAGCCTTCGTGCAATCTTGATTAAACCAACCTATGGAGCTTAGATTATTTTGTTTTGGTGGTTTAGTTAACAGTCTTCTGACTTGCTCTGTTATTTTCTTGTAGTTTTCCACAATTTGATTCGCCTCTGCATGGGGGTCGAGACAGATCAAGATGTTATCATAGGTAGAGTCTACTAGCTGCTTAGTAAGAATGTTGGGGTCCAGTTTTTCCCATTTTATGGTGAATCCATTATTTTTCCCCAATTCTATCCTGTTCTGTGCTAAGGTTTTAGCTGTGGTTGCCATGTGTGTTCTTGGATGGTCTGTTTGGAGGCTTACTTGTAGGGCAGAGTGATCGCTCAAGTTATTTTCCAGGATTTTAAAGTTGGAAATTTTATCTTTAAGACCTTCTGTAATCATTATGTAGTCAACAGTGGTCTTGTGGCCCCTTCCTCTGTAAGTGAATTCTAGTCTGTGATTAGATTTTTGGATGGGGTTTACAATTAGCAGATCCAGATCAGCAAGTAATTTGTTCATGGCTGGGCCCACACTAGAATGGATAAAGTGGACTAAAGGATTCTCATATTCGTCCACCATACCACAGATGTCATATTTGGGGCAGGGATGAAGGTTGAAATCTCCACCCCAGATTATGTTGGCGTTTTCGATTATTTGGTTAGGGCGCCTATGTTCTTTTATATTTTCTTGCATTAGGGAGAGAACGTTCAGGAAAGTCTCATCCGCTAAGTTATTATAGAAGTTAATTAGTGTGATAACAAGTTTTTTCCCTAATTTGAGTGTAAGAATTTGGAAGTAGGGCAGGAGGTCTACCTTAATGATCTTCATGTCGGAGATTGTGTTTGCTAGGTAGATAGCCAATCCCCCTTTAGGTCTACCTGAGGTACTAGGGAGGGCAGGAGATGTAAATGTTCTATATCCCTCAAGGTGTAGGGGAGTCGTTGTCCAGGTTTCTTGTAGACAGATGATTTGAGCCTCCTTCAAGAAGTCGGCTACAGAACCATCTACTATTTTGTTTCGAAGACCTGCCACGTTCCAAAAGATCACAGACAGATATAAGGAAGTATGGTCTACGGCTGTGGTTTTTATTTGTGGAGCGGGGGGAATGAGGATAAATGGGGCCAAGGTGGTCTGTACGGGCTCCGGGGATTTAATTGTTAGTCCATCGACCATTTCCAGGCCACTAAACCGATTCATAGTCGGTATGCCTAACCAATTTGGCCCTTTGATGATATCTCTATGGTTGACTTCGTATGGTTGGTAAGATGGTCGCTCCCATTGCTCCCGATTTCTAGGTCTATTTTGTGGGCCCATGATCTGCCATGGAAGTTCACTTTGCTGGTATTTCTGATTTGCAGGGCGCCAAGGGTTACTGAAGTCACTGTGTCGTAGCGGTGGTTTTGAGCCAACCACATCTAACTCCCACGGCTGTGGGATAGGTTTCCGCCAAAAGTTATCAGTGTCGTATGAGATGTTATTATTACTGAATCTTTTTGGGTAAAAGTATGACAGTGGTCTAGTGGCGATCCCCCCTGTAATGTTGTTTTGTTCCCAGGAGCAGATATACTCAGCAATTGTGGGGTCCTCAAAAGTGATTACGACGCAATCTCCCCGAATAGTTTTTTCCGTATGGCCCACCCACGGGGTCCTACTGACTGATACTATTCTGGTTATGCAGGGTGGCGGAACCGGTCGGTTTGTGTTCAACCAATACCGGACTTTATTCTTCAATGACCAGTTTGGTTCCGTCCCCTCTGATGTAAGTTCCGGGACCCCCGTCAAGACTGCCACATAAGGGCATGCCTCAGGTGGCATGTTTAGGGGAGGTCTTTGCTCAGTGGTCCCTTTCAGGGGTCCTATGGTTTTTGGTGGATGCGTATTTATTGCAGCTAGGTTTTTAGGGACTGATGTGCCGGTGGTTGGGGTAATTTCTAGTGGTGTAAGTTGGGGGTTGGGTTGTGAGGGAATGATCTGGGGATTGGGAATTTGGTTTTGTGCAGTGAGAGTGTTTAGTACTGTCGATGATTTTAAGGAGGGTTGTTTTTTTGTGCGTGAAAGCGATACTGTTGCAAGTTGCTTCGAAGTAGGGAGAGTGATCGTAGGGTTTGGAGTTAGTTTTGAGAGAGCTTGAGAGGGTATAGGTTTGATAGACGCTGAGATTTTTGTTAGCTGTCTCTCGATGTTGGTGAGTCTATTTTCTAGAGGGCGAATTTGGGAATTTAGGAGGGAAGCAATTTCTTTAATTAATCGTGATAGTTCTCTATCTTTGCCTAGTTGTTGAAGGCTTAGGGTATCTGAGGTAGAGATATCTTGAAGAGCAATTGATGGCTGATGTAGTTCTATCACGTTGTTTTTTGGAGGAACAGAGTGGAGAGGCAATACAGATAAGCCTGTATCACCAACCAGAACTGGGTTCTCATTTGATATGTTATTATCAGTTTGATTTCGTGTTTTCCTAACATTCCTTTTCATTACAGCCCCCTCCCGTCTCCCTCTCTTTTGCCTCAATTCTTCAGAGGTTGTGTCTAGAAAGATATTTGGGGTTTTTTCTAGGTCGCTTTCAGTGGAGGTTGCACTCAGTTGGGAAGCTGAGAGGTCTACGTGATTTGGGAGGCTGGGTCTGTTTATAACTGTATCCCTTTGAGATGGCAATGGCTGTACGGGTGGAGATCTTGCGGTTGCTAATATTCCCATTGAGGATCGGCGTGCTATTGCAAGTTCGGTTGAAACCCTCCCCTCAATTAGGCTTAGACTTTGGTCAATAAAAGTATTAGCTTTTGCGAGAAAGTCATCCATTGGGCCTAGCAATTTTTCGCCTATCCCATTTTTTTTGAGTTTTTTATGCTTGTTTGATCTCGTATTCATTTTCCAAGGAATGAATCCAAGGGGACTTTTGTACCGGAACTGTTAGTTATTAAGACAGGTCGGAAGCAGTGGTAAATACCTGTGTATTGGATGTCCTTGGTGTAGGGCTTGGGAGGGTGGGCCGGACCGGACTCTCACGTGCTTGTAAATGACAGTGTGCTGCAACACAATGCTTTAGTTACATTAAAAAATCGCGCATCTCCTATCCACTAAAGCTAGATGCATCACAAACGTTTGTCCTACTGAAATGTGGGGCATGGTTCTGAAGTGTTTAGAAAGCATTGCTCTACGCTAAATGCTTGCTTGTATCTTGGTTCTCGATTACAAACCTTTATCATCAACTGCAGCAGAAATTAGTATGGCTATTCATGTCATTGTTGCTTCAGGACATACCATTAAAACAGTCACAACAAGAGATAGAGCTTGTCTCGGTGTTTTGCTCTGAATTATGCAACTAGGAGCCACATTCAATTAACATACACCATTCTGAAAATGTCAAATGACCCCATATTTTGTGCGTGGTTTGATTAATAAAATGCACTTCCTATTTCGAAAAATACTCTTACTGTTGTAAATTTTGTTGTGGACAGGAAACATGCCATTAGTAAACTTGTGCTTGTGACTACCCCTCCAGTAGCAACTCATGCAGTGTCATTCCATTTTCACAAAGGGATATATATGCCTACACTTTGTGCTCTCCTAGGCAGGGCCTAACTGAAACCAAAATCAGCCCTGGCAAATGTGTTCAAACCAGCTCCACATTGTTTTGTGCCAGTGAACATAGAAAGCAAAGTGTGTGTGTGCGTG
Organism: Triturus cristatus; assembly: GCF_964204655.1. NCBI lineage: Eukaryota > Metazoa > Chordata > Amphibia > Caudata > Salamandridae > Triturus > Triturus cristatus. The sequence continues at coordinate 1,119,652,025 of NC_140592.1, forward strand.
CGTGCGTGTGTTTGCGCGTGTGTGTGTGTGTATACGCCTGTGTATTTCTACAGCACGAACCAGGCCAAAACTCAGCAGATCACAGTACCTGGTCAAAGACGAGCTTAAAGTCAATTACTAATAGGAGAGTAGGTTAGGTTGTGGATGGTTAATAAATTGTGACATAATGTTCTTTAAAGAGATGTCTTGAACTATTTCCTAAACTGGAGCAACATTGAGGCAGTCCTGATGGATATGAGGATGGTGTTCCAGATCCTGGATGCATAGATGGAAAAAGTGTGTTGTTGTTTTTTCTTCTTTTTACACTTCTAAATCAGCAATCTGATGGTGTCCTGGCTGTGAGAATGCCAAGAACCACAAGAGATGGTGAGATTGTCTGCAAGATATTAAGGCTTGTTTGTTGTGATGGCTTTGCTTGAGAAAAAAAATATGACCCCCTCCCCCAAAGTGATATAACCTGCTAAAATGTTTAACTGTGAATGCTGAGCACTGCTGGCATAGTGCATTAGAAGTGACAGGGTAGGGTTAAACTCAAAGATAGAAGAACAAAAACGATGTCCCGTGACAGTACCACTGCATCACAGGCTTCTCATGCATTATACAAAGGCTCAACACATCTTGGAATAGCACAAGCTACCCTGGCAAACAAACAACAGGTACAGTAAGGCAAATGCACTGCAAGCTGTCCCTCAAATACAGAACAGGTTCAGTAGATGTAGCGGCAATGCAAACTTCCTTCTCAATCCCAATCAGAACAGTTACAACACAGGCAGCATACTATAAACTATGGGGACAGGAGAATACTGTAGTGACAGACAGGCTGCAGGACCTTTATACTGGCTGTTAAGAGGTTATTCAGCTTGCCAACACAGATTGTTGGCTGGTTCTCAAAACACTTACAGGGTACTCACATTGATTAAACCAGTTCTTACAAACCACCATCTAGTCCCTATAGACCCGCTCCAAGCTCAAAGAGATCCAAAGCAAATCAGGAGGGCGCTCCTTCTCCTTCATTGGCGCCAAGAACTGGAACAAACTTCCTCAACACATCAGCATTGCTACCCTGGCTGTTCTACTAGGGGCACCTGCTCCAGCACCTGGAGCACCACCACCTACCGGCTGATAAGCTGTGGCATACAAATCAAGATACCATAACCCTCAGAGCACCTCTGCCAGTCTAGGACGTCACAATCCATGGCTCAAACACTCTTCGGGAACCAACATTAGATAATATGACACCTTCAGCTGAAATTTGTATTCGACGTTGAAGATCATTCTAGCTTGCCCTCTGGCAATCTCTGCTGACCCTCTACCATCTTCAAAGCTGCTATCCTTGCCCTTAGTTTCTCTATTTGACTACTAAGAGTACCTCACTTCCTCTGAGCCCTGTAGTCCCTCCCCACTAGCCTTCAAGCCCCTTTTGTGGAGACTCCTTGCCAATGTGATCTCAAGTTCCAAGAGAGTAGAGCCCTCAAACATCTGCACTCACTGCACATACTTACAGGAAGCCTCTTCACTAATGTGTAGCTAGTAGGCTGCTATTTCACCTCTACTTCAAGCAAATTAGGATGCTAGGCACTACTTGTGAGAAACTGCTGGGCCATTTTACAGCAGTGTCAGGAAGACATTCATTCTGCTAATAAACCTCAAGATGTGGCCAAAAACACAAGGTATAAATTAATAACCTACGCTTACGTGCACTTGTATTGTTACATTAAACTTTCAAAAACCAAAGGAAATGATGGACGTAGTGTTGAACATTGCAAGCACTCACCCCCAGTCAACTGATCTGGGTTTAATCCATCACCGTTCTTTAGCCCACTCTGCCACCCCAGTTCAGACATGGCCATATGCAAATCAGTCTGACCCTGTGCCTCATGGGAACAGTCCAGCCCGAACTGCCAAGCCATGCCTTCCCTGGACCGGAAACATGCTTCCTAGGACCGGTTTCTGGCATTTCAGCCGTCTTCAGCCAGGCTTGCTTGAATCCAGTGGCAAAGTGAGCAAGGGACTCACGTCTGAGCATACCCTGCCAACTTATGGCGTACAAAGCAAAAACCAAAGGAAATGATGGACGGAGTGTTGAACATTGCAAGCACTCACCCCCAGTCAACTGATCTGGGTTTAATCCATCACCGTTCTTTAGCCCACTCTGCCACCCCAGTTCAGACATGGCCATATGCAAATCAGTCTGACCCTGTGCCTCATGGGAACAGTCTAGCCCGAACTGCCAAACCATGTCTTCCCTGGACCGGAAACAAGCTTCCTAGGACCGGTTTCTGGCATTTCAGCCGTCTTCAGCCAGGCTTGCTTGAATCCAGTGGCAAAGTGAGCAAGGGACTCACGTCTGAGCATACCCTGCCAACTTATGGAGTACAAAGCAAAAACCAAAGGAAATGATGGACGGAGTTCGGGCTGGACTGTTCCAATGAGGCACAGGGTCAGACTGATTTGCATATGGCCATGTCTGAACTGGGGTGGCAGAGTGGGCTAAAGAACGGTGGTGGATTAAACCCAGATCAGTTGACTGGGGGTGAGTGCTTGCAATGTTCAACACTCCGTCCATCATTTCCTTTGGTTTTTGCTACATTAAACTTTCCCCACAGTTTTGCTACTCAAAACTCATTGTCCAAATACAAAACCTTACTAATTAAAGAAAAGAGCGCGTTTTTTACAAAATACATTGAAGCGGCTAAAAATTCGTCCAAAGAATTATTCCAGTTAGTAAACAAACTCACCACTCTATTGAGCAAAAAATTTACTATAAGTAGTAAAACGTTCTGCGACAGTATTGCAGGTACCTTCAGGGATAAAATAAATAACATCTATTCAAGTTGGAGGCCGCAGCTTCCGGCGATTTCAGTGACAAAACATCTTTAACCAACCTAAATTACAATTAATCTTCCAATTTCTCTCCTGTAACAATTGAACAGGTAGAAAAATTGATCCTAGCAGCAAAATCGGGTTCCCCTCTGGACCCCTATCCTCCCTCCACTCTACAACCTATTCCCATCGTGAAGATGCAAATCCTACAAAGCACTCAGCGAATCAGAGGCATGGCAGTGGTTATTCTCAGTGGTGTCTGATAATTCCTGCACCTTCAGAGCACTTCGAAGACCTTCCACACGTGGCCGGCCCACTCTGGGATGTAGGCGACATGCTGTGTATTCTCCCCTTAGTTTGGGATCACCTCTTTAATGATTCATGCTGTCTGTTACATGCAGACAAACAAAGAATTCGAAGCTACCTAATTATGAACCCAGCACACACTGTGTGACGTAGATCATTATAATCATAAATCTGTTGTTCCGTCAGCATTAATATATATGTACATGTTTCTTCATCTGGGAGAGCTATGTCTTGAATCATCGTTGTGGATTGAGGAAGAGGGCGCCACAGGTACCAACAACCTGGTGGACGTGGCTGGGGGCCGTGGTTAGTCACAGTGGTTGGTTTATAGTCGGGGGATCACATGGTGGGTGTAGGTGGAGTGTTCCTTGTTCAGCAAAACCGGCCTGAAAGATGTTGGTGCACGTGTAAATATTTCCCTTCGTGTAGTAATCTTTTAGGCATTTACATTGTCATTGCTGTAGGTCCGACCAGTTATCTATGCTTGTTTGTATAGTCCCGTACATGTTTGCCGCATGTCTGGCCCAAATGACCCCTTTCGGGTTGTCTCCTGGGCTTCCTTTCTTCCCTTGATTTCGTTGTTTGGTTTACTTCCCCATCCTGACTCCTACCTCAGTATAATGAACTCAGACATGACCTTGCCAGAGGTCATACAGAGAAACACGGTTGCGAGTCAGTGAGCTATAAACTGCAGACTTTCCTTTTTGGACAGGTAATTCTGGAACAAACAGCAGAACCGTCGTTGCGGCCGGTAATGCGGCGAGCTTTCCCCCGCAGTAAACATGTAACCGAGTCATCTTTTGGGATTACCGGCAGAGACGCACTCTCCTGGGATACCCGTCGGTGTTACCGACGTCTCTGCTGCTAATCATGAAAGGTGGTTGTAGTCGTGCGGAGGGCACACAATAGCTGGTAATCTGGTTACCAAACATTTTCCTAATTAGTTGATGGCGGATTTATGATAGCGTTCTTTAGTTCTGCAGTGCTAATTTATTTTTTTGTACAGAGGACATTTTCCTGCAGTTTTGCTTTTTTAGTCCACTGTCAATAAAAAGCGCTTTTATAAGCCAACGTAACGGTGTTCAATGCATTGGTCTTGTTAGAATGAAACGCTAAAATACTAGATTGTTTTTCCATCATGTTTTCATATGCATAGCATCACATGCTTAGTTTCGTGAGCTTTCTAGTCTCTTATGACTTATGCATCATCGTTATAGGTTAGTAGCTGAAGTGAGTGTCCCCCAAATCCCGAGCCTTTAGAGGCCAATCAGCAAATAGGTTGCTTAATTCAAGACAAAAATGCCTGGCTCTGCCTCAGATGTTTGGCGATTGGCAACTGTTCTAAGCAGGCACTACAAAAGGAACCTTACATTATTAATCTTGTGTGTTTAAACTCAGGAATTTATCAAGATAGCTCAGTTGGTTGATGCACCTGTTGTAATGATGCACGTGCAACGTAGTGGTCACTAGCTTGGATTCAGAGTAAGATGGGCTCGGCATTTCATCCTTCTTATGGTGATAAGATGAGCACCATGCCTCGAGATTGTTAGGACACCTTCTGGGGCCTAATCCAGTTTTATAATAAAACGTGTTCTAGCGTCAATTAGTAATAGACATACACAGGTGATGTCTAGTGGCGCCTTGCTCTTAGAGGGAGTAGAATCAGGCCAAGCCCCTCCCCTGTGATCACAAAAACAACACTCGCAGGCAACAAAATACACGTGAATGAGCGAGCTGGACCAGAAGCAGCCGAGTGCGCATGCTCCGTCTCTTGCTCTCTCAGGGTAAGCTGCTGTCTGCTGAGCTACGAATGGGATCACGTCTAAAAAGAGCCCACCCGAGAGAGGGGAAGTGCAAACACACACAGCGCGGTGTCATTTAGATTGATTGTTGCAGTGGATTCGCGTGGATCGAGGCGCTCTCTTGTATTGGGCTCAGGTGCACCAATTATCCCTAGACACCTGCGACTGACCTCTGTCTTCTGGGGTCGTGAGACGATGAGAGAGAGGCAACGTGACCTGTCATCACTCAAAGATCTCTAAGCAGTTGGAAGACCTAGCATCCTTGACGTGGTTTCCTCTGTCTTTTTGCCTCTAATGCTTGTATTTTTGATGTTATGCTGGACATCATTTTTGCTGTTTTATGTACTCTCGGCACTTTACCACTGCTAATCAGTGCTCAAGTGCAAATGCTACCTCAGTAATTTTTAATTCAGATTGGTTCCTCATAATTTGCATATTTGATTTACTGGTAAGTCCCCAGTAAAGTGCATGTGAGTGCTAAAGGCCTGTAAATCAAATGCATCTAGTGCGCCTGCAGCACTGATTGTGCCACCCCCATAAGTAGCCCTGTATACGTGTCTCAAGCCTACCATTGCGGTACCTTTGAGTGCAGTTTTAAACTGCCCAGTTGACCTGGTAAGTGCAGCCACTTGCCGGGCCCTGAACTTCCCTTTTACTACATGTAACATAAAATAACATAACATATGTATTTGTAAAATGCACGTTCACCCATAGGTCTCTTGGTGCTGAATAACAGATGTTTATAGTTACCCAACTCAGTGGTACTCATTTTATCGACCTCAGATGGATGAAAGGCTGAGTTGACCTGCCGGGATACAAACCTGTGACCATGAGGGCGAACACAGGCCCCTGCAGTGGATGCATTAGTAAACTGAGACACCCCTAAGGTAGGCCCAAGACACTCCCATAGGCAGGGTGAAGTGTACATTAAAGGTAGGACATGTGCTGGTATACTTTACAGGTCCTGATAGTGAAATAATGCCAATTTCGTTTTTCACTATTGCAATGACTAGATCTCCAATACGGTATCATTGGAACTGCCTTGTATCAGTTTACAAGTGTAACTTTCATTTGGGAACAGCTGGAGATTTGGAGTTTGGGCTCGCTGAGCTCAGAAGTTAATAACACATCTTTTAGTGGAGTTTTTTTTTTTAAATCGTGTGTTTGAAAATGCAACTTTTAGAAAGTGGGCATTTTCTTGTTTAACCATCCTGTGCCTCTGCCTGCCTGTGGAATCAACATCTGGTTTAGACATACAGGGGCCTGTTTGTGCATTCACTCTAGACAGCCACACAAACAGAGTTGAGGTGCACCCTGCATATCCTGATGGCCCATCACCAGGCTGATGGGCCTTCCTGAGCTAGAGTGGTGGGAGGAGTTTTCACCTGCACGTGAACAGGGCTGTGCCTGCCCTTGCACAATGCTGCCTCCACCCCCTGGAGTGTGTCTAGAGCAAAGATCAAGCAGGACAAGGACTAGGGTATTACAAAGAAAATAATTTGAAGTATCCCTACTTCAAAGGCCAAAGGGGTTATGAGTATTGGACCTAAAGCCCCAGACCTTTAGAACACTAATGGCCAAACAGACGAGCTGAAGAGCTGTGAGGAGGAGTACTGCCCGTTTGCTTTGTGTTGCTTTGTTGGGTGGCCTGCAGTTACTATCTCTCCTTTGGAGAGGAAGAGGACTGGCCTTTGCTTTGTATCCTGCTTGTGAATTTCTTCAAGGGCTTGTGTGTGCTTGCCTGCTGTTGGAAATCTCAGGGCCATCAAATACTTCATCTGCAGCATCTCTGAAATCCACTGCTGAGAGGTCTGACCTGCCTTGTGGTGCCAAAGCTAGTTCTGGGCCCTTGGAGGTTGCTCCTGCTGCAAAGACGTGCTTGAAACCGTCAAAATCAACGTATCGCCCTTCTAGCACCTTTTTTCTGATGCAGCACCGCCGTGCAGGAGAAATTTCCATGTAGCACCTCTGTGCGGCTGAAAACATTGTCACATCGCCTGTCAGAGGCTGAAGAAACCGCCTCAGCCCAAGTTCAGCACACCATGTCTTTGAACTCCCAGACCCTGCACTGACTCTAATGCAGTCCCTGCTGTGCGGCTGAAGGAATGAATGCATTGTGGAACCGTGGCAGAAGAAATCAACACATCGCCTGTTAGGCTGCGGCCGCATTGACCTCCAGCGCATCCGGATTACCACACATCGCACTTGTTCACCAAGTTTTTCTGATGCATCATCCGCAGCCCAGAACCATTTCGGAACCAAGGCATCCCTTCCCTCTGCAGGCCAGATTCAACACAATCCTTCTCCTGCGTACACCAGAACTGACACATCGCCTCCCCAAGGACTCAGGAACTGACACATCGCTGTGTTTTCTGATGCTCCCTTCTTCTGCGGCTGTTTTGCCCTGTGGATTTTAACACATTTGAGGTACTTTGTGTAAAATCACCGTATCCATAGAGTTCTAGCAACAGAATTGCTTCAAATCTTTTAAAAGTCATATTTTGAGTTATGTATGTTGGGTTTCTGTCATTTTGTTCTTGTCTGGTTTAGCTAAAGATACTTTATTTTTCTAAACTGCTGTGGTGTCCATTTGTAGTGTTTTCACTGTGTTACTGTGTGTGTTATGTACAAATACTTTACACATTGCGAGATAAGCCTGACTGCTCGTGCCAAGCTACTAAGAGGGTGAGCAGGGGTTATATGGGTGTGTAACTTCCCTATCCTGACTAGAAGGAAGGGTCTCCACTTGGACAAGGAGCTAGCCACTGCCAACTAGAGACCCCCATTTCTAACAGCTGTCTAAGGCATTACAGACAGGAAAGCACACTCACGCTACACCTAACACCATGATATGTGTACGCTTGAGACCCTCACGGGTGAGTAGTGCGCTCTACAAATGAACTGATTGATTGATTGATTATTTATGTGGTGTGCAATACATGTAATGTGAGAATTAGCACTAGAGCAGCGAGCTTGCTTGTTGCTGTGATCACGCCTAGCAGCAGCAGCTGATTATTCACTCACTTTACAACCCAGAAGATTTGTAAAAGACCAAGGGTGTCCAGCGTAGGCCTAGGAAGGCGGGATTCATATCAGGTTTTCTAGATAACTTCTAGATAAAGATAAATTGTGTGTAAATGAAGATTGTATGGATATCTTTAAGGGGAGGAACCATTGTTGGATAGATACCCTTGCTCTAGAGTATAGCTGTATCTTGCATGACATCGAGGGGTCTGGTCGATAATAATGGCAGAGATGGGCAGAGCATCTTTTTAGTCAAACAAAGACGAAGATCTGCTGATCTGCTGGGTTGGGGCAGCTCAGAATAAGTGGAGTTACAGTTTAGTGCTCATGCTCAAGTGCTTAAGGTGGTATTTTTGCACACGTAACCATCAATATATTAGTTTATATTCTCTATTTCCCTAAATATTTAATAATGTTGCCTCCAAACTCAAATGTCCCCTTTCTGAGCAATTTGTTGATTTGTAACGAGTACCCTTCAGTTATGCACTCACAAACGAGTGCTGCTTTGGCCCGTAGAATGATAACCATTCATTTTAGAAGGCGCGCAGTGCAAGCCCAGTCACTATGCATTATTCGTCATTAACCGGCTCTGTTAAAGGCCTGAGCGCTCCCTGCGGATGTCACGTGGTGAGCTGCACGCGCGCTGCCGCGTCCACGCCTCAGCAAGGAATGCAGAATCAGGCCGAACCGATCTACTGTCGTTGCGCAAAACACGACGAACAGCCAGCAGCAGCGCCGTAAATGGGCACCACGGGGAGTCAGTAATGGATCTCTTTACATTCCATTAAAATATACCCATTTTTTTGTTGCGGAACAGAGTTTTCCAGCTGACGCTCGACAAGTTCCTGATGACATTGCACACGTGCATCGTTATTTAGTCAGCTGTAAAACAAGTGGGGTTGTTTGTGGCCTGGTATTATTGGGAGATTCGTGAAATTAGCAGGAGGGGCGGGGGCTGCTCTTGCTGCAGCGGGTGATATTTATTGCCCTGCGGCACTCGGAATCCAAGGTCATTTAAACTTCACTTCTGTGTGGGTGTGCAGGATTACAGCGCTGATTGCGTACATCTACAATAATAGTGCTGAATGTCCATAGCGAATGTTCCACCTTGGAAAAAACAACCCACGTAGTGGTTTTTCGTATTTTGCTTGTGAAGTTTCTTCAAGGGCTTGTGTCTGCTTGCATACTGTAATTTTCTCCTAGTTCTGTGGGGAAATCCACTCCCCCTCTTTGTCTTTTTGACAGAGTCAGTGGGGAAGTTGTTGAAGAGGGTGGTGTTTCTGTATTTTTGAAAAGTAAAATGTGATTTTTTTTTTAGGTCTTGGGGTTAGCCAAGACCTTATGATTTCGCTGACATTGTATTTGTATGCATTATACTGATAGGCGATTTCAGCCCTTTTCAACCATTGGTCTATCACTGTGTCATTCACATTTTTCTTCCACTCACAACAGCATAAAGCCTGGGGAAATGGGTCAGACCGCTTAAGCAAAGGGCTAACTTTCCTGTGAGTGATGTCATTCTGCCATTACACAGGCACATATGCAAACAAAGTAGTTCACATAAGCACCATGGACTTCTAAGACAATGTGAAACTATTTTTGCTTTTAGCCACTGTTTTTTATTTTTTTAATTTTTTTATTGATTGAGCTTCGCCAGCAAAGATCATGAAAAAACCAAACAAACATTGACAAAGCCAAAAGGCTAGAGACCCCCTGTCAGACCTATTGACTTTACCAATATCTTGTTAATGCAGTTTTAAGTTAAAAAAAAAGCAAACAAAAAAAAATTGTATCCTTTGCGGGAAGCATTTGCCTTTTGCGAGCTGAGTTTAATAATGTTAGTCCTGGCATCCTTGTTTTCCCCTGACTTTTTGTTTTCAGACCACCTTTTAGGAGTACAAGCCAGTGAGAGCATGCACTAGAGCAGGCATCTTGCTTGTGAGACACTTTTGTATTAAAAAAGGGCTTGGAGCCCCTCTTTGCTTATCCATTTGTTGGCTTGCGTGGCACTCTTCTTTACAACATCGGAATTCGTCACTGCAGGCCTAACATCATTTCCGTTCCTCTTTGTGGAGCAGGGACCAAGAACTGATTGCTTAAACGTAATCAGTGCCTGTCCGCTGCTCGCAAAGTGACTGAGGTACTATTTTGTTCTGTTTAACTTCCAGTGCTCTGCAAACAGAAGGCGTGTGACTGGCAACAACTTGGCCAGCAGGACAAACAAAATTGCAAAGTTTTATTTTCTATAGTTAGCTTTCTTTTATTTTGCCAAGTCTTCTTTTCTCACTTCGCACTCATGTTTTCTTTTGTTTTTGCTGGTGGGTGCTGTTCTCAAAAGGCAAGGATTATCTTATTGCAAAGCAACATTGTTTCTTTCTTATGTGTTATTTTTGAAATGATGCTTTAACACATACTCCTGCAGTGCACTCCAATGCGCTCCACTCCAATCTGCCCTACTACAGTTCATGCCAATCCACCCCACCTCACCACAAACCAATCCTCCCCCTACAATCCTATCCACTACAGACCAATTCAATCCAAACTATTCACCCCATTCTGATCCACTCCATCCTCCCAACAGACCCCACTCCAATCTGCCCCATTCCAATTGGCTCCACTACAATCCATAACAATCTGCCTCACTCCAAAACAATCTGTCCCACTCCAATCTTCCCCACTCTAATCCAAAGCAATCTCCTGCACTCCAATCCAAAACAATTGCCCCATTTCAAGCCAAAACAGCCTTCTCCACTTCAGTCTGCTGCACTCCAATCTAAAACAATCTGCTCCCTCCAATCTGCCTCACTCCAACCTGCTATATTCCCACCCAAGATAGTTTGCCCCATTCTAATATGCCCCACTCAAAACAAAAACAATCTGCTCTACTCCAATCTGCTGGACTCCAATCCAAAACAATATGCACACTCAATCCAAAACAATATGCCCCAATCCAATCCAAAACAATCATCCCCATTTCAATCTACCCCACTCCAATCTGACCCACTCCAATCTACCCCACTCCAATCCAAAACAATCTGCCTCGCTCCAATCCAAATCAGTCTGCCCAACTCCAATCCATCCCACTACAAACTGCCCCACCCCAATCAACCAAACTCCAGCTCTCCCCACTCTATTTTAATCCACCTCAACCCAACACACCCACTCCATCCCAGTTCACGCCACTCCATTTCATCACATTCGACCCCACTCCAATCTAGTCCACCCCACGCTAATCCAATTCAATCCACCCCAATCCAATCTATCCCACTCCAATCCAATCCACCTCATACCAATCCAACCCACCCTAGGCATTTCCTCCCCATTCCACTCCACTCCACCACAGTCCACCCCACTGCAATTCAAAGCAATCTGCCTGTTTGAAATTGAGGTTTCTGGTTGGCAGAGTTACACCCACCCTAGTCAGGGTAAGTCAGATACACAACCTAAATCAACCTGTGCTCACCCTCTGGTAGCTTGGCACAGAGCGTTCAGGCTTAACTTAAGAGGCAATGTGTAATGTATTTGAGCACACTTAAAATACAGCAATGCAGTGAAAACACCAGAAAAGACTCAATACCACTTTAGAAAAATAGAGAATATTTTGTGATAAAACAAGACCAAAACAACGAAAATCCATTTAGTAGAAGTCAAAATATGATCTTTTAAAGATGAAATCTAAAAACAGTGCTTAGAAATCAATAGCTGTTGGAAAATGACCCTCTCTGAATGGTCACTCCAAACTTTTTGACTTCCTCCTCCTCTTTTGCTGACCTTTTTTTTGTTGGCTTTCGGACTCGGGGTAATTTACCACTGCTGACCAGCGCTAAAGTGCATGTGCTCTTTCCCCTAAACATGATATAATTGGTTTACATCTGTTTGGCATATTTGATTTACTCGTAAGTCCCTTGTAAAGTGGTATAACATATACCCAGGGCCTGTCATTCAAATACTAGTAGTGGGCCTGCAGTACTGATTGTGCCACTTACAGAAGTAAGCCTTTCAAACCTGTCTCAGGCCTGCTACTGCAGGGCCTTTTCGTGCAGTTTACTGCCACTTCAACTTGGCATTTAAAACTACTTGCCAAGCCTCAAACTCCCATTTAATTGCATATAGGTCACCCCTAAGGTAGACCCTGGGTAGCCCAGAGGTCAGTGTGCTATGTAAGTAAAATGTAGGACATGCACTTTTATGTCTTGCTTGTACTGGTAGGGACAAACAGCCTATTTCGTTTTTCACTACTGCAAGGCCTACCCCTCTCATATAGATAATTCCTTAATATACTTTTAAGCTGCAATTTCTGATCACAGAGTAGTAGCTTTTTCACGTTCAATATGTTTGGAATGGTAATGATAAATCCTCCCTGCTGGTGAAGTTAGACTTAACATTACTGTATTAGAAATGCCATTTTTAGAAAGTGGTTACAAACAAATCAGTGGGGTAGCAGCATGCACACCAGTTTTGTCAATCTGTTCTCTGCTTTTTGCCTTTTAACTTTGCTTGTGTGCAGATTGGATCTATGCCTTGCCTCCAAGCACATAACATTGACGTAGAAAAGCGAAATAGCAACACCATTGTGATGCTTTTCCAATCGCACAGCTTCAATGACAAATTCTTACAAACTTTTTTTCAATTCCAAAGTTCATGTTTATTCCAATGCTTTTAATCATTAGTCATGCTTTCATTTACTTTTCGCAGACGGTCTGTCCATACTCCCAATTTTTTCAAATGAGGTGGTTATGCCAATCCAGGCCTTTTACCACGTCACGTGGGTTATGTCAATTCATGTTAAAACAGCTTTAAGTTCTTAATGAGTCCCAATGCATTTCGGGCCATTTGTTAGCCCTTCGTCAGGGGTAGCTGTGTAGATTTAACGTGACGTGGTAAAAGGCCTGGATTGGCATAACCACCTCATTTGAAAAAATTGGGAGTATGGACAGCCCGGCTGCGAAAAGTAAATGAAAGCATGCCTAATGATGATAAACATGGAATAAAACATGAACTTTGGAATTAAAAAACTTTGTAAGAATTTGTCATTGAAGCTGTGCGATTGGAAAAGCATCACAATGGTGTTGCTATTTCGCTTTTCTACTTTTAGAAAGTGGACATTTCATTGTACCTACTGCTCTTTGTGCCTGACAGCCGTCTCCAATACACATCTGAGCTGGGTGACAGTTACACTTTGTGCATTCCCTCTAGACAGCCACACACACTGGAAGGCCTGTGTGTGACAGAGGACTCATCTGCATTCATTCTGATAGCATTTCTGAGCAGGAAGGGGGAGAGTTGGCTCGCACTTATATCCTAATAGGCTGTGTCCTGTCCTCACACAAAGTACTGATTTATCTACCAGGGTTAGCCTGGTAGACAGGACTGGGTTGAAAGGAGTCCTTGTGCACTTCAGAGAGTTCTTTTGAAGGCTCCCCCCACACCAAAGGCACTTTTGGTGTAAGTGCTGGGTCTCTGACCACCTGACATCAGACACTTCTGGATCTTCAATAAAACCTCTATCAGAAGGACTGCTGTGCTGCTTAAAGGACTCAACTGGACTGCTTTTCTACTTGTTGTCCTCCTGCCTGCTGCTCTCTGACCCTGCTGGAAGGACTCTCCCAATCCATCCCATCCCACCTCATCCCACCCCACCCCAATCCATCCCACTCCATTCCAATCCACCTCAACCCAATCCATTCCACTCCACCTTAATCCAATCCACCTCAATCCAATCCACCACATTCAATCCAATCCACCTCATTCAAATCCAATCCAATTCACCCCACTTCAAACCAATCTACTCCACTTCAATCCACCCCACCTCAAATTACTCCAGTTTACCCCATTCCAATTTACCCCATGCCATTTCACCCCACTTCAGGCTACACCTCTCCACTTCACTCCAATGACCCTGCTCCACTCCACCCTATCCACCCCACCCAATCAACATCACTCCAATCTAGTCCACCTCACTCTACTGCAGTCTGATCCATCCCACCCACTCCACTCCACTCTACCCCAATCCAATCCACTCCACCCCAATCCAATCCACTCCACTCAATCCAATCCATTCAGCCTACCACACTCCAATCCACCCACTCCAGTCCAATTCGATCCACCTCACCCCACTCCAATCTACACCTCTCCAAACCCCCTAGTCTAATGCATTCCACCCCACCCCAACCAATCTAATCCCCCCAAACCAATCTAATTCACCCCAAACCAATCTACCTCACCCCATTCCAATCCATCCCATTCCAATCCAATCCACCCCATCCAGTCCACCCACTACATTCTACCCCACTCCACTCAATCCATCCCCCACCCTATTCCACCTCACTCCACTTCACTCTACGGCAGTGCACTCTGTGGCACTGCACTCTACAACACTCTGCCATTGAACCACAGAACTCTACTCCGTTCCACTTAACGCTACTACACTGTGCTCCCTCTACTCCATCCTATGACAATCTACTCCAACAAATCCAGTCTACGACACCCTACTCCCCACACTACACTCTAGAACACTCCAAACCACTAACATTTACCCATGCTGAACAGAAGCCACACTGGTGAAGAACATGACAAAAACACATTGCCAAAGAAAAATAGCTCTTCAATAGGCAAGACCTATTGGCTTTGCCACTGCTTGTTTTACTGTTGTTGCTGACTTTCAGAATATGGGAACTTTAGCACTGCTAACCAGTGCTAAAGTACATGTGCTCTATAATTAAAACATGATAACATTGGCTTATCCACAATTGACATATTTAATTTACCCATAAGTCTCTAGACAAGTGCACTACATGTGCCCTGGGCCTGTAAATTAAATTCTACTGGTCGGCCAGCACCAATGACTTGTCTCTGAAATGGAAGTCAAGAGTCTTCAGCAGGGCAAGGCAAAATGCTGTGACCAAGAAGGGCTCCACAAGGCTGGATAGCTGTCAGATGAGGTCCCGGAGAGCCGTTGACTTTTGATGAGAAAACTCAGAGTGGGAGATGCACCAAATTTGCCAGAAGGAATGTCTCTTGCCGGCTGGATACTTTTGGCACATTTGTTCTGTGGTGGTTTCTATGTTCAGGCTTCCTCATATTTTTGAAGCTTGAATTCCTCCAGCAGGGCAAAGCTACAAGCTGTAGCCGAACTGGGTGAAGTCCTGCTGAAACGGATTTGTTATTGCAGGAAAGCTCAGAGCAGGAGCAACATAAATTGTTAGCCCAGCAGCAACACACAAGATCAGATTGTCTTGGTAGGTTTGTGCCTGTCCTAGCGAGGTATTTGAAGCCAAAAAAGTTTCTCAGTACTTGGTTTTTCAGGATGTTAGAAGTACACTTTGACATAGCCAATGCTTTGAGGACTTCAGAAACAGCAACTGTGCTTCAAGACTAACTCCAGCAAAGTCACCAGCAGAATACAGGGCAGGTCCAGTTGGAACTGGTCAGCTGGGCTCTTATCAAAAGGACTGCAACAAGTCAAAAACTTCAGGATTCCTCCTTTTCTTGCAGGAGAGTGCACTGTGATGCCAACCAAGAATTTAGGACCTGGGGGTAGGGGGTACATCTTGGGGATCAAGGACTCACTCTAGTTGAGGCCAGCAGAGCTCAGGCAGGTCCAGTTTCATGTCTAGGCAGGCCCAGTTACAGCAGGTCAGCTGGGCAATTGCAGGGAGGCCCCTGTAGCTCACAACAGGGCAGCCAACTGACCTTTGAATCACTCGGGTATCCTGGGATGAACGGAGCAGGTCCAGCCTTCTTTTGAGAAAACAGGAAAAGTTTCAAGCAACAGGGTAGTTCTCTGGGGAACAAAACAGACCTCAAGCATCAGGTAATCATCTGGAGAAATGGCAATACTTCTTCTCTACTGAACAGTTTCTCTTAGGGTCTAGTCTTTATACCTTTTGCCAGCCTTTGAAGTGAAGGAATCTTCTGGGCTATACCCACATCTGGTTATGGAGTTGTTCCCTATCCCTGCTAAGGCATCAGAAAGTATTTGATGAGAAAAGACTTGTGTCAGGTTCCTTTGTATGTAGTGGAGGCAAGCAAGCCTATTATATTGTAAGTGGGACAGGGAACAGCTCTCCCACGAGCAATCCAGGCAGGATGCCATATCCTGCCAACTTCTAGTCTCCCTTTGATTCACTGCCTGGGAGGAATACAGAAAGCACAACAGCTAGGCTAATCACAGTATTTTGATCCAGGACTCTGGGAGCAGCTACCAAATGATCAGGGCAAGAAACTGCCAACTTGCGTAAAGTGGCATCTTCAGAATTGTGACTTAAATTCCAATGTTACCATTAATGAAGATGTTAAATTACAATTAATGTGAATCCGCACAGGGCATTCCTACATGCTCCCATTCAAAAGTGAAAAATACTTTTGGATTTTTCCATTACCTGGACATGTAGAACTTAAAAACACCTTTTTCTATACAATGCACCCTTCCCTATGGGCTATTTAGGTCCTACCTTATGGTGACTTATATGTTTCAAAAAGGAAAGTTTAGCTCTGGCAAAAAGTTTATTTTGTCAGGTCAATTTGGCAGTTTACTACTGCATTATAGGTGTAAGCCAATTGTACCACGTTTTCGGGAGTGCACACACAATTTAGTACTAGTTACCAGTGGTAAAGTTCACAAAACCCAAAACCCAAGAAAAACGGGTTTAAGCAGATGAAGGGAGTAAAGTCAATAAATGTGGGCTGACCCTGAGGAGAGGGCCAGGTCACACAGGTCCTCTCTGCCTAAATCCAAGATGGTAGACTCTTTCTTCTCCTGTGCAGAGCTGTGTCCGTAGAAATGAGCAGTCCTCCCCTGTGCTCACTTCAAACCAATTCTTGGGCAACCCCTCTCCCACTGGGATTTGTGCCTGCCTAACTATGAAGACAAAAGAGGTCCCTGCCTAGCGGTCAGCTAACAGTTGTCTGTGACAGGGTAGGCCTCTTTGAAGTTAACGAAGCTACTGGGCACAACCAGATAGCCACCCTACAAGAGGAACAGAACACATCCCTACACCCAAGGCCTCCTGGGTGACAGTTGGAGCTCATATAAATGGTCTTCTAGAAGCATTAGGCACCAAAACGTAACTTTCTGAAAGTACATTTTCCAAAATATTTATTTCACATCTGACTTTACCAGTGAATCAGGCTTGTAATAAGTATTTTAAAAAGTCCATGAACAAATGTTGCAGCTGTTATCTATCCAGAGATAACATTATTGAATGTAATGTGTTTATTCCATTTCTTTCGTTGTCACTATAAGGAAGTTTAAGATTGAACTTTTACATGTCCTTTGTACCTTTAAATATCATGCACCCTGCCTAACTAAATGGTATGGTAATGAGGTAGGTCTAATTGTGAGAAACTCTGGATGGGAATTGTGCAAAGTGACTATTAGTATGCAAGTCAGTTTGCAAAATTCTTTTCCACACACACAAAGTTGGTGCGCAATTTGTGACCAACGTTTTACAAATGGAATTTCTGTATATCTGGCTCCAGATTCTGTTTCCTGATTATTGCATTACATTATTTCTAGGGCCATATATAAAGTAAATGTGGTGATATATACGTAATTGTACAAATTACAATGTCTTAAAATGATCTGAAAATAAAATGAGAGCATGAAAGACTTTTCTGGGCCTATTATATAATTGCTTGATACAGTCAAAACATTTTTAGAACAAATGCTTCTAAATTGTAGCTAATCCAAACAAAGGCTACACATTTAATAATGATGGAAGCATCATAATTTCACTGTAAATCTTGCTAATAATATGATTGTGTATTGCAAAAGCAAAACAAAAAAATCAAGAAAGAATTTGGTTCATGGATGCTGAACAACTAATCAAATCAGTTTTGACCCGCATGATGGAACATAAACAAAACTGCACAAGAGTAATCATTACTGGCTCTGGCTGACAAACGGTAAATATACTCTTCTGTATTTATTGCTATTCCAATTAGCATATTGTGTAGAATAAATGGAACTATAATACAATAGCAATAGTGTTACCAGTTCTCATAAAGGAAGGAGCTAGACCAACAGCCATCACCAATTTTGAAGAATGTTTTATTATATTCTCAGAACAACTTGTATTCAGTCACCTGCCAACATAGTTTTTCATCCTTACAGTGCTGTCAATCCCTCCCTCAATACTGTAGCAGAACATTAAAGTGATACAGTTTGTGAGCTCAATTCTGGCACATAAAAAGTGCAATTTTGGCATTGATTTTCAAGAGGTTTAACACCCATAATAAACTAACCTAATAACATTGATTAAACTGTCCACGTAGTGGACATATGTTTTGCTACATTGACTCCTCCCTCTGGTAGTTTCAATCCACCACCACACTTAATTCCAAGTTTGCTATTTGGTAAAATTATCTCTGCAACTTTGGGGCCTCAATGTCCAAATAATAAGCAATCAAAGAGCATGTGGATCAGACTTTGTGACTGCAAAACATTGTCTTACAATGCACAAAAGCACTTTTGCTACTTGGAATAGAGCTTCTGAAACCCTTTCCCGGTCACAAACGGGGGGGGGGGGGCGGTGTGAGAGAAAGAGGTGTTTTCATGCTTGTTAGACCTGGCACCTTGGCGTGAGTTTCCCTTCCACTTTTTGATGGTGTGCCTCGACTGTTTTGCTGGTGTTGTCCGCTCAGGGCACTGCGCCACGGCTAATCCGTGCCGCAGTGCAAGTGCTCCCTAGGTAAAGTGTACCTGTAATTGATGTCCATGATTGGTTTATTGGATTCACTGTCAGTCCCCAGTAAAGTGCACCAGGGGTGCCAGGGCTTGTGAATGCCAATGCTGCTGGTGGGCTTGCAGCGCTGGTTGCGCCACCCACGGAAGCGGCCTTGTAAAGTGTGTCTAGGGTCTGCCACCGCAGACCCTGTGCGCGGTCTGGGACCGTCGCGCTGACTGCGCAAGTGCCCCCACTTGCCAGTCCCTAAACCTTCCCTTACCTACATATTAGCCACCCCTCTGGTAGGAACCAAGGGCAGGGTGCATTGTAGGCATAAGGTAAGACATGCCCTGGTGTGTGTGGCATGTCTTAGTAGTGAATTACAGCCCTTGTCGTTTTTCACTATTGAAGGCTACCTGCTCTCCATAGGCCAGAATGGGCTGCTGGGATCACGCCAACGCTGTGACCCCAGTGGACTCAGAGAGCATGGTAGAAGTGTCAAGTTTAGTATGCCTGAACTCAGGATGATAAAATACTTCTTGTAGTCAAGTTTATTTTAATATCCTGGGTTTGTAAATACCACTTTTAGAAAGTTAGTATTTACTGACCTGACCATCTCAGTCCGCCTCTGCTGTGTGTGTGTGTGTTCTGCCTAGCAACAGTAAGGAGCAGGGTGGGGGGATCCCCAGAGACAGGTTGGCTGCCAGGTGGTGGGTAGAGAGATTACACCTGGATGGGTGGGAGGAGTACACCTTGACTCTTGAATAGACCTGTACTCTGCCACCACAAAGCCGGCGCCACCCCCTGTGGGGCGGCTGATGTCTCTGCCCTGCTGCTGAAAGGAAAGAGCAGGGTCACCATAACAAAGTGCTCCAGAACTGGACTGAGCCAGGCCTAGGCCCCCTGGCGCTAAAGAACAAAAGAATCATGGTATAAAAGTAGGAGCCTGGCTCCTAAGAAATCAGAATCCTGTTTACCACAAAGAACCTCTGCCCGACTAGAAGGAGAAGGAGACGCTGGAGGAGCTGGCCTGCTGCCTGCCTTGCTGAGAAAGGAGAGGAAGAGACTATTGAAAAGACTTTGCTACTTTGTGCTTGAACATTCTCCAAGGGCTTGATCTGAGCTTGCCCCCTGAACTGAACCCCAGGAACAGTGGGTTCTCTGTGCTTCTTGCTCGTCCTCCAATTCGAGCCGTGTGTGCATCCCGCTGGAAAAGAGACTGCGCCCCTCATCGCCCCTCCTAGGGCCGTGACACTCAGAAGCTCGCCTGCCTCCAACCCGTGAGAGCCCCGCTCCGTCCCGAGCCGCTCTCTGTCCCCGGGC
This sequence comes from Triturus cristatus, assembly GCF_964204655.1. Lineage (NCBI taxonomy): Eukaryota > Metazoa > Chordata > Amphibia > Caudata > Salamandridae > Triturus > Triturus cristatus. The sequence goes on from NC_140592.1 coordinate 1,119,671,970, forward strand.
CAGGCCGCCTGCATCCCTGTCACCGCCTGCTACTGGAGCGCGCTGACCACGCTATCACCCCTCCTGCCGGAAGCCGTCCGACGACTGTGATCTACGCCGGGTCACCCAGCTGCACTGACTGTGCCCTGTGGCCCCGCTTCGCTATCCTCGGACATCTCAGGCCGCGCCGCCCCCGCTGTGGAGACCCTCCTGCACCGCCGTGCTAAAGGGTCGCGGGCCGCGCCTGCCTACTTGCCCACACCTGCTGATTGAGGACCCAAGAATACTTCCCAAGCTGAGAGTCGCACCGACCTGTGCCGACTCTCCACATCACGAAAGAAGTTCCAGTATCGGGCTCGGGGCCCGCAACGCCTTATTTCCCCGTTCCCAGGAGTCGATCCCTGTGAGTACTGGAACTACAAGTAAAAAGACTACGAACTATCCATTTGAAACTACGAACCAAGAACATTTGCCTGCTGTATAACCTGGTGGCCTAGCGAAAACGTTATTGGTCTTGTGATAAGTCTGCTGAGAGATATATATCCTTATTTTTACATAAAGAATCGTATTTTTATATATATCCAAGTCTGGTGTCCGTTTCTGGGGGGATTGATGTATTTACTGTGTGTATGATTGTAAGTGCTTAACCAACGACGCCTGAGGAATCGCCTTGGCTGCTCACGCCACGCACCTAGAGGGTGAGCAAGGGTCATTCGCGAGGGGTTATCCTGCGCCCTGACGTGGAGGAGAGGGTTCCTGCTCGACACAAGGGCAACCTTGCGCCAACCAGAGATCCCCGACTCTAACATTGGTGGCAGCGGTGGGATTTCGGATTTGCACTTGTAATTTGCATACAGTGAATTATTAATCACCAGATAGTGAGAGCAGACCAAATAACGCAGCCACAGGTTTGTAATTGTTGAACTTTGTCGAGACATCTGCCGTTACTGCAACCATGCCTGGCTCACACTCCGCTGGGAGAGCACTCTCTGTGATTTCTGGAATCGATGAGGTGGATTGGGAGAGACTGGAAGGCTACTCGATGGAGCAATTGAAAGGCTACAGTGTAAAATTCCGAGTCCCCCATGCTGGATTCAAGAGGAGAACCCAGTACGCCAAGGCGCTGAGAGCCTGGAAGGAGTCACGAGACCCACGGAATGCGGGGGACATCGTTCCACCCGACAACCTTGAGGAGCCCAGCAGAGTCCGGTCGCCAGAGGAGCTGGCAGACAGGGCAGCAGACAGGGCGCATGCAATGGAGATGGCAAAGTTGGCAGGACAAATGGAAATGGAAAAGCAGAAGTTGGCCCTGGAGGCACAACAACGCCAAATGGATCATGATATCAGATTGAAGGAGTTGGAGCTGAAGGCGAAAAGTTTGGACACCGCTCCTTCTGGTGGCAGCACTCCACCAGCGCAGGTAGAGTCCAAGGTGTACATCCCCAAAGATGTAGTAAAGGAGTATTTCAGAAAGGATGACATAGGGCAGTGGTTTAGGGCCTACGAGGTGGCCATGTCCTCACACCGGGTCCCTGAGAAAGACTGGGGAGCGGGGTTGTGGGGAAGGTTCCTTGCTGAAGGGCGTGACACCCTGTTAGATTTACCCTTAGATCTCCAAACCTCATACCCCCATATGAAGGAAGCTTTAATGACCAGGTATGGGTTAACTCCGGAGCTATATAGACAGCGGTTCAGGGAGACGAAGAAGATCCCTGAGAGTACGTATGTGGAATATGTGACCTTTTTCTGCAGAGCGCTGGATGGTTGGGTGAAGGGTAGCAAAGTGAATGATTATCAAGGGCTGCTTGATTTAATTGCATGGGAGCACTTGTCCAGTCAATGTTTTCCTGAGCTACGCCAGCACCTGATAGATAGCAAGCTGTCCAACCCGAGGAAGCTTGCTGAGGAGGCGGACCGCTGGCTCAGCACCAGGGTCCACAAGGGTCAAGTGGGAGACTCCGCCAAAGGTGGGCAGGGTCCCCAGCAGAAGAGTGGGGGGGACAAGGGTAAACAGAAGGGGTTCCAAAAAGGCCCCCAAAGTAATTCCCAAGGGAACCAGCAGAAGGGTTCTCAGCCTCCCCCACCCCCGCAGCAGAACGGGGCCCCGACCGGTAGACCTGTTCCAAAGGGGCCCTTCAATTGTTATAAGTGTGGTGATCCGGGTCACATTGCCTCTGATCCTAAGTGTCGCCTGTTTGGTAAGACCGCACCCACTGGTGCTCCACCCCGGCAAGTAGCTAGTGTTAACTTTGGGGAGGAAGTAGCAGTCCAGGAGGGTGGGGGTCCCGGGCAGATGACCCTAGTCTCGCTAGGAGACAGTGAGATGGTCCCTGTAACCTACCTGCCCTCTAACACTAAGAAATATGGGCAGGTGGTGACCATCAATGGAAAGAAGGTTGAGGCTCTTAGAGATACAGGAGCCAGCGTGACCTCGGTGAGGCAACACCTGGTGTCTCAAGAGCAGATTGTACCCAATGCCTACTGTAGGGTTGTCAATGCTGACAACGTAGAGAGTCGTTGTCCAATGGCTCAAGTTCCCTTTGAGTGGGGGGAGGTCTCTGGTACTCTACAAGTCGCTGTGAGAACTGACATGCCTGTAGACTGTCTGCTAGGGAACGACCTGGAGAGTTCCCCTTGGGAAAAGGTGGAGAAGACCACGCATCTGAGGATGGTGGGTCTACCCGACTGGGCGTGCGTGACCACCCGGTCCATGGCAGCCAGTAGGGGTGTTGAGAGGGTCCTGGAACCTGAGGGAGAGGTCCAGGGACCGGCCTTAGGGAGAAGGCGCAGGAGGCGCGGGAAACCGGCCCCCGAAGTTCCCACGGCCCAGGAGGAAGTAGACCCTGAGGGGGATGCTCTGGAGCCTACCGGGGAACAGATTGCCGAACTGGGAGATCTGCCTGAGCTGACCCATTGGCAGCAAGAAGGAGGTCCCTCCAGGGAGGAATTCTGCAGGGAGCAGAAAGAATGCCCTTCTCTCGTAGGTATGCGGCAACAGGCTGCAGACCAGGCCAATGGTGTTCAGGCCAAAACACACTACGTGTACTGGGAGAGTGACCTCCTGTATTCCGAGCCTAAGGCTGCTGAACCTGGGTCAGCCCGTGTGCTGGTGGTACCCCAGAAGTTCAGAACCTTCCTACTGGGGCTGGCTCACGATGTGCCTTTAGCAGGACATTTGGGGATGGACAAGACCTATGACAGGCTTGTCACCCACTTTTACTGGCCCCAAATGCATAAGAATTCAGATTCCTACTGCAGAACCTGTCAGACTTGCCAGGCAAGTGGTAAGAGCGGAGGGAAGCACAAGGCTCCTCTGCAACCTTTCCCTGTGGTCGGTACGCCATTCCAACGAGTGGGTATTGACATTGTGGGGCCTCTGGACCCCAAGACAGCCCTGGGCAACAGGTTCATCCTGGTCTTGGTGGACCATGCCACCCGGTACCCTGCAGCCATCCCTCTGAGGACAGTGACGGCCCCCGTGGTGGGACGGGCACTGATGGGAATTTTCTCCCGAGTGGGATTCCCTCTAGAGGTGGTGAGCGACAGGGGGACCAATTTCATATCCACATATATGAAATCCCTGTGGAAGGAGTGTGGGGTAACTTACAAGTTCACCACTCCTTACCATCCCCAAGGAAATGGGTTGGTTGAGAGATTCAACCGAACCCTCAAAGGCATGATCATGGGCCTGGACGGTCCAATGAGGCGTAAGTGGGACGTCCTCTTGCCATGCCTGCTCTTCGCTTACCGAGAGGTGCCACAGAAGTCTCTAGGGTTCAGCCCCTTTGAGCTTCTGTATGGTCACCCGGTAAGAGGACCTCTGAGTTTGGTAAAGGAAGGCTGGGAGCAATCTCCCAGGAAACCTCCCCAGAATGTATATAGTTACATGCTGGCCTTCCGAAACCAGACTCGGCGTTTCAGGCAACTTGCTGAGGCAAATCTGGAAGCCAGCCAGGAGGAGATGAAGCGGTGGTACGACCGGAATGCCACTCTGGTAGAGCTTCAACCTGGACAAAAGGTGTGGGTCTTGGCCCCAGTGGAGCCGTGTGCACTTCAGGATAAGTGGACAGGTCCATTTGAGGTTGTGGAGCGCAAAAGTCCTATCACCTACTTGGTGGACATGCAGACTCCCAGGAACCCTTTGAGGGTCCTACATGTTAACCGCCTTAAGCCCCACTTAGAGAGGACCGAAGTGGGCATGCTGCTGGCCACTGATGATGGAATGGAAGAGGAGACCGAGCCTCTTCCCGACCTCTTAGTGGCCTCTGAGAAAGATGGGTCAGTGGAAGGAGTTAACCTCTCACCCTCCCTGACGCCCGAACAACAGGAAGATTGCCGCCACTTGCTGGGACAATTTTCCGACCGATTCTCCCTGGTTCCTGGTGTCACAGATTGGTGCGTCCATGATGTGGACACAGGAGACAGCTTACCTGTAAAGCACAAGGCTTACAGGGTAACTGACAGGGTCAGAGCTTGCATTAAGGAGGAGGTCTCCAAAATGCTTGCGCTAGGGGTGGTTGAGTCCTCCAGCAGTCCTTGGTCCAGCCCCGTGGTCTTGGTCCCCAAAGCTGCTGCGCCGGGAGCCACACCTGAACTCCGGTTCTGTGTGGACTACAGAGGACTCAATTCAGTCACGAAGACTGACGCGCACCCCATCCCCAGAGCTGATGAGCTCATTGATCGGCTGGGGGCTGCCCGGTTCCTCAGCACGTTTGATTTAACGTCTGGGTACTGGCAGATCGCCTTGACCGATGGGGCCAAAGAGAGGTCAGCATTCTCTACACCAGATGGGCACTTCCAGTTCCGAGTCATGCCATTTGGGATGAAGAATGCCCCTGCCACCTTTCAGAGGTTGGTCAACCAGGTACTGGTTGGGCTGGATGCGTTCAGTGCCGCCTACCTGGATGACATCGCAGTGTTCAGTGCCACCTGGCCTGAACACCTGCGCCACCTCTGGGAAGTGTTGATGGCGCTGCGCCGAGCAGGCCTCACGATCAAGGCAAGCAAGTGCCAGATCGGGCAGGGTTCCGTGGTGTACTTGGGACACCAAGTGGGGAGTGGCAAGGTGGCACCCTTGCAACCCAAAATCGAGACCATCCTGGCTTGGGAACCCCCCAAGACGCAGACCGCAGTGAGGGCCTTCCTGGGGCTCACTGGGTACTACAGGAGGTTTGTCAAGGGCTATGGAACGATCGTTGCCCCCTTGACAGAGCTGACTTCGAAGAAGCAGCCCAGGAACGTGATTTGGACTGACACCTGTCAGAAAGCTTTCGACACCCTGAAGACTGCCATGTGCACGGCGCCCGTGCTCTTGGCCCCCGACTTCTCCAAGGAATTCCTAGTCCAGACAGACGCTTCAGAGCATGGTGTAGGGGCTGTTCTCTCACAGATGACTGAGGAGGGCTGGGACCAACCCGTAGCCTTCATCAGTAGGAGGTTACTTCCACGGGAAAGTAGGTGGAGTGCAATTGAGCGAGAAGCATTTGCTGTGGTCTGGGCGCTGAAGAAGCTAAGACCCTACTTGTTTGGGTCTCACTTCCGGGTTCAGACGGACCACAGGCCCCTCAGATGGTTGATGCAAATGAGGGGTGAAAACCTGAAGCTGTTGAGGTGGTCCATCTCCCTACAGGGTATGGACTTTACGGTGGAACACCGTCCTGGTACAGATCACGCCAACGCTGACGGTCTGTCCAGGTATTTCCGCCTTAGTGACGAGGAACCCCCTGGGCAAGGGTAGTTCTCCCCACATTTCAGCTGGAGGGGACACGTGTTAGACCTGGCACCTTGGCGTGAGTTTCCCTTCCACTTTTTGATGGTGTGCCTCGACTGTTTTGCTGGTGTTGTCCGCTCAGGGCACTGCGCCACGGCTAATCCGTGCCGCAGTGCAAGTGCTCCCTAGGTAAAGTGTACCTGTAATTGATGTCCATGATTGGTTTATTGGATTCACTGTCAGTCCCCAGTAAAGTGCACCAGGGGTGCCAGGGCTTGTGAATGCCAATGCTGCTGGTGGGCTTGCAGCGCTGGTTGCGCCACCCACGGAAGCGGCCTTGTAAAGTGTGTCTAGGGTCTGCCACCGCAGACCCTGTGCGCGGTCTGGGACCGTCGCGCTGACTGCGCAAGTGCCCCCACTTGCCAGTCCCTAAACCTTCCCTTACCTACATATTAGCCACCCCTCTGGTAGGCCCAAGGGCAGGGTGCATTGTAGGCATAAGGTAAGACATGCCCTGGTGTGTGTGGCATGTCTTAGTAGTGAATTACAGCCCTTGTCGTTTTTCACTATTGAAGGCTACCTGCTCTCCATAGGCCAGAATGGGCTGCTGGGATCACGCCAACGCTGTGACCCCAGTGGACTCAGAGAGCATGGTAGAAGTGTCAAGTTTAGTATGCCTGAACTCAGGATGATAAAATACTTCTTGTAGTCAAGTTTATTTTAATATCCTGGGTTTGTAAATACCACTTTTAGAAAGTTAGTATTTACTGACCTGACCATCTCAGTCCGCCTCTGCTGTGTGTGTGTGTGTTCTGCCTAGCAACAGTAAGGAGCAGGGTGGGGGGATCCCCAGAGACAGGTTGGCTGCCAGGTGGTGGGTAGAGAGATTACACCTGGATGGGTGGGAGGAGTACACCTTGACTCTTGAATAGACCTGTACTCTGCCACCACAAAGCCGGCGCCACCCCCTGTGGGGCGGCTGATGTCTCTGCCCTGCTGCTGAAAGGAAAGAGCAGGGTCACCATAACAAAGTGCTCCAGAACTGGACTGAGCCAGGCCTAGGCCCCCTGGCGCTAAAGAACAAAAGAATCATGGTATAAAAGTAGGAGCCTGACTCCTAAGAAATCAGAATCCTGTTTACCACAAAGAACCTCTGCCCGACTAGAAGGAGAAGGAGACGCTGGAGGAGCTGGCCTGCTGCCTGCCTTGCTGAGAAAGGAGAGGAAGAGACTATTGAAAAGACTTTGCTACTTTGTGCTTGAACATTCTCCAAGGGCTTGATCTGAGCTTGCCCCCTGAACTGAACCCCAGGAACAGTGGGTTCTCTGTGCTTCTTGCTCGTCCTCCAATTCGAGCCGTGTGTGCATCCCGCTGGAAAAGAGACTGCGCCCCTCATCGCCCCTCCTAGGGCCGTGACACTCAGAAGCTCGCCTGCCTCCAACCCGTGAGAGCCCCGCTCCGTCCCGAGCCGCTCTCTGTCCCCGGGCCAGGCCGCCTGCATCCCTGTCACCGCCTGCTACTGGAGCGCGCTGACCACGCTATCACCCCTCCTGCCGGAAGCCGTCCGACGACTGTGATCTACGCCGGGTCACCCAGCTGCACTGACTGTGCCCTGTGGCCCCGCTTCGCTATCCTCGGACATCTCAGGCCGCGCCGCCCCCGCTGTGGAGACCCTCCTGCACCGCCGTGCTAAAGGGTCGCGGGCCGCGCCTGCCTACTTGCCCACACCTGCTGATTGAGGACCCAAGAACACTTCCCAAGCTGAGAGTCGCACCGACCTGTGCCGACTCTCCACATCACGAAAGAAGTTCCAGTATCGGGCTCGGGGCCCGCAACGCCTTATTTCCCCGTTCCCAGGAGTCGATCCCTGTGAGTACTGGAACTACAAGTAAAAAGACTACGAACTATCCATTTGAAACTACGAACCAAGAACATTTGCCTGCTGTATAACCTGGTGGCCTAGCGAAAACGTTATTGGTCTTGTGATAAGTCTGCTGAGAGATATATATCCTTATTTTTACATAAAGAATCGTATTTTTATATATATCCAAGTCTGGTGTCCGTTTCTGGGGGGATTGATGTATTTACTGTGTGTATGATTGTAAGTGCTTAACCAACGACGCCTGAGGAATCGCCTTGGCTGCTCACGCCACGCACCTAGAGGGTGAGCAAGGGTCATTCGCGAGGGGTTATCCTGCGCCCTGACGTGGAGGAGAGGGTTCCTGCTCGACACAAGGGCAACCTTGCGCCAACCACAGATCCCCGACTCTAACAATGCTCTTCACCATTTGCAAAGGAATGCATCAATGGTTTGTGATGTCAATTGTGGTTCCAAATCATTCAAAAGTTACTATCTCTCAAGTTGGGGTGGTAACTGAATCGTAATGGGGAAGCAGTCTCCAGTGGGCAGGTTCTCTTTGAGGAATCATGTCAGGCGGCCTCATGGGCATCAGACTGTGGGAAAATGGGAACCATTTGTTTTTTAGAAGCAGCACCTATCTCTTCAGTGGACACCGGCTGCTATAAACAAATATTTCCACTTTAAGAATGCAAATACAAGAATGGTCTGCTGCCACTATCTCCTTACAAAAATATTCACAGTGATTCACAAGTCATGATCAGTCTAATTAATATTCATTAAGCCACCCCCCCAAGAATGAGGTAATATATTAGTGAATAGTTACAAATGACTTCACCATTTGCAAAACAATCTGTGTGTAATTTGGACCTCCCTGGTTTGCGAAGGGGGAAAGTAGATCAGGATATAAGGTCTAATATATATGTTGGTTGGAAGAGAACTCCATCACGGCGGCAAAGGAGTTCCCATCCGTCCAATCTATATGCGGGCAGACCTTCAGTTTGGCCATGGTGGTGACTACTCTGTCTCCCCATGACCAAATCAATTTAGATGGGTTGACATGTGGCCATTTTTACAGCCTTTCACGACCAGGCAAAACGTGGCTGTGAGGGACAGCAAAATTGAAGTAATGCTCCTAATGCCATGGGAGAAGATTCTTATGGTGAAGGTAGCATTACATTTTCTCTTTACAAAAATAAAATTCCATTTCTAGATTTACTTTTGGTAAAGAAAAAAAACCCAGAATACTCTTTGCTACAGGGCTGCTACCTGCTGACACAGCCCTGTAGCACAGATTAAAATGAATTGACAGGAACCTCTATGAAGTTGGTTCCCCGCAATACTTTTATAAATGACCACATACCTAGCAGTCATTTATTAATTAGGCGGGTGGACCCTTCACTATGTGGATGGAGTAATTTACTTAGTCCCCATGGCAGAACTGGATCCGGTTCACCCTGATATACATTAGGACCATAGTCCTCTATAGATGTCTGCCTCACAGTATGTAGTAGAGAATCAAGTCACACTAATTGAGGTTAGGAATTTGATTCTGTGACTTTAGATGGGCCTAGCTTCATCAGAAGCAATAAACCTCATGTCAGACATAGGAGCTGAATTAGATGTTTGTTGAAATATTAGGAACAATGCATCTATTTCAGCATAGAGAGAAGTACCCCCGATCAATTTAGCTGGTGCCTTCAATCTCCTATTTTCTTTCATATAGCACTAAACCACAGGATTCCCAACATGCCTGCATAGCTTTAAAGAGAGGAAACTCAGATTTCTTTTTATATCATATATTAGGAATATATTAGATTTATGATAATTGAATAACAGAACAACAATTGCCCATCTATGCCTTCAATCTGAAGTTGTTCTTATGACAGTTAGGGATTTCATGATTTATAAATGTAGTTTAGGTATGTATAGCAGTATGTGTAAAAAGCAGCAATGTTTTACAATCTATTCACAAATTTAAAGCCTCCGTCAGTGTCAGATTCTGAGGAAAGAAAGAAAATGGCATTACGATGAACTGGAGAAACACTTCCCTCCCCTACAGATATACTACTACCTTTTCAAGTTCTATCCCAATACATGTGCTTTGTTGTCCTTT